>NC_134463.1:80881436-82081436 GCF_047948215.1 Lycorma delicatula
CACACACACACATTCGCAAGCAGAGAGAGAGAGAGTGA
This sequence comes from Lycorma delicatula, assembly GCF_047948215.1. Taxonomy (NCBI): domain Eukaryota; kingdom Metazoa; phylum Arthropoda; class Insecta; order Hemiptera; family Fulgoridae; genus Lycorma; species Lycorma delicatula. The sequence continues at coordinate 80,881,475 of NC_134463.1, forward strand.
GAGAGAATGCGAGAAAGTGTGATAGAGTGACATTACCGATAGAGAGACATTTTTATGACGTAATTTGTTTTTATTAAATAGTATTTTAATACATGTAAAAGTAAAAAAATCGTTTTGAAATTAGTTCCTTCTTTTTTTTTAAATTCAAATATATATTTTAAAGCGATTATATATTAAAGATTACTAAGTTACGTCAGGAGGGATTCATTAGAACAATTAAACAACTGTAATACAATTGACCAATCAGAGACACAGAAACGTAATTAACTTGTTTTCAATTCTTATAACAAAGTTGTTTATCCTTTTAACGACGGATTAAGAGATGTCACGAGGTAGTCGCTCGAGTCTGTAACGAAACTCTCCGATATGATTGACCAATCAGAAACGCAGAACTGTAATTAACTTGTTTTGAATCTATCTTGTGACGTCGTACGAAGTAAGACATCTCTCAGTTCGTCGTCGACCGTTACTGTGTGCATGTCGTTTATGTGGTAGCTATGAACAATCTTCTAGAAAGGTAAACCACATAATTTAGGACATTATTTTAAAGTGAGGGACATTTATTTTATTGCATACAACATAGTTTTATTTTTTTTAATGTATCGGTTTTAAATTAAACATATTTTTTTATTACAGTTAATGAAAATTAACATTTAACGTAGATTTTTTAAAGCACGTTGCCACAGTTTATATCTACTTTGCATGAAATTTTGTTTTTTAATGATTTTTTTTAGTTTAAAATCTATTCTAGATAAATAATAATCTTCCATTTTACAAAATTTGTTTTATTCAAAAAAAAAAAAGAGGGTGATGTAATCTTTTTTGAAATGGATACATCAACGTGGCAAAATTTTTATAAAATTAATTACCGATGAATTTTATGTAGGAACTAAAATGAATTTTATTCAAGAAAATGATATAAAATGTATTAATATTTTCAATAATTTTATAGGAATTGCCTAATTTTTATATTACATCTGGATAGATTACTTGTATAAATAGTTAAGTGTAATCTATATGTACTGAATAGACAAGTTTTTTCTTGCGCTTGGCTACCTTTAATGTCTACTGAAAATAAGTACAAATACCTTAGTACAATGAATATCTTGCAGGAACTATCAAATTTTATAGTTTCATGTATCAAATACTTTAATTATTATTGCTGAAACAGGAAATATTTTTTAGAAACTGTATTAAAAGAACAGTTTGTATTTTGAATTAGGAAAATAACAATGTGCAGTTTTATATCATATTTAAAATACACTTATTCCTTTTTAGTTTTTCAGATCATAATAATTGTGTTGTCTCCCCGCTAGAACAATCAGAATCTTCTTTCATACAAAATCATTGAACTAAATCTTTTTGGAGATCCACACATTTTCACATCTACGATGTTCAATTTCTTTTTTCTGTAATTCTCTAGAAAATTCTAGAAATAAAAGCCCCAATTATCACTTGTACAAATATTTTCCATTACTACATAGGTATTCTTCATTTATTTCTCAAGAGTTTATAATAATAAGAAATTATCTTTTATCTTAATTAAAGATAATTTAAAATTTATTTTTGTTTCCCATATTTCTAAATTTTTCCTGGACGTCAGTTGTAGTTAACTGCATTCATTTCTGGGTCTCTTGATTGTAACCTGAAAAAGAAATCTTTTGTAAAGCTGTTTTATTGTGTAATCAACCAAACCTGTTTTAGCTAAATTTATTTTAATTTTTTTCAGCTCACTAATAAATAAAAACAGAATATTCAAATCCAAATAATACTTGTTCTAATCCATTTTCATTTGATCCATTACCATTTGTAGTGAATTGCCAACCGGTACTCAAATTTCTGAATACTGTAATACAATCAAAAAAGTTTAATCTTATTTTTTAATTATTTTCAAGCAGGTGCAAATTTTTTATTTATTCTGATTATACAGATGACTAGGTAGAAAGAAAAAATAAGGGCATAATTTTTTAATTACTCATTTTTCTTCTAAGTGAATTTTATTCTACGCTTTAATATATTTTTTATGTAATTCTTAACTTTGTTAGGTTAGATACTTTAGCGGTTAAGGTACTGATGTCATATATCTCTTTTGTCACCACATTCATATAAAAAAGTTAGCGAATTATTCAAAATAATTTCTTCATTGAAATCATTTACAATTTTTTACTCTGCTTTTTCTTTCAGTTACAATTATTTTACTGAATTTATGTATAGCCATTTAAAAAACTTCATACAGGAAGAAAAATACAATCCCATTTTATATTCATACTTTTAAGAAAATAGTCAAATGATCATATACTGTAAAGGTTCCATTTATTTTCATAATAACAAGTAGTACACTGTAATTTTGTTCTTTATGTGAATTCTCTATTTTTTAATGTAATGCAAATAATACAATTTTTCAAAAATATTAATAAGCATTAGTTTCCTAACCTTTTAATTAAATATTTAAATTTAACCTCTTTGGAGAGAGATAAATGTTTTTACTTAAATGTATATTTCGTATACAAATTATGTTTACACGGTTTTGTTGGCTCAAACAGTAATTTTAATAATATACATAAAATAATTAGGTAGCTTGTAATTGCATGTACTTGTTGTGTAGCTAGTAATTTCATGTAGCTTGTAATTGCATGTTCTTTTTATGTAGCTTAGAAATATAACTGTTTTATCATAAAAAAATTTTTTAACATTAACTAACTTACTAACATAAATTATACTAATTTAAGTTTAGTTGATGGGTATTTTATGTATATCATTCATTCTGCTGTATTTGAGTTGAATATCTAAATTTAAATGTAATATAAAACGATTTTCAAGTATTAAATTAGAACTGTGTCTTCAAAGAGGTTAAATTATAATTGTTTTTAAGGAAGAGTGTATATAAACCACTTAACAGGCTTTTTATACAATTTTTCCAGTATTCTTTAAATTAATTATTTTTACAGCAATTTTTTTTTATTTTATAATTATCACTTTTAATTATCACTTTTATTTTATAATTATCCTAAGTAATTTCTTAAATAAATAACCATATTTAACAAAAAAATTAATTCTAAAATGACCCTTTGATTATCTACATATAAACAAATTTAAGAATACAAATCAGATTTTTTGGCATTCGTTTAAAAAAAACTTTTCACCCTAACCATCTAATGTTAAATAAAACTATTTTTGACACCATCAAACAGTATTTGAAAGTATACTGTACTTCTACAGAGAACCATCAAGGAACTATTACAGTATATCCATCAGGAATCATTTTAGTTCTATTTAAAAGGCCTATCACTATTACCGTTGACATTTTTACAACCTAAAAATACACTACATTAAACCTTTTATATGAGCAAATTATATATATAAACCCCCTGGTTTTAGTCTTCTAGAATATATGCCATATCTTGCCTGGTGGTTATCCACTGAAATTATTAGTTTATTTCTATAAATGTATATTTTTTATAAACAATTTTCCAAAATCATGTAAAACTGAAATCGAGCACATTCTCTTTCTTATACGGGATTAGAATTTGTAATTTAATTGGTACCAGTCACCTGCTACTAATCATTCTGCACCTCCCACTGTTCACATATAGAATTTCTTTGTAATTATATTTCATATTGTTGATGAAAAAACACCTCCTTATTGATTACTACTGAATAATAAAATTTAATTTTTTTCTATAATCCTACAGATACAGGTAACTTCAATATTACATTTAGTATTTGCATTATTACCCCCTTTTCACTTGCATTGTCATTAATCGTAACTTGATTCCATTTGCTATTCATTAGCAACTTTACCTTTTTTTCAATAATATAAATTATAGACTTTTAATTCCAACCAGGATTGGCAATATTATGCTGTGAAAATGCATTCTTAGAGAATCTTAAATGGTATAATCAAGAGGTCTGGATAGTAATGCATACACCTGCACAGGTACAAAAGGGAAAAAAATAAATATGAAAAATACAAGTAAATTCATTATGATTAAAGACTCTCTGAGTAATGGATTTCTTCGAAAAATCTTCTATTTTTAATATTGAAAATAATAGAAAAATCCCTTAAGTTATATTTCTTCAAATCGATAACATTTTTCTGTTGAAATTATGAAACAAAAATCTTCTGGTTAATATTTCCCTAGTTCACTCTTCTAATTCGGTTACATTTTTAGAAATACAGTTTCAAATTATTTAACTGTAACAACACACAGATTAGATTGTATATACAGACAGAAAATTTGATATGTCATATGGTTAAGGGTGTATTGTTTTAAATTTTTTATCAACTTAGCAAGTCTGATATGCTCTGAAACACTTCAGGGTGTATTGTTATAATTTTTTTATCAACTTAGCAAGTCTGATATGCTCTGAAACACTTCAGGGTGTATGGTTTTAAATTTTTTATCAACTTAGCAAGTCATATGCTCTGAAACAGTTCGGGGTGTATTGTTATAAATTTTTTATCAACTTAGCAAGTCTGATATGCTCTGAAACACTTCAGGGTGTATTGTTATACATTTTTTATCAACTTAGCAAGTCTGATATGCTCTGAAACAGTTCAGGGTGTATTGTTTTAAATTTTTGATCAACTTAGCAAGTCTTATATGCTCTGAAACAGTTCAGGGTGTATTGTTATAAATTGTTTATCAACTTAGCAATTCTGATATGCTCTGAAACAGTTCAGGGTGTATGGTTTTAAAATTTTTATCAACTTAGCAAGTCTGATATGCTCTGAAACACTTCAGGGTGTATTGTTATAAATTTTTTATCAACTTAGCAAGTCTGATATGCTCTGAAACACTTCAGGGTGTATTGTTATAAATTTTTTGTCAACTTAGCAAGTCTGATATGCTCTGAAACAGTTCAGGGTGTATTATTTTAGATTGTTGCTTCACACGAAGCAAATCTTATATGCTGTGACAGTTCAGGGTATATTATTTCAACGTTTTCCTTAACGGGTAGGAGATTCAATGTGCTCTTGCACAGTTCCGGGTGTATTATTGTCATCTTAGCTTATCAGTTACCTAATATGATACACAATTATTTTTAATTATAATTCTTGATTACATATTGACATTGTAAATATCTATGTTGTATGCAATGAATAGTTTTCGCAAGTGCCGGGTACATAAAGCATTTGTGCCGCGTCAACCGCGTCGCGACCGTACTTCATCATCCCGATATCGTTCATCGGGTTCGGTTGGGGGGTGCTGTGTATATAAATGTGTCTATATATTGGGGGGTGATATATAAATATGTTAATGTTAGAAATAGTTATTCATATAATTCATAATATTTAGTTATTCTATGTTTATTATGTTTCTTTGTCTTTTCAGCTCATCACTTCACTACCAGTGGCTGAAGTCCTCCTTAACTCAATTTAAATTCATAAAAAATTCAGTTTAATAATTTAAATTTTTATTTTAATTTTAAATTTAATCGCATAAAAATTACTTTTTTTAGTTTAAATTGCTTTATAAAATTTTATTTGAAATATTAATGAGTGGGTTTTTAAAATTACCTTTTTTGTAAATTATTTAAATTTTGTTCATTTCATTGACAAAATTAATCATTTAAATAAGTTCAAGAAATTAAAAAAATAAGTAAATATATAGAGGCAATTTCTTAATTAAATGCAGCTTTTAAATCTGGTTCATGTAGGATATAATGTTTATTTTTAATTTTTTTTTTATTTGATATATATTATATTACATAAGCTTTTTCTTAAATTTTTTAGGTAGGTGTTAATCAAATTGAAGGTTAGAGCATATTTATATCTAATTACAGTTTTAAGAATTTTTTATTTGAAATATTTTAAATTTTGAATACCCTTTGCATTCCCCAATCTGCATTCAGCCAACCAGCTTCAGAGAAGATGCATGCTTGCATGTTAGTTTAATTTTTTCAAACCAGAGTCAGCTGATTTTAGAGGTGCCATAATAAATTATTTCACTTTATTTGCTTTTTTTTTATTAAAACAATTAACTTAGTTGCAAAATTTACCAATTTTTTGTGGTAAAAACCTAAGTAGAATGATTATTTGAAAAAAAATCCATCTATCATAACAGTAATCCAAATTACTTCAAAATTTAATAATTTTTTTATGTAATATATTTGCCTTGCATATTAAAAAGGCGTGTACTGATTCTGGTTTTTAGTGTGTAATTATTTTATTTTCACATATTTTGAAATTGTGGGGTAAATAAAGTGATTGGTGAAAATAAAGTGTGAAATTAAAGTGCGATCAATATCAAAGTGAGAAATTAACGTTATCTTCCTCACTACAAAAATTTACAAACTATAAATAAAAATGAGACTAGAAATAATACAGATTACCAGATTACATTCCACATCTCATCAACTCTTCACTTCATGCTGCATCCTATTTCTTCAGACTACCAGATCGACCGATTCTTTCAGCTGCTCAATGGATTTGATCTTTGGATTAGCCTTGGCGATAAATGTATAGCTGTGTTGCCAAATGGTAAAATATTAAGGTACTACTAATTCTTTACTACACCATATAATTTCATGATAATACTAGTATTTATTAAGACTCCATCCGTTTATGTAATGTTTAGCAACCAACTATTGGAGATACTCACTCTGTGAATTCAACCGGCCATTATCACTTGCCTTGTACCAGGGGCCAAGGTCAGGGCATTAGCCCACTGTGGCTAGTCTAGTGGTAACTCATCATTGCAAGTCAAATGATTTCAAAGTCGAGAGTTCTAAGGTTCAAATCCTAGTAAAGACTTTTAAATGGATTTGAATATTAGAGTGTGGATATTAGTGTTCTTTCACGGTAGGGTTTCAATTAACCACACATTTCAGGAATAGTCGATGTGAGACTGAACAAAACTACACATAATTTGCATTCATACATATCATCTTCTTAAGTAATACCTTATGGTGGTTCCCGAGGCTAAACAGAAAAAGAGCGGGTCAGGCCATTAGTTTAGACTCCAGTTTATATCACTGATAGGTAACTTTCTCTTTTGATACTGCAGGTACTTTTATTTCTAAATTTTTAAAAAATTTTAGGTAGATCGGTCATTAAATGTCATGCGAAACACAGAAATTTTGTGTGGCAAATTACAACATAATGCAATAAAGGAAAAAACAGTATAATAAAGAAAAGAAACTTAATAGTGTTACATATCAAGAAATGCCAGTATCTGGTCAATGCCTAATTTGTCTCTGATAAATATTTTATTTGAAATATAAACCACCAAAACACAGTAATTAGATAAGTTACACTTGCCATATTAATTTTCACCGACTGTTTTTTTTGCAGTACCTTGCATCTCCAGTATGTATTAAATTCTATTTTTATTACATTAAAACTTATTTGTTTTAATGATATCTATTTTTTATGATAAATTATAATGTTATCTTTTGTGAAATTTTAAATGATATTACAAACATAATTAGGGTATACAACATACCCTATTGTACAGGTACAACGTATACCAAAATGAAACGACTAGCACTAAATAGGGAATCTTAAAGAGTTGCATCAAAAACCAGTCAAATGACCTAAGACAAAAAAATGAACATAAATGTACTTGTGAAAATTTATATTTATAATTATTTAATTAAATAAAATATTTATAATTTACACAAAAATAATACAAATAAATTAAAAAGAATAAGGTAGAATATAATAGCAAGTGAAGGTGTAAGATACTGCACAAACCGGTTATTGGAACATAAGTATAAATAATCTAATTACTGTGTTTAGGTGATTTAAATTTCATATAATGTTAAATTTTATATATATATATATATATATGTATATACAAATTTTTATGAATTTTGTTACAGCAATGAAACTTAATAACTTATTATGTACATTTCTTGGCTTACAATATTTCAAGAATATTTTGAGTATTTATCAGTTAACAACTGTACATCATTTGATTTTTTTTCATCATTGTTAATAAAATTGAAATGCAACATGTACTTATAATTTAACTCAATTATTCTTTTTGTAGAAAACAATTATTCTTTTATAATGTAAAGAATAGCCATGAAAAGCAACTGATTTTGTTTGATTTCATGTGTAAAATAAATGAAATAAGAATCAAATTATTGTCGTGACAGTCATCTTTTCACTTAGATACCTCCTTAATTATAATAAAAATGAATTTTATATATGTTTACAGATAGAGAATGGGTTTTGATAGATGAAACAAAGCAATATCTTCATTTAACGTATTATTTTAATAGAAAATATACTGTGTAAAAATTTAGAAGTGATTTCACAAGTTTTTTTTGTTTTTGATAATGGAAATTCTGTTTAGTCCTTTATTGTTTTAATTGCTTTGACAATGAATCTCTTGCCTGACGGGGGCTTGAAAATTTAATGAAACCATGCTTGCACCTCTTTGTCAAAATTTGTTGAATATACTTATAAAGTAGATGGCACATAAATATTTCATGAATTTTAAATACCAGAGCAATCAAAGCAAGTGGAAACCTATATAAAATTGTAAAAAATAATAAGAAAATAAATGATGCATTTCATTCTATAAAAATATTAAATATGATTTTAAAAAATAATATAAAAATTAGTAAAAGGATCAGGTGGTATACCAATATCCTGTATCGATTTTTGTTACCATTCAACATTATTCTTAGCTGAAAATTTTAGCTCGGCCAAGTAGGTTCATATAACACACATTCCTGGATGCGATATAGATTTGTTACCATCTACATCAGTGAACCTTAATTCAGAATAATGTTTTTGCATTTATTCTTGGTAAAGCGCTCTGATCTTGTACGAGAGGAATCCTTGCTGCCTTAAAAGGGGCTTAGAATTTTTTTGAGCGAGTTGTCTTGTTTAGCAATCTTCCTTTCTCACCTTCTAACTTCAACTTTTTTCCTTTATTTTCTTCTACCATAGATCAAGGTAATAGTAAAGGGTGTTTTAATTTTAATAGTAAAAGGGTGTTTTTCAATGATTTCTCAATGGATATCTACCCGATGCGGGGTCCGTAAAAAATTCAGTGTTCTTTGTATCTATCTAGTCTGGAAGAAGGTATAGCTTTTCTTGTGTACCTACCTAGCTAGTGATTCTATTTCTGTAAAAAATGTCTATATAAATACTTGTACCTCAGGTACAACTGTTATTTAAGAAGTAAAAATGGACCACCTAATCATTCCTAATAAATATTTTTGTTAGAAAAAGTTAAGTGCTATCATACATGAAATGAATTAAATAACTAAAACAAAACTATTTAATTTAACAACCGCTAATTGAATTTGTCTTATTTTCTTTTGTTTCAGGTAACTCAACGGTTCATTTAATATTCTAAGGGAGAGCTGCCATGTAAGTGGCCCTCCTTACATTGTGGTACTCCCTTTTATTGTAGGATAATTTTCTACTAAAGGTACTTACTTTTGTTATTATTGTTTAATATTATACATTTTCATGTTAAAAATAAGTTGTGTAGTTTTTAAGTTGATAGTATAATATTCTTATAAAATCGCGGTAGGTGCCTAGTCCCAGTAGGGTCCCCTGATAGGAACTTTCCTTTAGGGAATTTTTTATGTCTACTTTTGTGCATGTTTCTATTTCAGGTTCAACATAAATTTTACATTAAAATTACTTAGATAAGCAGTGTAAATTAAGTTTTATGAAAATAGATATAAATTTTGTATATGCTGTGTATGTTTTTTCAGGTACAATGTAGATATTATTTTATTATTAGTTAAGTCGCGTCCGCGATCCCAATGCCTAGTCCCAGTAGGGTCCCCTGATAGGAACTTTCCTGTAGGAAATTTTTATGTCTATTTTTGTGTATGTTTCTGTTTCAGGTTCAACGTAAATTTTACATTAAAATTACTTAGATAAGCAGTGTAAATTAAGTTTTATGAAAATAGATTTAAATTTTGTATATGCTGTGTATTTTTTTTCAGGTACAACGTAGATATTATTTTATTATTAGTTAGTTAAGTCGGGTCCACGATCCCAATCCCTAATAGGGTCCTCCTCCCTAAGGGGGAGGTTTTTAGTCGGTGAGAGCCCGACACTACCGTCTGTTGCGGGCGCAGACGGTGGCTGGTAGAGCTTTTCCTCCTCCTACGCAAAACAAAAAAAAAAAAAAAAAAAAAAAATTAACAGTTCATATTAAGTGCATTACTAATCTTTTTGCCAAGTGATTTTGAGTTGTAGGTGCTGTACTGGGAGTACTTTTAAATTCATGGAAGCTGTGACAAAAAAAATGGTTACTGATTCTCAAATATAATATTGAAAGCGGAAAATGGTTATGGAAGATAAAAGAAAATTTTAATTAAAGTGACTATCAACCGTAGTTTCAAATCTGGATTGAATAAAAAGTAAGTACTGTAAATGTCTAATAGAATTTTTAAAACGCAGCAAAATATAAAAATCACATCTAGAATTGGGCATGGTATTTTAACAAATATTGGGTGCTGAATTCAAAACTTATAAATTTATGTAATACATTGCATTTTTAGATACATACGATTTATTTACCAATAAATGGATAATCAGTGTCATACCAATATTTCAAAAAAGTTATTATTTTTATGTATTCATTTATAATTTGTTTAAATCAGCTAAGTTTTTGTTATTCAAATACAGATGAATTGAAATATATTCAATAGAGTTTTTAAACGATTAAATCATTGGAACTAAGTTTTTAAAATAAGTTTACAAATGTTTTCTCGCTTATACGATATTTTATCAGTTTCTCTAAATAAAAACCAACAACAGTCATCAATCATTCTAGCGTCCCATCTTCCTTGGTAGTGATGCTGACGGAAACGGTCTCCTTGCTCATCACTGACAGAGCACAAATTTTCAGGGAAAAAGTCTAGGTGAGACTGTAGGAAATGCATTTTTAATGACATCCTGCGTACTAAATATTTGTAGTTTTTTAACAGCTTATTAACCATAAACATAGTTTTCATCTTTTCTGTTGCCTAAAAAACACCAACAATGTCTCTGAAGGACTTCCATGCAGCTAATGCATGATAAATAACAGGGCTCGTCGTTTCCTGTTGAACCGTTCAGTTACTGAGCATTATATAAAAATAACACGAGGCACCCAGATTTTATCTTGATCCCTGAGTGCGCAATCCAGAAATAAGTTTTTCTTTGAGATTTATGCGTACATTTACCTCTAATGTAACAATAATTGTCATCAACTTTTTAGAGGCCATGTAGCAAATAAAAATGAGAAAAAAATCTCTTCAGTATTATAAAGAATTTATGAAAATATAGCAAAACACTAATAACTGTGTGAACACAACACACAGTATAGACAATTGAAGTTTTGACTGAATATAATTTTAAGCTCTGTAGTAGGCAACAACAGATGTCTGTATTATTTGGCTGTCTCAGCGGACAGCCGAATCACCCAGCTTTTGACCCAGTTCTTAAGAATCCTAATATGAGGGAGTATGAGGACCGTCCACGTTGTATTGCGCCTGTGGGTGTCTGTACACGACGTCTGCTGCAGCATATGAGTGTTGACTCTCCCTCGTTCTTTCCATCATGTCCGTGCTCGAACCCCCCGTGGAGAATACACCATGTAAATTTTACGTTTGATCTTACAACATAATATAAGCGTTCCACGCCACCTATTGTTTACTGGCAGATGTTTCAGTTTCTCCTCGCCAAGTTGAACCCAGGCGTGGTGATATATACTGATGGGTCGAAGCATGGCAGTAACGTTGGTTGTGCTTTTGTTATCAATGAACAGTCCTATAATGTTTGGCCTACCCGGTGTTACGAGTGTGTTCACCGCAGAACTACTCGCTGTGGATAGGGCTCTAAGTATCGTTGGCCTTAAATATAGGAGCATTCTTATTTTCAGTGACTCGTACAGTGCTCTCCAGACATTGGAAAACCTTTATTCCAAACATCCTGTCATTGACATTTATGATAAAATCGCTGAGTTAAATAAACGCAACAGGGAGGTAGGTTTTTGCTGGATCCCCAGCCACGTTGGAATTCTAGGTAACGAAAGAACAGATTCTGCTGCCAAGGAAGCGTGTATTCAGCCTCCTTTCACCACCCGTGTTAGTACCTTTGATTTTATCAATCATATAAAACAATCACTGCGAGCGAGGTGGCAAAGTGACTGGACGGCTACCATCGATAATAAACTCCAACGGATTAAGTGTTGCCATGGGGCTCCTCTTGCAGAAACTCTCGTCGTGAGGAAGTTGTCCTCTGCCGGTTACGGTTGTGACATACGAGGATCACACACGAATACCTAATGTCAGGAGAAATGTTTTAATTATTTAAAACAAATAATTTTTATTAACTATTTTACATCTACAATGATATTAGAATACAAGAATTAATTACATTTTTAGTAAGTAGAAGCAAAGTATATAATGTGCTAACACCAATCAGCTATGCGTAATCTAATTACATGTTCATTCATTTAATAGGTAATAAGTAAAAGAGTAGTCGATGAAACACATGATGTTACTGTTCCCAACTGTGAGGTACATTTCGTGAATAATTTTCTTTGACCTAGCAGAAGTCTTATCTTCAGTTATTGAATTACATAATCTGTCGCAATCACAATGTACTGATGCATATAAAGCACAAAAGAGGTAAGAGGTACAATTGCTTTCTATTTCATTAAGAATAATGATTTTCATACACGACCAGTCCCAGTGGTGAACGGAGTGAAGGTGTTGCTTGTAGAGCTGAAAGATTTTCTGCGTTTTAGTGGGCTTGGCCTACTCTGTGTAGAAGAAGATGATGGGCAATTGTTTCAGTCCTCACTTTCCTTACTAAGCCCGGCATGAAATGCTTTTTTCTTGAGAATGCCAATGCTATTTTGTGGGACATGCATCTCGTATCTTGTCGCATTCAATCTTTTGTTTACGGCAAATGACATATATATATCTGATTATAATTATTTTATTGATTTATTTTTCAAAGTACAATTTCTTCCTAAGTAACTAGAAATAAAAAAAAATTATCATAACAGTTCCGGTTCCTCTATCGTTTTTTTAAATAAATATTTAAATATCAATCAGGTTTAAGGTAATTCTTGATTACAAATCAATATTCAGCTGTTCTTCATGATTTTCTGGCACCATGACTATGTCACTCATAATATTAGTATAATCATGAGATTATAATCTACAGAATTTAGTTTAACTGTAAGTTTGCTCACAAAAAATGAATTACAAAACAAATTTCACAGTTGGAAACAGCAATATCATATCTTTCATCAATTGCTCCTTTACCAGCACTAAATAGATTGAAGGAGTGGTTGAACAAGTCATTACATTGTAAATTCCTGATCTGTGAATTCTGTGCTATACAAGTCATGCGAGATACAAGTGATACCATATAAAGTTGATTTCTTTAAATTTACGATGACACTATACAAGTCAATGTGATGAACAGAGTGAAAGGACCAATTTCAGGGCTGAATATCAGCTATAGTTTAGTCAGCTTCATGCTGGTATGCAATAATTTTTGTGGGAAAGGCATCAGGAAAACCATTAAAATATCCATTTTCCTCAGAAAGCCTAACTATTGATGTTCAGTTTTTATTAAGATTGGCTCAACGTTTTTTTGGAAATAGATATGTGTCATGTCAGGTTATCTGTTGAGTTATGACTGCTTCAGAGACATAAAAATATTAATTATTGTGAACTAGATTCCTTGAGTCGATTGGAATCCCTTATTCGTCAAATAGATTCCATGAATATCGATTACATCTTTGAGCTTTGTCTTGGATAAAATTCTGGATTTATCTCTTAGGCTGAGGCAATAGCTACTTTCTTAATCGCCCCTTAACAGAGTGATATCTGTCTGCTTATGAGACTTATATCGCAGGCAAATTATTATATTAAAAGCACAACAGACTAAACTTAGATGTCTTGATGAATTAATTTACACTTCTTATAATTTAATTCACCAAATTTCTTCATAACAAAAAGCATAAAGTTAAATTTTATAATTTTAAGGTGAATTGAATTTTGCGTTAACTAAATATCATTAAACAAAAAATTATACCAATACAACTTATAGTCTTTGTTACTTATTTGTAATTTAATAATAACTAAATTGGTAAGTTTTCTTTTTCAGCAATGTCAGATGGAGGACTTTTATCCCAGAATTTAGCATAAATAGAATTGTCATTTTCATCAAATTAGATTGGAGAGGAAACAGTAATCTGTGAGTTTTCAATTTATTTATTACAATATATAAAACGTGCAATGCAATAAGTAAAAACCATTAAAAATTTTATGTAGCAAGCGGTAACATCAATGTACATTTAAGAATCTCCAGCAGCTCTTACAAAGGGGAAGACATGTGTAAGGAAAGACTAGAAGGGCTCTAGCAAAAAGAAAAAGTTCCATAGGTTTTTTTAAGTTGAGAGAAAACATTAAAAAAATTAGGAAAACTTGGGATTAACTCATCGATTCTTGATTCGATATTATAATATTTAAAGGCTTAACTCTATGTAAAGGCTTATGAATGTAATTAAATTCCATTGTATGAATAACAATTTGTCTTTATAATCAATACAATATTAGTAATGAAGCGATTAATTTGGATAACATCTAAAGTTCCAGGTTGTCTTTCAAATTACTTCATAAAAGAAATGAAGCATATTGTGGAGGTTTTAATGTATCTACCAAAGAGAGAAACGATCTGTTTAATTTTCATGAGAAAGTTTTTTATGTTTTTTGGGGTAAGAGTGACATCTCCACTTTCACTGTTGGGAAATGATATTTATAACCACTGATATTCTTTTGCAGAATTTACAAAATCTGCTATATTATAATTTTCAAACCATACAAAGATCACTTATATTTTGTTTTTTTTTGAATAAGTGTTAAGAGAATAAACCTCACAGAGACGAAAACCCTTTAAATCATTAATTCACTTTCAGGTGTGATTTTTAATTCCAACTTACCTGTAAATTATAGTAATAAATAATTTACTTTGTTATCCACTAAAACTTTGTGTACCTGCACTTACTCTGCCTTAACTTAAAATTATATTTTAATAAATGATGTCATTTTGTGATAATAAAATTCATAACAGTTAAATTAAAAAATATAATTTAATAGTACATATGAGATGAAGAGATAATCATTGAAAATTAATGTAATCATGGCAGTTTATTTATTGACTAGTAAAGAAAAATTGTATTTTAAATCAAACTTTTGTCATTTTGCAATGTTGTTCAGGAGAAGTACAGTTGGTGGAAAAGTTTCTGTTATCAAACCATAATTTCTAAAAAAAAAATGAACTCACCTTCCAGCTGCTTTCGATGTAGCCTACCATCGACATAATTTGTCTCTTCCAATCTATTCTCAGCAATATCATATAAAATACACTTTCATGATTTATTACACCTTCAAATCTAACATTTGTTTCAGAGATCATTCTGTTATTAAGTAGCATTACTTTGTTCTTAGTAGTATTTTAAATTGTTCACTTTATAAATTTATTATTTTTCATTTTACCTTCAAATAACTTTTGTGAACAAAAAGAAAACAAAAACAGAAAAAAAGAACAAGGATGTGGTGGTTGTAACTTTTAAAATATTTTTACTATAAATTTATATGTAAATTACAATACAATACCTATTGCAAACAATAATTCCATTTTACAATTTAATTTAATTTCACTGTAGTTATTCTCTCTTTTTAGAGCTTAATTTATTGTTAAATTTATTACAAAATGAAGCTTTATATCACACAATTACTAGTTTATCAGAAAATTGAATAAGTATATCAAATATTATCAAGATACCGAAAAACTTACTGAGAAATAGATTTAAAAAAAAAACAATAATGGAACAGATAATATAGATAGATGGAACTTTTGATGGCAATAAATGTACTTTTATTGTTTTTCATACACTGAATCGATTCTTAAAGTATGTTCTGCATTACCTACCCAAATGCTACTCAATCAGAGTAAGATGCGTATTATAACGTACATAAAATATCATACTCAAATTCATGATAACTAAAAGAAAGTGTATACTTATATTGATATGTTTATTCTTATAGATATTGTGCAGTGTACTGACGAGACAGCTTAACAGCAAGTGCACTATATGTTGATAAGGTAATCTAATTTTTATATTTCCATTACCAAACACGTCTACCAAGACGTAGCCATTAACCAGTTTTTGGAAAATATTTTAAATTCTTTAAGATAAAAAAATGTCAATTTTAATTTTATGAAATATTTGTAAAACATTTATTTATACCGATAAATCTTAGTAGCTGTGGTATCGGTATCTGAAAAGAAACTTTTCAAGTCGTACATTACAAATTCTGAACAAGTAGTAGAAATTTTATCATTTGACAAGAACACACCTGTAAATTTAGGTCCTCGCTTCAAGATGTACAATGAGGAGGGCCTCGGGGAAACGTTTTTGCTTTCTTATGTTTATTAATGATCTGCCTTAAAATCTTTAGCCGTTCATTCCAACTCTTTTCACAGATGACACAACTGTATCTATTTCTAAGGATAATAAATAAAAATGGATTGAAACTTAACAGTTGCAGTTTAAAAACATTTTCACTGGATGGATTGTAACAATGTAACTTAAAATATGGATAAAACATTGTGCTTCTCGGGTAGACATAATATTGCAGATTGTGTGACAAAAAATCCCATTAATGATATTGATAGTATCTTTGTTGTCCACAAAAGATAACCTCTGGGTTTTTTATTTAATAAATTCTTGTGGGATGATAAAACTGATATTTTGTTTACCAAAATGGAGTAGTTTTACTCTGAAGCATCTTTATAAAAACACTGAGCTAGTAATCATTATCGATTACTTTCATCCCTAAATATTTTCTCATATAATGTGTAAACTCCAATTTGTGGGCTTTTTAAAAACATAATCTTTTAGGACAAAAGAAGTGCTTTCAGATCAATACAGAGGCATACTTTATGAAAAGGGACACTTATAATCAGTTAACCATTGGCTTATTTTACAATTAAAAGATTTAGTTTTAAAGATAATATATTTTTCTGTTGATGAATTAAAAAAAAAGACTAACATATGATTTACCAGCATGCACTTCAACATGTACAGATATAAGTGTATATGTTCGAAATGATTTTCAGGAAAGATTTCTTAACTGTTAATTATTTTATACTAATATTTTATTATTAATGTATTTACATTAATATCATTTCATGTCTCTGAAAATATTATAATTTTTTTCAAATTTTGTAATTTGTTCCGATCAGAATAAAGTCGCAAGTTAGGTTAAATAATTCGTTATAATATTTTTAAAAAATCAACCTTACCAACAATTTATATTTTATCCCTAGGGCTTTAGGCCATTTGACAATCCTCAAGAGTAATTTTTTTGTACTTTTAAAAAATTAAAAACTTAAATAAAATTTATTAACTATTAATAACCTAACAACAGTCTTCCTTGTTGGAAGGAAATATGTTAGGCATCGTGATAATTATTAATTTAAATAGAAAATCATCTTCAAATCTGATATGTTGCTTTATTAATTTATTATTATTATAATATGTATAAAATTTTTGGTTATTGCTTTTTTATAATAATCTGTGGAAAAATCTAATATTTTAATAAAATTATTTGTAATTATTTTTATAATAATTATCTGTAATTATGTTCATTCTATAAAATGTGATTAGCATGATTGGATTTATCGAAACAATTTTTCTTTATACTATTATTGTTCTTTAGCTCTAAAAGAAAAAGAACGGTTGCTCCTACACATATATTCTGGCCGGCAGTTTTCACGTTTTAAACTGTAGCCAACTTGTCTAAGATATTTATTTATTTGGGGTTTATTATTTTAGTAGAATCGCTATTGTTTATAAAATTTAAATATTTTGAGATATTTAACTTAAATAGTAATAGAACTTTAAATACATTTATTTTTATTTTTTTTTGAAATTGACATTCCACCCACTAGGTTGGTCTAGTGGCGAACGCGCGTCTTCACAAATCAGCTGATTTCCAAGGTGCGAGTTTTCAAACATTAAAATCCTAGTAAAGGCAATTACTTTAATACAGATTTGAATACTAGATCGTGGATAACGGTGTTCTTTGGTGGTTGGGTTTCAATTAACCACACATTCAGAAATGGTCGACTGTACTAGACTGCACTTCATTTACACTCATACATATCCTCTTAAGTAATACCTGGCTGTGATTCCCTTTGGCTAAACAGGATAAAAAGAAATTGAAATCAAGTTATATACAAAATGTTTAACAAAGTTCACCCGGGATTTTCATAACTTATTCCACTCGTGAAATTAATGGAAAAAGTTCAAATAAATATATGCCCTAAAATGCTTCGTTTGTGACTTAACGGCCAATGACGGATTTTACTAACATTCAGCAACCCCGGTGAAAGAGGTCATTCTGAAATTTTTTCGGCATTAATTATGGGGCAGAATTAGTGATTGCTATGGTTTTTTACCTTAAAAATTGAATAAAATACCTACCAAAACTGTATCTGCAGTAGTTTTTAAGTAATCTGTGACGAAAATCAACGAATTAGGGTAAAAAAACCATTTTTGTTTGACGTACAACAACTTTGTTAAATGAGTAATAAACACCTAAAACCTTTAAATAAAACTTGTAGAGAATTTAATTCTGAACAAAATGGTGCAAGATAAATCTAAAAAACGAAGAAAGTTTAGAAAAATTATAATTTTATTTAGAAACGGTACAATAGATTTTACCTACCAGTTTATAAAAAAATATTAAATAAAACCCACCAGTTTCAAAACATTTCTTGGCTTGCTTCTGTAATGCTCTGATAGCTCTTTATAGTTCTTCACGGCTATCCTTAAGTATGTCAGCAGCATCCATAATGCGAACAATTAATTCCTCACGAGAATGAATTTTTGTTTTTTATACAATATTTTCACCCGTCCCCAGACACAAAAAGATGTAAAAGGTTTTAGATCAGGTGAGCTTGGTGGCCAGGTATATGAACCTAATCTCCACAACCGCTCTATTTCTTAGGGAAATGATGGATACATTATGCATTAGGTTTATTTATTTTTGTAACACAGGTATTAAATGCCTATTTATATATCTTTGCAGATTTCATCAAATGTAGGATCATAATGACAGAGGGAGTACAGCACTTATAATTTAAGATCTCATCAAATGATCATCGGGTTCAGAATTTCAGGAGCCAAATCGTCGAATAACACTATTTAGTTGTTTCCTATCACAGTTGTAAACTTCATCAAATTATGATTATTTTTGTTACCTTTATCGGTCTGTAAATATCAAAGATCTTAATGATGAATTAAAACGCTGTTTACAAGGTATTTAATGTAAAAACCATTTACAAATTAATTAACTTAAGAAGATGCATTAATTTAAGAATATTGTGTAAATTTGAGCGTGTCATAATACAGTAATATTATTAATATTTGAAAATATTGATTCTTTCGAATACTGTTGTTGATGTATTGAAAATTACTTGACCTAACATAATTGTATACAAAAACATTAGGAAATTATTTAAATATAAAATTATTGGTAAATAATTATTAAAATTAATACAGAAAGTCAGTATTTCTAGTAAAAAGAAAAAATATCTATATTTATGTTTTGTTTCATTATTAAATGTATTGTAATGTTATAAATCCTTATTTGTGGAGAAATGTTATAAATATTGTGGAGAAATCTTTCATTAAGATTATAATACTTAGTTTTATATTATGTAAAATTAATCTTTCTTTCTCCATTGAAATTAATATTGTTAATTATAATTGCAGGAACAATACTTTTTTATATTTATTTGGTTATTTTTTTCTGATTTTGTTGTGTGTTAAATTTATATTAAGAAGTACTTAATTACTGAAAAACTTTTATTAACTTATTTACTTTTATACTATTTATTTATGTAATTACATTGTTATTTCTTTTACAAAAGAAAAACTAAAAATATTTAAAGTGTTAATTACAAATTTTATGAAGAAAAACTTTCATGTTGCCCAACAAATGATATGTTAAGGTAATGAAACTTAATTTCTTGTATATCAAAACAAAGGTTTGTTCTTTTTTATATTTATAATCGTGAATGTGTAAAGAAAATTGTAAATGTTTGATGTTAACTAATGTAGAACCCGTCCTGACAAGAATATGTTAAAAAAATTATGACATTTTTCTTTAACTGATTTCATTTCAGAATGCAATGTAATTGGAAGAACTTATAATTATTTCTGATTGTAATGTTTATTTTTTTGTAAAGCTGAATGTTTTAAAATATTTTTGATGTTCTGACCAAGGTTTTGCCATGGTTTATCTTGGTTGTAAGGCAAATGAAAGAACAGTTCATTTTCTTCCATGGTTTATGCTTAAATTTTTTTGTGTTCATATTGTAATTTAATCAGAATATCAAACAATATTTGTTTCATTGCAACACAAATTTGTTTGAAAATATTTAATAATAATGATGAACATGTTATAAAAACGTACAGGTAATTATTTAAGTCTATTTATTTATCTTCACCTTGTACACCTTTATTTATTTACCATTTTTCTATTTGAGTAGGTACTCAAATAAAATATAATATTGCGCAAATATTTAAAACTTATCTTCATTGCATACTACATCTAAAAGTAAATGGGGGGCAGAGCTTTCATCATTTCAACACTGTTGTAAGAACACCAAACAAATTTGTTTGACATTGCATTTACAGTACAGTACAACCGCATGAAAGATTAATGACCGTGTTGTTTTAATTAAAATTTTTTTTGTCTTCAGTCATTTGATTGAGCTGCATTTTTGATGCAGCTCTCCAAGATTATCTCTACCTAGTGACAGTCGTTTCACTTCGGTATACCCCTTACATCCTGCATCCCTAATAATTTTTTTTACATATTCCAAATGTTGCTTGCCTGCACAATTTTTCCCTTCTACTTGTCCCTCCCAATATTAAAGCGACTATTCTAGAATGCTCAATATGTGGCCTAAAAGTCTGTCTCTTCATTTAACTATATTTTTCCAAACCACTTCTTACTTCATCAATTTGCCACAACTTCTCTTCATTTGTCACTTTATCCACCCATCTGATTTTTAACATTCTCCTATAGCACCGCATTTCAAAAGCTTCTAACTTCTCTTTTCTGATCGTCCAAGTTTCACTTCCAAATAAGGCTACACTCCAATCCAAACATATACTTTGAAAAATGTGTTCCTGATGTTTCAATTAAGTTTTGATGTAAACAAATTAATTTACTGACTGGAAGCTCATTTTGCCATGCTGTTTGGCATTTTATATTACTCCTGCTTCGTCCATATTTAGTAATTCTATTTCACAAATAACAAACTTCTTTTATCTCCATGATCTTTTATCTTCCTATTTTTGTATTCAGCGGTCCATCTCTTTACTTCTACTGAATTTTATTACTTGTGTTTTTTCTTGCGTATGACTTCATCCATGCCATTCTTTGTTTCTTATAAATCTTTTTTTACTGTCTGCTAGAATTACTATATCATCAGTAAATCTTAGAATCTTTATCTTTTCACCTTGTACTGTTACTCCAGATCTAAATTGTTCTTTAACAACATTAACTGCTAGTTCTATGTAAATATTAAAAAGTAACGGGGATAGTCAACATCCTTGTTGGCCTTACTTTCTTATTACAGCTTCTTTCTTATGTTCTTCAATTATTATTGTTGTTTAATTCCTATACATGTTAGCAATTTTTCTTCTATCTCTGTACTTGAACCTTAATTTATTTTAAATGCTGAACATTTTATTCAGTTTATGTTATTGAATGCCTTTTCTAGGTCTATAAATACCAAGTATGTATGTTGGTTTGTTTTTCTTAATGTTCCTTCTACTATTAACCTGAGCCCTAAAATTGCTTCCCTTATCCCTATACTTTTCTTGAAACCAAAATCTGTCTTCTCCTAACATTTCTTCCACTCTTCTCTCAATTCTTCTGTACAGAATTCTATTTAAAATTTTTGATGCACAAGTAGTTAAGCTAATTGTTCTGTATTCTTCACATTTATCTGCTCCTGCTTTCTTTGGTAGCATGATAACAAAGTCTGATTGAAGTCTGATGTAATTTCCCCTTTTTTGTAAATATTACACACCAGTTTGTATAACCTATCTATTGCTTCCTTACCTGCACTGCGTAGTAATTCTGGAAGTATCCCGTCTATCCATTCAAATCTTTTAGTGCTCTATTAAATTCAGATCTCGGTAGTGTTTCTCCCCTTTCATACTCCTTGACTTCCTCTTCTTCCTCTATAACACCATTTTGTTATTCATTTCCATTTTGTTATAAGTCTTCTATATATTCCACACATCTATTGACCTTTCCTTTCGTATTATAAATCAGTGTACCATCTTTCTTTAACACATCAGATTTTAATTTATGTACCACAAAATTTTCCTTAATTTTCCTGTATGCTCCATCTATTTTACCAATGATCATTTCTCTTTCTACATCTGAACACTTTTTTTTAATCCACTCTTCTTTCACTAGATTGTACTTCCTGTTAATAGTATTTCTTAATCATCGATAGTTCATTTTACTTTCTTCATCACTAGCATTCTTGTATTTTGTACGTTCATCCATCACCTGCAATATATCCTCTGACATCCAAGGTGTTCTACCAGTTCCTTTTTTCTGCCTGAGTTTTGCTGATTTAAGAATTTCCTTTTTAACATTCTCCCATTCTTCTTCTACATTTTCTACCTTATCTTTTTTACTCAAACCTCTTGCAATGTTCTCCTCAAAACTGTTCTTTACCTCCTCTTCCTCAAACTTCTATAAATTCCACCGATTCATCTGACACCTTTTCTTCAGGTTTTTATATCCCAATCTATATTTCATTAACACTAAATTATGGTTGCTATCAATGTCTGCTCCAGGGTAAGTTTTGCAGTCGACAAGTTGATTTCTAAAACATTGCTTAACCATGATATATTCTACTTGCAGTATCACCTGGTTTTTTCCATGTATATATTCTTTTATTTTGATTTTTAAACTGTGTGTTGGCAATTACTAAATTATACTTCATGCAAAACTCAGTCCCCTCTTTCATTCCTTTTGCCCAGCCCATATTCACCCACAATATTTCCTTCCTTGCTTTATCCACTGCTTGCATTCCAATCTCCAACTATTATTACATTTTCATCCCCTTTTTATGTGCTTCATCAATTTCTTGTATAAACATCTACGTCATCATCATCATGATGAGCAACACACTCAGAGAACACTCATGGGAACACAGCGTAGGCATATAGACGTTAACAATCGTTGTCAGCCTAGGTTTTTTATTTTATCCTCATTACAATGATTCTGTCACTATGCATTTTTAAGTACTCTACTCTGTTCCTATCTTCTTCTTCTTCATTACAAAACCTACTCCCTGCCTGCCCTTTATTTGAAGCTGTGTTAATTTTTCTAAAATCATCTGACCAAAAGCAGTTTCCTCTTCCCAATGAACCTCACTAATTCCTACTACATCTAAATTTAATCTATTCATTTCCATGTTTAAATTTCATGACCTACCTACCCTTTTTTAGATTTCTAACATTCCATGCTCTGACTCGTAGAATGTTATTTTTTAATTTTCTGGTGATCCCTTCCTTAGTAGTTCCAAACCAGAGATATGAACAGGGGACTAGTTTACCTCTGGAATATTTTACCAATGAAGGCACTTCCATCTTTGTTATGAAACTGTAGAGACTGACACTTTTTTTGGAAAAAAACCAGCTATAGTTTTTCATTGCTTTCAACTGCGCAGTACTCTGAAGATTGAATGATGACGATATTCCCGTTTAAGTCCTCTCTACCTATGCCCTTAACAACTACTGAAAGAGCTGGTGCCCTCTTTCAGGAATCATTCCTTAGTCTGGCTCTCAACAGATGCCTCTTCGATACGGTTGCACCTTCGGTCCTGCTATTCTGTATCACTGAGCACTCAAGCCCCCTCACCGTAGAGGGATATTAGTTAAAATAGCTTTTACTAAAAGTGTTACTGACAATTACCAATTTTCTAATCATTTATCAATAATTACTGTAACAAATATAATGAGAAAACCAGGTTCATATAGATTATACCTGAAGTTCAACCTTTACAGGCCCTAATGTGTTTTATTCTGTAATATAAAAAAAAAATTGATTGGGGATAATAAATGTATTTAAACCAAACCCACGAGACAGAAATATCTGTATTTTGTAAGCTATTTTAATTAAAATGAAAATATTTAGAAAGATCAATTTAATTCAAGTGAATTTATAATGTACATGTTTACGTCACCAAAAGCATTCTGTATAAATTGCGTTTTAAAATATACACAACATTAATACTTATAAAAATCAATGTAATACTATATCATGATTTGTGAAGATTTATATCGATTTGTGAAGGTCATTATACTAGTTTTATTAAAAGAGGAAAAATATATATATAGTGATTGATATAACTCAACAAAAAAAATTGGCCAAGAAATTTCTCGAACATGGTACCACAGATATGTTAAATAAATAAATAAACAATTAATGAAATCCATCTTACCAGCACGTTGATATCAGTGCAAGATCTTTTGGCTTACTTGAAAGTCATCATCAGGAGATAAAATTATTTAATTAAAATTAAAAATTTAAAAGCTCACATGTAAAAGTCACACCATCCACCCTGCGTCCCACCTCTTGCCCATCATACATTCCAAAATGAGTAAGCGCACCACGACAACAACTAAAATCCATCCCGTCAAGACGGCAATCCGCCGCCACGCGCAGGCTGCAGAACTCCAGCAAGCACACGTTTACCAATACCAAAGCGCTTGGGGCCCTAATTGACCGATGGCCAGCCACAACTCTCGAACAGACTCCCACAGCAGAGAAGCAGGAGTCCATCCCCAAACAAACCACTGATGCCGGTTGAAAAAAGCAAAGACATCAAGGAACCCACACGCACCCCGACAACGTGGCCCAGGCCACACCGACACGCCGCCCAAGAGCAGCCAATCCTCCCGCCATTCTCCAAGTTCCAGGGTGGCCCGAGCTCCACCCCCCCCTAAGAGCAAGGCAGCCGAACAGCGCGTGCTCGCTCGACCGGACCTCCCCGCAGACGCACAGGTAATCAGCCGCCAGGCGGGACCGAAACAAATATTGGTCCAAATTCGCGTGGTTGTGGAACCCAGAGCACCTGGGTTCCCAATGCTCTGAAAAACAAACTAGAGGCGTACCATCCTCCCAAATCCATACAAGGACCAACCCCCACTTGAGGCGCGCCAGTCCCGCCGCAATGCATCCACTGCAAGGCTGCAAAACTCTCCCTCAGACAGATTATTGAACAATTTTGAAAATAGATGATGCGTGTACATAATCAGAAAAATATGGAAAATAAATTTGAAGACACAGTGAACAACAGTGTACTCGTACATTAAAAATTAAAACTGGTCTATGCTGTTGAAGTGTGTGGGATTCTAATAAATACTTCGATAATTGGGCCCAATAACTTCGACCTATTTCTTCTTAATTTTTCTTTATTACAATATTTCCTAGTTGCATAATATAATTTTACCGAGTTGCTTATTTTAATGGGTGTACCTGACTGTAAATTAATATGGGCCTCGGCTTGTTTAGTTATTCTGCTTGACGCTAAATGAACCTGATAATTATTGGGCTTTAATAACGATAATGGAATTGTGGGGGTATTTCAATTGTGGGATGCGTGTAAGTAACCACATATTCTGCCGAAATATAGACCATTTAATCAGCCCCAATTAAAAGATAAACTAATTGTTAAGAATATTAGCATTACAAAATTTTAAATCAGATTTTAAGGTTCATAAAAAAATTCAGATTTTTGTTAAAAAACTATTTATTTATAATGAAATAAGCATCTATTAATTAAAAAAAAAATATATTAATAGGTTTTTGTTATAATTAAATAAAATAAAAATTTCTGTACATTCATAATTTCATTGAAAATATAAACATACTTTAAACTACATACTAAATAGATCAATTTTTAGATTAAAAAAAAAAAAAAACCAGTATTATTTCTAATAATTTTTTATGAACTACTTAAGCACATTTAAGAACATTTATTTACTTTTAAGAAACATAATTCACTAAAAAAGGAAAAGAAACAAAAAAAACAGCAAAGGAAGAGCAAACATTACAGATAACAACTAAATTTAATAATAACGATTATTGTAAGAATACTGTAGAAGCTAAAATTAGATTTAATGATTAACTTAAAGAAGAAAACAAGAATATTAATACAAATCATACGTCACTTATTATAATATGCATATAATTGATTCATACAATACATAAAAATGTATTATTGGCTCTCTGTCCATGAAGTGTATCATCATATTTTTGAATAAAAATCTAACTTAAAGAGAGACAAATGACATGGGTAACATATCTATACATGGAACATACTATAAAAATACAGAATTCTTAATACAGATTTAGTCTTTTCAGAGAATAATGCAATTTTAGTTTATTTATTACATAAGCTGTCCCATTAAATGCTTTTCTGATTACATTTATCCAAAAGATTAAAGAAAATACAAAAAAATAAATATTAACAAATATAAAAATGCACTGAAAAGTAAAAAATAAATTATATAAATATCTAATAAAAAACCAATAAATGTAATAATTATTAAATTTTAAAATTAAAATTAATGAAAATATTTAGTTAAAATAAATGCGTGGCGCAGTTTTTATAATTTATTTAAAACAACACAACATTTATTTTTACGATTAATCTTCATTTTCAATAACGACACGAGGAGGCGGAAAGGTTTGCTGGAACCTCTCCAGTTGAGACTGACTAGCTACAAGTAACAATCTGAGAAAATACGACCACTCGCTTTCTTTGTACGTGTTCTCACATAGTTGAAGTTCATCTTCGAATTCTGTTTTAATCTAAGTCAAATTGAACGCACTCTTTCCACTAAAAGTTTCATTTTAATTAATTATGAATTTTTATTTAATGAATTTATAGTTACGATTACAATTATAATAATGATAATAATTAATAACTTTTCAGATTACCGACAAAATGTAATAACTTTGTGCAAGATTTCTAAATTAAATTTTTATTTTTAATCTTATTAACCCTTAAAGGTCATCTCGGTGCAAATTTGAACCATCAAAGAATTAAAACTTCAGTTATTTTATTACAGATAAATAAAGTATATACATATACTAAACAGCCTCATTAAACAAAAAATATATTTTAAAATATAGCAAATGTCTATAAATACTTATTCTAAAAGATTGTTATATAACTGCGCCACGCTTTTACTTAACTAAATATTTTCATAACTTTTAATTTTAAAATTTAATAATTATTACATTTATTTATTTTTTATTTATTGGTTATTTATTAGATATTTATATTATTTATTTTTTACTTTTCGGTGCATTTTTATATTTGTTAATACGTATATTATACCGTAGTGCTGTATTGTCATCGAAATTGCATACGTGTACCAAATTTCATTGATTTTCATACAATAGATCAAAAGATATAGCAGTTGCAAGATTTTGTTTATTCCTAAAGCACATTAAATAAACACTTTTAAAAAAGAAATGCTAATAATAACATTTTCTAAAGTAATTTTCAACTTTAAAACAGTCCTAGAATGGTATGGTGGTTAGCCGCAAATTATGAGTGTAGTACATTAAAAAATTCATACAAATCAACAACAGGAGCTTTACCAGTTATAAATCAAATTGAAAAAAGTGTATAAAACTACTATTTTGTGCAAAGATATTCATTTCATTTTGTAAAAATACATCTTATGATGATATATTTCATGGGTTGATGGCCTAGATTATACAGTAAATAAACAATTGATATAGTAAATTAATGTTTTAATAAAAATAACTTTTTTTTTTAAGAAAAAAACATATTACACAGATAAAAAAATCACTTAATATTCACTTTATATAAAATTGTGATTTAAATTGTTTACTAATAATTTATTTATTAGTTAATATTAAATTCTTTGCAAAAGTACAGTATGTCAAGAAGCTGATGACATATATATTTTAGTCAAGAAATAACATATGTTAATAGAAAGCTTTGATTTTAAAAATAAGTTGAATATTTTTTTCTAACTTTATTAAATAATATTTTATTATTTAATAATTCCATTATCAGATACATTTCTAATTTTAAACAGAGTCAATTATCATCAACAATAGACATTAATTGATAGGAACATGGATTATCCTTTTCCAAGGGATATTCCAACTTTCAAACATCTACATTTAACCTTATCTATGAGAACTGGTTTATTAAATAGCAAATGGTTTTAGATTTTGCAATTTAAGTGACTTTACACCATTTTAGTTTCAGGTCCTATTCCCTGAGAATCACAATTGGTAAGTTTTGCAATTTGTTTTTTTCAGCAAGATAATGTAACACATTCATTGCAGAGTTTACTTTTCTCATGAAAAGGTACTTTATAGTTTTATATGTACTGAAATTTTGTGTTGAAATTTTTTAACTAGTTCTACTGAATATTATATTCAGAACTATATAGACAAAATTTATATTATACTATGTGAAATTTTCTAGTGAAAATTTTAATTTTGCTAGTTTAGAACGTTTCAGTTATTTGTAAGTTTTAATTACATTTTTTTAATTAAGTTATACACAAAGAATTATTTTTTATTTATTTTAATAATTAAATACCTATTTTAGGCCTACAACATTTTTATTATAGTAAATTAAAAAAACATACTGTTAAGAAAATCTATGAAAGATGTTGACAGTGCAGCAAAAATTTAATGTATATGTTTAAAAGAAGGATTAAGAAACAAAATTAGGAAAAAATAAATTCTTATAAGGAAAACGGCTAATTTCTATTTCACAGCTTTTTCTTTGTATTTAACAGCGATACAAGAATGAAAATTTTCCACCTTGCTTCTAAAATTCAATACATTTTCTTTTTAGAAGGCAAAAATGGTGGATATTACTAATTTTAATAAAATCAATAATTTATTTATAGTAAATAAGGTAATGTGTAAATTTATCACTATTTATGTAACCAGTGTGATTCAAATATTAATTATGCAACAGATATCCTCGTCTTGCATGGCAATCATGATGTACAGTGTATTTAAGACAGTGTAATACAGGAGAATCATTTGCCGGCCTTCATGGCGCGAGTAGTAGCGCGTGTCTCAGCCTTCCATCCAGAAGTCCTGGGTTCAAATCCCAGTAAGGCATTTTCATACGCTACATAGTCATAATCTCATCCTCTGAAGCAATACCTAATGGTGGTCCCAGAGGTTAAATAAAAATAAAAAAAATACAGGAAATTCAAAATGCATTATATATATATATATATATATATATATATTATATTTTACAGACAGAAGCAAGCAGTTATGGTATAAAATAGGAATATCTATGACGTTTGACACTTTGTTGTAGCGCTATCTTGCATGGTAGGAAAGATGTATGAAGAATTGCAGTTAAAATATAAATATATAAAATCTTATATTTGAAGAAATACACACACACCCACACAAACACACACACATATATATATATATATATATATATATATATATGTGTGTGTGTGTATATACACTTATATACATATGTTACAGGTAGAAGAAGGCAGTTATGGTATAAAACAGAAAAATCTATGTCATTATATGTTAAGAATGTAGGCAGAATTACAATTAAAATATAAAAGTTTAAAATCAAATGTTTGAAGGAAAAGATCTATTATATTCTGCACTTCCCAATCAAAAACAACTATATTAAAACAAAATTCTAGAAGTGAGTAAAGACACCACTACATGATCAACAATACAAGGATTGGTACAAAAATTGAAGTAAAAGGCAATTCAAATAAAACCAATATGGCATATTTCATGTTAATTTGGGTTTTCTGGTATTCCATTATAATGTTTACTAAATACAAATTGTCTATATTTTGAAGCCTCAAGAACGTAACATAAGTTTATAAAAGTAACATAATGCTAATTTCCCAAATGAGATTTTGTATCGCACTTTTGTCTATAACAAAAAATGAATACCTACAACAGATGTGTTTATGAAATATCAAGAAAGCATTAAATATCTGATATTAATTGGGCAAACATTACCTTAGGTTTACGTTTGTGAATCTATAATCTTTACAATAAATAATTCTTAACTATTCGCTTCTGTCAAAACAAGCATCAGAATTATTTCTGGTTTGCACAGCACTACATTTTGTTTATATTATGTTTAAGTTAAGATTTTTTTACAAATGATCTAATAATTTAAAAGTTTGTCGACCTATTGATTTGAAATTAAATGATTTCCTTTTACAAATCAAAATTAATTTAATGGTGATTGATAAATAAAATTCATAAAGGCATACAGACTCACACTATGTGGTGTAAAAAGCAGTGGGAAAAGCCATCTTTTGACTAGCAAATAATGCTGTCTAGATCTGCTTTCTTATACAATAGTTTCTTCATAGAAATGAATATTCAATTATCCTCAATGAATGAATGCATTATGGATTTTTTTTTACTTTGCTGAAAACTTTGGAAAAAATTTACTTAATTTTTAAGTAAATTGGCCAGGATAGGTCAACAGTTAAAATTATACATATATGGCACAAAATTGAAGAAGGTTCTTCAGTTTGTTGATACTTGTTGATTTATGACCTTACAATAAAACGGTATGTGCCTAATGTAATTAATATATCAGTAAAAACAAAACATACTGCAATGATACTAAATTACACCACTAATATAATAATAATAATAATAATAATAATCGTGTTATTAATACAATGAACTGACATTAATAATGAAAATATATAATCTCAAAACTTTACATCAAAAATTAGATACACAAAATGTTTGTTCTTTTAAGATCAAGTGATGTAACCTTTTAGTTTTTTTTTTAATTAATAATCATTCTTTCATTATAATGCCTACAGTTAAGTATAATTTGAGATAAGTTTCAAAAGTTTTTAAAATTGTATTGCAATACTTCACAGGCTGTTACTCATGTTTTGAAGTAATTAATCATAAATAGTTTTAATATTTTAAAAATTAATTCTTTCCCCAGTATGTTTTCTAAACACATAAATGAAATCAGTCATACCTCAATAAAATTTTCCCTCTCTTCTTCTGAAATGTACATGATTAATACATAAATGGTGACCGGGTACATAAAAAATGCTACCTGTTAGACTAAAATTACTATAAAAGAATCATTAAGTACACTTATCAATTCTTATATATATAAATTACAATTTTTTTCAAATTTTTTGATAAGACATGAACGCATATGATTTTGGCAAAAGAAAACAGTCCATGGGTTAATTAATC
The DNA here is from genome assembly GCF_047948215.1 of Lycorma delicatula. NCBI lineage: Eukaryota > Metazoa > Arthropoda > Insecta > Hemiptera > Fulgoridae > Lycorma > Lycorma delicatula. Next base: position 80,912,825 of record NC_134463.1, read on the forward strand.
TCTTAAAGATTGACATGATGGAAATTATAAAAAAAAAAAACTGTAGGAATAAATAATATTTAATAATAAATATAAAAATATTTTACTATATTTTATGTAATGAATAATGAAAGAGTAATAACATAATTAAATTAAAAGTAAATAATTCTATGAAATAAAAATAGTAACTGATTAAATACTAATATAAAATATTTAAAGTAACTAATAATTAATTTTTTTTTTATATAACAGTATTGGTTAAATCTATTTACTATATGCTAGATCACAATATGTCTTTTTGTTTTATTAATCTATCACTTTACACAACATTTTTTTTTTTGTGGAAAATTAATCCCATGTAACATGGTGTAATAACAATAACAATGATTATCTTTAATTTCTTAGCTAATACAAATAATAATCATAATAATTAATTATTGGCTACCTATTAACTAAATATTCTTGTCATATTTACACACAATGAATTACATCACTCATTATTATTGAATGATGCAGGAGTAACTTAATTATGCATTATTAATATCTTATTATGAAATACTTTTGTCTTCTGAATTAAAAAAAAAATGTTATTCTACTGGCTAAATACAGTACATAATTGTAATATAAAAATTAAGTATTTATTATTTACGATATATCTAAAAACTTACACTTAATTTTATTTTACTCCAATCTACTAATAATTCAGCTTGTAAATAAAATACATATATTTCACATTCTGTTTACTGTATAATAAATATATTTTCATATATATTTATTTCATCAGAATATATTAAGAAACAATAAGAATATTTCTCATTGGTGTTGTCATTGTTACTAAATGTATTTTGGCGAGGTATAATATAAATATAAAAAAGTAAATACAGATACATTGATATACTGGGGAATATTTCTAAAAAAAATTAATATAGTATCATTAAATGATTATAAATACATTTATATACAGTGAAATATGTTCCCAAGTGTCATTTCAATGTAATCCTGTTGGCAATGTAATTTTTTCTTGATTCAGTGCGTGTGTGTGTCAGTAAACACTTAATGTAAGTGTAGTAAAATAACCTTACTGCTAGGCTTAATAATTAATGTATGAAATCCTTCGTAAAATATAAGTGCTATTAAAGTTTCTAGGATGATCATTTAAAGAACTAAAATTTCTGTTATATGACTTGACAACAATATTAAAAATATTCTTTATTAAAAAAAAAAAAACTAACATCCTTATAACTACAGGTAGATAGAACTACAGATATGGTATAGTTGATTTTTACTTTAATTAAACTTGTTGATAGCAGAAAAGAAATGATGTTAGTTATGGTAAGGAGTAAATTTTCTCAGTTAATGGTATGTGTCACACTAAATATTTTTGGTGAACTCAAGGGTACAACCTACCAATAACAGAGTAGAACATTTGTTTATATCAATTCAAGAATGTTATCAACTTTAATGTATAAAAGAAATTTGCAGAAAAAAAATAAGGAAATTAAAAACCTAAATGATTATTTATCAAGGGGTTTCAAAAAGACAGAATCAGGAAAAACAGAAATCACAAAAAAAATATATTAAAGCAAGTATGTTTAAAATGTGTATAACTGATGTCTGCATTATTACTTGTAAAAACAATTTACAGAATTAATGTAAAGCATTTAAACCTTACTAATCTATTGTATTGTCTGGGAGAAAACTTTCTCCAAGTAGAATGTAAAATTTTATTTTTCTGATTAACTGTTTAATTGGAAAGAGGTATTAGATAAAACTTTTTTGGGCTTTCATTTTCCACTTAAGGTTTTACTTTATATAAAATAATAAATAAATAATAATAAACATTGATAAATACGCACATTATTCACTAGCATGTGACTACATAAAACAAACTAAACAAAATGTTAAAAAAAGAATTATTTACTCTAGTTCTTGGTGCCCTGTCTTCGGCAGGAAAATTGTTAAAATCCCACTAACTGAAAAAAAAAAACAAAAAGAAAAAATATGAACCCATTAAACATAAAATTTATAAATACATAAGAAGTGCAAAGAGAATTTTAAAAATAATGTACTACACATAACATTGATGGGAACATTTTCATACACACTTGTAAAAATCATATCATACATCCATCATACTTGAACATAATAAAATTCCAAACTAAATTGAACAAACATAACTCAGATTAAATATAATATTTGAATACATTCTAAATTGATTATCCAATCACACACGTTTAATGTCATTTGAAACATCACTGATGAAAAACTGTATTCAAGTTCTGAATAGACCTTCTGGAAGCATATTTTCAGGTATTTAGAAGGAAAATTACTGCAAGTTTTATAAAAGGTTAAACTTAATTTTGTCATACTAACCTATAAAATTATCAGTTACCTTAGCAGTGGTATACAGAGGTGGTTCAAAGACTTCAAGTCTTTGAAGTTACTTGAAACTTTAACTTATTTTTGATTGAGTGATCAGAATAATAATAAAAAGTTGGTAAACAATAAACAAAAACATTTGAGAAAAAAGTGTACTTTAGCTTAAAGGGAAAGGTAGAAAAATAACAGGTTTAAAAAAAATGAAAATTGAAATTGACTTTGATGGGTTAAAGATTTCTTAGGTCAATAATTTGATATTACAATGCAGTAGTAATATTAAATGTGTTATATCAATCAAATTGAGAATGTAATATTATAATCAGGATTGAAACTTAATGAAATATTTATTGGCCACTAAGTAAAGAGAAATTTGATTAGAATGATCTCAATTGTAATGTAAATTTATCTAAGAATCAAATAGAAATTCTCATATCATGACTAAAAAGATGCAATCTTTTACAACACAATATTAAAATAAGTGCTTTCCATGAGAGGCAGTGTGAATTTGAAATTTTTTTCTTCTATTACATGGACTTATTACTGTAATAGTATAGAATCTTGGGCTTATGTACCATCCTGATGAATGGAATTGTTTTATAAACCCCTCAAAACATAGTTTGAAAGTAGTCCTTCTTCATGTTGGAAATAATATCCAACAATTCCTTTAGTTCATGCAGCTTATATGGAGTCATATGAAAATAGGTGATAGCAGGTGATAGCACTTTCAGTGCTATCACCTGAAAGTGATAGCACTGTTACTTGATTATAACTTGGGTTTTTACTAAATTTTGTTGATTCTTGTGTGACCAGGACAGCAGAGTTAGAAAGAATTATTATGTTAAAAAAGAATGGCAAAAAAGAGAAATATCGACTGATAAGAATAAGGATAAATAAGATTACTGATAAATGTTTAGGATAAATAAGAAGGAGAAATACTGACAGAAAGAATGTAATAGTCCAATACTAGTAAAACCTGAAAAAGGTTACCTTCAATCACTATACATTAAGCAAGGTTTAATGAAAAATTTTGATACAGCAGCAATGCATGTGATGAGACTGGATTCCACTTTCCAAAAAACAAGTTCCCTAATATGAGTGATGGACCACAAATAACAAAACTAATAATTGAATTTGAAGAGAGTTTAAATGACTGTGAAATTGCTGCATAAAAATGTTTTAAAAAGGTTGAAAACAGCTTCCTTGGAAATTATAAGGCAGATTACTACAAAGAACTTACTCCTGAGCTTTTCAAAATCTATATAGATCTTGGATGTATGTCACTAAAGATTCACTTCTTAGATTCTCATCTGAATTTTTCTCGACCAATGTTGGAGCTGTGAATGACAAACATGAATGCTTTCACAAGGAAATATCCACCATGGAAACATTCTATCAGAAAAAATGAAACCTAAGAATGCTGGTTGACACTGTTGGAGAGATCCAAAAGTTGTGCACATCAAAGTAATGAAAAAAAAAATAAGACATTAGGTAATAATATTTAAAGATTTATTTTATTTTCACTCAAAATGGCTGCCCTGATCTGTAATGCACAAATTCTTTTTACCAGGTTTGAGGCCACTTTGTGGAACAACACTGATGTTGTACTCTTGGCTGTTTTATTCATCTGCAGTTCCTCCAGTGTGTGTGGGGCCTGTTTTTATAGATTTAAGATAACCCCACAGGAAGAAATCTAGGGACTTCAAATTGAGTGAACATGGGGGCCATAATCCTTTAGAGATGATATGCACGCTCGCCAAAAAACTCACGCAAGAAATACATGGTTTCATTAGTTGTGTGACATGTGGCACTGTCCTGCTGAAACCAAAAATCAAGTTCATCATTTTCAAGAAACACAATAAACTATGTAATGATGTCTTGGTACATAACACTGTACACTATAGTTTCAAAGAAAATGGGCCCCACTATTCAACGATGTGATACTGCACCCCACACTCCCATTTTGAGAGTGTAAGGGGTTTTCATGTAACACATGTGGATTTTCAGTTAACCAAATTCTGGTGTTTTGACTATTCATGTAGCGACTAGGTGAAACCAGACCCCATCAGTGGAGAAAACACAGTCAACCTCTGTAATTACATGGTTGTCAACAAATGACCAAAACCAAGTACAGTACACTACGCGCCTTTCTTTATCCAGCTTCCTAAATTCCTGAACTCTAAGAACGTGATATGCACAAAAGTAAAACCGCTTTATCGTTCTCTGAGCACTTCCATATGAAATCTGAGAGTGTGCTGATAGTCTCCTCAAGCTTTTTGAAGGTGAACACTGCATCACATTCTTAACCTCAGGTAGTTTAACATCAGTCAAAACAGCCAATCTCCAGGTTCTCTTCTTGTCTGCAACTGATCTGCAATCTCTAAAATGGGTGCTTAATCTTGTTATGTTTGAATTGTTTGGCACTGCCATACCCAGATAGTTCCCATAAAATTCATCTACAACACATGCATAAGAACGACTGGAGAAATATTGTTTAACAATAAAAATGCTTTTTTGTTGGTTAAAGGCAATTTGAGGAATGAGATTGAGTTCAGGGCAGCCCAGACTTTCAACAAACTCCAGTTGTGGAGTTTGCAACGTAAGATGATGTTTAGCCCTGAGAAAACAACAATGATGTTTCTTAGGGGCAGACTGGCTGTTTCACAACATCCTTGTGTATCAATGGTAGGTTATCCAATTAGGTATGTCCCACTGCGAAAGTATGTAGGTATTATCCTTAACGAGAATCTTCGACTCAAGGAGCACTTTCAGTATGCTGCCAAAAAGGCTTGTGCGCTTTCTTTTCAGTTCACCCAGATGGGGGATTTAATTTTAGAACCTTGCGTGTTCTATATAAGGGTGTTTGCAATATAAGGGCGTACATAATGCTATATGCTGCACCTGTCTGAACTCATCAAATGAGGTACAAATGTTTAGAAACATTTTGCTGAAAGCCCAGTTATTGCTATCTTTGACTGGTGCCTATAGGACTGTCTCTTGAGCGGCAGTCCTTGTTATTTCTAGTATTAAGCCTATTGATATCATTGCAATGAGTACCAATTATGCTGTGATGCCAAGAAGGAGCCCAACTTACCTCTGAATGCAAAAAAGAAACAGACAACCAAGGTTTCCATTTGCAGCAGATCAGAGGACAGAATAACCCAACTGATGGCCATTGCGTGCAAGATATTTTTTCTAATGTGAGAAGTGTACAGATTGCTATGTGGACATCCCCCAATCTTCATAGTACACAGTTTCTTTCTAAACATGTTGACTTTAAAGATAGGTTGGCCAGATATGGTTTGACTAATTCAAGCTTGTGCCCAGAGTGTAGGGCCATTGATGTGGGTAATCTCCCATATGTCTGCTCAAGGTATGAAGCTGAATGCACCAAAGTAGTATGTACTTTGGTATTTGAGAGTGTAAATTATGGTTTTGATCTGCAAATTAACTGGAAAGCCAAAAGGGAAAGGAATATAGTTGCTGGCTTCCTGAGATTCATAGCACTGTGGAGGATGGCTGAGGGGGTTTGATACTGTTATGGATGTGGAGATAGAGTAGTAACCTGGGTGCTTAATTTGGCAAGATAGATATTTTGGCATCGAGAATTAGTTAGCCCAAGATATTCACTGATAAGATGAGAATAGGTGTGTTGAGAACGCTGTGATGGAGCTGCAATATTGGAGGGTGTAGATATTGACCTCGCTTCCAAAAACGTACCAGATCAGAGAGAGATAGGGTATATTTTAATTAGAAGTTGATCAAATGTATGAATTTGTTTCTTAATTTTTGAGTAAATCAAGAATTTGAGTAGGTTGAATTGTAGGACAAAATTGTTGTTGTAATCAACATCTGTTTTGTTGATATGAAAATAGTAGTTTTGGTGTTTAAATTACTCAATTAAATAATGATTTGAGTGCATAAAGAGTACTAATTGAACATAGATATGATAATAGTTTTTGGGTGAAACCTGCGGTATTAGAGAAAGACAGAGGATCATGCTTCCACAAATTGGTTAATTTGATAGTTGAAGGTTGTAAGTTATAGTAGCTGGTCGAGGTTGTAAGAATCCATACTAAGGCAATAGTAAGTTGTGTAAATTCACTGGTGGAAATGACTACCGAGGCATTTACATTGGTGGCATCCTGACTGAGATCAAACTAATGACTATGGTATGATATCACGTTTAGAGGGTCTAAAAGACGATCTCTGGTAAAACCCATCAGGGCTAGGAACAGAGAGAGCGGTGTGGCAACCGGGATCATCACAAGGTGGGTGTCTTCCCTTACAGAGGTCAGGATGGTTGATGGGTATAGCATAATGTGAAAATATTGTTAATACAACAGTGGAATCTACATAAAGAAATAGTTCAGTAATATAACATTCCTAATATCAAATTCATAATTTATAAATATTTTCTCAAGAATATTCTAGCAGCAGAACAATTTTAATAAATAAAAAATAATAATTTCATATTGTACATCCTACATCAGCAACATTCAAACAGTATATGATTATTTTTCTTATTATTAAAAGTTATTTATAATTAGGGTTTTAATTTTACATTGATGTTGAATTTTCTTTGAAAAAGGATTTGCTTTAGAAATTTACTTGATGAAGTAGTGTTCAAAATGAAAGTTTTTCAACAAAAAAAAAAGTCAACAGTATAAAGAAGTATTTTTGATTTATTAGTATTCATAAAATATTTAAAAATATAATAAATAATTTCTCTAAAATGTTTAAAATTCAAATTTTCAATACTTACTAAATAGAAAAGATGCAAATAACACTACAGGTATTGTACAGTTTAGATCAATTAGGAAACCAAATATAAGGTTACCGAATAAAGCTCCACCTCTTCCAACAGTCATTGCTAAAGCAGCTGCCATCACTCTAAAAAAAAAGATAAAATATTGATCTATTCAGTAATCTTTTTTTGTAAATTCATCAAAATATAACAATAAAAATTGAAATCGGTATAAAATAAAAAATTTGATCAAATTATTAGAAAGCCTTATCTTTGAAGGAATTTGGAAATATTAGTTTCATTTTCATCCATGGTAATATGTAAGGCATTAAGTGACAAGACTGAAATGGAAGCAAAAACTGTTTTACCTTGTTTCCTCATGAGGAAATTGATTAGATATTATATTATGTGGATACTTATACAGAAAATGAGAACATAAAAAAATAATGTGCTCTTTTGAAATCTATACAAATATACATAATTCTTTTCATCAGACTGAGTTTACTGAACATGTAAAAAGGATGAAGCTCTTTATGTGTAAACATAAGTTTTCTCTTAACACATACATGCATGCTTTCTAAGAGAACTGAAAGGATGTTTTGACTGAAAATTATTCCATTAAGTCTAGTTGGCAGAATATGAGGACTTACTAGATACATCGTCTAGTCATTGCCTACATCGGGCAATATACTATTGATCTATTTTTTTAACATAAAACGTGTGCATTCAGTAAAAATAAATACATAATTTTGGATGTTTTTGTTCACTTAGAGTACCAGTATACATATATTATCTTTAAACATTTGTTGGTATCTACTTTGACGATTGCCATGAGAATTCTCCTCTTTCTATACATTGGTTAAGAAAATTATTTAACTTTCTCTGTTTCTAAAGTTATCTGAAAAAAAAATAAATAACTAGTCAGTAGATGCAATAATCTACGTTCCCTGTAAATGGTAAAGATAGAGTAGCTGTTCATTGAATGTTCTACACCTTATGACAGAGACCAATAGTTTTGTACTTGGAAGGCAATGAGACCTCTCTCTGCCTTTAGTAAAATCATTTTAGAATTCCTGAATTTTTGAACAAAGAAATAGTGCAACATAGGTTTAACAATTTAGCTGTTGTCTTTCTGGGATTGTTTCCCTACCAGGAGTAGGTTAGGTAAGTGTTAGTTATCAAGTTAACACTCATCACTCATGGTTAAAACAGCAGGAAAAATACATATTATTTAAATATAACCTGTCCAGTAATATAGTATACATTTATTTATAAAAATGATATTAATTAAACTTTCTGTAGCTTAACTAAGAGAAACAATTTAAATTTCAAATTATTTTCAACTTCATTCTTTAAAATGTTATTTATTTCTTACAGGAGGAGATACAAAATCTTGAGAATAATTTTTTTAGACTGATTTTTTTCTATTTTGTAAATTAAATGCCTATTTTAATGAATTCTACTATAATTCAATAATTTAAAATTGTAAAATGATGTACAAATAAGATACCATTCTGTTCATAATAAAATTAGGATTTTAGCAAATAAATCACAAAATTGGTAACTAATAGTTATAATGATTTAAAAATTAACATGGCATTCTGAAATTTCATAATGAGAAATGTTTATAATTTTTTAATTTCTTTTATAGAGAATGTCAGATGAAGCATGTATTGATTTATAAAGTATCATAATCTCTGCTTAAGATAAGAATTTTGTTTGAAAAAAAGACTGATAGAAAACGAAGTATTATTTGTGATTCATAAAAACTTTTTAGATACTTTTTATCAATAAAATTTAGTATCAGAATTTTTTCATGTATTACTTATCAATGGTAAATGATATATTATTAAATTCAGCTTTAACCGTTTGCATATGAGTTTTTTATTTTCCAAAATGCTACTCCGTGAAATAATAGTTGTAGAATGATCTTGTTATAAAGATTGCAGTTTACCATTTTGCTTGATAAAGAAAAAAATTGGCTGTCCTATTCTTCTATAGGGTCCAGATTTAGGTAGAGCTGAAGGCATTTATACTTTCAGCTAGATTCGACAAGCAACTGTTAAAACTGTAGTTAATTTTGATCCAGTTTTTAATGACACTGATTCAGAAACAGTTTTCTGAGACTGACAAGGATATAACTACCAAATTATATAAAATTTGAATCTACTTAAAAAAAAATAATATTCTAAAAGTATGACATTAAGATGTGAGATTAACTATTAAACAATATTAATTAAGTAGTTTATAATTTATAATGTTATCAGTGAAAATCAGGATTGAAGATTACACTTTTTCAAAGACAAATAAAACCAAATAAATTTAACTAACTTTTTTTTTTACTTCTATCAAAACATTTTTAATTACTGTTTTGATTGTGTTTATAACATAAAGTTAATTAATTATAATTAAAGTATTAAAAATAAGTTAATAATAAAATATGTAAAAAAATATACCTGAGTTGTGTTGGGAAGAGATCAACCATGATACAGTAAACAACACTAATGGCTAAACTAGTAAGTGCTTCAAATATACAAGACAATATTAAATTTTGTAAAGCGTTTTGTACTAATAAAAATCCCAGAGCAACACAACCAGATACCAGTAGACAGAAAACTGAAAATAAAAATTTATATTAATAAAATTTATGCACATTTTATTGAAATATTAACTAATACCATATACGTTCTATTAATAATTGATAGAATTTTTTTAAATAATTAATTCACCACAGAAGCTCGAAGCTTGTATGTGGGAGTAAGGAAATGGAAATTTTGAAGTGTATGAAAAATGCCGTGCCTAACCAAGATTCAAAACTGACCTCTGAATGAAAGCTTTATCAAATAAAAAAAAATAATCATGCAGGTACAAAGGAAAAGCTACTTGATTGGTACAAAAGTAAAGTACATTTATTGACCAGAATAAACAATACTTTTTGGAGGCAGAGATTATAATAACTCTAGTAACTTAGAAATAATTTAGAAGTAACTTAGTAAAAGCCCAAGTTGCACTTTCTACATTATTTAACATTGAGTTAAATACATCATCTCTGACCAATTCTCTTATTTGAGGACCAACAAATATTCTTTCTTTATTTTTTCCTTCACTTACATCTGGAAATTTCTGCTGATGTACAAACACCCGGAACTATCCTTCTTCATTGCTTTTACAAAATTTACATTAGTCCTAGCTTGATATGGAGAGGGGATAAAAATAATTTTTTGGGTTCAACTAAGGGTTCATGAATAATATTTTTCCCATTTGGAGTTAAGTTGTCACATTTCTTCTACTCTATGGTAACATAATGTTTATCCCTAGCTCAGCTGTCCCATTTGCAAAGAAAATAGATACTTAGTAAAGCTTAACTGCATGCCTAACAAAATAGCTATAACTTTCAAATCACCACATATATTCCAGTTATGTTTTTATAATTTATTTTTTCAAGAACGTCTTTCATCACATTGTATGTCTCTTTCAAATTAATACCATAAGCGATTGGTATTGAAGGATATTTGTTACCGTTTATTTTTACTTTACTTTTAAATTATACTTGGACGAATTTATGAAAAGGCGCCAGTCCCCAGATTTATGAACTTGCCCTTATTTATGAACTATGAAAGTGCAACATAAGCTCATCAATATTTGTGCAATAAACAAAATTATTTTCATCAATAAAGTACTGAGAAAAATCTTTTTGTCGGTTTCGAAAGCCCAAAATTTTTGTATTTTTTTAAAGAAAATTCCAACCTTTCACTATTGATCCTAACAGTTCAGCTTGATTTTTGACAAATTTAAATCCCTAACCAAGTCATTTAATTCACCTTGTGATATAAAATGTGGCATATTGGAAGATAATTCAAAATCAAAATCATTGTTGTCTTCTTCAGTACTGCCTGATTCTTCATTACTGCTTTCGAAACATACATTCACAGATGGCTCAGGAACTGCAATAATTTCACTGTGAGATACAAGCCTGATTGCAGATTGCAATGAAGCATATTTTACATTTATAAATTTTATTTATTTTACATTTATTTTAGATTTTTAGAAATTCCAGACACACTTGTTAAACAAAAGTAACAATAAGTTACATGATCATTTGGTCACTGCCAAATCACAGGTACACCAAACGGCAAAACCTTCCGTGTACCTTTCAGCCATCCTCTTAAATAAACAGAACAATTAGTGCATACTATATGAGGAGCCCGCATCTTATTCTGACCAATTTTACACTGAAAGCACAACCGAATGCTTTTTTAATTAAAGGTGGAATGGTTTTTCTATTTGATTTTATGGTAAACTCACCCACATACATAACAAAAGATATCCACAACATCTACACAATTTTGTGGGAGGGATTATGACACTGCAGTGTTAACAAACTTAAAACAGTAATAAGACTGAACAAAATTAATTCATTCCTAAATCCAGTGCTTCATACAAACAACACAGCTGTATTTTCAGCTACATGTTTTGACCTGCACATACATGATTAATCTTGTCCATGAAGGCTCACTCTTCAGTATCAGATATTATGTCATAATATGTGACTATGATATGATTCTTTGTCTAGTATTGTTTATCTGTAGCTTACAAATTATGTTAACAATGTTAAACAATAAAAAATGAGCTAACAAAATACAATACATGAGCTTAATATGTTAACTATATGTTAAAAAATGAAAAAAAAATCCATTAATTAAAATTAAAAAGTTTTTCAAAAATTGTGGTCGATAGAAAGATTCTGAGTTCATATTTATTTTCAGCATCAAAAAATAGATTAAAATCATGTATCGCATGTTAGGAAACAAAAATTATGTGTTTATCAGTGTTATTAATAACTCAATATATTTAAATTAAAAAAAAAAGAAGATGAATCTGATTTGAACCAATGTTCCTTCCCTAAGATCCAAATATTTCCATTAACAAAATTTTTATTTGGCTATAATTCTAGAACCAATGAAAATAAATACCACTTATCATACATCATTGAAAATTAGAATAATATCATAAATCTATAATAAACAATAAATACCAAGCAAGAAGAAGTCAAAAAAATTCTTCCAATCAACAACAAGTTCAAAGTATCTTTTTTTAAAATAAACCTTCCATTGATGATTTTTAAAAACTTACTGTAAGACTGTCTGAGAAACTTCCATTTCAAAATAGAAAAAGGAAATTTATATGATATGCGCCAGAAATTATCCCTATGAGATAAAAACTAAGGCTACTAAAAAAAAAAGTACATATGGATCAAATTGAGAATGTCCTTGTTAACTCTGACAAGGATAACAGATTTGCAAAATAAAAAAAAAGATTTAATATACACTGAGCATCAGTTTGTAGTTGAAAAAATAAATGAATAAAATTGATTTTAATAAATAAATAAAATATTATTTTATTTTATTATTATTTTTATTTTAATAAATAAGATTAATTTTTTGTATATAAAGTTGTCATCTAAGATGAGTTAAAAAGAAAATATCTGAAACGAAAAATTACACATACTTATTTAAATACAATTACTATTTACAAACTATCATTTACTATTTATGTACTTACTTAGAAAAAATTTAATTCCTAGCCTATGGACACATAATGGTAGCCAAAAACTGGTTGGTATACATGCTAATCCAATTATAAGTGTATGAAAATATACTGAACGATCAATAGTAGCATCACATAGTTTTTCTTCATGAAATACTGAAGATACAATACAAACTGATGCAGTTTCATTTGGGTGAAGTTCTTCAAATTTGTCAAAACGATTAAATAATTCAGGAAACCACATCATTAAAGTATAGTACCTGGAAAACAAAATAAAAACAAAATTATATACTATTAATAAATTATTTTATATGAATAGACAATATAAATAGGTATAATGAAAAAAATGGTAAAGAAGTTTAATAATAAACTTATTATTTTTGCAAACTTTTTCCTTTATTAACAATGAGAATCTTAGTAATTTTTGGGCTTCAACTAAGTTAGGTTTATGTATCAAATTTTAGGACAATCAGAAGGTAGACATTTTTTACCTTCAGGTACCTTAGTAAATAATTTTTTTTGTACTATTTGAAGATTAGAGTCACTGAACAGTCTCACTGAAAAGTCTTTTCCTTCGGAACCCTAGTAAAGAAGTGGATGTCACACAGGAATACTATAATGTACCAGCACATCACCAAGAGAGATCAAAGGTGAGCAGGTGACATAATTAACTTATCCTGAAGAATCTATCCAAGGAAGAAGGAATAAAGAATAAACTTCAAAAGGGCTTTATCAGAGTCTGCCTTTGATCAGGACGATTTATTTGTTACTTTTGCCTGACAAACAGGCAGGTTATCTTAACTATTTAAAGCAATGAATGGTTTTATGAAAAATTATACGTAATTATTTATCTTAGCCTGAAAAGAGGAAAAGAACAAGAACAATGATGCAGTCAAAAAAAAAAGGGAAGAAATAAAAAGGAAGACCCAGAAATCAACAAACAGATAGGATGAGAAAAGGTTTGGTAAGGAGAAATAATCTATTGAGAGGGGTTAATGGAGGGAGAAACCTGATTCTCACTCGATCCAATAAATTAGTACAGGCTGTAGGACAGTGTGTGTATTTATGTCTGTATACAAGGGGCAAAATACAATAAATAAAAGGCTAGTAAAAGTACAAGAGAAATTTTTTTTTCACAGTTGATAGAACTGCTGCATTTGAAAGGGTCTGAATGACATGCAGAGTTTATCAGGTTTTAGTTAGGGAAACACAATTACAGTGAGTATTTAAAATGGCTGAATCAATTTCAAACACCACCAAGAATAAGGCCGTTAGTCAATTGATTCTTTAATCCAAAAGAAGAGATTGCCGCTGAAATTGTGAATCAATTGTATTTAGTCTGACAAAATTATTAATAAGCAAAATGTGCTAAAGTAATAATATGATCTTAAAGTGAGAAGGTTGCTAAAGTTAGTGTAGTAATTAGCATGTGAGCTTTGAGATAAACTGGTCTTGGGTTTGATTTCTAGCAAGGGTCTGGATCATTTCACTTATCATTTCATCCATCTTATTCCCTTATTAAAAATGTATGTAGTATGTCTGAGGTTGTAAGTAAAAACAAAATAATATTTAATGAGTGGAAAGAAATACAAAGTCATTAACTATAGTAGATTAAATCATTGAAATATCAAGCAAGGCTAGTCATTCAGAAAACTGAAGAAAAATTTTAGCTGCGGTGCAAGAGCATTCCTTGAGCAGAATAAGTATTTATTTTTTTTTTGTCTTCAGTCATTGCTGCAACTCATTGGTTTGATGCAGCTCTCCAAGATTCCCTCTAGTGCTAGTCGTTTCATTTCGATATACCTCCTACATCCTACATCCCTAACAATTTGTTTTATATATTGCAAACATGGCCTGCCTACACAATTTTTTCCTTCTACCTGTCCTTCGAATATAAAAGCGACTATTCCAGGATGCCTTAATATGTAGCCTATGAGCCTGTCTCTTCGTTTAGCTATATTTTTCCAAATGGTTCTTTCTTCATCTATTTGCCGCAACACCTCTTCATTTGTCACTTTATCCACCCATCAAATTTTTAACATTCTCCTATAGCACCACATTTCAAAAGTTTCTAATCTTTTCTTCTCAGATACTTCGATCATCCAAGTTTCACTTCCATATAAAGTGACACTCCAAACATATACTTTCAAAAATCTTTTCCTGACATTTAAATTAAATTTTGATGTAAACAAATTATATTTCTGACTGAAGGCTCGTTTCGCCTGTGCTATTCAGCATTTTATATTGCTCCTGCTTCATCCATCTTTAGTAATTCTACTTCCCAAATAACAAAATTCTTCTGCCTCCATAATCTTTTCTCCTCCTATTTTCACATTCAGTAGTCCATCTTTGTTATTTCTACTACCTTTCATTACCATTGTTTTGTTCTTGTTTATTTTCATGCGATAGTTCTTGCGAAGGACTTCATCCATGCCATTCATTGTTTCTTCTAAATCCTTTTTACTCTCGGCTAGAATTACTATATCATCAGCAAATCGTAGCATCTTTATCTTTTCACCTTGTACTGTTACTCCGAATCTAAATTGTTCTTTAATATCATTAACTGCTAGTTCCATATAAAGATTAAAAAGTAACAGGGATAGGGAACATCCTTGTCAGACTCTCTTTCTTATTACGGCTTCTTTCTTATGTTCTTTAATTATTACTGTTGCTGTTTGGTTCCCGTAAATGCAAGCAATTGTTCTTCTATCTCTGTATTTGGACCCTAATTTTTTTAAAATGCTGAACATTTTATTCCAGTTTACGTTATCGAATGCCTTTTCTAGGTCTATAAATACCAAGTATGTTGGTTTGTTTTTCCTTAATCGTCCTACTACACGGTGTCCCATATAAAACGCAACCTATCAATCACTCATCCATGAAATTTCAAAAGTCAAATTTACTCCCCTACTCGTTACTGAAATGGACTCGTCCAACATCTGAACATCTTGGCGACGCAGTAGAACACTACCGATAGTAACAACAATGCAATCATAACGTTCAGTGTATTGCTAGAGACAAGATGGTGTTTTCGCTAGATAAACGTGTTTTCATCGTTGAGTCGTACTTCAGTACGAAATCAGTGGTTGAATTGGAAGATTTGTTTCGCCATAACTACCCAGATAAACCGGCTCCTAACAAAACATCAGTATTAAGGTTAGTTCCAAATTTAGAGAGACCGGTTCTGTTAATAACAAGGAACACAAAAGATTTGCGTCAGTGTTGAATACAGATACGTTCGCTGAAATCAAAGTCAGATTACTCGCCTCGCCAAATAAATCGATCAGACGTTTGTCTACTGAAATTAATTTGTCTAAATAAACGGTTCATCGGCTAACCAAACGATTACAATTACGACCTTATCGCATTCAAACGGTTCATTGACTTCTTGAGCCCGACAATATTGTCAACGGTTCCATCGATTTCTGCGCGAGGGAATTAATGTTATGGATTCGTTATTTTTCACAGATGAAGCACGATTTCATTTGGACGGCTACGTAAACAGCCAAAACAGTAGAATTTGGCCCACCTTTATCACGAAAAACAATTATACCCGCAGAATTTGGGCGTATGGTGCGCGATATCGCGGAAGAATATAATCGGTCCTATTTGTTTCGAGTACACCATTAATGCCCAACGATATCAGGATATTTTATTTCAGTTCATCGCACTGTTGGAAGAGGAAGACAGACACTGCTGGCTACAACATGACGGTGCGACATCGCACTACGCAGGTTCAACTTCTTCGAGGAATTCTTTGGTAATCGTGTTATCAGTCGAGGCTTGTGACCACCAAGATCTCCATTTTTGACTGCGGCTAAATTTTTTTCTATGGGGTTACCTCAAGGAAAAAGCCTACAGCAACAAACCACAAACACTTGAATGATTGAAATTCAATATTGAACAAGCTGTATTAAATATCCAGCCACAAACTTTGAAAAAAGTTGCAAGAAACGCTGTAAAAAGAATTGAAGCTTGTATTCAAGAAGATGGCGGTTCCAACATTTACTCTAAATGGATGGTAATAATAAAAATTACATTTACATTTACACATGCCTTTTTATTATTTCAATACTTACCAATATAAGGTTGGGTTGCGTTTTATATGGGACACCTGTACTATTAATCTGAGCCCTAAAATTGCTTCCCTTATCCCTATACTTTTCTTGAAACCAAAATTTAACATTTCTTCCACTCTCCTCTCAATTCTTCTGTATGGAATTCTAGTTAACATTTTTGATGCATGACTAGTTAAACTAATTGTTCTGTATTCTTCACATTTATCTGCCCCTGATTTCTTTGGTATCATGACTATAACACTTTTTTTGAAGTCTGACGGAACTTCCCCTTTTTCATAAATATTACACACCAGTTTGTATAATCTATCAATCGCTTCCTCACCTGCACTGCGTAGTAATTCTACAGGTATTCCATCTATTTTAGGAGCCTTTCTGCTATTAAAATGTTTTAATGCTCTCTTAAATTCAGATCTCAGTATTTTTTCTCCCATTTCGTCCTCTTCAACTTCCTCTATAACACCATTTTTTAATTCATTTCCTCCGTATAACTCTTCAATATATTCCACCCACCTATCCTTTTGTATTACCTATATTACCTATTACCCATGTATTACCTATCTGTATTACCTATCCAACCTTTTGTATTATAAATCGGTGTACCATCTTTGTTTAACACATTATTAGATTTTAATTTATGAACCCCAAAGTTCTCCTTAACTTTCCTGTATGCTCCATCTATTTTACCAAAGTTCATTTCTCTTTCTACTTCTGATCACTTTTCTTTAATCCACTCTTCTTTCGCTAGTTTGCAGTTTCTGTTTATAGTATTTCTTAATTATATATAGTTCCTTTTACTTTCTTCATCACTAGAATTCTTATATTTGCTACGTTAATCCATCAGCTGCAATATATCGTCTGAAACCCAAGGTTTTCTATCAGTTCTCTTTGTTCCGCCTAATTTCGCTTCTGCTGATTTAAGAATTTCCTTTTTAACATTCTCCCATTCTTCTTCTACATTTTCTACCTTATCTTTTTTACTAAGACCTATTGTGATGTTCTCCTCAAAAATTTTCTTTACCTCCTCTTCCTCAAGCTTCTCTAAATTCCACCGATTCATCTGACACCTTTTCTTCAGGTTTTTAAACCCCAATCTACATTTCATTATCACCAAATTGTGCTCCAGGGTAAGTTTTGCAGTCAACGAGTTGATTTCTAAATCTTTGCTTAACCATGATATAATCTATCTGATACCTTGCAGTATCGCCTGGCTTTTTCCAAGTGTATATTCTTCTATTATGATTTTTAAATTGGGTGTTGGCAATTACTAAATTATACTTCGTGCAAAACTCTATAAGTCGGTAATATGTATATATGAGCAAAATTATTGAAGTGTAGTATGCCAACAAATGAAATAATTGTTATCATACAAAAGAAAATAAGCATCAATCAATGCAACGGAGGAATATTAACTGCAGTACCAAAAATGATTGCAAACTTCAAATAAGAAACTTTGGCTCACCTTTCATGTAGCCCAGACTTTTCACTAAGCAACTATACTTGTTCAAGAAGTTAGAAGAACAATATTTTTAATTTTATTGTTTTTTTTTTAATATTAGGTACATTATCTACCTTTCACACACTCGCTATGTGTACAGCGAGTTTTGAAAATGGAATATATCTGAAACTGTCAACAGGTGATTTAGTTATGACGAAGCTAAGAAAGGTAGATGATAAATGTACTCATTATAAATATTACGACGATCTTAGCAGAAAATGTATATTTTAATAATAATTAGAAGAACATCTTACTAGAAAGTATTTTTGATGATTACCATGAGGTTTAAGACATGGTGATGCCATGAATAGGCAAGAGATTTCTATGTCAGTATCAAGAAAATCAACCCAGGCTGACTGGACGCAATGTGATCATGGTGAAAAGTAAATAAAGGTATGTTCTGAAAGGAACTCGATCCTGGAATAAAAAATATTTATATTATAGTGAATTTTATCCTCTTATTTTATATAGTGTAATGAAATGGAGCTAAAAAAAAATGTTGATATAATTCAAGTGCAATTTGAAATAAAAATGACTTATATGCATGAATAGAAAATTAACACCCGAGAGCCTGGAAAATGGTTTAAATAGCAGGACAGTAAAATAAAAATAAAAACATAATTAAAAATCAATAGCATGTTTCAATTTTTGAAGTTTTCTCAATTAAAAAAAAAAAAATAAAATATAATGCCTTCATTAATAACCTTCTTCTTATTTCTTAGTTCAAAAACAACTTGTCTTTTGCAATCCCCAGATTTCATTTGCTCTCCAAATCTTCTACTACAGAGCCCATAAATTTAACTCTCAATCGACTTTTAGACTTATAAACTTCACTTTTAAGTAGCATAATTTTAAAGTTAATTCCTTTCCCATACCACTAACTCCAAGCCATTACAGGTAATTATTCAGTTTTTTCCAGTAACTGATCCATTATTCCCAGTTGTTCTTCTTGCTACCCCATTTCATATATTTCTTAATTTCTACTAAAATACTTCTTTTACAATATACAATACTAACCTTCAGCTATTTCTTCTTTTGCACATATTTCTGCTAGGTATATACACATAACAAAATAAACACTAGAAACTACTATTTACATATTTTTTTTTTTTTATGAAAGAGCAAACATCAACAGCTATGATCATTTACTTTTACAAAAGTTTACTACAGTATACTGATTATATTGTTTGTACAAGTTTTACATAATTTAAAATGGTAACTTTTTTTACATAAATAATAAAGAATTTAAACAAATCACAATATAATTAAAAATTATACAAATCATGTCAGGAGTCAGGAATAGGTTTTATTCCAAAGCTAAAAAAATTGAACTGCTCCACCATTTGTATAAAAGGGTCAAGGAAAAATAAGAAAAAACCTAAACCAGTGCAACACTAAAAATTAAAAATCGAGTTAAAAAAAAGGACTTGCTTAAATTTAAATAAATGTATATAAATAATTATAGCAGTGAACAGTGTTGATGTAACTATGTGAAGATAATATATAAATAGAGAAATACAGCATAAAATAACAATTTCAATAGCATTAATTGATAAATATTAGATATTAATTTAAATATTTAAACAGTGTGCATAATAAACACAGTAATGTATGATAAATACATAATAAACATAGTAATGTATATAAATTTAATGAGTTGGGAGAAAATCCGGTTTTATCTAATTATCAACTGATTAAAAACATATCAATTGAGTAATACTGATCTTTTTACAAGAGATTTCAATAGATTGCCAGATCTTTTAGATCATTAGTAGATTTATTAAATGTAGAAACTGAAGTGCAATGAAGTCCCTTACAAATCAAGGTAGTACACGATGAAAGAAAGATGATGATGATGATAAACATTTGAAAACAATTTAAATAATTAGTTGTTCTTACCCTGAAGTAAGTCCAAATTGTATGAGGCATGTAAGTACAGTTGGTCTTAAATGCGGACGCTTAAATAATAATAAAGTCTGTTCCCATGACTCCTTTAAAAATATTTTAACATCTTTTCTTGTTTTAATACTTCGTACACTTCGCTGTGATTGCATACTTATTACACTCACCCTGTGCTCCTTTTCACGTAAACTACGAATCTGAAAATAAAATAAGGTAACTACATTCAAGTTTTAATTATATATTTTGTTTGAAGTAACTACAGAAATATTAATAAAATAAATTTTTTTAAGATAAACTAGGCTTTAAAAAAAATCTTTGCTAAAAACACTTTCTTGCTTTTTTAAAAAAAGTTATTTTTTATAAGTTGATGCCAAAGTAAAACTTAACAATTATGCCAAAAACTAACAATTTTCTAACCCTTAATTTAGAAGTGACAACAAAAAGTTAGATTTAATAGATGAAGTATTATTTTTAGTTTATAGTGCAGATTATTTTTTGTTGCTTCTAGTTTTTTAAAAATTACTTTATTTTTATTTAAAATGTGAATAAGTCAACAAAAAGCTGCTTGTGTTTAAAAAAGGTCACCTGCACGGAACAAAAAGGCAAGAATAGCTGGAAAAAAAGAAAAGAAATCTAGAGAAAGCAACATAAAGAGAATGCTAACAAACGTATAAACTAAGATTCTCTGGTAATGTGAGAATATCTATTAATTATTACCCATAGTTTTTAAATTAGTTTTTTGAATCTTTACATGAAAATACTCTGATTATCGGAATGACATCACGCTGTATATACATTACACTCTAATAAACCAATACAAAGAAATCATAACTAAAATAAAAGATATCTTTAATAAATGAATGGGGAAAATCTTTCTCTTTTTATCAAAGCTAGTGAAAAGAATTACTGAATTAAATTAAAAATAAAAATAAGAAAATAATATTTTAATAATTATTATTAAAATTAAATTAATAATAATAAATTAAAAAATTCATTCTAATCATAGTTTAAAGTTATTAAAAATTGTAAACTTCTCACTTTAAAATTTACAAAAATTTTTCTTCCCAAGATTTTCTGGAGCTAATTAAAATGAGAAGGGATCAAAAATCAATCTTTGTCTATGAATTTTAAGGTAGTACTGTTGTAAATGGTGCAAATTTAAAAACGTTAGAAAATACCAAAGTATGTAATTAAAATGATATATTCAATCTGTAATATGTTTGTTCAGATCTTGATTTTTATATGTAAAATAAAATATGTCTTTGTGTGTGTGGCCTGATTTGATGTGATGATTTGTAAAGATGATATTACTGTTGTATGTAATCCCTATATATGTTTCTTGTATCAATGATTAGATGAGTAAACTGATCAGTGTTTAAGCAATCACTGAACTTTTATTTACATCTCAAGGGTAACTGTGTTTGTTACACAGTTCTATTTTATTAGTTTAATGTATAATCTTAGGCATTTAGTTTTTTATAAGAGATTAACAAAGTCCTTCTTTCTTAAAAATGTTTTTTAGTCTGAATGATTACTGATTGATGTAAGTTAATGTTCCTTTTGCCATAAGTATGCTTTTGATTTAATTCTGTGTGTTAAATTTGAATTTGATATAATGTAGCATGTTGTTTTTAAATAGTAGGTAATAATTTATTGGAATCAGGTGATTTATTTATATCAAATTCTCTAAAGAAGTTGTTGTCTGACAAAGATGTATAAATTACATGAATTAAGATTTATGATACAGCTGCATATAAATGTGTCACTTATAATAGGGTTTCTACCTAATTTAAAGGTGAAGGTATTATGTTTCTTGGATAGAAGTTAAGTTTAATGAATTAAAGTTAATTTTACTGAGTTTAGAAAAGTACTCTTGCGTTGTTTTCAGTATTGAAAAATATATTAAGCTTTCAGAATTAAAACAAATATGGAGCCTTGGGCTCTTGTTACAGCACCACAAGAGCAAGCTTAACCCGTGCTACAAAGTAAAAAAAATAATACATTTCTAAAAGAATAAATATTTGTCATTAATATCTTGTTCTGAAAACCAACAATGATGATATTTAATTTATTTATTTACTTAATATTCTATCTTAATTTTATTATTACATGTTTATCTTTCTAACAATGAGAGTAGTAAAATTTATGAATGATGGTTTTTGCATACAATATACAATATTGGCAGCAAAGCAGGTCCTTAGTAAAAAAAAGCAAAAAAAAAACTTTTTTTTGTAACTAGGAGATGAAGTCATAAAAAAAAAAATCCTTGTTTATAACGGGATTAAAGCAAAGCAAAATGGCCTGAATTTGAGAAGCATGTGTTAAAATGAATTCAAGAAAACTAATTTGGTTACCTTATTAAGCACTATGCTACTTGGTCTTGTGTGCACTGAAAAGGACAAGAGATAATCTTTATCATTAAAAAATAAAGATGTTAATGAGTAATCTTTTTTTATTTTATTACATAATACAATTAATAGTAATACAAAAATATACTGCTAATTATTTATGTTTTTTGTTTGCTTTCTTTTTAATATAATATTAATTTATTTTTTTAACTAATACAGAAAAATGAAAAAAAACATTCTAATTTAAATTTCTAAATATAATATGACCTTTGTACAGTATGGTTATGGTAATCTGAACCCTCAGTTATCAGGAACTCTCAGTAATCCAGACAAGCATTGTCTGGATTAGTTTAATATAAGAATATAAAAATAAGGATTTATTATGGGCTGATCAAAATAATCTTCATCTGAATAATGATCTGTTTCTTCAATGATTACAAATAAAAAATTTTTGTTAAAGATTATTAAATGTATACATAAAAGAGTAATAGATTCCTTCTAGACAAAGTAATCTAATAACAAAAATTATTTAGTAATTATAATATATGCATTGAAAATATGTTTATTGTAAAAAGTATGTTTTTGTATTTTATACATAAAAAATATCAACAGTTTGATAATCCAAACAAACCTATGATCTGAATATGTCTGACATTATACATGTTGAGTTTATTATGAACATTCTTTATATTTAATTGTATTTTTGTTTCCAAAATATTGATTTATTAGTAGCGATTTGTTGTATATATCACAGAATCAGAATTTAACTAAAAAAATTTGTTCCTAACAATGATTTTAAATTAATTTCTTAATTTAAGTATTTTTATCCTGCAGCAAAATCCTAGATAAATACATGAACTAAAGCATTTAATGTGCGTAAGTAGATACACTATGGAGCTTTCAGTATGGATCTGAGAAGTAAATTTTTGATTTTTAATTTTTAAGAAATGAATCCTAATACTGTAAATATAAAAAATTCTCAATTAGATGAGTGTTTGAGGTTAAATTTTAATCTTTTCAGACTAAGTTATATCCAATGTCTTGTACAAGGGCTGTTAATTGAACTCAAATGACCAAAGAATGATAGCACCAGAGGTACAACCAAAATCTTTATATTAAGCAAATACTTCCATTATAATACAATAGCTATTCTCCTTTTTATACGTGTTTCTCTCAGTTCATTGCGGGAAAATTTGGTAAACTCTCCTAATTTTCATATCAAAAGAAAATTTAATTAATTATTAAATGAAATTAAAAGTACTGAATTATACCAAAATATAAGAGAAACTGCTTACTCACTGTTCTTCTACTTACAGGATATGCTACAGAATCGTGTCCAGTGTTAATAGTAAACATACGTCGTAAAATTTCTAATGCTTGATCATATTCACCACATTCCAATAAAAATTTTGGACTTTCTGGAAACCACAATAACCAAAGACCAAGAAATACCGCAGGAAGAGAACAAACTAGCACAAATAATTTCCAAGAATTAAAGAAAATATAGCTGTTATAATAATTAAGCTGCATTGGAATGATTAACCAAGCTGCTAATGGTAAAGTAATTATTCCAGCTGTCCAAAATAATTCCATCCAACCTAAAACTTTCTCTCTATATTTTGTACACTGAAATTCACCAAGATATGGGAAACAAATGCCCATTGCTCCAGCAATCCTGTAAATGAGAAATTTTGTTAAATTAAGAAAAAGATTACAAAAAAAGAATGACTAATGTTATTAATAATTAGATTTACTAAAATGAACTTAATCATAATTAACTTATAGACAAAAAGCTGACAAAAAAGATGTAATGCATTCCAGGCATTGGGTATCTTTTCTTATATAAAAGAATGATACATGAAAAAAAATTAAATAACACTTTGTTTTTTTGGAAAGGAGGTAATTTATGACGCAGTTTTGTTGTAAAATTATCATCATATGTTTAAATAAAAAGAAAAAAGTTTAAAAAATTCAAAATATCAGTAATTTTTATTTTTTTCTGCTCCCCCGCATCAAAAATCACCTTAAAAGAATCATTTCTAATTTTTCAGCATTTACTATGTTAAATGGAAGAAACTAAAAAAAAAAATTCCACTGAAAAATGTATAACCAATAAAATATTACCTAAGATTTCTTTTTTGTAGGTGGGATGAATTGCAATGAAATTTTGTTGCTATATTATTATTACTAAAAGTGTATCATTTATATTTTTAATATTAAAAGTTAAATAAACCAAATTTTTTTAAAGAATCCAAAAAATTGATATTTTTAATCTTTGATTGGCTTCCCCACCACCAATATTGCCTCCAAAGTATTATTTTGTTTTGGGGGTGTCTTGCAATACTACTACGCCTAGGGAGACAAAAGTTCAGTTAAAAAAGGAAAAAATTCAGTTAAAAAATATGCAATAAATAAAAATATAGCTTTTTTGATCTTTAGGGAATGGAGAATTTTGTGTCAAAATTTTTCTTTAAAAATGGTAAAATGAGAATGCACACATGGTACTTAGCTTAATATAAGGAGGAGTTATGTTTAAAAAATTTGGAGAAAAATTGACCTCAAAAATTATCTACTTCACCCCAAAATTTTTACCAACAAATTGCCCCTCATCATATGCAAGTCTATGTACAAAATTTCATAAAATTCTATTTATCTAGTCAAACGTTATTAAGCTTCAACATGCCAACACACTTACGCATGTACAATCGTTACCCCCACTTTTTTTTTTGTTGTCACTTGGCCAAGAAACATCAAGAAATGCAGAACCCACCAGCTATTTTTTGACTGATTACATATTTTCCTTCTTGCAGTGTAGCTCTAGAACTATGATCACAAGAAAGTAAAACTAAATCAAGTCAGCAAAGAATCTCATTTGATGCTTTGTTACAGAATAGAAGATATACAATGACACATAAACTCCTGGACCAACTTAAAGATTTCCTTTTAGAGATCTTTTATTTTTATTACGTATTTGAAAATCAAATTTTTACTTCCTTGTGCGAGGTAAAGCAGGTATTGTGATTGTGAAAAATGTTGGTTTTCAGATTTCAATGGAAATATCCATTTTGATCATCCCTGAATCCATTTTGACTAGTTTCGGCATGTTGTCTGTACGTATGTACCTCACATAACTCAAAAACGATTAACCATAGGATGTTGAAATTTTTGATTTAGTGCTGTTGTAACATGTAGTTGTGCACCTCCTCTTTTGATTGCAATCTACTAGACCAAAAGTGTTCAAAAAAGCCCAAAAAAATCTGGTTTTTGGACTTTTTCTTAACTACAGTAATAAGCCCTCATTAAGAGATTTTAAGCAGTATATCATAAGAGGTACTTATTTTCATTGGTTCCAGAGTTACAGCCAAATAAAATTTTAATTAGTGAAATATTTGGATCTTATAAGGGGAAGGCACATCAGTTCAATTTCATATCCTATTTCTTTCAATCCTTTTTTTTTTAATTTAGATATATCGATTTATTAATAATTATTAGCCTCTGACTGTAAAAAAGAAATTACAATAAATAATTCAATAATAACAATGAAAAAAAAAATATGAAAAAATATTAGAAGTTATTAACAAAATAAAATTTTATGTACTTTTCATTAAAAAAAAAAATGTATAAGTAATTTAATAAGCGTACAAGGAAGTCATCAGATTTTTATTTTAGAGTAATAACTGGTGGAATGACTATCTATATACTTGAAAAATTTTCTGGTCAATAATATTACAGACGATTTGTGTTGAAGTTTTATTCTGAGGTTTATTGTCTATTTAGCAAAATGGTTCAGTAATTATTTACGATATGATTTAGTAATTACTAATTAAACATTTTTTATCTATATTAATAAATAATTTTTTTTATAAACTACCTAAACAATGTGTAGGATGATTTATTTTTATATCATCATTTTAATATATATTGACTCAACATAATTATCTTGAGCTTAAAAGATATTTGCACAAAACAGAAAAAAATACAGAATCGCATCAAACTAGTCAAAATTTTAATGACTTTTTAAATTCAAGTACCTAAAAACATTGTAAATACAGAAATTTGAAGGATCGTTTTTACTGAAGGAAACGAGTTGCCATTGTGTTCTATAACAGTCAGGAAAGAAAGGTAAACATTCTTATAATAATGATATATCAACTTTAAAACTCTGATAAATTAAACTTTTCAAATCATAAACAAGAATCAGTTAATTTCTCTTGTTCCCATTTAATGATTTTTCTTATTAATAACTGTATGAAAAAATCACTATTTAAGTAGTGCTGGTACATTTATTTGAGCAATGGAACTTTTCAGTCTGTGAAACATGAAGAGTTCAATAAAATAAACAAGAAAAAACAAAAAGAAAACACAAAAAGGTAAAAATTATGATTAGTTTCTAAATTCTTTGTTAAATCTTGATGTTTTGTAATTGATACCAAATTTAAAAAAAGCTACTAACAACTTACCACACTTTGGTACCAGCTTCAACATTTACAGAATTAAAAAAGGATTTTTTTTATCTTTTAGCAAATTTTTTATTTTATTTTTATCTTTAAGTGAATTTTTATTTTTTATTTTTAAATATAAGTAAAACTTACTTTTTTTAGAATTTTCTGGATTTCACAGTTTTTTTAAGTAAGAATTCTTTGGAATTTAGGAAGAGAATTTTAACATTTGTTTTGTGTTTTGAGGTGGTATCATCAAAATTTAAAAATAATTTTTAAAATTAACTGTATTTGAAATTTCAGCGGTGTATCAATTATTTGTTTTATGTTTTGAGGTGGTATTATTCTATTATATCATCAAACTTTCAAAATAATTTCTCAAAAAATGTAATCTTTAAAACTAACATTTAAAATTTCACTGGTATATTAATTTACTTAACACTATGGTCCATTACTAAATTTGTAAATAAACAATTTTTATGAAATAACTAAACAATATTTATAATGATTTCTTACAAATTTATTAAGAATTGTTTTTATCGCTTTTACACGTGTTAAATTTAAACAAAATTAAACAGATAATTGTGATAATTACTTATGGAAATACTCTCTGACTGGTGATTAATTATCACACTTTCTTAGTGAATCATAAAACTTTATTGTTTATTTACAAACAAAGAAATATTACTTATTTCATTTTTTTTTTACTATTCAAGTGCAGTTAGTACAATCTACATCACTAATAACCTAATAGTTAAAAAAAAATTGTTAAAATAGTTATAAAAGTTAAATTAGCAGAGAGAGAAGTATATTCTCTCATTGTTTAATTTAAAAAACAAAATAATAGTTGGTATAAATTAGATGAATATATTCATCAAGCTGTGATGAATAGTATAAATAACACCTTTTGAAGTTAAAAAAAGAAGCAACATGATCTAGAATTTCATAGTAACGAATATGAAATAGAATCGTAAAAATTATGAATACGTGATTGATGTTATCTTTTAGTAAATAGAAAAATATGCTTTATTTTCTTAATAGAGATTTAAAATTACAAGTTAAAAGTTTTATGTAATTTTCTACATACATTATTCCATTGAGAGCAGTGAGAAAAATTTACATACTTTAAATATTATAAATAGACTTCAAAGTAGGATGTACTCTTTGTGACAAGTATGCATTGTTTTCACATATGTTCATACTTTTCACAAAATCGATTAATTTTAAAGGTTTTTTTTTTTTTTTTAATTTTACTAATGAAGTTTCTTCAAATGGTCCCTAAGTAAGATCTTTCTTTATAACTTAATTGGTAGATTTTTTAGTTTAGAATGAAATTATTGTAGGGTAATTATATATAGCCTAAACTCATTCAGATATTTTTATACAAAAATTTAAGGAAAAACATTTAGTGAAATACATAATCCCATATATCAGTAAGTTTTCGCTTACGAGAATAGGACTAAGACATAGAATTCTATTTACATTGTTTCTAGATTCCTTAATTTTATCGAGATTCAGGTTTCATTATATTTTTTGAGAATGTTTTTTTCATGACAATATTTTTGTAGAGTTGATCATACTTAAAAAAAAAATAAAACATCTGATATGGACACCACATAACTTCCTTGTACACCTATTAAATTTACATATGCACAATTTTAAAAGTACATCAATTTTATTTCACTAATAACTTCTGATTTTTTTTTCATTGTTATTACTGAATTATTTATTGTAAATTTTTTTTACAGTCAGAGGTTAATAATTATTAATAAATCAATATATTTACATAAAAAAAAAAAAAAGGAAAAGAGGTCTGATTCGAACCGATTTTTTCGAGGCATTCTTCCTCTTGTAAGATTCAAATGTTTCAATAATTAAAATTTTATTTGGCTATAACTCTGGAACCAATGAAAATAACCACATATCATTGAAAAGCTCTCAATGAAGGCTTAAAATTGCAATTAAGTCCAAAATCTTGGATTTTTGACACTTTTTTGCTTCGGTCGATTGCAATTAAAAGGTGCACAACTAGATGTTAAAAGAGGTGCACAACTAACTTAAAGATTTCCCTAAAAGATAAAAAAAAAAAAAAAAAAAATTTTTAATTGTATAAATTTTGAAGCTGGTGTCAAAGTATGGTAAGTTGTTAGTAATTGTTTTTAATATGATGTTAATTGGAAAACATCAAAATTTAATGAAGAATTGGAAAACTAATTATTTTTACCATATGGCTTTTTTTTACCTTAGTTTTGTTTTCTTTTATTGAAATCTTATTGATTTTTTCTCCTTCATGTCTTGCAGAATGAAAAAGTTCATTGTTCATATAATAATACAGCACAACTCATTAGTGTTTCAAACACTTATTAATAAAGAAATGCATTAAACAGGAGCAGAGAAATTAATTTTACTTGTTTGTAGTTTAATTTCTCAGAGTTTTAAAGTTGATATATCATTTCCTTTATGAGAATGCTTACCTTACTTCTCTGACTGTTGTAGAACACAATGGTAAATTGTTTCCTTAAGTAAAAAACATCCTCCTAATTTTTGTATTTATCAATGTTTTCAGGTACTTACTTTAATGCCGACCTCCATGGCGTGAGTGGTAACGTCTCAGCCTTTCATCCAGAGGTCCAGGGTTCGAATCCCAGTCACGGTCAGGCATGACACTTTCACACACGCCACAAATCATTCATCTCATCCTTTGAAGCAAGCAGTGGTCCCAGAGGTAAAAAAAGGTACTTACTTTAAAAATTTTGATAATAAAATTCTGCATTTATACTTGTCATTTGAACATGTCTGTAGAGTAAATATTTTAAGGACTGCTCAACAATTAATTTTTATGAAGAAGAGCAATTATGCTTTAGATTGAGAAAAGAGACATGAGATGTATTTGGGTGTGTCTAGTGTTGCTGATAGAGAAAATATTCCAATGGCATTTTACATGTTTTATTAGCTAAGAAAAAGCATTTGACTAAATAGTCTGGAGTGTGCTATAAATACTTTTTAACATGTTGACTGCAGAATTTTTTTTAATGCATATAATTTTTATGTAAATCAATACCCTATTATCTGGTATTTTTATTTCCACTGGAGCATTACAGGTCACCCATACTTTGAAAGCTTTCACCTCTTCTAACACTACCTGTTAGTCAGTGATAAAACTATTTCTGAATTTTATATTCAAATGGTATGTAGTGGTAATTTAATCCTTTAAAAATCAGTATTTAATATTCTGAATTAAACAGTACAGTATAAAATAAATAAATGAGGACAGAAGAAAAACACACCTGCCACACAGAAGGAAAATGAAGAAGAGGATAAGACACCTTAATATAATTGCTTGTATGCAACATATATAATTGGTACCAAAGCCAACATATTAAAATCCAGGTATAAAGTAGGAGGACAGAAGATTATTTAATAAAGAAATTGCAAATGAGACAGAAAGTGAAGAGTAAGAAATGGACTTAAAAAGAAGAGCGAGACAAAGATGCAACTCAACAAAACAATTTTCACCAATTGGGAATAAATATTCTGAAAAATTAAAAAAAAAAACATTAAAATAATGAAGTAAAAGATATTTTAATGAGAAATAATAAAGATTATTATATATTTAAATGAGTTAGTTTTGATAGAACTGGAGTTAATAATGGAGTGTATTTTAAAAACAAGAGATGAGTTTGGATTAAAGGAAATCATAGAAAAAAAAAATAGAAAAAACAATAATGGATAAGTGAAAATTTATGAGCATTAACAAAAAAGAAGACTCCATTAATATACCAGCCAGGAAAAATAATAGAACATATAAAGTCATTTATCTGGGAAGAAGCAGATTGTTTATGAGAAAAAGAAATTTTTAAAATTTGAAGGTTTAAACTTCATTTAAAGGAAAAAAGAAAGTAATACAAAGAAGACTGTGATGTACTGAGAGCAGAAATTAGTGGTTATGTAGAAATACCATCTGATACACAGCCATATGAACTCTTAAGACTACCTGCTTCTAAGCTTTATTTTCAAACTCAAAATTAACATTTAATTCTAGAGACTTGGGTAATTGAAATATAATGACAGTTTAATAACTGTAAAAACCAAGCTATTCTCTTTATTCATCACCGTTAAGTATTTTGACCTGAAAATTTCTATCGATACAAATTAGATATTACACATGTCAATTCAAGCTGACAGCTAAAATTAGTTAAAAACACTTTTGGTCAAGTGCAATCAATCTGTTTCAATGTGGCAACAATAACAAATCTTCATAATTGAAGCAGATAAGATTGTCTCTACAGTATTTAAATAAAATGAACAAAATTAATACTTCTAAGTGAATTAGCTATACCATTTACTAACTCAACCATTTATTTTTTCAGAAAATCAGTGAAACTGTGAATATAAATATTACAAGGTGATATTTGTAATTTTTATTTAGTCCGAATAGTTTGCCTATCAGCCTCATGAGTATATATGTATTACTCATATTCTTAAATTTTTTATAACCGTGATGAAGTCATTAAAATTATTTTTTTTTTTGCCAAGTAATAAATTCATTAAAATTAACCAGTTCAAAACTGTACCAAGATTAAAATAAGGGAAATTCATACTGCTGCACAAACTGCCTAATTTACATTTTTACAAGAATACCTTTAATTGCCAGACATTTATTTCATAAGAGAATATTCCTAACTGCTAAGCTTGTCTACACGTATACAAACAAACTGATTATTCCTCTTTTCATACTAATGTTTCAAGATGGGGAATAACCAGAAAGGTTTGAACAATGTTGAGGCAAAGGTTGCTAGAATAAAAAATGGTTACCAGACTGAGCAGAAAGTATATAACTAAACAAGTGAAAAACAAAAAATTCACACAATGTATTTTTCTTAAATATATGCTTATATATGATGGTGGGCTAAAAGTGTTTTGTTTCCACTGTAAAACTTTCAGTTATAACACACAAACTGGGATAAAACTAGTTATATAAAATCAAAAGACATCTTTATTATATCATAATTGATGGTGAAAATATCAGGCTTACAGTTTCTCCTCAATGTAATGAAATGGGAAATTGTTCAGACACCTGGTTTAAAACATGAGCTGCATTGAAATCATTCCTCCAAATGAAATTCACAGATGAATTGAGTTGGGTAAGGTACTTCAAAGATTTGAATGTCCATGAAGTGGAAGATCTATGATTATAAATGAATAAATTCAACAAGCTCACATTGGAAAATGGATCTGTGGAAACAGTTACATCTAACGAAAAGAGCTGTTGTTATCCTAGTAATTTCTACATATAAACAGGATATATGAGTGTTCTTGGATTTCAGAAAATTTATGCCAGATGGGTATTGGAAATGTCATCTCATAAAATGAAAAAAAGTTGATATTTCTCAGAAATGCCTGAAATATTTTCAGAAAAGAAAGTGAAGATTCCTTGAAGATAGTGATCTTCAAGGAAGATCACCAAGGAAGGTAGGTGATGAAGATTAGCTACACTAACAAACAAAAGGAAGTTCATGAAATACTGTAAAAATAAATCAATTCAGCTCAAAAGATTTAAAACTTAAGCTACAACTGGGAAGATAACGATTTTAGAATTCTGAAGATTATTCTTACAGATTTTCTTGCAAACAAAACAGAGAAGAATTCTGAAAATTAAATAAATTCTTTAAAACAAAATCAGACAGGTTGGTATGAAAATGCAAAATTCTTTAATATGACACACCACCAGACTTCACACAAGTGAAACAACAAAAGATACAATTTTCTGTCTGGATTTTTCAGTCCTGCCAAATCTGGCACAAGATCAGACCTGGTGCTCCTTAACATTGCTATCTGATCTCAGAACTAAAGAATTATCTAAATACCAACACTTCCGCTTTGATAAAGAGATGATTTAATTTGCAATGAGAAAATAAATGGTAAATACTGATTATTTTAAAAAGATGTATTCAAAAACAAATACAACAACATTTGTACTAAGAGGAGAGGTGACAATGTAGAAAAATAATAATATAATTATAACAATGTAAAAATAAACGATAATGGTGTATTTCTTTTTTTTGTCATTAAAAAAATAACTAATTATTAAAAAAAAAATTGTGGTGTGGTGAGGTTTATTTGAAATTACAGATACAGTATATGATTGCATTTAAAAAATAAAAAAAATACATTCTATTAAAAAAAAAAGGTAATATTATTTTAAGTGTTTTACACAAACACATGCACATGGAGAGAGATATTTGTTTTTATAGTTTAACTATAAAAAAGGGGGACAAGCATAAGATGCACTCAAGAAATGCAATTTAATGTTATCAAAATTGTGGTGAATAATAGTCTCTTCATCATCATAATTTTTCTCAATATAATCAGAAGTGAGCGGAAACATATCAAATTTTTTGCTTTGAAGGCAAATAATTTATATATTAAACTTCTTAATAAAAGCATGAACTTTTATCTGTTATTATAAAAATGTTTTTATCACGTCCTTGTAAATTCACATTTTAGTCGTTTAAATGTGAAAATACATCAGCTAAGAAAGCAAACAGCAACATACACTCATTATTCTGTAAAAACATTGACAATGGCGTTTGTTTATCCTGGAAAAATAAGATATATTCATTTCACAATTCCAATATTCAGGTTAACACTTTCACCTGCTATAACCATCTGTATAGAAAAGAGATTTTTTTTTCTTTTCACCTATTTCATTGCATAATTTAGCAAATAGCCTATTCTGTAATGGTCGACTTTTAATAAAATTAACCATTTTTATATCTTTATAAAGAATTTGTTTGAGATATTCCAACATCGTTTTTGTGGCAAGAGCATGTCTGTAAAGGAAACAGTGCATCCATTCTGCCCTTGGTATAAAATGATCTTTTAATATTTTCAAAAATTCCACTGTTTTTTCCTGTTATCGCTTTGCATCATCACTAACTGCAATACATTTTGTCCAATGTATGTTGCAGTTTTTAGTAGCTTAAAAAAAAACATCAAAAAGACAATTGTCCTGTTATATGATCAGATATTGATTTGCAGAACAACATATTTTTTTTGACTGATCTGTCCCTTTCATATTCATATCTCATAATTCATAAGAAGTGAGAAATGTTTGCCACACCAGTTGATTCATCAAATTGAAAAACTAAAAAATTCACTTGTACTCACTTGCTGAATTATCTAATCGCAAACATTGGCAGTTACGTCATCGATTCGCTTTGAAACTGTGTCGTTAGAAAGCAGAATTTTTCTTAATTTTATTGCTTCTTCCATGCCTATTAAAACACCATATCAATTGCAGCAGGCGATATGAGGTTTTCTGCAATTGCACAGGGTTGGACATCTTAGCTACTCTTATGCTATGTAAGATGTTTCAACTGTCGTTTTATCAGTACAGTTTGATTTACAAATAGAAGTGTTGATTTCTCAAAGTAATTTTCTTTTGAAAAATTCCAAAGGCTTTTATGAGGCAGATGTTTAGTTTCCAAGTTGAATTAATTTTTATGGCTTCATGCTCTTATAGGAGAGGACCTGAAAGCAAACAATGTACAGTGGTTTTCCATCCAATTACATACAACCATTATTTAAATAACTGTCATCGTACAATCTTGTCTTTTTACCAATCAATTCATTGAATGTAAATGGCTAACTTCATTTTTTCACAAATTTATCCATTTTTCATAAGCATCTAATTAAAAAAAAATAAATTACACTATTTGACTGCACACTAAAAAACCGAAACCTCAATTTATTATTTTCAGTGAAACTGAAATGCTTTTAAAAACTTAAATGAAGGCACCAGATATATGCTTCGTATTTGAACTAAGCTGATGTTTTGCAAATGAGTGTGAGTGTGAGTGAGTATGAGTATGAGTATGAGTATGAGTGTGAGTGTGGGTGAGAGTGAGTGTGAGTGAGAGTGAGAGTGAGAGAATGAGCGTGAGTATGAGAATGAGTGTGACAATGAGCATGAGAATGAGTGTGGGAATGAGTGTGAGTGTGAGAGTGAGAGAGTTAGAGTGAGAGTGAGAGAGAGAGGGAGTGAGTGAGTGAAAGAGAGAGAGAGAGTGTGTGTAAGAGTGTATGTGAGAGTGTGTGAGTGAGTATGAGAGAGTGTGGGTGTGTGAGTGGGTGTGTAAGTGAGTGAGTGAGTGAGTGAGTATGAGAGTGTGGGTGTGTGAGTGGGTGTGTAAGTGAGTGAGTGAGTGAGTATGTGAGTGACTGTGAGAGTGTGGGTGTGTAAGTGAGTGAGTGAGAGAGAGTGTTTGTGAGTGTGTGTGAGAGAGAGTGTGTGAGTGAGTATGAGAGAGTGTGGGTGTGTGAGTGGGTGTGTAAGTGTGTGAGTGAGTGTGTGTGAGTGAGTGTGTGTGAGTGAGTGTGGGTGTGTGAGTGGGTGTGTGAGTGAGTGAGTGTGGGTGTGTGAGTGGGTGTGTAAGTGAGTGAGTGTGTGAGCGAGTGTGAGTATGTGTGAGTGAGTATGTGACTGTGAGTAGTGTATGAGTGAGTGTGCGCGCGCATGAGTGTGTGTGTGTGTTTACTGCAGAAATACCTTTGTTTTTGCGATTGTAGAATACGCCGACTTACTTATTTTGGGAATATATGATAGAAATGCAGAACATCGAAGATGTTTTCCTGACCGCAGAGTTCCAAATCCTAAATGTTCCAAATGTTGGTGGAACATTCCATATCCTACGAGAAATAGGTACATTTCCCAGCATTAATAGTGCCGATATTGCTCATGCCGCTCCAGATCCCGCTCTGCTCATGCCGATATTGATGAAACTATTATTGAGGGTACTCAACGCAGTCCCGGTGTTAGTATACGAACCCTTTCCCGGCGTTTCAAAGTTTCACAGTCTACGGTGGGAGAACACTTCGTAACAACAAGCTGTATCTTTACCATAATCAACGAGTAAAAAATCTTTAACAGAAGATCCTCTTCGTTTGGAAAATTGCAAGTGGTTGAATACGAACCGCCGTTTGCACAGGTTCATTTTATTTACTGACGAGACTTAGTTTGCTCGGAATGGCATCAATAACCTTCGCAACGAACACACTTGGACAGAAGTCAATCCAAAACACGAAAACAAAATGTAATTTCCAACACCGATTTAGCATCAATGTGTGGTTGGTTTAGTTTACGATCAGCTAATTGGACCATTCATTCTCCCAGGACGTCTAAATTCCGACATTTACTTTAAATTCCTTTAGGAAAAATTGCCGCTGCTAGAATATGTTCCACTAGCATCAAGATACCTCATGTACTTTCTGCCTCCCCACTTCTCACGTGCCGTATCGGTATATTTAAATGAGTAATTTCCAGCGATACATTTGCCGCAGCGGGCCACACTTCTGATCACAAAGATCACCTGATCTAATACTATTAATTTTTTTATGGGTTGGATGAAAAGTATTGTGTACAAGAGGAATGTTCGTAAGCGTGAAAAATTGGTTTTCGTATAACAGATGTCGTCGTACAAATTAAGAACAGATTTTTGAAAATTTTCCGTAAGCTTTATTAAATGTATAAATTCCATTTTTAATCTTTTAACACGGAGTCAAATGTTTGTTAATTTCATTTTCTGTAGTTGATAATAAAAGTTTTCATACGGTTAAGTGTTAGTAATAAAATCAAATTTCTTGAACTTGTATTTGTATTTATTCGACTATTTACATCAATTTTCTCAGAATTAAGTTTTCTAAATACTTAATTTATAAATTTAATAATTTAAATTTTATTAATTTTTAATAATTAAATTTTTTATTAATATTAAATTTTATTAATAAATTTAACTTATTTTTTATAATAAATTTTACGCATTTATTTAGTCGTTTAAAAAACGTTTTTTTTGTTTTGCAAAACCTTACTCCTCTTCTATACTGCTGAAAGCATGACGTGTTTAAATATATCATATGCATGTTCGAACAGGACATACATACCCATACAGTTGGAACATACCCATAAAGTTGGAACCTGTAAATTGCTCATGTTTGTACATTTCATGCAGGCATGTTCAAACTTGTTGCTATCAATGCAGCTAAATAATTTTAACTAGCCTTCATTGGGTTGGGGGTCACAAAATGTTTATATATTTTTTTATTTTTGGGGAATGTAGAGCTAAAAAGGTTGAGAATAACTGTTGCAATGACTCCCTCTTAATTATAGGGTTCAAAGGTTTAATAATTTAGTGCAAATCAAATCCTAAACTTTCAAATACTGAATTCAGTTATATTTGAAGCCAGAAAAAATTACCTTGTCGAAAATTTAACAGGTTAGACTACCTGATAATAATATAAACTTGCATAATGGTAGAGCAAAAGATATGATCTTTTTTACTAAATTTTCAATGAAGTATAAAATTTTCTCCATGTTTATTCACAAATTTCTTTTTATCAATCAGATGAGCAAATTGATTAAAGAATAAAATTGCAAATTTTAATAATAAAAAGAAAAAAACAGAGTTTTTATAGGTTTTTATGGATGAAAAAATTAAGAGAATAGAAATCATTAAAAAATATACATTTTGATGAAATTAAGGAAACATTACAAATGACTGTGCCAAAATACACATATGAAAAATTTCTTGGGCTAATTTTTTTATGACAGTATATGACATAAATGTGATTTATATTATGATGCATAATGTTATCTAATGTCAGTAACTTACAACCACGTTGTTTCAGTTTTTAATTCTTCTCATTTTTTTTTTCAGTGGTCAACGTGGAAAAATATGATTAAAATTTCTAATTTATTTTTCATTAAATTAAGTATTTAATTATTTTTTTTAAGTTTAATTTAGATTAATCTAATTTTAAAATATCTAAATGTGCTTCCAAAAAATCTTTTTAAAACTATTATGATGTTCATTTGTCAATGGTATTCAGAGAGTTAATGTGTAAACAATAATATCTCATATGTGGTGACATTTAGCAGGATCAAATAAGAGCTCTTTCTTTACTTGTGGAATGTGATGAAAGAGCTAATGATCAAACTTAATTCTGAAAGACTTCCCTAAAAATGAAAGATGAACTTAAAAATGGTTATTATAACAAATCTTTGAATTGAACGTAACAATACAAAGTTGAGTTACATGCTGACCAATGGATATGAAACCAATTTTTTCTAATTGTTATAAAACGTTTAGAAAATTGTGTAAAAAATGAAGAAATGCAGCCTCATCCATGTAGAACACAAAGAGGAATTAAGAGATTCTGTGAACTGATGAGAATGCTGTTAAAACTTTGTTAAGCTTCTACATATATCAGGGCTCAGAGCTCTTTTACAATATTTTCTATGATTAATTAACAATTAATGAACTCTTGTAATAATGAAATGTTCTCTTTTGTCACATTTAATCACTTTAGACTTAAATTTCTATTATTTAAGTTGTGCAGATTAAGATCTTTTACATCTTAATTATTTATGAATTTATTACTTATGGTGACTAATCAGATATTGAGTTCAATTTTATAACAGTTATATATGACAACTTTATGTAAACGGATAGTTAAAGTATAGATGAGTGTGATGTCAGAGTGGGTGTAGGCTTCGTCTTGTTGGAATCTTTAATGATAGATAATGAACCTAGCACAGCCAAAACAAAAAAAAAACAAAACAAAAAAAAAAAACAACAAATATTTTACATAAAATTAGTGAAAAGTTAAAGGAAATAAATGATAGAATTTTTAAAGGGCTTTAAATGTTCAGGAGTAACAAAAATTATTTTTGTTACTTGTGCTCCTTAAAAAAAATTGAGTCCCTGTGAACTGTGAAATATTAAAAGAAAAGAAAGGGAAAAAAGATGAAGACTGATGAAAGAACTGCACAGAGTAATGAAGAAATCTTTTGAAACCATATACTCAGTTCTAGAAAAATATTTTTTTTAATATATTATGCTGAAAAATGAATATCAAAATATTGTTGAATTAAGATCAGAAACCAATATATTAAAAGAGAAAATGTTAAAACTATAAGAATTTTCAACACTTTTAATAAACCAAAGTAAAGCAAAGGGAAAAACTGCTAATACATGGTACCGAAGACAATGCATCTGTACGTCTACCCAAAGCTTAACAAAGCAAAAGAAATAAAATAAACGAGAATTTTAAATTCTTACCAGTGAGTGAGTAAGAATGGAAAATGTAATGGTCTAGTGATAAAGTGAAAGAAGAATCACACGGTTACTGATTATCAACCACGACTGTCACTTATTACAATTGTTTTAAGATGCAGGAGTATCCTAATGTCAGTCTAAAATAATGTAATTTTTTTTTTCAATTAATTGCACATAATTTTGTGGTAACTATTATTTTTCTGGGTTGTATTAAATTGCACTGCTAATTAATTTAAGTTGACTTGAGTCACCTTTTCAGCTTATATCAAGGGAGAATGACCATAATTAATGTAATGTCAGTTGTTTACATTTATTCATACGTAATATACAAATATAAAATCATTATAAAAGAACTGTTAAATAGTGAATATAGACACAAATATTCGCAAAGTAGTCAAAGGAGATTTCACAGCAACAAAAACTAGTTTTTTTCTCTAAATTAAACATTTTTAAGTTCTATTTTTGGTGATTTCAAGATTCAATAACACTTTTGTTACCTGTAGGTATGGATTACACTTAACTATAAAAGTATGAAATTTAAACAAATAGTTGTTAAGATTAAAAAATATTTTATAATAAAGTTTAAAGTACCCAAATCCACAAATAAATCGAAAGAAGACGAAAAGTACAAAATGTGAGACAATGCTTGATGCAATACCAGCAATTCCATCGACTAATAGAGATGCAATTAAGACTCCTTTACGACCTTTTGTATCTGCTAAGCATCCCCAAAAATATGAACCAAACATCATACCTATAACCACACAACCAATTATTATAATAATAATAAATAAGTAAAAAATAAATAATTTTATAAAAAAAGCATCTGAAAAAATTTGATTACTTTTTAAAATTGTTTTTAAATACTCTAAATTTCACTGGTATTGACTCTAAAGATCATCCAGCCATTAATAAATATCAATAATATACAGTGAAACTGCACCAACAATATTTAATATTCATACATTAAAAGGGACTGACTACTATTCTTATTTCACAACTTCAGTTTCCAGGATGCGATTATCAGACATATTTTGGGTATTTCAGAATCAGCAAGTGAAAGGAATGCAATTTATTGTATTATTCTGGACTTGAGAATATATGTTAATTTATCTGAGACAGCATTTACATCAATTCTATTATAAATATTATGAAATCTTTTAGATGATTGAATTTTGAGATTGTTGATTAAGAGTTTTGAGCTTATGTGAAGATTTTTCACACATTTATATGAAAATATAATCTTGAATATTTCTAATACATAAAGGAAAAATAACATTCCTGATCAGGATTCAAATCCAGAACATTCTGGATGACAGACAAAGTCTATCCACTCTGCAGTCAAGCTCAGTTACATTATAATAACTGAGGTATAGTAATTTTATTTCCATTTATTATTTCTAGTGATATTGGTTCCCTGTGATCAGAATTTCCATAACAAGTTACAAGTTCTGATGAGCACATATATACTGGAAACTAAAAATTCAACTTCTTGACCGCTAAACTCAACAAAATTTCTAATGTAATATTAGAACATATGTCTCTTTTATGAACAAACAACCAGGCAGGTTATCAATATATGAAACACATGATCAACAGATGCCATTACGTAATGAAGTAAGAAACTTCAATGAAATTTTGAAACAGACACTTGCATTATCATATCATAAAATAATAATGTCATGTAAAAAAATAAAATTAAGATGAGTACACCTTACTTTTAGCAGATTACCACAGTTGATACACTTTTCTATACTCCAGTCTGTACTTCTATTTCCACAATATTCTATCAGAGCTAAGTTTATTCCTTTCAATACCTCTTTTATATTATCCCTTTAGTTTCTTATAGGGTATTTTATATGTCCTTCTCAACATACAAATCCTTCCGCCATCTCAAAGATCTTGAAATTGAGTTTTAGAGATTACACTTCTAAGTTGTGGATATACATGAAGAATAATCATATAATGATAATTAACTGCCAGTAATTTTATAAAAATAAACAGTCACAGATCACTAACAAGTATGTTCTTATGATAGGTATTATTGAATAATCAGAAGTTTAAAGTAAAGTTTTATGAAAGCAGTAGTTTTTCAAATTTTATGTCTTCTCATATTATATAAACAGGGTGAATTGTTTTATTACTCAGAAATGTTTGGGATAATTTACTAAACTTTAGTTAAGAAACATATGTAAAGGGTCCGGCATATAAATCTGACGATTTTGTAGTAATTGTTATGTTGGCACCACTGTCAATGAGAAGGCGGGAATGTTGTACATCGACATGAATAGACCATTCATGCTATTTCAGAAGCCAGTATGTCGTGGTCGAGTGAACAACGAGCGTTTGTGATCGAATCCTATTTTAAAAATAATGACTCGGTTATTGTAACACAGCGTTTATTTCGCAGACATTTCAATTTAAATCGACACGCGTCTGTTCCTAGTAGGAATACGATATTGTTGTGGGTGAAGAATTTTAGGAACACATCGTCTGGTTTAAAAATGAAACCAACAGGACGAAAACGGACTGTGAGAACGCCTGAAAACATTAACGCTGTAAGATTAGCTGTTACGCGGTCTCCACGACGTTCAGCAGAGAGACATGTTGCTGCGCTAGCCATTTCTGATCGAAGTGTACGACGAATTCTTCATGCTGACCTGAAATTCCATCCGTATAAGATGATGTTAGTGCAGCAACTTAATGCAAATTATTGGGCGTCTCGCAAAGCAGCTTGTGAGGTCATCCTCGAAAATGTCCACCAGGATGCCATTATTCTTTTAAGTGACGAGGCGCATTTTCATCTGTCAGGATTTGTGAATAAACAAAATTACCGTTATTGGGCTTCGCATAATCCACGGCAAATTCTTGAAAAACCAGTTCACAGTCCATATTTACAGTGTGGTGTGCGGTTTCAAAGTTCGGCATAATTAGCCCGTATTTTTTTAAGGAGTTAAATTGCAGAGTAACAGTAACATCTCATCTCATCGATACGTAAACATGTTGAATGAATTTCTGCGACCGAAACTGAATTACTTTCAAAGACGTGAAATTTGGTTTCAACGGTATGGTGCCAACGCCCATACGGCGAGAATCGCAATGGATGTTCTGCGAGAAACCTTTCCTGGACGTTTGATTTCCCGATTTGGCGACATTCCTTGGCCAGCGCGTTCACCTGATCTGGCTGTTTGTGATTTCTTTCTGTGGGGTTATCTCAAACGTAAAGTCTTCAGTAGTCGACCACAGTCAATTGCAGAACTCAAGGAGGCCATTCAACAAGAAATTGAAGCGGTTCCACAAGTGATGATTGAGCGAGCAATGTCAAATTTTAGAATGAGGTTAAGTGAGTGTGTGAGGAGTAATGGAAAACATTTGGACGACATAATATTTAAATTAAAAAAATCTATGTAAGTAATTCACTCCAAATTGCAAAAATTGATCTTTAATTTGTGATATAAAATGTTTAAATGTGCGAAACACAGTTTAATTATTATCCCTCAAAAATCGTCAGTTTTATATGCCGGACCCTTTACTTTTATATCTTCTGCAGTCTACTTTTAAACATAAGAATAGCATTTTTATATAACATAACATTAATCACAGATTTATTTATTTACTGTCTATTCTATATAGATTACAAATTAGGAAAATTGCACAATAGGATGCTGTCAACTACAACTAACAGGAGATAAAATTTTAAGAGATACAGTTGTTCGATACCTTTAGACATACCAGTTTTCTAAATTAAAAAAAAATGTTTTGCCATTATTTATCATTTACAATGTTGTAGATAATAATATTCTTTGTTATAAAACTAGATCATTATAATTATTTGTTAATATTTTTTTGTGAATGGTGACGATGCTCATTTCTTTACTAAACTAATAAATTAAACTCTGCAATGAAATTAAATACAATTGCTAACCATAACACGTTAGGCAAGGTAGCTGATGTTAATATCTCCATGTATTTTTTACATTTTTATGTCTTTTATACTAAAAAAAAAAAAAATTAACTGCAATATATTTACAATAAAATATATAACAAAGTTAATATTTACAAATTAGTGTATATAGTGTACACCTGCCATCTGCTGACTCAATGAGTGAGAGTCACAGTAAGTCAAAATCTGGATCTGTCTGCAATTTTTAAATATAAAATTTAATGTAAAATTCCAACAAATATATTAAAAAATATGGGCATATTTTTGAAAAATATATATATATATTTTCTTACCTAACATAGGTGATGCATTAAGCCAACCAGCATCTTCTGAACTTATCTTATAATCGCATTTTGCTGCTGGTATCACAAAAGATAAAAGTGTAATCTCTAGTGCTGTATCTAAATATATCAGACCACATAATATTAGAAGAAGATAATGAAACTTTCCAAAATCTGAAAGCAAAACAAAACATAAATTAATTAAAATTTTATAAATTAATATTTTATATATGTATATTAATTTTTATTTATTTATTTATTTTATTTATAAAATATTGATTTCAATACTATAACCATACAGTTTTTGGTGACCTAACATGAGTTTCATCTAAAAATGCCGTAGCCATTTCCAAAAATAACAAGCCCTTTCTACTTTTATTAGTGAAATTAAGGCATGAAGTCATTTCCTTCTTCAATTTCTTACCTTCTTTACTAGCCTTAGTTATCTTCTTTAGTTAGTCAAATAATTGTAGTATATCAGCATACAAACTTCAATGAAATGCAAGAGATATTTAATCGTATTTTTAGAGCTAAACATTGAGAGGGAGAGAAAGGCTGGATAGTAGCTGATTTGCATATACATAGTATGTCTTTTATTTTTCCTCTCACACAATGAGGACAGCATGTGCAAAT
Source organism: Lycorma delicatula (assembly GCF_047948215.1). Lineage (NCBI taxonomy): Eukaryota > Metazoa > Arthropoda > Insecta > Hemiptera > Fulgoridae > Lycorma > Lycorma delicatula. The sequence continues at coordinate 80,956,710 of NC_134463.1, forward strand.
TACCCCAAGTACTTACATACCTATGTGGTGGAAAGTTGTATGAAGTGACTTATACATGTACGTATCACAATTTTGACATATGTTAAGCAGTAGTGACGGTTTGTAATGATACAGCCAATGCCTATGAGAGAACGAGATTTCTTTCCAGCAAAATATAGCATTCAATTCTGAAGAAAAATCCAGGAGTAAAAACATTTTTATTCAAGTAATCAAAGGGACTAAAAAAAGCAACTTTGGTGGCAGTAGATGCTTTATTGACAACACAAGAAAAAGAGTATGGACAAATATTGTAAAGTAATAAATCAATGCACACTTTTCTGAAGTGAAAAAATAATTTATATTTATTGATTCTGATCAGCAAAGAAATTGAATACCATTCTTTACTATTTTTGTTTTTTATGTTTAGATTACATTGCCTTAAAACATCTGGGTACATGTACAACGGGGTTGTATGTCCATTTACTGCTTGGTAGTCTTAACCAGTTTTAAATCTAAAATCACGGGACAATAATATCAAAAATCATAGATGGCAAAATACATGTTTAAACAAAAAACAATACCTTCATGCTGATTTAACCGGAGTAATATCACACATATCTAATGGTATTATGTTCGCATATTTTTTTTTTTATTCTGTTGATTGTTTTCAAAACTAAATGTTTTATTAAATATTACTTTCTTAATGCATAACTTAACATTTCTTTATTCTCTGAATTGTATTAAAATTTCATCTCATATGAAACGAACTTGTACAATTAACCACAGGACTCTTAAATTCTCCATTGAAAAAGTTATTTGCTTTTGGAGATCATTATTTCTAAAAAGTCTTTAGGAGAAAAAATTCCATTATTTTGAAAGGTATTATTAGTAACTCTAAACTACATTTCGTTCAGTGAAGACAATGTGGAAAGATGAGAAGTGAAGCTACTTTACCCCTTATCTTTCCACTAGGCTTGGGATAGTATGTTTGTTATTCTTCACAACGACAATGAAAGTTCCAGGCCTGACCCTGCAATTTATATCATGTCACCTATAATTATTCATTTATGGCAATAAACATTAAAAAAAGTTTATAAAAATGCAACCTTTTTTAGTATACTCTGAGTGAAAAATTCTCTAAACATCTACATCCATTTTAATCAAACCTTAAATAAGTATCTTAAATGTTGTTCTTAGTATAGCAGTCAATCTTGATTCTAGCATTTAAATAAATTGTTTACTTTCAATAATGAAAAAGGCAAGAAAAAATACGCAATTAAAGGTTAAATAATTCTATGTTGCCATAGAATGTAACTTATCACACTGCAAACATGGAGGTTTAATTATCTATTTTTTTATCTAATACATTCTTCTGAGAATAAATTAATGATAAGTACTCAACTATTCAACTTGCAAGTGAAATACCATTACTCTTTTTAAAAATGAATTAAAAATTCTTAGAACTTAAGTCGATCAGAAAAAAGAGCAATATTATATTAGTAAATGAATCTTATAAAGCTGAAAATTAATATCACTCCAAAGTCTTACGGAAGACTTTGGAGTGATTTTTACACATCTAAAAGTAAAAACACATACAGATTGAATTAAGTTTAATCACGTTGTGTTATTGTTTAGTATGATATTTATGCTTGAAATTGTTTACGATCAAACAGTAGTAATCTATGTATGACCTCGAGTACTGATTAAAAGGTAATTACAAATGGTAGTAAGAAGTGTGTAACAACAAATCACAAATAATAAGCAAAATAAAACTATGTAAATTATATTGAATTTTATCATGATAACATAAATGATTCACATAAAAATGTGCACTATTACTTAAAGATACACAGTTCATTTGTCTGGATTGTACTGATGTACTATTGAAGTGGCATGACAGATTCTTATACTGTTTTAAAAATATGATCCTTCCCAAGAATCATCCAGTATATAATAATTACTTCACCTCTTATTTACAAACTATTCTGATTGATAGATTTCATTATAATACAATTAATAATACATAGGTTAAAAATAACATTCAATTGGGAAAAAAACTAATAATCACACGTTTAATGAACTACAGAAACCAATCCTCTTCTGGTTAGAAGCTTACCTTCACTAAGTAAAAATTTTCCAACACTTTATGAGAATTATACTGGGAAATAACTGAAATACTGTGACATTTGAACCATTTGATATTTTTTAAAAGGGTCCTATTTTCTGAAAAGATTAAGAAACAAAATGGTTTCAAGAAGTTTATTCTTTCTTGCTACCATGGACCTCTAACCCCTAGCTCCCTAAATTAACAAAAAATAAAATACTATGACATTCAAACTATTTATTTCGAAGAAGTGGTTTACTATTAGGAAAAAAAAATTAAATTATAAAATTCAGACACTACTGACTCCCAAGAACTGAGTTACCTGACTATCTTAAACTGCAGGTAAGTTGAAAAATTGCAGATATTCAAACTATACATCTTCAAAATATGTTTGTTCTCTTCAAAAAAAAACACCATCATCAATCTTACAATCAAGGCCTCTCTGCTCCTAGTATCTTAATTTTCATTAAAAATTATAATACAATATTGGAAATGTTCTTTTTAAAAATTGTGATATACATTTAAAAAAAATCCTGGTCAAGAATTTCAGACTCCTTTCATTCGTATTTCCAACCATCTACTCTCTCATTTAAATCAAATGAATCATTGTTATATCCAAACTATTCTTTTTCAAACTTAGTTCAACTGTGCATTTTCTTAAAGTGAGTTCAAATGGTACCTAAAAGATTCTGACTACGTTGTGATCACAAAGGGGCTCCTGCCTTCTAGTTCTTCTAATTATAAAAATATTTAAATAGCAATATTTTTTTCCTAAACACATTCCACTTTCAACAAAATTGAAAAATTAATGTTGTGAAAGAGTTTAAATTTGGGATAGCGTGCTTTTTTAAAGGGCCTTTATCCAGTCCTTCTATCTCCTCTATATATGCAAATGTAAATATCAATATTTTATCTGCTCTTGCAAAATAAGTTCTATCTTCACTATCTGCCAATATAAAGTCATTCAACAGTTCCACCTCTTTTTCACCAACTGGTGATCTAGTTCTCTAAAATTTATAATAATATTCATTAAACCCTACATAATGTAAAACTGAAATATTGCCATTTCTTTACCATTACTTTATTTCAAAATGTTTTCTACTATAAGAAAAAGTTGCAAAACACCAATAGTGTTCAAGAAGTTCACTTCCTAAGGTTCTCTAGTTTCTTAAAAAAAAAAAAAAAAAAGTATATATATATATATATATATATATTTACAGGGTCTGTAAGTAAAGTAATGAGACCAGTTTTTTTTTGGCAGCCAAAGTGGCAACACTATAAAACTACTAGTAAACATATGGTTATATGAACAGCTGATTTATAATAGGTATTAATATTTTAATCTATTGTTGCCACATGAGATATAAACAAACTTTTCGTGAAACAAAAGTTGAAGTTTTTGTTTGCGTTACAAAAATGAGTGATACTAATTATAAGCAACATTGTGCATCAAGTTTTGTATTAAAACTTGATGCAACTCAGCAAGAATGCTATTAAAACTTTTTCAAGACTGAAAAGGGCGTATGAAAATGACGCTCTGTTATCAACCCAAGTTTTTAGGTGGTTTTAAGCATTTTCAGATGGCCAGGAATCAGTTGCAGACAATCCATGCTCTGGAAAACTGTTAGCGTCAAAAAGTGATGACAATGTTGAGCAAATGACTTGATAAGGTACGACTGGCAATTAACTGTCAGAATCATTGCAGAATAATTGGATTTGAATCATACCAAAGTCCATCAAATTTTGATAATTGAATTGGACATGAAAAAAGTTTGTGCAAACTTTGTCCCAAAAACCTCACTATTGAACAGAAAAACAACAGGGTGGAAGTGTGCCGTGATCCTCTAGGACGAATTGAAACTGATCCTGATTTTCTAAAAAATGTTATTACTGGTGATGAATCTTGGATATTTGAGTATGACCCAGAAACAAAATGTCAGAGCAAGGAGTGACACACTTCAAACTCACCACATCCCAAAAAAGTAAAAATGAGCAAATCAAAACTATGCTAATTTGTTTCTCTGATGGTAACGGCATTGTCCATAAGTAGTTTTTGCCTAAAGGACAGACTGTAAATCAATATTTTTACCAAGAAATTCTTGTAAGACTGCAGAAAAGTGTTGCTTGCATATGACCAGCCATCAAAGACAACTGGGTGCTTCATCATGACAATGCACCTTGTCACACTGCACTCTCAATTAATGAGTTTTTGGCAAGGAAAAACATGGCAAAGAACACAATTTTGAAACAGTAGAAAACATAAAAAAAAAATGCAACCAACCATCTCAAGGATATTCCGGTTTCTGACTTCTAACACTGCTATGAAGAGTGGGAAAACCGTTTGAAGCATTGTGTGGCTTCCCAAGGGAACTATTTCGAAGGTGATGGAGTCCATGTATAATTTGGTTTGTAAATAAAAACTTTTTCTGAACCAGGTCATTACTTTATTTAACTTCATATGTTGAATTTTTTTTTGGAAATGAATTCTCCCTTTGATAACAATTAAAAAACAGAAGTAAAAATTAAGTTCATTCTTCCTTGCCCCTAATCTGTTTCTAGCTTTGTTTAGTTAAAAACTGATACAATAAGATATTTCATTCAATCTTTGTCAATGTTCTGATATGAAGATTTGAACCCTGTTGCCCACCCAAGTTATTTATATCTACATCAGAGGGTTAATGCTAAGATCTGGGCACACTTTGATCCCTTAGAACCCTTCAATTATACACATCTTTGTAATTAGCATAAAATTATCATTTTAAAAACTAATTACTATTGAAATATAAACAAATATAAAATTACACTGTTTAGAGAAATTCTTCTAAATATATTCTTTTCTGTTTTAATGTCTGGAAAAAAATGATGCAAACAAGCATGCTTGTAGCTGTTTTGTACTATCTCTATTTATTAACATTCTCCTCATCACTAACAATACTACCAGTTTTAATAAAGCTTGCATGAGATGCTAATGTGGATAGTACCATGACTGAAATTCATTCTATCTCTTAACATGAAATAATTATCAAGGTGCATTCTGCTGTCTAATAAACAAATGATCCCTTCTGTGCATAATGAAAGGTAATAAAAATTAAATTTTGTTACAAATTTTTTGCAAACAATATCTATGATTCCTAACAGTGGATGATGTTAGTACATGACCATCACCTGTGTGAAACTAAATCCTCTACAACTAAATATATATACAAAATTATTATTATTACATAAAAATAATATGAAATTATTCTTATTAAACAGTCTTAGTATGTTTAAGTTTTTCAATTCACTGGCTGCATGGTCATTTATTTGATGAATTCTGTAATACAATGGATGCTGATGAACAGTATGACAACTTGTTAACATTTCAAAATTAATGAAATGTAATTGCAAAGTAATGGAACTAGTTCTTCAAATACCTTTCAGAAGATTATTAGAAATTCTACTGAAAGAATCTATTTGTCTCACACAAGAAGTAAAAGATTTAGGATTGCATAATTGGTGTTTGACCTGGATAATACAAAAAATATTACTGTTGCTGTGGATATTAGAAAAATTCTTTCATTTTATTAGCTTATCAAACAGCTAATCAGTTTCAGTTTTCCAGTCATTGTTATAGAAATATTTTTGCAGATTGAATTTTCAGAAAAACCACAACACATTTGTTATTACAACATTTATCTGAACATCACACAATAAAAAACTGCAGCTTTAGTCCATGTATTATATTAAATAATAAGACCACATTTTTTAGATGATAACTGTGCTGAAAAACTCAAAACAATATTTACATTACTGAATATTAACAAAACACACACTGACAAACATACTAACTAGGAAAAACAGATTTAACTGTTAACTGAAGTAATTGCTTAAATACTAAATAATCTGTACATTTAGCCACAGATACTAGGAAAACATACAGGTATTACCGACCACAAAATTAAATTTTACTAATCGATTCTCTCATACAAGCAGGACAAACCTACTAAGGCATTAACCACAATATTAAAGTATTGTAAATTGTACTTTAACTAACATCATCTCAACAAATTTGAACAATATGAAATTTACATACAAAATTTAACAAAAAGTATGTATTAAACCAATAAACACCACAAAGATTGAATTTATTATTCAACTACTTATTTAAGGTATATTCTAACATTCTTAAAATGAACACCATTAACTACAGCAGTATCAGTATCTAAACTGGAGAAGGCATTTTAAATTACCTTTGAAAGGTCCTTTAAATGAAAATTTTCCTTTCATTTGAAACCAAGTTATTTAAAATTTTTAACAGAATAAAATCATCTGTTGTCATGCCGTGTAATGCCTTTAAAACTGTAAGAACTCTAAATTTATTTTTCTAATGTTTGGCTTTTTGTTCTGCATAAAGAAAAGTATTTCATTTAATTTACTTAGGTATATTTTCTTTTTCTGCTGACTGAAATATTTCTGCTTTTGTTATTTATATTTTCATCTTAACTGATAAATAATCTGTAAAAAGAATTTAAATTTGAAAAGCTTTGTTTTACCTCAATAAAGATGAATTATGTGTATTTATAAAATCCACCGATTCTCCTGTCGTGCATTTACAGTCAAAATGTTTTCTTGCTGTACTGTATACAGCAAATCATGATAAATATATATTTAAGATTTGAACATGGCTTTTTTTCAATACTTCAGCAAACTTTAAAAACATCATTGTCAATGAACTGAAGTCTCCATTTGTGAAATCATATTTTCTTCTAGTGTATTTTATTTTTTATTTCCTTTTTAAAATTCACACATTTTTCCTTCACATTATTGTTGTTAATCCTGCTTCTTCCTTTTTTTGTTTAATTGTTTAAATAGTTGTTTAAATTGTTTAAATAGTAATTTCTTAGTTTCTCCATAAGAGTAGTTTCTCGTAAGGATGTTCTTATTTACCTACCCAATTCTTATGCCTTCATTTTACTTTATTCAACTACGAGTTCTTTTAAATTCTTAATATAACCAACAGAGCTCACAGCATTACCAGAATAGAAGAACTATTTATCTAGAAAAAAGGAAAATTGTCGAGAGCGCGAAGAAGACCTACCCCACCATTTAAGTAACATGTATCATTTTTCAAGTTATCTTAAAAGTTGCTTTAAAATGCATTAATCTTATAGAAAATTGTGCCTAATATACTTAGTTTTTTACTAGTAAAATTTTGAAATATATGTGGTTTAATGTTAAGTATTTATATTTTTACAGTAAATCGAACCATAAAAAAGTTCTTAAGAAAGTTACCAAAATACAAATTTTGTCAAAAAGGCCAGATGAAATTTATTTTCACCTTAATTGCTATGAATTAGTCATAAGGAAATGATGAAATTTCCTATATACACTCCAGATACTGAAAAAATTGTATTAACAGAATTAATAAAAGTAAACTTTTGTTTATGTGTTTAAAGTAACAGCAGCGTTTCTTTCTCAATATTCTGATTAACATACAGGGCTAATCAAAAGGTTAGCAAGAACTTTTACCAAAATAATAATATGCACATGCTATGTATGAAATGTAGTAAAAATATTGATCAATAATGTAATTTTTTTTCAAATTTACTTGAAGTTCCAAAACTACTTACTTCCAAAGGAAATAAAAAAAATATTATACCCAATTTAAATTGGATAAAAAATCTTTAAAGTATATGAAAGTAAGCAGTGAGATTGAAAAAATCTACACAGCAGAAGTTTTATATGAATTAGATTAAATTCAATACAAATATATATCAGACTGGATTGATTATTGCTTTTTTATAAAATTGTTTTCTTTTTAATACAAATCAGCCCAATTGGCTGGTTAGTTAGTGTAGTTGTTATCACACTAATTATCTAGCCTTTGGTTTGATTCCAGAGGGACTGAAATTTTTCACTTATTAAAATTTTTAACTTATTTTCCTTGTTAAAATGTATATGAAGCTTGTCTGAGGACACAACAATAAAAATTAAAAACAATATACACAAAAAAATTAATTTATCAATAATCACAAGTTCTTACACACACACACACACACACACACACACACACACACACACGCACACGCGCGCGCGCACGCACACACACACACACACACACACGCACGCACACACACACACACACACACACACACACACACACACACACACACACACACACACACACACACACACACACACACACACACACCTAGCCAGCACTGATGACGTAAACTGTACCAAGAGTAATGGGTAGAGAGACACTGATTCTGTACTACTCAAAAGCAAAAATTAATAATCATGAATGGTTACTGGGCAAAACCGACATTTACCTATCAGGCACATACAAAAATTACTACTCACATGTAAGCATGCCGGTCACATAATTTATATTCATAAAAATTGTACTAAATTATAAAACTGTTACTGTTCAAGTGAAAAATGAATACAAACCTGTTGCAGCTACTGCCTTATCAAATGAGGCACCAGAAGATGTAAAATCCAAACCTGAAATAAAAGAAAAAGTTTTTAAGAAATGATGAATTAATATACTACACATTAAAAATGTGATATCAAAATAAAATTATTACAACACATTATTAAATAAATTATTATTTAAATATTTTAAAAAAAAATTTATAAATTTATATTAAATCAGAAGTGAACTATTGCTAATAACTTTTTATTTTTTGTCTTTCACGAGCAGACAACATGGATCATTAATCTACACTAGTTTAACTAAAATAATTATTTTATTTTGTGAAAACAATGTAATGTATGGGTAGAAAATCATAAGAAAAAGTGCTGTATATATCTGAATGAATTGGCAGGAAAAAAAACATGATATTGTAAATGAGTTCCATCAAAACAAAATGAGTGTAAAATAGATATACACGTACATCTACATATATTTAAACTATAAAATAATTAAATAAAAAAATAAAAACCAACTTCAAAAAATAGTAGTACTAAAAGGTTACAAATAATTATATTTTTATTTATTAACTACAGTAAAAGTATTTACAACAAATACCTGTTTTTGAAGTTGGTGCCAGCCAACACAAATTAAACATAAAGTTACGTAAAGTTAGTACCTCAATTGACCACTAGGCGGCTAAACAGGATTTCCACATGTAAAATAGAATCCCAGGAGCATTTAAGAGAAAGTGTCTTACGAAGATACCTCATCTTTAATTCCCTACGTCATACATACTTGGTGATAATATATGTACCTAAGCATCTATTAAGTACTTTATATCATATTTTGTATGTCGCATTTTATTATTGTGTTATATTTTTGTAGATCTCATTTTATTGTAATAAAATTTCTATTACCAATTTTGGATTGTTTGAATTAGGATTTGTATTATATAGATCATAGGTTTTTTGTTGTTTAACTAGTGTCGGCTAGCACCAACTTCAAAAATAGTTATTTGTGGTAAATACTTTTACTTTAGTTCATAAAAAAAAATCTAATTATTAGTAACTTTTTAGTACTATTATTTTTTGAAGTCAGTTTTATTTTTTTAAACTATTTTATTTTACAATTTTGGTATCCAGTAACTATACACTTTTTTGATTAAAAAATATATACTCTTTTGATTAAAAAAAAATTTGAAGTCAGTTCACTAACATCAGAGATATTGTGTAACATACATTAAAAAAAAAAAAATACAGTAGAATTGATAACTTCGTCCTTTTTTGAGGTTTGTTAAAAAGTATAGTAATGTAAGTGAAATTCATAGCTCCCTGAGCAAATTGATAAAATGATAATGCAAAATATTTTTAAGTTTTGTCAATGTCAGACACCTTTATAAAATTTAATTTTTTTGAGTTGAAGAATGATGATAACATCATATTCATTGATGAATGATGAATGATGATAACATCATAGCTCATTCTGAATCATCGCATGAATTTTCATCACAATGTTAAATAACATACATAATCAAGGAAAATGTGACTATCTAGTATCTAGAGGGCATGTTGAAGCATTTTTTATGGTATGAAGTAAGCACATATAATTTGATATGCTTTAAGAGTAACCGACAAAGAGCAACTTCTTTACAACTATTAAATACTGATGACTTCAAAGATAAATCTTTTATTTATGCTGTTGATTTTTAACAAAGCCTATCCAATTTCCTGACAAATTGTCTTCAACTAAGATTTTCTAAATCATTTATTTATAATAAGAATAAATTATATATGAAAATAGACTAATGCAAGGTTTTTTAGCTGCCCCATATCTCATTCATCACCTGGAATTTCTAACTGCTTGTTAAATTCATATATTTTAACCTAAAGCAGAGAAGATTTACACCTTTATCAGTGGCCTTAAATGTAACTTCATTTCATCCTTTTCTTTCATCAGAATATAGTCTGATCATCCCCTCTGATATATGGTTTAATATCAATTCATCCTACAGTATTCTACTTAATTACCATCCAGCATAAGATAATTTTGAACAACTCAGTTTTCTACTCAGACATATTACCTTTTTTAATCAAATTCTAATTTTTAATAAAGAAACTCCAGAGCATTATAGTAGAAAATTAATAATTCCTAGAGCATAAAAAAAGAATTCATTCAAAAAGGAGAAAGTTATAAGAATAATAAAGGTTTATATACTGAATTCCTTAATGCAATTGATGATTCCACAACTGGAATAACTTGGAAGCATTTTAGAAATTGAAGGATGTAAAATAAGGTAAAATATTAACTTTAAAGCCACTTATAATGTATCAGTTCCTATGGATTGTCAAAATTAAGGACAATGGATATGTTTCACTGCATTTTGTTAGAATTTTTTAGTTCTAATTACTATAATAGTCTTGTCAACTAAACAAAAGCCAGCAATAATAAATGGCATAATTTTTCAGCTCAAGTTATATAAATCATCATTGGAAAATCTTTTTGGCGTTCAATCATTTTAAGCACTATTTTTATCTTTATGACAAAATAATTTATTTTTATTGAAAAGCATTAAACAAAATTAAGAATTCTTTTTTCCCCACGTTCTTATGAAAAGTATTTTTATTTTTTTTTAGTATTAATTTTATGATGGCTAAATAAATAAATACAAAGAAAAGTTTATTCTATGCTTGTGGAAAACTTAGAATGGTGGGACTATTTTTTTGTGTTATTGAAAAAAAACGTTCATTTTGGGGCTCCCATATCAAGGGGCAGCATTCAAAGAAAATAAATTTTTAAGAAAATAATCCCTAAGTTCTGATATGTTTAAAAAAAAATTTTTTTTAATTTTTTAATTGTTTAGAAATACAAAGATACAGCCGTAATTCTAAACAAATAAAGTTGTAATTTCCTAGGAAGGGGGTGAAAAGCATGACATTGTTAGCATGATATTATGCAAGTTGATTTTGTACTTGACAATTAGCTTAGATGCTTTTTAACTTCCATATTAATAAAAATGATGATCTATTATATAGTAGGTGGGTATCCATTAGTCAAACTTAAAAAAATAAATTTATTTATTTTCTTTATTTTTTTTTTTTATTTCTTGACTTCACATAACATTTTACATATATTCCGGATCTTTTATGACAGTCCAGAAGGTATGACTCGATCATTAAAACTTTACACCTACTGATCAATTAAAATAGGGAATATTGAATAAAATACATTTTTTTTTTAATATCAAGGTTTAAAGTTTTTATAATATTTATTTCTATTCTAACATAAATTGTATGTGTAAAAAAATTTCTATCAAGTGTTCAAAAAAACACTGTGACAGTGCTACTCAAATAAAAAGGGTATGTACCTAATGTATTCAGTTAGAGTTTGTGTAGAATTTGTAATTTGATCCAAGATAAATGCTTTCTGAAAATCTGTTTTGTTGAAGGATTTAGTTGCAGGAAAATACATGCTACTATTTGTCATTCAAATCATTTTTGTTATCTATTTAATGGATAATAAACTGCAATGAAGGTAAGAAACCTTGGTATTTTATAGAAACTTTGTAAAATTCTTCAAGAAACATTACATTTATGATTAAGTATTGGAAGATCCAATTTTCTTCTACTTCTATAAAAAGTTCAGTTTTCATATTATTTCTATTATAATTTATTTAAACTTCTGATTGTACTTTTGTAAATTCAATCATTTTATTTCGATTCTTTTTTATTTTGTGCAAATTTGGTTTCAACTGTTTATTAATAAACAGTTGTAAAAAGGAATAAAAATGTTTACAATGAACAGAAATACATTATTTTGGATAATTCCACCCACTTCTCTTTCATTCAACCACACATAAATTTTTAATATAATCTAGCTAAAGAAAAAAACACCGAAGTTGGAGCTGTTAGTTATTAATTTATAATAAGATAGATATTTTCGCATTTCACCGCATAATATTTTGATTTACTAGAAAGGCTATGAGTATGTTTCAATTCTATTTTCAATAAATTATGTAACTGTCTTAAAGGCCTTGAAGAAACAATATTACATTTCTGATTGAATAGCAGAAATTAGATCTGAATTTTTCTGTATTCATGTAACTTGTATCTAAATATATACCACATATTTTTTTAATTTTCTATTTTCCGAGTTTTTATTCTATTTTAACCAATTAATTTTATTTTATGAATCCTTATAAATTTTTAACTTACATGATGAAACTTTTTTTTATTTAAGATGATGATTTGATCAAGATTTTCCCAATGGTTTCCCTTGATTCTTCCAGGAAAATGATGGGGCAGTTCATTTTTGCTATCTGTATAATAACATCTGTTATTTCTGAGGTGAACTATTTAAAGAACTGTATACAATATTTTTTCTTTTTTTTAATATTATAATCTTTTAAAAATCAAATATCAAATTAAAGCTTGTTATTTTCTAAATTATTTTGTTAAAAATTCATCTTTTACCAAATACAAAACAGCACCGTTAAGTTTTTATAAAAATGCAACAAAAATATACAATTTTTATGGATTTTATTGTTAAGTGCTACTTCCAAGCTAGATATTTTGACAAAAAGAAAAAAGTATTTAACAAATGTGTTCAATGAAAAAATTGACACTTCAAAATGTACATTCTACAGGCCAAAGATAAAGAAAAAAGATTTCATATAAAACCAGGTTTTGTTTTTCAGTTATAACTACTAAATTTTCCTAATTTCTGCTAAAAATGTAAATTAATACCATACTTTGTAGGTTTTTAAGTTTAAAAAACTTGAAGAATTAGAGAAAAAAAATTGACCCTAAAGTAGTATCTCTATTATTATAAAACAATTACATTCTTGTAAATTAATTTGTTTGTTATCAAAAAGTCACTTTTTTATCTTAAAAAGCCTAATATTAAATTTATAAAGAATTCAATTTTTAGGAAACTGATGTAAATAAAGTTGATAAAAAATAAATAACAGTTTTACAACATCAATTTTTATTGAAAAGGAAACTATATATATATATATATATATATATATAATATATACACATTATTTTGGCCATCTATACCTATTAATAGAATTTACGCTTGGACTAGTTTGTATAATTTAAAACAATATAACATGGGTAACACAGTTATTTAAGCTAAACTCTATTCAAACAAAAGATCAATTAATTTTAACATAACATAAAATCAGTTAATTTATCTATCAGTTATACTAAACACTGTATTACTTTTAACATATATTTTAGGGATGCTTTTCCAGTTTTTAAATTAAAATGTGTATATATTTTATATGGTTTTGACTAAGGGGATTGATGATGGTATTAATCAAACATCAGTTTTAAACAAAGATTTGAAAATGAACATTTTAAAGCCCTCCATAACAACACTGAGTCAACATTTGCCAACAATCATAAAGAAACAATGGACAAATCCATTAAATACTTTGAAATTAGTCAACAACTTTGATAATCTATATTGCGTTTCTCAACTTGAGGGTCGTGACCTCCATGGAGGTTGCAGTGAAATGAAAGGGAGGTCGTGAAATTTTATGAGAAAAAAAATCATTTATTATAAACATTTTACTTTCATTTATAAGTAAACATGTAAAGAAAATAAATTAATAAGATGTTGCATTTGTTTTTTATTTAAAAGTTTCTTGATTTGTGGATCTATGTTAGAAACACACAAAAGCAAATTGTTTTCAAACGGTAAAAGACAATTCTTATATTAATTTTTAGCACAACCATAGAAGAAAAAAACCTTTTCACAGAAGTAAGACATAGCGAAAGGGATTAATATTTTTAATGATTCTGTGACTAAATTAACATATTCACTTCGACAAGCAAGCCCAAGACTTATCGAAATCCTCTTATTGAAATGTTGTAATGTTTTATCATCAGACATTTTGACGAGCTGGACATGAATCTCAAATTGTAACTTAGCAGATATAAACAACATTTTCACTAACTGGATTCAGTACCCATCTGTTCAAGAAATCATATTTATCTTCAGGAATATATTTTGCTAACTGAACTTTTACCTAATGCAAATGCATCTTCATGCTATCCAAACTGTAGTGAATCTGATTTATCTATGTAGTATCTTTTTTATCTAAATCTTTGTCAATATAATCTGAAGCAAGTGAAAACATCAAAATTTTTGTTTTGAAGGCGAATAATCCATCCATTAAGAAGGCTTCTTAATGAAGACATGAACGTCGTTTGTTATTAATACAATGTTTTTATCACATCCTTGTAAATTAATATAAGAGTTCAGATAAGAGCAAGATATCGGACTTCCTACCGTTCATAAAACTGTAAGAAAAGAACTGAAACTTTTCCTCTACAAAGTAATATGTGTTCAAGAATTGAAAACCTACATACAAAAAGATTAAATTGTCAATAGTTTAAACATTTTATTGACTAAAATTCCGTACGTCTCCTCGTCATTATGTTTTTTTACAAATGAAACTTGATTTCATCTGGGAGGAAATATTAATACACAAAATACACGACTATGGTCGACGACTAACCTCCATGAATTACATGAACAATTTTTACACGAAGTAAAAAATTGTAATCTTGGTCGACGCGAGTATAAGTCGCACTATAGGTCCAATCCTTTTTGAAAATACAGTTATTAGTGATCGATATTGTACTGTTTTAACAAACTTCATTGGTTAGTCAACAGAAGTGGAAATCAGTCATAGTCTGTCCCAACAAGATGCGCCACAGAGCACACAGCTTACAGGTCAATGAACTTTTCACGAAATGTCTGGTGATTGAAACATTTCGAGAGGTTTGTGGCCTCCACGATCGCCCGATCTGACTCTCTGATAAATTTCTTTGGGGAGCAGCGAAACATGCAGTGCATCGCAACAGACCACGCACGTTTGATGAACTAAAAACCGCAGTAAAATCATACGTACGAGACATTCCAGTACATCAACTGTTAAAGTTTTGAAAACAAATTGAAACGTTTGCAATGTTGTATTGTTATTGGAGGAGGTTATCTTCAAACACTTTTTATAAACTATTCTAGTTTTTGTAATATCCGTTTTTTTATAAAATAATGAAATAAAAATACAAAGTAATAATTAGGAAAGTTTCTTCATTACACTTCCATATTCCATTGCACAGCACCTTTCCGAATGCGCTGTACAATATGATACACGATTTTAAAATACAGGCGTGTAATATTTATGAAAATGGGGAATTTCCATCAGACTTCAAAAAAAGTGTTATAGTTATGATACCAAAGAAAGCAGGGGCAGATAAATGTGAAGAATACAGAACAATTAGTTTAACTAGTCATGCTTCAAAAATCTTAACTAGAATTTTATACAGAATAATTGAGAGGAGAGTGGAAGAAGTGTTAGGAGAAGACCAATTTGGTTTCAGGAAAAGTATAGGGACAAGGGAAGCAATTTTAGGCCTCAGATTAATAGTAGAAGGAAGATTAAAGAAAAACAAACCAACATACTTGGCGTTTATAGACCTAGAAAAGGCATTCGATAACGCAGACTGGAATAAAATGTTCAGCATTTTAAAAAAATTAGGGTTCAAATACAGAGATAGAAGAACAATTGCTAACAAGTACAGGAACCAAACAGCAACAATAATAATTGAAGAACATAAGAAAGAAGCCCTAATAAGAAAGGGAGTCCGACAAGGATGTTCCCTATCTCCGTTACTTTTTAATCTTTACATGGAACTAGCAGTTAATGATGTTAAAGAACAATTTAGATTCGGAGTAACAGTACAAGGTGAAAAGATAAAGATGCTACGATTTGCTGATGATATAGTAATTCTAGCCGAGAGTAAAAAGGATTTAGAAGAAACAATGAACGGCATAGACGAAGTCCTACGCAAGAACTATCGCATGAAAATAAGAACAAAACAAAAGTAATGAAATGTAGTAGAAATAACAAAGATGGACCGCTGAATGTGAAAATAGGAGGAGAAAAGATTATGGAGGTAGAAGAATTTTGTTATTTGGGAAGTAAAATTACTAAAGATGGACGAAGCAGGAGCGATATAAAATGCCGAATAGCACAAGCTAAACGAGCCTTCAGTAAGAAATATAATTTGTTTACATCAAAAATTAATTTAAATGTCAGGAAAAGATTTTTGAAAGTGTATGTTTGGAGTGTCGCTTTATATGGAAGTGAAACTTGGACAATCGGAATATCTGAGAAGAAAAGATTAGAAGCTTTTGAAATGTGGTGCTATAGGAGAATGTTAAAAATCAGATGGGTGGATAAAGTGACAAATGAAGAGGTATTGCGGCAAATAGATGAAGAAAGAAGCATTTGGAAAAATATAGTTAAAAGAAGAGACAGACTTAAAGGCCACATACTAAGGCATCCTGGAATAGTCGCTTTAATATTGGAAGGACAGGTAGAAGGGAAAAATTGGGTAGGCAGGCCACGTTTGGAGTATGTAAAACAAATTGTTGGGGATGTAGGATGTAGAGGGTATACTGAAATGAAACGACTAGCACTAGTGAGGGAATCTTGGAGAGCTGCATCAAACCAGTCAAATGACTGAAGACAAAAAAAAAAGATTTTAAAATAATTTTTTTTTGCAAAATCTTAACTCGATGTTTTCTTTTATTTTTTTTAAATGACTACAAGTTTTAAGATACGGGTAGCTGGATTAATAATATTGCTAACATGAAATAAAAACATTATATAAAACAGGAAATGTGCTGCACCAAGTCATAACAGAAAAAAAAAAAATAGTCTGCAAAAAATCATAGTTTAGCACGTATTACACGTTACAAAAGTACAACTACACTGTTTTAAAATAATGAAGTAAATCAGTAAGAAAAAATTACATCATTATTTCGAATGTTTACATTATTTTATCATTAACTTAAAATTACGCACTCTGTTAACGATTTAAATACTTCTGAGAATTTTTATAAGAGTTATTCCAAGAAATGTTGATTGTGATTGTATAAAAAGATATAACATTAAGAATATTTACAAGCAAATTTAATTTGAAATAATGAAACAAGCAATTTTGATAATAACCACGCTTTTCGGTTTAATCTCAATGTAAAAATATATTTAGTTTAGAATTGAATATTTCATTAAGTAAAAGATCTCCATTTCTTCATTAATGGGGCAAGCGAACTATAAAATAAAAATGATAAGGTTTATAATGATAAAGCCTTCCTGACAGTCTTATGTACAATTATTCGCTTGAAAGCTTGGCTTAACTAATCAACGCTACTACCAGCTGACAAAATGGTGATACTAAAAAGTTTTGCTAGGTCAAATGTTTTGTATAATCACAGAAGTTTCCACATATTTCCTTTTTATCGAGTTCGTTTTGAAACGAATAATCGAAGACAGTTATGTTTTATTTTCGATTATTTTTCGCTAATTACACAATTTCATTTCATTACCAAATTTACTTTCAGGAAAGTTAAGAATGATTTTTTTAATTTCGTTCTTTTGGAATTTAGCCATTTTAAAGAAGAAACGAAAAAATAATTAATGCGGCAATCGTGAATAAAAGTAAAAAGCTACAGAACAAAAGGAAAACACATCCAAAAAGTAAAAGCAAACAAAAGTAAAAAGTTTTTCTAAGGAATATGAAAAAAGGATTTTTTAGCGTTTAGCGTACGAAAAATACCATGTCTGACCGGGAGGAATTTCGGATGAAATGCCGAGAAGCTACCACTCCGCTACTGAGAACGCCTTGGTGGTCCAATCAACAAACAAAATAAAATAAATCATATCAAAACAAATTTCGTCAAATAACGAAATGTACAAATTAAAAGTTCTTCTGGTTAGGCAGTGTTCTAGATTGCTCAAAGGGGATTCACTTACTTATAAGATGTACTTTTAAAAACACTATTCAAAAACACACGGTCAAAATTTACCATCCACTCATAGACACCTACATACATCAAAATTGACAACAATTTTGATAATTCAAAAATTAAAAAAAATTTACAAGAAAGTAACACATTTGAACATTAAGAAATAGGTATAAACATACTAACAAGGGTATATACTAAATTGACAGACAATTCAAAATCAACAAACTTTTCGACCACATTAATATATAATCACCAAAATTAAACAAAAAAACAACCTGCAATAACGGTTCAGGACAATAAGGGAACAACGACACCAGTTGCTGAAGATGACCGCAAAAGCGACTGAAAACCTTTTATTATAAAATTTGGCTCGAATATTTTTTTAAAAATAAAAATATGTAATCATTAAACAGAGTGACTGAGAATACAATGAAGTTATCTTCCAGCAAATTTTTATTCTAATCATCGTAGATATTTATGGAGCAGATTTGTTTGGATTCAAAATTTCGAAAAATATTTCATACAAAAGTTATTAAAATTTAATTATGTTCACTTTAATTTCAGCC
The DNA here is from genome assembly GCF_047948215.1 of Lycorma delicatula. Classification (NCBI taxonomy): domain Eukaryota; kingdom Metazoa; phylum Arthropoda; class Insecta; order Hemiptera; family Fulgoridae; genus Lycorma; species Lycorma delicatula. The sequence continues at coordinate 80,975,584 of NC_134463.1, forward strand.
GCTTCAAGCGGTTTGATTTTTAAAAATTAAAAAATTTTAGCAAACTTCCTCTCCACTGTGTGAGTAAAAAAAAAAAAAACTTGGTCTAGCTGGATCAGATAAACTTTGACATTTTTGTACCCTGAACTCTTGACCTTGATTTATTTATCCTAATATTATTATAGAATAAGACAAAAAAAAATAATTCAATTTCGAACGTGTAGAATGTAATTTGAAAGTTAAAAAAATATATCGTACGAAATTTTTTATTTAATTTCATAGTTTTCTTAAAAACGGTTGAGCGTGAAAATTACATAAAACTTTTTCTCCTAAAAAGTCGGAGTTCCTTCCAGATGTCAAAATTTCTTGTTTTCCCCATAAATTCCTATAAAAATTCTGTACATTTATGTGTTTCGCGTAGCTATATTAGTACAAATCAAAAAATACCTGTTGTATTTTTCAAATTACGAGAAATCAAAGTTGGACTTGTAGGTAGGGGACGGTAGTCCAAAAACTTTATGTTATCACCGTTTGGAGTATTATTTAAAAATCTTCAACGCCGAACAGATTTTCGTTATACTTGTCAAAAAATTATTTTTTTTTCAAACAAAAAATAAAAAGCAGAAGCTTCCTCTAAAAATAAAAATTTGGTAATTTTTATTTGACTGCCCAAAAAGGAATGTACTATATTTAGGATGTATGTACGGTATGAAAACATACAGCCTAAATACATCGGCTGAACCAATTTAGATATATGACCCTCCGTGTGAGCTGGATTTGAACTCAATGATTCGAATCAATCCAATGAATAATATCACAAAAATAATAGAATTAAATTTACTTTAAATAAAATAATATTAAATAAATTTAAAAAAATTCTATTTTATAATAATGGGCTTCTCGTGGGAAGCTAGAGTGGTGAGTTGATGCGACCACCTCGTGCAAGGCGGGACCAATCATCCATCAACTGGTAATAAACGGGTTCCCATTAGGACGCTGTTTTGCAAGTGCAATTGGGTGCTCTTATAATATCTTCCCAAATAATCTTCCGATTTTCAAAATTTAGACGGGGTACTGTATTTGCTAGTATAATACAAAATCATGATGGAACTAAATCAGAACAAAAATTAACTAATATATTCAGAAACGGACCTTATTTACACGACTGCCCAAAAAGTAGTGTAATGTATTTAGGGTGTATGTATGTTTGCTGTTCAACGGCTGAACAGATTTAGATGTATGGCCCCACGTTGGAATCCTTACGTTACCGGGAGTGTCATAGGCTATATAAAAATGTGTGAATATACGAAGGTTATTTTTTTTTCAAGGTCCGATCGGTCACGAAATTAAAACCATAGTGAAAATAAAAATTTTTTTATTTGTTACAAGTACTTACATAGTTACGCTATTTCTCTACATAGTCGCCACTCCGATTTAGACATTTGTCGTAGCGTGGTACCAACTTTCCAATACCCTTGTCATAGAACGGAGCCGCCTGTGTTTTCAGCCATGTTTCTACGCTGGTCTCCAGCTTGATGTCTGTGCTGAAATGTTGTCCTCCTAGCCAGCGTTTCATGTGAGCAAAGAGGTGAAAATCGGATGGAGCCAAGTCCGGGCTGTATGGTGGGTGATCAAACACTTCCCGACGAAAACGCTGCAGGAGCTTCTTTGTTACAGCTGCAGTGTGCGGCCGAGCATTGTCATGAAGAAAGACAATGCCTGATGAAAGCATTCCTCTCCGCTTATTCTGAATTGCCCTTCGTAGACGTTGAAGAGTCACGCAGTATGAGGCTGCTGCAGTGATAGTCGTGCCAGGTTCCATGAATTCTACCAAGAGAACTCCATTCCGGTCCCAGAACACAGTAGCCATACACTTTCTGTTGGAGAAGGTTCGCTTGAACGTGTTTGGTTTACTGGGAGAATGAGAATGTATCCACTGTTTGGATTGTTCTTTTGTTTCTTCAGTTTCGAAATGGACCCGTGTCTCGACCCCTGTGACAATTTTGTTCAAAATATCTTCTCCTTCATTGCGGTAGCGCTGGAGAAACGTTAGGGAGGCGTCCATTCTTATTGTTTTGTGATTGTCGGACAGCATCTTGGGAACCCATCTCGCACACAGTTTGCGGTACGGAAATCTCTCACTCACAATGGTGTAGAAAGCTGACCTTGAAATTTCAGGAAACGAATCCCTCAATACAGAAATTGTGAACCGACGATTTTCTCGAATGCCTCATCTACTCGCTCAACGAGATCATCGGTTGACACTCGCTTGCTTCCGTGACCGCCTGCATTATGAACATCTGTTCGTCCTGCTTTAAAGTTCCTGCACCATTGTCGCACTTAGCTGTCACTCATTGAAGTTTCACCGTACACATTACTTATTCGTCGATGAATTTCAGCCGCATTACACCCCTCAGCCTGAAGAAATCGAATTACCGCACGCACTTCACAATTGGCGGGTGATGCTATTGTTGTAGACATGTTTACGTGCTAGCTGCGTGTTCAGAAATAAACGAAGTGACGCGGCGTGATTGAAGGCCCATACTAGAGACGCTGCGCAACACATTTGCGAAAAGATTCATCCGATTTTTGCGAAGGCTTTTATTTTGCGACTGATCAAACCTTGAAAAAAAATAACCCTCGAATATATACATTTATATGTTTAAATAAATTTAAAAAATCGAAAAAAAATTATACTACGAACAAATACTATATAAAAAATTGTACCCGCACGCTCTTTAATTATACTATACTAAGAGCAATGCTTTTTTAGAAGTCGATTTTTGTTTAATATTTATCTATTGTCGTTATGTCAAAACGACAAAAATGTCAAATCTTTTCTAACAAAAAATAAAAACCAAAGCTTCCTCTAAAAATTAAAATTTGTTAATTTTAATATTATGGTTTTAAATTCTGTTCTCTTATATTTTTTTGTTATGCGATAAAATCCTGAACAAGGAAATACATTCTTTAAAAATTCCACCGACATGGTTGAGTCTCCTTAAAAATTTCCTAAAAACAACACAACGTTTTGTATTTTTTTTTTTTTTTTTGTTATATCTATTGAGTGTTTTTAGCATATTTTAATTTTATTTTCTAAATATATCTTGTTTATTTTTCTAAAATTAACCTGGATCTTTTTCTCATCAACTTATTACTGAACGATCTATCAACAACACCTTTAATTAAAACCCTTCTCTTAACAAGAGGGGAAATGTTAAAATCACTTTTAACACGAGATGTTAATGTAATACTAAGCCATCATCAAAACACAAACACTAAATTATAAATCCAATCCAGTGAGATTCAAGGCAACACTTATCAAAGACAAGCTGTTTGATGTTTGTTTTAAGTGATATATATATATTTCACTTTAACGATCAAAAAGATTACTAATCCAGAACACTGATTAAATATTTCATTTAGCCCTATCGATAATATAATCTAATTTAAAAAAAAAAAAACAATAATGATAATACTAATGTCAATATTTACAGCTTATTTTTTTAATGGTTTATAACTGGCATAGAATAGCCTATTATTTTAAAAGTTGTTGTACGCTATTTTTAGCCATTTTTATTGATTTTAGATAATAAAATATTACGAGTTAATAAAAAAAATTAAATAAAATTTATATGTTAATAAAAATAAAACAATAAATAAACAAAAAAAAGCCTTGTTGTGTACTGCGGTGAATTACATTTCGTAAAATTTCATGATATTCCCTTAAAATCTAGAACGTAACAGTGAGTAAATATTCTGAAAATTAAACGGTGCAAAGTAACGTAAAATTCTAACTGTCGAAAAGATACACAGCTTTCTAGATCACCGAAGTTAAATAATGTTGGGTGAAGCTTCGCTGCATGCTATTGGAATTTATTAGTGGTTAATAATCATTACATACGAGGCCATTTTAAATTTATTTAAAAAAATAATAAAAAATAAATAGAAATCGACCAAAAAGATTTGAAATCAAAGTAAAAATCTAGACTAATACTATTCCAATTTAACAAGCATTTTATTTACAAAATTTCAAAGCTTAATTTAAAAAAAAAAAATTTTACAATAAAATATACTACACATTTGAACATATTTTTTGGGGGAGTTGCCAGGAATTTAAAAAAAATAAGTAAATATTTATTTTAAAATTTTTTAAGGCTAACTAGATTATTTATTTATTTATTTAAAATATTATATTTGAAAACTAAATACAATGAAACCTCCGCAAAACGGAACCTTTTGAAAACAGAAACCACCTTAAAACGACAGCTTCCCAAGTCTCAATTTTAAGTTATAAAAATTAACAATTATCAATCAACAGCGTAGTTAAAAAATACGTAATATAGAATAATTTGATCAAAGTTCTTAGTCTTTAGATTAATAATATTTTTGCTAACAGAAAATCGAAAACGGAATTTTTCGCGGTTCCAATCTTATGATAGTAAAAGAAGTGATTTAAGTTAACAGCTGTAACATAATATACTTTTTCTTTTTTTTTTAAACTGCGTATGAATGGCTAAGACGCTACCAATCCCGCCATGGAGACCGGCATCCTATACGTAACATTTAGGTAAAAAATACGTATGTATGATTGGTTAATTTCAAAAAAATCTTCTTCAGATTAATTTAATAAAACAAGGTAATATTATATTAGGTAGATTTCATAAGAAAGCTAACTATTGTAATGGGTACCATGATTCGACTTACGGAAAAATTCGAATATGTCTTCGCGTTTCGCATCCCCCAGACCCCAAAAGCGTCGTCAGTTCAAAAGTTTATACGTACATTTCATATACATATTTACTTTCTTGTGGACACGATAACTGCCGTAATTTTGTACCAATCACCTTCAAATTGATACATAAAATATAAAGACCCAAAATCTCGGTCGATTTCGTTTATGAGCAAAATCGGACCACGGGGGTGCAAATGGGGGGTCTTTCCGAAAAAAACAAAATATCGCTATAACTTTCTTATTAAGTTATACATGGAACTCGTTTAAAGTTCCTACTATTCTTTGAATAAGGGCCTAAAAATTATTTAAGTAAAGTCTTTTGATATCACTAACCATTACCCCAGGGGGTGGAAAAAATTGGGTTTCGAAGGCAAGAAAAATCACATCTTTAATAGGCAAAGTATCGAACCGGTTTAAAGTGGTCGTTAGTCCTCTAAACATTACTTAAAACTTTTGTGTGAAACAATTTTTGATATGACCAACCCTTGCGACAAGGGATGATCAAAATATTTCTGGTATTGTAAGAAGATGGGGCTTGTCGTACGATAAACACGTGAAACATTTTTTCACATGCAACCATTGTTGTATTGAGTAAATTTGAAGTTTTTCTTAACTTTAAGGTGGAAATCTTTTTTATCCCCCTACTTAGCACCGGTGAAATCTACCTCCGCCTTCCGGCGTGCCGAAAGGAATTATTTTTATATCAACTAAAAAAGTGTAAACCAAAAGGTACGTTTTCTTTTTATTTCTATGTCATTATAAATATCATAAATTTATGAAACTTAAAAATATGAAGTAACATTAATTTCATTAAAAGTTAAAATTCAATAATAAAAGTAACACAATTGTAATTATTAAATAATAAACGTATACAAATGATTTTATTTTTTTTTATAACTAATTAAGTCAAAAGTAGTTTTGGAATAAAAGATAAAAACAAAACGTTTCCGTCTAAATAAAGGATTATCCGAAAACTATGCTTCCTACAAGGTACAGTAACCAACAAAAATTTGTAATATGGAATAAATAAATGAGCTAACTTACTTCACAACTGACAGTAGTAAAAAAAAAAATCAGTAAAATTAAAATGCCGTTACTAAAATAGAATCTTGTAGAGTGAATAACAACGTGGGTGGACCATATTACATTAACGTAAATGTTTAGGATGTTTAAAAAGTGATGCAACCTTATGGAAGTAAGCTACAATAATAGTTGAAAGTGGTCTCCATTATGCCATTCACATAACTGAATAACTCTGCATGCTCATAACACATTTTGCAACGTTTGTTGAGGAATTGCAACGACGCATCGTTCAATTTCGCTTTGCAATTCGGGAATTGTGTGAGGATGAGTTTGTAAGCAGCATCCTTAAGGTATCCCCACCAGAAGAAGTCAGGAGGGGACAAATCAGGAGACCGAAGAGGCCACAATCCCTTTATCCCCAATTTTTTTTATAAATTTTTTTAAAATTTTGATTTTAATTTATTTAAAACCAATTTTAGTGAATAATTTAATCATAAGACCCCTGATGGATGAACCCTCACATTTTCAAAAAATTTGAAACATATTTTCGACTATTCATTTAATTTTATTATCAAAAATGAATTACATAATTTACCTGGTTACACCGGTCAAGTTATACCACCCAATAAATTGCTGGCTCTTTTTTTAGAATAAAAAAATTACTCCCTTTTTTTTGTAATAATTTTTCGTAATTATTTTCTGATCCATTAAGTACTTAGACATATATAAAACAGACATTTCCAAAGCTAAAATTCATCTTTCGTTTATCACTTTTTCGTTGTAATACACTTTTTCTTAATTTCTCTCAGTTCTGTGGTTAACATTTTAATTTCAAATAATTTAGTACTGTAGTCGTCCAGACACAAAAATTCATATTAGTTAAAGAATGATTAGTCGATCATGCTAAAAAATGTTTGTAGGGTGCTATTAAAAAAAAAATTATTGTACTTTAGTATTTAATTTACTTATTATTGGGTAAAAGTACGGATATGTAAGTCGAAGACAAGTTTTATTACAATTACATATTATTCATTGTAATATGTCATTCATGTAGTCATGCGAAATTATGACTGAATGCTTACAGAAGTATGTTTGTAAGCACATTAGTAGAATGTTCAACGTGTGTAGAATAATATCAAAACAGTTCAACCCAACTGAACAAGTTGATAGATTTATGTTATGGGTAATCCCATAAATAAAAAAAATTTATATTAAAATAAAAAATCACATAAAAATCACATAAAAAATTTATATTAATATATAAATTTTTTATTAATAACGTAGTACAAATACAAATGTCCTGGGAGTTGTAGATCAAATTTAAGGAACTGATTTAGGATACCAAAATTTAAAATAACGTTCGTATGAATAAATGTCTTATCTGACTTCATTTTCCCTTTGTCCGTTTGCCCGCTATTTTTTACACGATTGCCCAAAAAGGAGTGTATATATTTAGGATGTATGTATGTATGTATGTTTGTTCCACGTTAGCAGCCGTTGTTAGAAATTAAATTCTTCAAGACGGAAAACTCCGCAATATGGAAACGGAAAGGAAACATACATCTTACTTTTAATTTTACATATTAATCTTATCCCATAAGGCGGCAAGAAAAACTAAAAAAAAAAATGTACATTCCTACGATTTGCAAATTATACTCGTAAATTCAGTAGAGATGATTATTTTATTATATTACATTACTGTCACTGTTGTTTATCTAATTGTACGCCGTCACATTCTTTACTCTTATGCCGACAGTTAGTAATAAAATTTGTTAACGGGCGCGCAAGCTTATGTAAACAATCCATGTAGAGTTCAGAGAATAATTTCCATTCAGTCCCTTTAACACCGTGGTAAACAGGAGTAAAGTTTTAATTTTGTCGTAAGTAAATTGTTATAGTTTCCCGTTCTGTTTGTTATCTATTGTACATACGTATCTTTATATTTTAATCTAACACTTTAAAAACTGCAACTTATTTTAGTTTTAGTTATGTGCGTTTTTCTTCTTTTAAAAGTTTGCTCATAATTATGTCGAGAAAAAATACTTTACGTTTAAAGGACAAAATAGAGGTTATTAACTTAATTTCTAAAACGAACGTTTAAGAACTTATTGAAAAGTTTAATTGCGGAAAAACAAATTTACGACATTTTAAAAAATAAAGATAAAATCAAGGAAGATTGGTTGACTAATTGTAAACGGCAGACTAAAACGAAAAATGAAGAAATTAGTTAAATTTTATTTAAATGGTCACAAATGCAACACCAAAAAATCGTTCTATTTCCGGGCCTATCCTGAAACAACAGGCGAAAGAAATTGCAGCCGAGTTAAAAGTTACTACATTTGGTACTTCTAATGGTTGGCTAGAAAAATTTCGTGTGAAGCATTCTATTTCCTGCAATCAAATTTCAGGTGAGGCTAAAGATGTAGACACAAGAAATAGTTATCGACTGGAAAAATAAAATTAAAGAATAACCTCAGGTTACGAACCAAAAAATATCGGTAGATGCGATCAAACCGGTTTATTTTTTCGAGCTTTACCGAACAAAACTGTTTCAAAAATGAAAATTGTATTGGAGGCAAACAATCCAAAAAAAAGACTGTTCGATGTGCGATTTTGTGGATGACACGTTGCTTAAACCATTGGTAAATCTTGGAAGCTTCGATGTTTCAGAAATCTTGTTCAGTTACTATTCGAATGGTATGCGAATAAAGAGTTTTAGATGACGTCTAACGTAATGAAAAAATGGTTAGTGAAAGTAGTAATATTCTACTGGCTTTAAACAATGCGTCGTGTCACCCTCATAGAAATTATTCTACATAAAATTTATGTTCTTTCCTCTAAACGTAACTAGTGAAACAACCAAAGGATCAAGGGGTTAACCCACCGGGTTGGTCTAGTGGTGAACGCGTCTACCCAAATCAGCTGATTTGGAAGTCGAGACTTCCAGCGTTCAAGTCCTAGTAGTCCGTTATTTTTACACGGATTTGAATGCTAGATCGTGGATACCGGTGTACTTTGGTGGTTGGGTTTCAATTAATCATACATCTCAGGAATGGTCGAACTGAGACTGTACAAGACTTCATTTACACTCATACATTATCTGAAAGATAATTTTCGGAGGCTAAACAGGTAAAAGAAAGAAAGGATCAAGGGGTTATTAAATCATAAAAATTCATTGTCGGAAACAGATTCTGCAGTCGCTAATATGGTTTCATGTTCATCTTTTCAAGAATGACGCATAACTGTTCTGGATGCACTAAGTCGGCTTTCTTCATCGTACAAACAAATTACAAGTAACTGTATTAAAAATGCGTTTAAAGAAACTGGTTTCTGCACTGAAACCAATAATGATTATGTTCCCGATATATGCATTTCGCGCAGTACAACAATATTGCGTGAAGTTGAATTTCTGTTGCATAGCATTTCGTTCATCCGATAGCGATGAAACTTTGGGGAATGGTTGAACGCATGCCAGGGAAGGTTTCTGAATTAGTTTGGACTCGCTAAGTGGCGTTGGGATTGAGATATTTCGAAAAATTGCATTTCTGTATGGCCCGATTTTGGCTAATATTCAGAATATATGTTAGTTACGCGAAAAGAAATATTTTTGCAAAAACTACACCCGCTAGGTGGCACCGGTATCAAGATATTTACGAAACAAACAAAAAAGTATACAAACGTACTTTCTTCTTCTATATTTATATAAAAGGCAATGTTCGTATGTGTATCCGCTATTACTAAAAAACTACTGGACCGATTTACGCGCGGGGAAAAAGGGGAAAAAATAAAAAGGGAAAAAGGGTAAAAGAAAAAGGAGAACAAGGAAATTTGTAAAAGGGGAAAAGGAGTAAATTTCAAAGGGGGAAAAGAGGATATAAAGGGGGAAATGAAAAGGAAAAATAGGGGGAAAGAGAAAATATGGAAAGGGGAAATGGGAATGGGAAAGGGAAAAGGGGGTGAAGTGAAAGGTTAAATTTTGTGAAGTTCCGTAATGTTCAGTTTTTTAATGTTTTATAAAACTTTTAATTGTGTTCATTACGGTGCTAGGTAAGCGCCATCTAGCGGGTATAATTTTTGCAAAAATATTTCTTTTGGCGTAACTAATATATATTTTGAATTATCATATACTCAAACCTAGCAATAGCGAAGCATTACCGGGTCTGCTAGTTATTCTATATTAAAGAGCAATGTTTGTCAACAATGTATTTTTGGCAGTCGTCTTTATTAATTTTAAATCTTTTTTTTCAAATGATTATTTTAAAAATTAATTGAGACACTTCTATAAAATTTGCTGTACATGTACCAAACAATATTTTCTTTTTTCGGAAAAAGGGATAAAGAGTAAGGGCGCGAGGCTATGGATAAGCGCAATGGATGCCTGTAGCCTGTTTTAAAGGGGTCAACTCCCACGGCATCCTGGCGCGACTAATATACTGCTTCACGGCGGTTCTGGTCACCCCGAGGGTGCTTAAACAAATTAATAAACGAGACAGGTAGAATAATGATATGGTATGGTATTGGTATTGTATAGACATATTTTTAATTTCATGTTCATTGAGATTTTTATCTCAATTTTTAATATCGGGGCCCTTTACACCCCGTAAGTGTACTGTTTGTTTTTGTTGTTTTAATGTTTCCGTGTAGTTTGTGCTTTTAAATAAAATGTAAGGGCCCTTTATACCCTTACATATGACGATCCTGATGGGGATACTAATTTCTTTCTAAGAATGTGACGAGGGCTAATGACCTTAGTAGTCGGTGCCCATAAAAATTCAAGAAAAAAAAAGTAAGGGATATAAAAAAAATTAAGAGTTTTACATCTTAAATGCAATGGGTAACTTGCAAGATGGATTTAAAAAAAAAAATTTAATAATTCTTTAAAAAATACATAGATATAGCCGTAATATTTTAAATAAACTTGTAATTTTCTTAGAAGGAGTGAAAATTTTTGACTAATTTTTTTTCAAGAATAATAATTAAGGGATACAAAAAAAATTAATATTTTTACATTTTAAATGCAAGGGGTAACATGCGAGATGGATTTAAATTTAAAATAAATAAAGAAAAACATTTCTATTTAAAAAATATTTTTTGTTACCACTGAAGTTGGAAGGGTAAATCACTTTTACAGTGGTTTAAAAGGCCTATTGGTGTAGAAAATATCGATGTAAAAACCCAATTAACTTGTTTCCTGAAGAAAAATATAACTAAAAAAGAAGTAGATATTAAAAACGGCCATTTTTTTCTTTTAAGCCAAATTGGACCACTTTAGTCGTCCATATTTCAGTTTCCTCTTGAATTAGTCTGGCCCTTCGATTGTCCCAGTATTTCTTCTTTCTATCGAATCGCTGCCTCCTGATCTCGTCTGTGACCTCCATTTTGTTATGCCTTTGTAATATTTTAACGTTGAATCTATTGTTTTGAGTGCGTAGTTAATTTTCATTTTATCACAGGTATCTTCAACCCTCAAGCCAATTTCTTGAAGATCTCTTTGGATTTCTCCAATATATTTTCCACAGGTTTTTTTTTTGTTAATATTCCTTGTGACCGGTTGTTTTAGAATTCGGTTCTCAGGCATTCTTAACACGTAAAAAAAAAATGGAAAATCCTTGGTTTTTCATTTTACTGAGAATCGGATCGACTTGTTTGTGGCCTGTTTCATTTGTGGTAATTCGCCAGACTCCATACTTTTGATAACTTTTATTTAAATAAGTTCTGATAATTCGCCTTTCTGTTTTAAGCAATTGGTGCGTTTTACTTTCATTCTTAATCTGAAAGTCTCACAAGCATAAACCGCCAAAGGAAGAACTACTGTGTTATAATGGTTGATTTTATTGAGAGACATTTTTTATTGTATGTTTGCCAAGTTAGACTTTGTGCTCTTTTAATTTTAGTTATTCTGTTTTCCCATGTTTGTTTTTCCTTCAATCTGCGTAGAATGATTTCACCTAATTATTTAAATCGTTCAACTATTTTTATTTCTTTATACTTAACTTTGATTTTGCTTATACAGAGGGAATCCACGGACATTATTTCTGTCTTTTCATACGAAATTTTCAGGCAAATCCTTTGGGAAAATTTTTTTACTGGTGATTTGTTTTTTAACCTCTTCCATATTTAGTGTTAGTAAGGTCAAATCATCGGGAAATCCTAATATATTGGTTTTTATTGAATATTTACCTGTTCCTGTTATTGTTTTAACGGGAATTTCCTTTTGCCAAATTTTAATTATTTAGTCCAGTGTAATATTGAATAGCAGCGGGGAAAGTCCATTACCTTGGCTCAATCCGGTCTTTATCGGGAAGAATTCAGACATCTCCCCTCTAAATTTAACCTTGGATTGTGTTTGTTAATGTTAATTCTACCATTTTCACCGATTCTGGGTGAAGCCCAAAATTGTTCTTTAATATAAATATAGGGTATTTAAAGAGCGTGCGGGTGACAATTTTGTTTATAGAATTTATATATAGTAAAATTTTGTTTTAAAAATTTAAATATATATATGGCCTATGACACTCCCGGTAACGTAAGGACTCCAACGCAGGGCCATACATCTAAATCGGTTCAGCCGTTGAGCTGCTACGGTGGAACATACATACATACGCTCTAAATACATTACACTCCTTTTTGGGCAGTCGTGTAAATAGAAAAATATATAGTAATTTTTTTGTGGAGAAGGTGAATATTAAATAAAGATTTTTTGACAAGTTGTGATCTTGATAAAAAGACTTCAACTTTTGTACGAAAGATTTTTTAGTAAAATGTCCCAGTAAATTAGAAATTTTATTTCAGACAAAACACCCCTATTTTTTTCCAATTTTTGTAAACAAACTTACTTAATACATTATTTTACCTCGAAAGTATTATATTATAATAAGTGTATTTAAAAATATATAATTATTAAAAAAAAAAAAAAAAAAAAAAAAAAACAATGGTTCAAAATATATGAAAGTAAACTTAAACAACAATAATATTAACATCATAAATAACAGTAGTATAATAATAAATGAAGAAAATCGGAAAAGGGGGTCCAGAGTTATGACTAACATACATATGTATGTACATACGCACAAACATCAGCCTGATAAAAATAGATTTTTTGAACTTCAGAGCATTGGAATAACAAACTTTTTTCGCAGATTATTTGGAATTTACTTAAATTTATATTTATACATATATATATTTATTTTTTATTTTTTTTTGTTAAAAATCTTATTTTAAATGTCTCCTTACAGGACAAAATTAAAAAAAAATATATATATATATTTAGATTTCTTTTTACCGATCTATATACTTTTCCTTCATAGTTAATATATATTTATATATGTTATTAAAATTAATTACAATGGTATTGACAAACCGAAAGGTATATATAATAATTGTCGCGCCTTTCTAAAAAATCTTAAAATTTACAAACAGTGCCCAAAGTAACGCACCTAAGTGACATGTAATTGTAAGTTGTTACAAAAAAAAAAGCATGAACATGTCGCGACAGGTTTAATTAATTGTCATAAATTAATATTATATTAATAGGTCACTATAATTAACAGGTTTTAAAATTAAACTAATAGTATGGTTTTTAAGTACACACAGCTGCATTGCAACACCGTTTCTAAATCATTGAGATTAAAATTGTCAGTACCATTATAATTTTAAGCAATATTAAATAAGCAATATAAAATAAGCAATATTAAATTGACAGAGTTTTCTTTTTTATTAAAAGTAAAAAATAGTCGTGAATGATTTTTATTAACTTATTATACTGGTGAGGTAAATTGTACTAAAACCAAGCTACATCTTTGATTGTACGCAGTATAATCAAGTGATTGATGAATAACGAATTCTAAAATACAAAAGATTTTTAGAAAAAGGTTAAGAATTAAATTATTATTTTTTGAATTGTACTTACCTAATAGAAGACTATATTCAATTTCACCCATTTTTAAAAGATTTAAAAAAAATTATTTATACGTTGAAATTATTAATGATTTTCATTCGCCATTATTTCATTTCTTTGTATCACATTATATAACAACAATACTGTTACATTATAAAACCAAAGATAATTGTGAAAAAGTCAACAAAAACTTAAAATATTTACATATTCTTTAAATAAAAAAAAAAAAAAACCAATAAATTATTACGTTTTTACACTACAAAATTTAAGAAAAGAAAATAGTATAAGAATTTGTAAAAAAAATGGTATGCAACATTAATAAATTTATTATAATTACTCGAATTTTAGTTGTTCATTTTTAAAGAGCAATAATTTAACAATTAAGTGCCATATCGAAAAAGTAAATTATATTCAACTAGAATATTTAACTAAGTATATTTCTCTTATCATTACTACCCCTCATGATAATAATGAACGATTATTATAATGATTATATAGCTGTACTTAAATGCTTTTAATTATCATTATTTAAATACGGTAATTATTAAAAAGTAAATTTTAACAACGGAAACAATACATTAATAAACAGTTATTGAAATAATAAATAAGAAAAAAATAATTTTAATTAACAAAAATTTGTTAAAAATGTACATTTTTTAAACGAATCGGACCGAACCATTTAATATAAATGATTTTTTTTTAATTATCAATTCATTTTATAATTGAAAAATAATATTATACAATAACAATATTATTATTTTTTATTTTCATTGCCGTTAATATAAAAAATTATCTTTATACAGAACTAGCCGTTAATGATGCTAAAGAACAATTTAGATCCGGAGTAAGAATACAAGGTGAAAAGACAAAGATTCTACGATTTGCTGATGATATAGTAATTCTAGCTAAGAGTAAAAAAGATTTAGAAGAAACAATAAACGGCATGGATGAAGTCCTCCGCAAGAACTACCGCATGAAAATAAAGAAGAACAAAACGAAAGTAATGAACTGTAGTAGAAATAACGAAGATGGACCGCCGATTGTAAAAATAGGAAGAGAAAAGATTATGGAGGTAGAAGAATTTTGTTATTTGGGAAGTAGAATTACTAAAGATGGACGAAGCAGCAGCGATATAAAATGTCGAATAGCACAGGCATAGGCGAAACGAGCCTTCAGTCAGAGATATAATTTGTTTACATCAAAAATTAATTTAAACGTCAGGAAAAGATTTTTGAAAGTATACGTTTGGAGCGTAGCTTTATATGGAAATGTAACTTGGACGATCGGAATACCTGAGAAGAAAAGATTTTTTGAAATGTGTTGCTACAAGAAAATGTTAAAAATCAGATGGGTGGATAAAGTGACAAATGAAGAAATGATGCGGCAAATTAATTGTGGTTTGAAAAGAATATAATTAAAAGAAGAGTTACAGGCCACATATTAAAGCATCCTGGAATAGTCGCTTTAATATTGGAGGGAGAGGTAAAAGGAAAAAATTATGCAGGCAGGCAACGTTTGGAATATGTAAAACGAATTTTTAGGGATGTTGAATGTAGGGGGTATACTGAAATGAAACGAGTAGCACTAGATAGGGAATCTTGGAGAGCTACATCAAACCAGTCATATGACTGAAGACAAAAAAAAATACATAAAAAATATAATTTATGAAAAAATAAAACATTAATCAATATTTTTTTTTTTTTTTTTTTAATTCTGATTGTCAATAATTTAATATATTTCTTACCCAGAACATTAATTATAGAAATAAGTTGTTTTAAATTGTTACTAATTTATTAGTATACTAGTAACAAAGTCAGTTGCATGAAAAAATAAACGCGGGTCTAAAATCCTTTACCAATATTTTCATTAAAAAGGAAAATGAGGAAGCGTTTACAGGATGAAGGATCTTTCAACGTAAAGAAAAGTGGTTTCCTTTCCGTGTATTTCTTATTTTTATAATTTAGTTTTTTATTTTTTTCAGATTTTTTTTTGCTCTGGGTTTTAAAATATTTTTTTTTTATTCTTTGTAGTAATCATAATTTATATTACATAATCTTTTCTTAATAAATCTGTGATAGAAAGAGAAAGATTTCTTCTTTACGTTATTTATTTATCTAATGTTTTTTTTTTTAAGATTTCATTTGGCGGAAATAAATGAATAAAAAATCTTGTAATTTTGTATTTTAAGTTAACCCTGGCTTTGAAAATTTTTGAGATAATTGATGCGGGAAGAAGTAAACCCATAAGATTTACAAAAGACATCTAATTTTATAAGTAGGAACAGAAAAACGTCAACCATTACTGGTTTCAAAATACTTTTTAAGAAAGTTTATAAGAAATTTTACAAATTTTATATTTTGATACAGCAAGTCTCCAGTTTTCTGGTTCGGGGAATGAAATATAAAAGTCCTGCAAATTTTTATCTTCAACGGTTAAGGAATTAAGTGTATATTTCCGGTTTTTTCTTAATTTTCTTTTGAGAAAAACCAACACGTTGAGGATTTAAAAAAATGTAATCAGAAGTTTCGAAAATTATGAAAATCGGCTCAATAAATTCCAGAAATAAGATGTTTTAATAAAAACCTAATGCCGATAATATACCCGATAAAAAAAAATTTGTTTTAAAAAAATTATTGAATTTGGTTTTTTAAGTGATTAATTGATATCATACGAGTATAAATAAATAATTCTACTACTACATCGGTAGAATAATAAAAATCGGGAAGTTCAGGCAGGGAGTCGGGAGAAAATAAGACTAATCTACTTAACAATAAGGACAGGTTTAAGAATAACTCAAAACTGAGTCGTTATTACGGGTCAAGAATATGGGTCTTATTTTCCAGAATTTTCGATAAAATGCGTAATTCATGTCTGTTGACTAATTTTGATCACTCCGAAGCAAATTGATTGAAAAATAGATTATAGATTTTATTGAGACGAAAACAATTTCCATAAGTCTTTGAAAAATCTTAAAAAAAAATTAACCGTTTTTTACTGATTTTTCGAATAAAACTACCGTATTACTTTCGGTAGTACGGTGGGAATGGGGGGTGAAATTGAATTTTCTTTACGTTTTGACATGGGGAGTACGAAAATACCATTCGTGTATAAAAATTTGTGATTTGAAAACCTCAAATATATTCATGTATAAAGTTTTTTAGCTCGAAAATCCCCACAACTACCTGATCAATTTCACTGAAAATTTAAATATGCTATAATAGAGTATCTGAAGTTGTGTATGTGAAAATTTGGTGAAAATTGGCTGAGTTACGCACAAATTAAGATCGAAAAAAAGAGAACCTCAATTTGAGGAATTTTTTTTCGGTCGCATGGTGGGATTGGGGGAGTGAAATTGAATTTTCTTTACGTTTTGAGGTGTATGATGGGTACGAAAATACCATACATATATAAAATTTTGTGGCTCGAAAACTTAAATGTAGTTTAACCTAAATATGATTATTTTTAGAGAAATTTAACTTAAAATTTACTACCCACCTCTAAAAAATATATATTCTGTTTTTTCCTCTAATTCTTTTAATTTTTACTTCCTTATACGAAGTAAAGGAAGTAATGTGTTCGTGAAAAATTTTGATTTTCAGATTTCAACGGAAATATCTATTTTAACCATCTCTGAATCCATTTTGACTAATTCGGCGTACAGACGTACGTACGTATCTCGCATAACTCAAAAACGATTAGCCGTAGCATGTTGAAATTTAGGATATAGAAAGTGTTGTAACATCTAGTTATGCTCTTCCCTTACTTCAATATTGCAATCAATCTTTTGATTGCAATCGACTAAACCAAAAGTGTCCAAAAAACCCAAAATTCAAAAAAAATTGGATTTTGGACTTTTTCTTAACTGCAGTAATAAGCCCTCATTGAGAGTTTTTCAACGATACTTATCATAAGTGGTACTTATTTTCATTAGTTCTAGTGTTATAGCCCAATAAAATTTTAATTAATAAAATATTTTAATTAATAAAATATTATAAAATTATTAAAATATTTGAAATAATATTAATGAAATATTTATATTTATTTAAAATAAAAATATTTTATTAAATAATATATTTAAAATATTTTTATTAATAAAATATCTTACAAGGGGAAGGCACATCGGTTCCAATCAGACTTCATCTCCTTTTTTTTTACTTTCTTTTTAATTTAAATATATTGATTTATTATTAACCTCCGAATGTAAAAAATGTTTTACGATAAATAATAATTCAATAATAACAATAAAACAAAAAATATGAAAAAAATCAAGTTATTAGTGAAATAAAATTTGATGTACTTTTAAAAATGTATATATGTAATTTAATAGGCATTATTATATATTTGTATATGTAATAGATTTGGTATAACACCTGATTATTTAATATTAATTTAAAATGTATTATTTAAGATTTTCTAGTTTAATTACTGTTTAATTTTATTTAATTATTCAGGAATTTCTGTTTAATTTTATTTACATTAAAGTTAACTACAGAGTCACTGAAAAATAGACTCTCACAAGAACAACATATACACTAAGATATATATGCCTGATCTTTAATAAATTGAAAAAAAAATCTTATATTTTAGTTCATTACTCCTCTGATATTGTCGGACAATATTCTTCCTAAGTCGGAGTTGATCATTATGTCGTTTATTTGTTTTTTGTTGCCAATCATTTAATCGCTCTTTGGTTTGATATAATTCTTGTGATTTTAATTTGTGTACACGTTCTCTAGTTTTCAAATTTTCTCTCTGTTTATATTCATCATGCTCTCTTAATCTTTTTATTCTTTCCTTGGTCTTAACGTTTTCTTCCTCTTTATATTAATCATCTTCTCTTAATATTTTTATCCTTTCTTTAGTTTTAACATTTTCTTCCTCTTTATGTTTATCATCTTCTTTTAATGTTTTTTTTCTTTGTTTACAATATTTTCTTCCTGCTTATTATTACTTTTTTTTTGGTTTGCCACATTTTCTTCTTTTTTATTCTTTCTTTGGTTTTAAATTTTCTGATGTAGTAATAAGAATAATAAAGGGACTTTTACTCTATCCTAATATTTCATACAAGATTGTTGAATTAATAATTGTATAAATATTTGATGTTAATAAAAACTAATATTTCAGCAACTGTGTAACTGTCCACTTTATTAAAGAATTGGAGGATCGTATCTCTCTTTTAAGTGAAGTGCAGAAAAAAATGTGTATATGTAATTTGATAGGCGTACAAGGAAGTCCACATCAGCTTTTTATTACTAATAGCCGGAAATGTCATGCAATACTCTGCAAAATTTTGTTTTAACAATTCATTTATAACATCAAATAATATAAATTCTGAAAGATTACAAAAGGACGGAGGTAACAATAAAAGAATCGGTTGAAAACAATTCTTAAAACATTCTATTATAAGCACTGTGTATCAATTTTTGGCTTTTCTTCTATTGAAACATTACCAAAAATAATGTGTGTCATGTAAAACATAAATAAGGAACTACAAGCAAGGTAATACTTATCTTAAATTATATCCACAAACGACCATAAATATTATGCCTATTTGTATACTTTACGTCTTTAAGTCTATGTTTTACAACATAAAATATAGTAGAGTTAAAACATAGTATAGAGTTATGAACGACCTTCAATTAATACGATTTTGTGGCTGCTTGAGAATACTTTTAAACATTTTAAAATTAACTCAGTGATAATGACTGAAAAAGTGTCAATACATCGATTAATTCAGAATAAAAAATAAAGCTGGTAAAATATCGCATGACTTTTCCGGCTTTCATTGCAAATTTTTCCGTGTACGCCGGAAGTCTGCAATTAAATCATTAAAAGTCTTATTTTTATTTTTATAATAAATATTTAAATCCATGTAACAAAAAAAAAGTCTATCTATCTTTTTAAAATTTTGGGGACCCCGTATCAATGAGGCTTTTGTAATAATAATAATAATAATAATAATGATTACCAAAATAAAATTTAAGCATCAAAATTTCTAAATTACAAATAAAAAAAAGGTTTAATTTTTGGACTCCCTTACTCTGTGGGAAAAGTTAGTAAAACATTTTTATAAAAAATGGTACTTAAAAAAAAACCGTTTCATAATAATGAAAAAATGAAATATAACTTTTATGACGGTTATGAAAAAAAAAATTGCTCTTCATTTTGAGTCCGGTATATAATATAGGTGCTACTTAATTTTAATAGCCCTTTAAGTGATGAAGAAAAATTAAAAAAATTCTTCAAAAAAATTTAAAACGTTAAGCCGAAAAACAAAAAACAGAAATCGTTTTTAAAGGTGGGAAATATTTTTTTTTAAATTTCTAAAAATATTCATTTATAGCTTGGGCTTAAAGAATTTGCTTAAGCAAGGAAGTCTTCTTTAAATCTACCACCCCCTTCAATAAAGGCTAAACAAGAACGTAACATTTTCGAAAACATTCTTTCTGTTTAAGGCCCAGGGTTTATAATTTTGGAAAATCTTTTGATATCCTTACATATGATGAATAAAATTCCAAAAATTAAAAAAAAATTCTTTAAACCCAAGGGAGATAAAGAAAAAAAATGTTTTTTTCTTTATTGATTATTTGAAAAAAAATCAATTTTTTTATTTATATAAGCAATGTAGTAAAACTCTGAAGAACTCTCGAGTGACTAAAGAAAAGAAATGACTCTGAAGAAAAGTCGGAATTGTTTTTTTCGTGCTATCCACCCATCCTCTGAACGAATTCCGGAAAAAGAATTAATATATCAATGCCCTATATATGAAGATATTTGAGCCAAATCTGAAGAAAATCGGTTCAGTCAATCCTGAAATATAAAGCCAAAAGCAGTGCGACATTTTTTTTTTGGTCTAGATTAACTAGTTAAAGAAACCTGGATAAACATTTACAAAAAAACCCGAAACATCATTTTTGACACGATCGATCACACTTTCCCCTTCAATAGATATTCTAGCTATATTATATATATATATATATATATATATGATATATATGTATATGTATATGATATACATTATAAATAATATATATTATAGCTGTTCTACTAAAAATATGATACGTAGAAATAATTTACAAAAAAGAAAAAACATTAATACATAAATCTAATAGTTAGATATTGGGGATTTTATTATTGGGAAAAATCATAACCCAGCGATAAAATATGAAACATTCTTCACTCTGATAGCTACAGATTTAGGAAAAGACATTTCAGATCGATACGTTGAAACAGAAAAAAACTAATGGAATTCCTATTTTAAAATTAGTGGGGTTAAAAAAAGTTATTGTTGGAGAATAAGAAAGCTTTTACCTAAATATTTTTCAACATTTGTTAGTTTTTATTTTTTAAACTGTATTTATACTAAAAAATCCACACAAATAAAAGTCTTCATTATACTTAATCCCTCATAGAAACATAGGGTTCCGTCAATAAATTCTCTTCTGCTCAACCAATTTTTTTTCAAAATTTTATTAACAGTAATGTTTTTTATGTACGTTAATTAATGTGATACACATTATTATAAACGATTTTCATAAAAAATAGATAATCCAACCGACATTGCCTGGTCCAATAATTCCAAAAAGTAATTAATTTTAGAAGCCAAATTCGATACAATCGCCATAATGCTTGAATTAATTACAATAACAGCCGAATATAAAGGTTAGTACACAAGCAAATACGTGAAAATATTTTACTAAATAATTTGTCACATTGTAAAAAAAAATCCCTTTCAGCATGCCGGAAGGCGGAGGTAGATTTCACCGGTGCTAAGTAGGGGATAAAAAAGATTTCTACCTTAAAGTTAAGAAAAACTTAAAATTTACTCAATACGACAATGGTTGCATGTGAAAAAGGTTTCACATGTTCAGCATACGACAAGCCCCATCTTACAATTCCAGCAACATTTTGGTCATCCCTTGCCGTAAGGGTTGGTCATATCAAAAATTGTTTCACACAAAAGTTTTAGGTAATATTTAGAGGACTAAGGACCACTTTAAAGCGATTCCATTCTGTGCCTACTAAGTACAGTATGTACTTAATTATTAAAAAAAAAAATGTATATGTTTAATTTAATAGGCGTATAAGGAAGTCATGTAGTGTCCAAATCAGATTTTTATAAAATAAAAAGTACGTAAAATTTTATTTCATTAATAACTTCCGATATTTTTTCGTTTGTTATTATATAATTATTATTTATCATAAAACGTTGTTAAAGCCAAGGTTAATAATTATTAATAAATATATATATAAAGTAAAAAAAAAGAGGGTAAAAAATATAAACCCTAATTGTCTCAGAGTAGAAAAGGCAACAATCTTCTTTAAATCATTTTCTAAACAAGCAGCAAATCCAGATAAAACCATAGTAACTAAAGAAATAACCATTAAAAAATAAGTATCACAAAAACAAATAAAATAATTAAAACGAATAATTAAATAAACACCAGAAGTTACCAAAGTAGAAGAATGAACTAAAGAAGAAACAGGGGTAGGAGCTGCTATAGCTGAAGGTAGCCAAACACAAAATGGAAACTGAGCACTTTTAGTAAATGAAGCAAACAAAACTAAATAAACTAAAATAATAAAATCATTATTAAAAAAATTAATATAAAAAATATAATGAAAAGAACCAAAATTGATAAATAAACCTAAACACAAAATTAAAAATACATCACCAACACGATTTATTAATAAAGTAATAAGACCAGAATATAAAGAAACTCTATTTTAAAAATAAATAACCAAACAATAAGAAACTAACCCTCTTTTGTTTTTGTTGCTTTAAATTATTAGCTTTTAAGTTTATTTTCATCTATTTTGAGCTATTATTTTTTTTATTTTAACTCCAGTTAGGGGTAGCTTCGGAGTTATTATTGTTGCTTAAGGGGAGGAGATCCTTTTTTGGGTGTATTTTGTTTTATCAATTATTTATAAATGTGTTTTTAAGGTCCCCTTTTAATATTTTTTTTTTTAAATTTGATTTTTGTTTTAAAATTATAACGCATGTAAATTTTTGTTAGGTTAAATAACCTTAATGGTTAATTTTTATTTTCAGTGTTAAAGTTTTTTAATTTAATTTTTTAATTTAAGTTAATTTAATTTAGTTTAATTTTTAGTTTTTTTAATTTAATTTAGTTTAATTTTTTAGAACCAAAAAATGTTGTGCCAGCATTTGCGGTTATTCTTCAGGTTCAAGTCTGATTCGAATCGATGTGCCTTCCCCTTGTAAGATCCAAATATTTCATTAATTAAAACTTTATCTGGCTATAAATCTGGAACCAATGAAAATAAGTACCACTTAAGATATAACGTTGAAAATCTCTCAATGAGGGGTTATTACTGCAGTTAAGAAAAAGTCCAAAATCCAAATTTTTTTCGACACTTTTGGTCCCACTCGATTGTAATCAAAAGGGGAGGTGCATAACTAGATGTTACAACAGTCCTAAATCCAAAAGTTCAACATCCTACGGTTAATCGTTTTGTAGTTATGCGAGATATATATGTACGTACATGCATACATACGTACGTACAGATGTCATACCGAAACTAGTCAAAATGGATTCAGGGGTGGTCGAAATAGATATTTCCATTGAAATCTGAAAACCGAAATTTTTCGCGATCACAATACTTCCTTTACTTCGTAGAAGTAAAAAAAAAATCACGTAACGCCCGAATGCTAAGGCAATTCTCTACATCTCACTAACATTGCAAGCAGTATATATATTTTTTTACTATTTATTTATGTAATGGAAGTAGTAAGATAAGAATGATATGCAGTACGATTTGTCCGTAACACAGAAATTTTCGGAGAAAATTACGTTTGAATATGCCCATGGGAAAACGAATATGACTAAAGACAATGTTAAATAGTATAAAAATATTTAAAATTTGGCATGATTTTTAGATGAGGATTAAAATGGCAGGAATTACCTGTGAGGTTATAGATTCAATTTAATTGATAGTTTGTTTCAGAAAATTTAACAGTTCAATATTAAATGTTAGGTAAAAGTATCCAGTTAGACGTGATCGCTGGAGATATTATCAGTATCGGGAAATAAACAATTGTTTTTTTTTCTTTTATTGTAGATATAAGTTGGAAATTGCACTGAAGCCATTAGTAGAGCTATATTCTCGGTCATGTGGCTTGTGGAAATGAAGTACAGGTATGTAACTGATTACAGGTCGAGAAGTATATCTCTAGTCATCCTAAATGACTTCAAAATTTAAGAAGAAAAAAAATGTTCGAAGAAGAAAGATGATTTTTTTAATTATCAGTAGACTAAATACGGCAGGTGGTTGGATTACGGCTGGAGCTATGCTCTACCCTAAGTTCCCATCCAATTTGTATGGGTCTCCTGTACAGGAATATGAAAAAACTATCAGAAAAAAATTGGTCAATTGAAAGACAAGAAAACAATTAATACAGTTTTCTTCTATTTTTTTGTAATGCATTAATGAAATCAACTCTGTTTGTTGAAAAAAGGTACAAAAGTAAACATCATGCTGTTCATGATGATCCTATTTTACAATCACACACTCGAAGCAGCTAGAGAAAAAAATATTAAAGTTAATTAGAGGTATAACTTTCCTGATCACGAGAGCAGTACATATATATATAAAAAAAAACCGGAAAATTATAGGTAAATCCATACTGGCAAAACAAACACGGTGGTTTAGCGAGGCATAATTTGGTTCTATATTTAGCAGAGTTCATGTCATCACATTAATAACAAATCTTTCATAGAAATCCTTCGTGCTGATAAATATTCCGGGCACCGTCAATTAACAAATAATTCAATTTAAAAAAAAGAAAAGAAAAAAAAATACTCAATTACTCGTTAATAATATGAAAGCAGTTATACAGGGGTTCCGAAATTAAAAATAAATCGAGTTGTTCTGTTAGTGTTCAACTTCTTTTTAAAAATTTTCTTTTAAATATAACACATTAAAATACGTACAACAAAAATAAAGAAAGATTAAATATTAAAGATAAGTAACTAACTATTAAAGGCATTGTATATGGGATATACGTATTTTTTATTATATGCAATACAATACAAAGTTGACAATTAATTACGACTGTAAGATTTTTAAATTGTAAATATTACGAAGAATTCGTAATTTATATATATGGGTAAACTTTTGTACAACTGAACTAAACGTTACATCCGTACATTTTGTGGGTTTATTTAGAACATTCAGATAACTAATAAAATTAGTGTAGATTAGATAAACCAAAATAAGACAATTAAAGATTAAACATCTTAATTACTCTAGTGTTTATTACATCATAGTCTCGCTTAGATATTTATATTTGATTTTATGACATATTGTTTTTAATTAAAAAATAAACACAAATAAAAATAAACAATAACTGTAGTTTAGTGATTCAAACTGCAACAATACTGCAATCTTCTCGGACAATATCCAAATTTTAGAACAATTTAACAAATTAAATAAATCGCAGAGAAAGTAAGGCTAAAATATTTCTTCGAAATGACGGAGATCACGACTAACATCAAAGATTCCCTCGTATGTAAATACGAAACATCAATAAATAAATTTAAATATCTAGGAAAAATAATTCAAATCAATGGTTTCGGTAAAGCCAATAAAAAAAAAGAAAGAAAAATGGTATTGACTTGCCTACCAACGCATAAATGATATTTACAACAAAAAAGATATCTCAGTAAAAAGGCCAAAATACATTACAGTGGGGTAATCACACGAGAAAGCCTATAGGATCAGAATACATCTTCTGTTGTAAATCAGATGAAAATAAATGTAATATAAAAAAAAATCCCTTTTGGCACGCCGAAAGGCGGAGGTAGATTTCACCGGTTCTAAGTAGGGGACAATAAAGATTTCCACCTTAAAGTTAAGAAAAACTTCAAATTTACTCAATACAACAATGGTTGTATGTGAAAGTAAGTTTCATATGTTTAGCAAACGACAATCTCCATCTTACAATTCCAGTGATATTTTGGTCATCCTTTGTCGTAAGGCTTGGTCATATCAAAAATTGTTTCAGACAAAAGTTTTAGGTAATGTTTAGAGGATTAACGACGACTTTAAACTGATTCGATACCGTGTCTATTAAGGGAGGTATGATTTTTTTGTCTTCGTAACCCATTTTTTCCACTCCCTGAGCCAATGGTTGGTGATATCAAAAAACTTTACTTATATAAATCTTAGGCCCTTATTTAAAGAATAGTAGGAACTTTAATTGAATTTGATATTTTAGTTAGTAATAAAGTTATAGCTATATTTTGTTTTTTCAAAAAAGCCCCCCCCCCCCCCAATTCCACTCCCATGGTTCAATTTTGGGCCGTTAACGAACGCGACGAGATTTTGGGACGAGTTATTTTTAAGGAACAATTTGAAAGTGACTTGCTTAATACATATATAATATAAACTTTTGAGCTGACGGTGGTTTTGGGGTTTGGTGGAGTGAAACGCGAAATATGTCGAAATTTTCCGGAAGTCGAATCATGGTACCCATTACAATAGGTAGCTTTCTTATAAAATCTACCTAAAAGAAAAATCTCGAGTAAAATCCTATGATTAAAAAAAAAATAAGAGAAAATAAATACAAATTTAGAAGTAATAAAGTTAAAAAATACAATGAAATTTAGAAAATGTCAGACTCCATTAGAAAAAAAGGGCCAGGTTCATCGACCACCTTACGAAAATAATGATAATAGGTTCACAAAACAAAACTTCAACCAAAAGAATGGGCCTCAGTTGAATTAAAAGACCTAAAAGAAATTAAAATATTTTAAAAAATACGACAGGATAAAACAAATTTCAGGAAACTGGTACATAATTTCAAGGGTATTCAAGAGAAGAAAAACGAAACCAAAAACGTCTGGTGAGAGGACAAAGGATACATCAAAGTGAAAGAATGAAGAACTAATGGAAATTCAGGAAAGAAAACCTCCCAAAAGAAAGAGATTAATACAAAAATATTGCTTCACGTAGTTCTCAGTCGAACAAATTTGAAAAAAAATAGTATGTAAATTAAAATATGTTATTCAATGTATTTGAATTTTTTTTTAAATAAAAATTCAATTCAATTATTATTTTAAATAAAAATAAAAAAAAATTACATTCTACATCATAAAATAAAGGAATTTAAACTCTTTTACACATATAAACCAATTCGAATTCAAATGACACTATACTCAATACATATACTATTAGCCTAGAAAAAGGAAAAGCATAAACCTGCCTGGGCTATATTAATATTTTAATTAGCATATATATTTTTTTATACTTATCTTAATGGCTGTCTTATAGAAAGTAGTACTATAAATTTTTTTCCAATAAAATGTTTAAGTAAACTTAACCTAAATAAACTAATTTTAAGATGTATGAAAAATTCGTACACTAAAAGAAAAAAAGCTAATAGAATTTTTATGATGTTATACTGCAATACATCTATAATATTTAATTGTATACTACCGTCTTGTATAGTATAATACGTTTATAATTTGGCGTGAAGATAACAAACAGAATAAACGGATGTTAATTTATTTTTTAACTTAACTACCAAGCGGTATAAAAAAGTTATAATATAGTATTAGATAATAAAACAAATAAACGTGAACATCTTTTTAATATTTTTTTTGTACTGTTCAAGAAGTTATAATTTTCGATCCCTTGTTTGTCTAGGATGGAAAATACCTCAAAAACCTGATAATTTAACTAACTACAAAATTCACTTTTAATTTTAATTCTACTGGGGACTGAGTAGTATACAAAAAAATCTGTCAAAGAGTAAGAAAAACCTTGTCGGTAATATTTATTATAATCGTAACAGTTTTGGGTAAAGAAATATATTTAATTGAAAAATGTTTAGAAATTATAAAAAATTGATAATACTCATAGGAAACTGGTTATAGATTCTATTAAAACCTTAGGATGCGTTGATATCATTAATTATTAATAAAAAGTAATTTATTAAAAATTATTCTTTAAAAAACAATTAAAAGAAAGTAATATTAATTATGAATTTGTTACAAATATAAAATAAATTATTAAAATATCAATAAAATAAGATTTTCTTATTTACGACGTATATTCATCAAATTTCTAATATAATTGCAGAGTAATTATTTTTAAAAATCATTAAAATAAATAATAGTAAGAAAATAGAACGCGCACTTAGTACAATTCACCATTAAAATTTTAAAAACACAAGACGGTATAATTATATCGGCGTAAAAATAACGTTACAGTTAAACGGGTCACACATAATTCATTACATCTTAGCGCAGCCACAACACTGATTAAACTGGAGTTGTATAGCGTCCACCGAGTAGTCATAAAAAAAATATATAAAATAACGTAATAAATTTTATCAAACTTGAATATCAACACGTCAGCGACATCTACTTTCAGCGACATAAGTAATAGACTCATGTAACACAAAACGAGTCAGCAAAGAGAATGCTTTAATAAACAAATGATTTAAAGTGTCATGTATTTTTTTGTGTATATACATATATGTGTGGGTGTATCTGTTTTACAACTGAACCTCCTTCTTGCTCGTAATGGAAAAGCATTTAATAAATACAAAACAATTATGAAAGCAGTCTTGTTTTTTATTTTTTTTCTATCTTCAGTGATTTGATTGGTTTGACGCAGCTCTCCAAGATTCCCTATCTAGTGCTAGTCGTTTCATATCAGTATACCCCCTATATCCTACATCCCTAACAATTTGTTTACATATTCTAAACGTTGCCTGTCTACACAATTTTTTCCTTCTACCTGTCCTTCCAATATTAAAGCCACTATTCCAGGATGCCTTAATATGTGGCCTGTAAGTCTGTTTCTTCTTTTAACTATATTTTTCCAAATGCTTCTTTCTTCATTAATTTGCCGCAACACCTTTTCATTTGTCACTTTATCCACCCATTTTATGGGTGGTTAACATTTTTAACCTGATTTGATTTTTAACATCTTCCTGTAGCACCACATTTCAAAAACTTTTCTTCTCAGGTACTCCGATCGTCCAAGTTTCACTTCCATATAAAGCTACGCTCCAAACATATACTTTCAAAAATCTTTTCCTGACGATTAAATTTATTTTTGATGTAAACAAATTATATCTCTGACAGAAGGCTCGTTTCGCCTGTGCTATTCGTTATTTTATATCGTTGCTGCATCGTCCATTTTTAGTAATACTACTTCTCAATTAACAAAATTCTTCTAACTCCATAATCTTTTATCTTTCTATTTTTACATTCAGTGGTCCATCTTCGTTATTTCTACTAAATTTCATTACTTTCGTTTTGTTCTTGTTTATTTTCATGCAGTAGTTCTTGCGTAGAACTTCATCCATGCCGTTCATTGTTTCTTCTAAGTCTTCTTTACTCTCAGCTAGAAGAGCAAATCGTCCCTGACAGGAGTTACTTGATTAAACGAACAGAGTAACTTTTTTTTACGACGAAATTAAAAAAAAGGAAAATTTTTTATTATTGGAACTTCTGAAAAAAAAATTTGTTTCGTAGTTTATTATTTATTTCACTATTTTCTGTTACTTTTAATATTTATTACGGTACATTTTAAATTACTGTGTTTTACAGTTAATTCAATTTAATCATATTTCATACATATCTGATTGTTACTGTTGTTTCAGTATTGATGTAAATGATTGCTTTATAGACGTGGTAGATAAATTATAAAGAATTCTCCAAATGATGTAAAACTCAAAGCAAAATTCCAGCTTATTCACAACGGGAGCATCTTCGTTCACCACTTCGTACAAAATAGTTTATGATTTAGCGGTGTAACAAATTATTTCTTCGATTCAAACTTCTTCACAGTAATAGAACAGACCTTATTCTTTAATATTTCACGAAAATAGCGTAACCAATTTCAAGACTAACAAGTATCTCATACTAAAAACACTTTAGGAAAGTGAGAAATGAAGTGTTTTCTCGAAGTATCTTCTTCCCCGAACCAAAATACGTAGTTGCAAAACACAAACAATCGAAGCCAAGCTTTAAAATGCAGGTGATATTTTATTGTAGCGGGTAACTCTTTCAGAATAGGAACTAAGTGTATAATTAACATCATTACCCCCAGAAAAAGTAATTGTTGATTAGACCCACTTTTTTTTGTTTAACCACCGGGATTACCGTCAATGCTTTAAATGTTGAGATGAATGGATGTGTAGCGTGTGTGACCGGGATTCGAACCCGGGAGCTCCGGGTGAAAGGCCGAAACGCTACCACTCGCGTCAAGGAGGCCGGCCACTAGAGCCACTTACAAATTAGATGGTTTACTCAACGTCTCATTCATAACAAAAATTGAGAAAATAGACTAAAACAAAAAATGTATTTTGTTTTTTGTAATGGATACTACACCTTTATTTATACAATCCATTTCAGTAAGGGAAGAATACCACACAACAAAGTAACCTTGACACTTTTAACTTAAAAAAAAATTAAATCAATTTATCGGAACTCAACAATAAGTATATTCATACGTGCTAGAACCTCTCTAAAAAAAAAGTAAACTAAATGCAAATATTAAAATTTTTCCGTATATTATAGTAGGGTATTTTTAATTTATTTCCTCCATGTAAATTTTCAAAAGTATATGATTCGTTAAATAACGAATCATTAATAGTTAATTATTTGTTATTCTGCAAAATTCAAAACTTTTTATTAATTATGTCTAAATATTTATTATTCTAATATATTTTCTTATAGAATATAGTCATCTATTGAGTTCCCTAAAAACGTTAGAATGAGTCTTAAAACAAAAATGGGCTATCAGATCATTATTTGCCACCCATAAATATGAATAATGTAAACTGATATTTAAAATGTTAAGATATCTTTGTTACACGGCTGCCCAAAATGTGTATGTTGTTCCACCGTAGCAGCTCAATGGCTAAACCGATTTAGATGTATGACGCCACATAGGAATCGTTACGTAATGTTTAGTCTATGACAGTATAAATATTACATATATTTACTAGCTGCAGAGGCGTGCCTACGGCACGCTCTCCGGGCGGGTTGCCCTGGCGAGCGGCGTCTCGAATGGGATTATTAGGTGTCCAAAACTGATTACCTTTTGTGTAAAGGTTTTTACTTTGAATGATGAAAATTGATATAACAAGAGTTAAATTCTATAATTTAACTCTAGAAATTCATACTAACGAATCGGGATTTTCCGCTAGTGATCTGTACATTCCGGTGCATACGTTTTGGTTGTAGTTCATTATTTTAAGAAGAAAAACAATCACATAAATAAAAAAATTGATGTGAACACCATAAGACTTCCTTGTACGCCTTTCTTTTTCCTGTTTAGCCTCCGGTAACTACCGTTTAGATAATTCTTCAGAGGATGAATGTGGATGATATGTATGAGTAGTGTAAATGAAGTGTATATATAGTCTTGTACATTCTCAGTTCGACCATTCCTGAGATGTGTGGTTAATTGATACTCAACCACCAAAGAACACCGGTATCCACGATCTAGTATTCAAATCCGTCTAAAAATAACTGGCTTTACTAGGACTTGAACGCTGTAACTCTCGACTTCCAAATCAGCTGATTTGGGAAGACGTGTTAACCACTAGACCAACCCGGTGAATTTCCTTGTACGCCTATTAAATTTATATACACTTTTTTCTAAAATGAAAAATATATAAAATTTTATTTCATTAATAACTTGTTGTTTTTTTTGTTATTTATCGTAAATCTTTTTTTACAATCAAGTGGTTAATAATTATAAATAAATCAATATATTTAAATTAAAATTAAAAGTTAAAAAATAAGATGATGAAGTCTGATTCGAACCGATGTGCCTTCCTCTGTAAGATCTAAATATTTCCTTAATTAAAGTTTTATTTGACTATAACTCTGAACAAATGAAAATAAGTACCACTTAAAAACTCTCGATGAGGGCTTATTACTACAGTTAAGAAAAAGTTCAAAATCTAATTTGTTTTAGGATCTTGTGCTTTTTTTGACACTTTTGGTTCAGTCGATTGCAATCAAAAGGGGAGGTACACAACTAGACGTTACAATAGTCATAAATACATAATTTCAAAAATTGAAATACTCAATTTCAAAATTGAGTTATGCAAGATACATAAGTAAGTGCGTACAGATGTCACGTCGAAACTAGATAAAATAGATTTACGGATGGTCAAAATGGATATTTCCGTTGAAATCTGAAGACTGAAATTTTTCGCTATCACATTACTTCTTTTAATTTGTACAAGGAAGTAAATAATATATATTTCGCGTACATATCGATATGTAATTAACAAGTATACACCTGACTACCCCCCCACGAGACGTGTACTAACGAATCGGGATTTTCCGCTAGTGATCGGTACATTCCGGTGTTAAACTAACGGGGCGGACAGACACACATACAAATGCCCTTTAGTTGGGTAGAGCATATATATATATATATATATATATATATATATGTTTAAATATGAAAAAAAATATACTATAAACAAAACTGTCACCTGCACGCTCTTTAATTATCGTGTATTAAAGAGTAATTTTTTTTTTTTTTGGCAGTCGTACTTTTTAATATTTATCACTTTGTTTTTATTTATGAATGTGCAATCATTGAAAAAAATAATGGTCACTTATTCTTATAAAAATGAATACTAGCCACCTTTACCAAACCAGATAACGGAATTTTTTTTGGTTTATTTTACCTCCGGGTCTGCAGTTAAGCAATTCATTCCGCAGAGGATAAGATGAATGTTTTTGTATCGTGTGTGAAAAATGTCATGACTGACCGGGATTCGAACCCAGGACCTCCAAGTGAAAGGCCGAGACGCTACCACTCGCGTCACGAAGGCCGGCAGATAACGGAATTGTTTTCGTATAACTCAACTCAATACGAGAAAGGGTCTTATTATTCTACCGCTGCCATTTATAAATTGCCAGACCATTTAAAAAGAAGATCTTCCCATCAATGTATTTAATTATATTATAAAAAAACTTTCTTTTACAATTTTATTCTGTTGATGATTTTTTTTTTTAATATTTATCTGCATCCCGTCAAGGTGTACGTAAAATCATTTTTAATAGCGGTTTCTAAATTGTGAATTATTTTGTAAAAGATTTATTACATTTAATGTCTTTACCTAATATTATTTCACATAGCTATAATTAAATAATTAGTATGTACTTTAAACACACCTTTTTTTCACCTTATAATAAGTTTTTATATCTACAGAATAATTTATCTTATACTGACGAGATCTATTTATGTATTTTTATATTAGCATCAAAGTGAAAATTTGTTATTTTTATAGTAAATTGTAGAAAATCAAAATGATGAATATTAACTGAAATAAAAAATAAATATAGGATTTATTTCATGAATAAATTTATATTAAAATTTCAGTGATTACCATATCCCCCATCACACCACACACACACGCGCGCGCGCGCGTATAAATTCAGAAAACCCGTAGGTTACGAATTTGGGGGCTAGAAGTATTTCATAACTTTCAATAACGGGTCTTATGTCGAAAGCGGACATCTTCCACAATTTTCATTTTCTGAATTATTAATAACGTTATATAAATTATTTACGGATTAAGTAATAGTATACAGTATTAAATTGCTAATATTTGTTTATCTGTCGTCGTAATTATATTTCAACTTGTCTTATTTTGTATCTCTGGCTGTGTGCTAGTCCAGTCATTTCCAACCTTTTTTGACCGATGACATCCTTCACTGAACGCTCACATATCACGACCCACACTTATTTGTTTTAGATTAATAATAGTGATGATGATACCGGTAATAAAAAATAATAATAATGGCGGAGTTGTAGCGTGTCAGACTTTCATTCGGAGGTCCTAGATTCGAATCCCGGTCAGGCATGGCATTTTTCATACGCTATGAATTTCCATTCTCATAGGGAAAAATGATCAAAACAGTCGGTGCCAATTATCTGAGAATAAATAATAATAATATGTATTGTAATATCTAATTCTAAGCATCAAATATCCAGTGTACGTAGATCGATGTTTAACATGCAAGCAGGCGGATTCTTCTAAATACAAACAGAATGTTGAGCGGCGTCAGAGAAAGACAAAGGTAAGTGTCTGGAATACCGAGCTATCTAGACCAGAAGTCCGAAAAGATTATATATCATTTTTTTTAAACTCATCACTACAATCACGTTTGGTGTGTTCTACAGTTTGTCAACAAAACAATAATTAAATAAAAGGGTTAAAGAATAAATAAAAAAGGTTATATTTTAACCTGTCTTATGTTATCAGCTACTAATCCAGTGGTTTCTAACCATTTTTAACCTATCACACACTTCACTGAACGCCCACGATATCGCGACCCACACTTATTTGTTTTTGATAGTAATAATGATGATACGAAAGCCTGTTCTTATGGTCCTGTTCTGGACTTTTCTCTTGGTTAACAGACCGACAGACAAATCATCTATACTAGTCTATTTCTCTATTTAGATTTCACTACTTTCATTGTAGAAAAAAATGCTGGTTCTCAGTATGACGTTAAAAACGGCAGAAAAAGTTTTATTTTACTCTTACGGTTGTGTGATATTGACATCGCGCATAAATTCAAAAGGACTGAACTGAAGTGTCTAGAAATTTTGTTTTCATAGTAGAATCGCATGACAACTTTAACAATTTATTTTTTTCATTAACAATTAGGTTAGCGGCGTTTTGTATGTTGATCACACCAGATATACTAAAAGAAGAAGTTACCTATTCTAGCTTTGAATCGGACAAGAGAGGGAAGTATTTTGTTACTGAAGTCTGTGGCGAATTTAGGTGTTCCTTTATTAACTTCACTCATTCGTTCTTTTTTATGTAAGCTGAATTTCAAAAATTTCCCTCCGTCTTGAAAATTCCCTACGTTGAGGGATAAATACCTCAACGTGGTAACAATGAACACTCGGTTTATTACCGAATGGAAAACGTAAACTAAGCATTCTTGCAGGTGTTCACTATCACGCAAAATTATCAGCAGGAAGAAAAATTAAACTCAGCATTGTTGCATGTGTTATCTGGTATAGTCTGTCTCACAAATAAATTTTACATATTAAAAGTTTCATGATATATATAAATTACGTTTTTTTTTGTCTTCAGTCATTTGACTGGTTTGATGCAGCTCTCCAAGATTCCCTATCTAGGGAATATAAATTACGTATATAAAAATTTTTTAATTTAGGTATAAAATTTATATTTAAATTCACGATACACGTTGGGAACCACTTCCACTACCAGTTCGTACAATTCAATTATTTTAATCGTGTACTTACTGTTCTTATCACTAATCGTTATTTTCATTCGACACGGGTTTGATTGACTTAATCCGTGAGATGCCAGATAGCCACCTGAATCAAATGTTCTATATGTGGAAATAGACGAATGTTTTTTCAAGGCGAAAATACAATGTGGGTACAATGTGTGGTACCTTCAGCAGTGGATATTTGAGGAAATTTTTAGAGAAATTAAACCACATTTCGTATATGCGGTTCCCCATCAAATGAAAGACACGTTACTAAAGAACCGAATTAGACTTGCGATAAACACAATTTCTGATTGTTGGCGGAGTTATATATATATATAAAATTTTTTTTTTTATAATTTTTTTTTAATAGAAAATTATGATAATGTTAGGGGTAGCTTTATCTTATATTTGTGTGGCTTTTAGATATCAACTTTTAAGTTTACTTTCATTCCCTAGAGACAATTGCAAAAAATTGCAATTTTTTTGCAATTTTTTGCAATTTTTTATTTTTGAGTTTAATTTTTCAACAAAAATTTTTTCGTTATAATAAGATATTTATATTATATCATTCAATTGATTAATTATTATATTACAAAAAAGAAAAAAGATAGTTATATTATAATATATATATTATATATAGTAATATATTTATTTAAATATATCTATTTCTCCCTTTAATATTAATCTTATTAAATATAATATTTTAATTCATAAGTGTTATATAAATTAAAAAAATTATTATATAATAGATAACCTCTTATATTTAAATAAATATTTTAATATAATATAGATTTTTATTTTAATGTAAAATAGTTTTTGTAAAGATAATCATCTAAAATAAATTATTTAATTAAATACATCAATAAGATATTTAATAAAAATCATCTTTAATTTTAATTAAATACTTAATTTATAAGAATTTAATTAAAATCAACTTTTAATTAAATTAAATAGGATTTTATTAAAAATAATTTTATTCATTTAAATAAATTTTAAAGTTTAAAAACCTAAGGAATATAATTATATTATAATAAGTGTATTTAAAAATATATAATTATTAAAAAAAAAAAAACCTCATGGTTTAATTCTTATCTTAAGGTTTAGTTTAATAAAATAATTACATATGTTTTATTTAAGTATTTATTTTGGTTCTTTAAAAACAAATTTATTATTATACTATTGTTATTTATGATGTTAAGATTATTGTTGTCTAAGTTTACTTTCATATATTTTGAACCATTGTTTTTTTTTTATAGAAAATTATGATAATGTTAGGGGTAGCTTTATCTTATATTTGTGTGGCTTTTAGATATCAACTTTTAAGTTTTCTTTCATATATTTTGAACCATTGTTTTTTTTTTTATAGAAAATTATGATAATGTTAGGGGTAGCTTTATCTTATATTTGTGTGGCTTTTAGATATCAACTTTTAAGTTTACTTTCATATATTTTGAACCATTGTTTTTTTTTTTTATAGAAAATTATGATAATGTTAGGGGTAGCTTTATCTTATATTTGTGTGGCTTTTAGATATCAACTTTTAAGTAAATTAAGTGAAACCTCACTCATGCTAAATTGTAAAATCCAGAATTAAACTGAAACTGAAGAAATCAAAATTCTTAATGCATCACACATCCTTTTACAAAAAGATAAGCTAAAATAAGCTTATGGGTTCATACCCCATCGATGAATAAATTCTCTTTTTAATTAAAATAAATTTATCAAAAACAATATTTATCACAACAATAACCATAAGAATTATCATAACAATATCCTCCAACAGAATAATATTCTCATGAATATCTATAGAAATTAATTTAATTTCTTTTCTACCCCTTTTAAAAAAAAGAAATAAAATAAATGAACAATCTATAAAATATTTAATTATTCAAAGAATATCCTCATTAATTATAATAACCTCAATAATTATTAATGCTATCATTAACTGCCCCATTAATGAAAGAATTTTAATAATAATGAGAATTTTAATAAAAATAGGTATAATCCCATTTCACCTATGAGTACCAAGAATTATACAAATAATAAGATGAGAAATATGTATAATAATGATAACTATACAAAAAATCATTCCCACAATTATTGCAACCCAAATAACCAGAATTAAACTAATAATAATATCAATAATTATATCAATAATTATGGCACCAATCTCAGGAATAAAACAAACATCACTAAAAAAATTAATAGCATACTCATCAATCTCAAATTCACCAGTAATAATCTTTTCATTAATAATTTCAAAACAACAATTTATTCTTCTATTAATTATATACACCATAATCAACTTAACTATAATAAACATGTTCAAAAAAAATAATATCAATTTTTTAAACCAAATCAATACTCAAACAAATTTAACAAAAACATCCCTAATAATTTCATCATTATCAATAAGAGGTATACCTCCAACTACAGGATTTTTAATAAAATGAATAATTATAAAATCAACAATTTGTATAGCACCAACAATCCCATTAATTATACTAATTTCATCAATTATATCAACATTCATATACTTAAACATAATAATCCCTACAATAACCAAATCAAATAAATCAAAAATAAAAAAAATAATAAAAAAAGAATCAATTATCCCGATTATCTAAATTTAATAGGAATTCCAATAATAATAATTTTTAAATTAAACTAAAAGAAGGATTTAAGTTAAAAAAACTATTAACCTTCAAAGTTAAAATTATTATTATAAATAAGCCTTAGCAAGTAATGCACCTCTATATTTGCAATATAGAATCATAATTGAATACAAGACAAATAATGAGAGGTTTAAAACCTTAAATAAATTTACAATCTATCACCTAAATCAGCCATCCCATTCTTAATGAATAAATGAATATTTTCAACAAATCATAAAGATATCGGAACTCTTTATTTTATTTTTGGGCTCTGAGCTAGACTACTTGGAACAATAAGAAGAATAATTATCCGATTAGAACTAATACAACCAGGATCAATAATTAAAAATGACCAAATCTATAATACCATCATAACATCACATGCATTCATTATAATTTTCTTTATGGTTATATCAATTATAATTGGAGGATTTGGAAACTGACTAGTTCCTAT
This sequence comes from Lycorma delicatula, assembly GCF_047948215.1. Classification (NCBI taxonomy): domain Eukaryota; kingdom Metazoa; phylum Arthropoda; class Insecta; order Hemiptera; family Fulgoridae; genus Lycorma; species Lycorma delicatula. The sequence continues at coordinate 81,013,598 of NC_134463.1, forward strand.
AATAATTGGTGCACCAGACATGGCATTCCCACGAATAAATAACATAAGATTTTGATTACTACCACCATCAATCTCACTTTTAATTGCAAGATCAATCGTAGGGTCAGGATCAGGAACAGGATGAACTGTTTACCGCCCTCTCTCAGCCCAAATTGCACATTCAGGACCTTCAGTAGACCTAACTATTTTTTCTCTTCACATTGCAGGATTAAGATCAATCATAGGAGCAATTAATTTTATTTCAACAACAATAAATATACGACCAAAAGGAATAACTATAGAAAAAATACCCCTTTTCTGTTGATCAGTCCTAATTACAGCAGTTTTACTACTAGTATCATTACCAGTATTAGCTGGAGCAATCACAATACTACTAACAGATCGAAACTTTAATACTTCATTTTTTGACCCCACAGGAGGGGGAGACCTATGAGAATGTAGCTATGACAATGCTACATTCTAGGGAATGTAGCTATGTACAAGATTACTGTTTTACAAGTCAAACTGTTAATATCTCGGTTAACCTTCGAAATCTAATTACCGGGGCGTATACGAAGCATACACAGTGGAAATGTTATAGGCACAAGCGAAAAAATGGATTCGCAAGAAGAGTGATACATCGAGGGCTACGCTAACTCCTATTTATGTGAATTCATGTGGCGCCGACGTAATATCGATGTGACACGTTCGATCAAATTTAGCAGGATCGTCTTGTCTTGGCCTCCGTAACAGTGAATATAAGTAAAACTTATTTTTTACTGTTATAATAGAATTTTAGGAAATGTGTCCGCTTTGGAAATTAGACCCTCAGTAATAATTTAAATAAATTATTGTTTTTATAATTGTTATTAAAACATTGAAGAGGACAAGCTCAGAAGTTGAACTATTCCAAATAATTACAATAACTTAAAATTTATACTCAAATTATCTGAACTTAAAATTGACAGAATAGTAGGTTGTTCTATGGCATCCTATAAAAATGAGGGTAGCATTAAACAGTAATAATGAGACTTTACCACAGAACACAGAATTCACAGCTTAGAATTAATACAGAATACAGAATTCACTTCAACAGCAATATTAGTTCCTTGACTTGAAGGAAGACTATGAAGACCAATCAAAACATAAAGTAAGAGAAATAATGTGCTGTACATCTGTGAAATAAATCCTATTCTACGTAGTAGTTGGTTTATTTTATTTTAAAAAAAATAACATAATTAATTAATTTTAGGTTATGTCATACAAAGATAATAGCATGGAACAAGACAAAAGAAAATGGTATGTAGAGTGTAGAAGGAAACATAAATGATTTCTTAATTTACTTCAATAATTTTTTTTAACTTATTTTTTACAATTATAATTATGTAATCATAACGTTAATTTTTATTACAGGAAATGCAGTAGAATAAATAAAAATAAATATACTCATGGATCAACAGTAATGACAAATTTGTAATTTTATATAAAAATTAGTGAAGTATTTTCAAATACATATTGGCTGTTATAAATACTTATAAATTCTGATGTTTTATTTTTTAATTTTAATATTTTAAAATCTGATATACCTAGAACCACCAGATATTGATGTGTGTTAAATGTAATAGATTAACTATTATCTTGATCAATAATCAATAATAAATGACAGAGCCTAGCCGAGGCTAGCCCTTAACACAAAGATGCAACATTTATTATATTGTAGTATCCTTATTTATCACCACCAATTAATTAGTATAATTAATTAATCAGTATATTTATCAGTATGGAGTTGTATATATATGTTTTGTACAAAATATGTGTATGTATATACAAAATATAAAAAATGAGATGTAGCAGGTAGATACTTCCATTCCCGGCTGTGTTGACCTTGATATCAAGGTCAGTACAATAGATTTGACATGACACATTTGATGTGATTTTTTTTCAGTTGAAATATCACATCAAATTTGTGGAAATTGTTTTAATATATATCATATATATAAATTTATATGTAAAAAAGAATACGGAAAATAGTAAAAAAAAATAAATGCTATACTTATCCGTTAAGGAAAAGATAAAATGTAGTGAGTGGAAAATTTTTCACGAGAAAACATTTTTTTTAGAAGGCACTTTTTATGATTTAAAAATTAATCTGATTTTAAGATTTCATTTTTACTTAATTCTTAATTTAAATCTTAACCTAAATTAATGAAATTTAATTTCAGTTTTATTTAAAAAAAGTAATGAATATTCAAATTCATTTTATTTTAATTTAGGTATTCAAACGTACCATGTTGTGGATCAGTTCTGCTGAGGATTAAAGGATCCAGTGTGCAGACTTGGATATAAAGATTGCAAAAATTTACAAAAGATACAATAAAATTACAATATACATGAAATAAAAAATTTTTTTTTACTGATAATGCTTTGTAATGTTTTTTAACATATTTTAACGTAAACCAATGTTCAACCTAATATTTGGAAAGTTCAGAGATCCATGCTATATATACTATATACTATATACTATAATGGGATCTATACTATATATACTCTTGCTTATGTTGGATGTTGGAAATGCTTAATTTTTATTGTTCTGTTAAACACACCGAAGATGATGGATGTGAGTAAAATAAAACCTCTCTCAATGATTCTACTTAAGTTAAAGGCATTTCTGAATTTTATAGTGAACCATTGTTACATAAAGAATTCATTGCTACTTATAAACACAATTATTACATGAGTACTCTGCAAATCTCTCTCAAAAGCAGTCAAAAGCAGTACAATTCAATCAGTACCACCAAGAAACTGATGTCAGATGTCAAGAAACAGAGCAGATAATGATCAGCATGACCACAATGTACAAAAAGGGGATATAATTCTTAAAGATTAGGAATCCTTGGAGTGTTTCCAAAGAATGTTACGTTGAAAGCCTTCCACAGTAAGGTATCTTATGTGGTTTTTGGTTTTGGGTGTATGGTGCAGGAAGTTGGAATTAAATGTGATCGTTAAACAGAATTAAACTTTGTTTTCTAAACTAACAAAACACCTACCTTAAGAAGATGCTTTTTGGTAAGCATTTGAAATTTGGTAGAGTATTAGTTGAGAGAACTGTAGCTGAAAATTCTGGTACTACAAATCTTCTTATCCATGACCTACACTTCCTCAAAGAAGAGATCTTAGACCCTCAATCCAGAGAGATTGTCAATATGCGTGGACTACTACTTCAGATGAGGGGAGGTGAATGAATTCATTCAGAATTTGGAAAGATGGTAGCGACCATTCCTGAGGCGTGTGGTTGATTGAATCCTAACCAGCAAACTACAAAGAAGTTAATACCAGATATCAGGCGTTGGCTCAGATGTGAGCACGAGGAACTCACGTTTGAGCTAACCCAATTTTTATCTTGGCATGGTAGCTTTAATAGCTAGCTATGCGGCAGGAGGGGACGGTCATCTGAAAGCTGCCAGTATTGTGAAGAGCGGGATACCGCGGAACATATTGTCTTCCAGTGCCCAAGGTGCGAGGAAGACAGGATGATGATAAGGACGCGGTTGTGAGAGATTACCGCAGATAATATAGTGCAGGTAATGCTTCATGGGGAGCGGAACTGGTCAATAGTCAGTAAGGTAATAGGGAACATCATCCGAAAGAAGACCCTGGAAGAAGTGGAAGATGGATGAGGGATGTTAGCGTTAGGGCAGGGAGGACAGCCGCGTTCCGGAAGGGTGGGATATTCCGGCGACCCACCTTCAATGATTGAACGGGGAATCCTGGGGTCCTTAGGTGGGGAAAAGAAAGACTGAGATCCGGTCTGGGGCCCCGGTAGGGAACCCCAGATTAAAGGCAAGCGCTTATTAAAAGATCGAGACCCAGCCACTGGGGGGTACCGTCAGGAACGGCATAGCCGGGTCTGGCATGACCTTCCAGGGGAAAAGAGGCAACTGGCTTCCTCAAGTCCGTTTTATACGGGTTCGTGGATCGGGCCTTGAGGGAAAGAGAATCAGCAAATTATACCGGTATTCACTGCCTAGGATTCAAATCCGTATAAAAGCAATTAACTTACTAGAATTTAAACCTTAGACTTCTAAAAATCAGCCGTTAAAAAATTGATTTGCGACGAGTTAACCACTAGACCATCCAGTGAGACTTAGAAGCATGCATGCGGTAAAAAAATAACATTACTTTAAAATTTATGGTTGAACTACAGTAAAAAAGAAAATATTTCACTTTTCTATTTATTAATAATCTTGACGTGATTTATATATAATGTTTACGAAAAATTGGTGCGTAAACATTAACAATTTGTTTATATTTTATAAGATATCTTATAAAAGAGGTTAATTGAAATAGGTTATAAAATAAATAAGTATATAAATAAAAGAGGTTAACTGTGTGTGAAATTAAACAGATTGAAAAAATTAAGTATTAGAAATTAAATAATTATAATAATAAAAATATGTAACAATTTTAAAGTAGTTTGGATGACCTACTATTTTAACAACGAAAAAAAAATTGTAACAATTATCAGTAATTTTATTCTATAATTAATTATGGAAAAACCTGGAAATACTATATAAACTCAAAGCAAAATTCTCAGTTATTACTTCAGTGTTATCAACATTGACACTGACATTGACATATAATTTCAACTGTTAGTATTTAGCTTACATAAAAGTATGCATGAACAATTAAATATTATTTAAACGGTATACTACACGTATTTTATACAAATAGTATTTAACTCTTCCCTCATTGAAAAGCTGAAAATTCCGTAATTTATTTATTTAGGGCACCAAGACTCAACACTAATTAAAGTAAAAAATTACAAACAAATATCTAACCAATTAATATAAGCTACTGATTCTTGAGTCGCCATCAGGAAATCTTCAGGATTCCCTTCATAAGCTGTCCTAGGGCAAACTTCTGTGATGTGTCTAACGGTTTGATTCTCACCACACTCGCAACGGGGCGTCGGTGTTTTACCCCATTTATACAGGAAATAGGCACACCTATCATGCTGAGTTCGTATTCTGTTTAACGTTGACCATGTCTTACGTGGCAAGTCAAAACTCGGCGGCTTTTGAGTAATACATGGGATTTGATTATTTTGCTTTGTGATCCATTCTTAAAGCCGGGCGTCAGTTAGGTTAAATCCTTCCTCTGTGGCATCAGTTGTTGTTTTGATAGCTGGCTTTCTAGATCGAAGGCGACCATGATTGGCAACCTCAATGTCCTCATGTATTGGTAGGTTTCGATTGTCCATAATCTTCTTGTACTCTCTTATAAGAGCGTTCATACGGCTCAGATTTGGGGGTGGTATGTGACTCAATACTGGGAGCCATTCCACGGGAATAGACATGATAACCCCGGCAATCAATCTCATAGTGTTAAGTTGAGCATCAATTCTATGAATATACGGGCTGTTAAGCCACACTGGCGTACAATATTCTGCTACTGAGAAGACGAGGTTCAGAGCCGATGTGCGCAAAGTGGAAGCCGATGCTCCCCATGCTGTTACACAGAATTTATGTATAATGTTATTTCTCGCTTTCAATTTCTCTGCAGTTTTCATTAGGTGCTCCTTAAATGAAAGCGTTCTATCAAGTGTCACGCCTACGTATTTTGGTATTTTATTGTGAAAGAGTTATGTATTCTCGAATAGAATTTTAAGCTTCCTATTAGCGATAGGAAACTTAATATTCCGCAATATTAAGTATTATCCAAACTAACGAAGGCAAACATTAAGGAAAAATTTATAACTATAATTATAGTTATAACATGAATACAAAAATTATTTAGCATTATTTTTGTTGTTATAAAATAGTATTAACAACATAAAAGATATAACAGTATTCATTTTACACCAATTTATACAATATACTAAGCATAATATTGTACATCAATATAAATATTATTTATATCCTCTTCATATTCTTGTATCTTCTTGATATTATTAAATTTAGAATGTTGAATTTTAATGCATGGATGACGGTGTTCAATTATTATGATCAGTTTTTATTGATTTCTATTTTTTTAATAATTAAGTTTTTGTTTGTTAGCACTTTTATTTATTTATGTAAGAACTTTATTATTACTAAAATGGGAATTTAAAAATTAAAATAGCTCATAACTGCGCATACGTTATCCTTTGCAGGTTTTATGTTTCCTAATTACATATTATAATTATTTTTTATGTCGTACTTTTTACAAGAGAAATAAAAGTTTATTCGTTCATTATTCATTCAACATAAAGGGTAATTTTCGTTGTGGTTGGGCTGGTACCAGACAACTTCCGAACATAACATCTACAAGAATAATAAGCATCCCATTCCAAGCTTACTAAAGAAATCCTGAAGTGAAGCGTGATTTCCTGTTACCTTTAAATATAATATTATAAAAATATAAATATAAAATTATATATAATTTCAATACGGTATACAATTACATACCACCATGTAATGTACACCGAAATCCAATGATATTCAGACCTAACAGTGACATCTTTATTCAGTTCATCTTGGGATCTGACTGTGTAGTAGATATCATTAATCTCAGAGAAAGTAATTATGATTTGAGTCGGTTTGTACAGCAGGTGGTTTTATATATATCAAAGCAACAAAAAATATTGGAACAGGTTGTGCAAAGCAAGATTACTAATGTACTTTTTTAAATACTGAAATAATGCATTGTATACACTGCTTTATCTCGGTAAAGGAAAGTAAAATTTTTTTTAAATAAAAAATTACCAGCATTCCAATTATTTTATTTTATTATTTTTTTATTAAAGAAAAGAGATTCTATATTTTTTTTACGTAAATATAAATTAAATCTTGTATAAAAGTAATTATTTGTAAGTTATTAAAAATAACTCAGACCATATTTTCCGTTATTTTTGTAATAAATTAATTCTTAAAAATTATTAGATATTTTAAAGGTTCTACACTTCTAAGTAAACTACGCCTCATTTTTTTTCTGGATGAATTAATTTACCAAAGAAAGTTTTTAATAAATAGAATTTTGTAGCTATGAAAAAAACTTACGACTGTAAACCAGGGAATATGTGTTAAACTTTATCGTGTAAACCAATGACAACAGACATTCACACTTCAGTATCTCAGATGTGACGTAACATTCATAGCCATAAAAGATTATTTAAGTAATTATCTAATCAGAATAAGAAAACCGATAAAAATTAAACCAATGACAACACATATACACTCTTCAGTATCTCCTACCTTTATTCCTATTTAGCCTCCGGGAATTACTGTCAAGTTATTTCTTCAGAGGATGAATATGTATGAGTGTAAGTGAAGAGTAATCTTGTAAAGTTTCAGGTCGATCATTTCTAACCCATCGGGTTGGTCTAGTGGTTAACGCGTCTTCCAAAATCAGCTGATTTGGAAAGTCGAGTGTAACAGCGTTCAAGTCCTAGTAAAGCCAGTTATTTTTACACGGATTTGAATACTAGATCGTGGATACCGGTATTCTTTGGTGGTTGGGTTTCAATTAACCACATATCTCAGGAATGGTCGAACTGAGAATGTACAAGACTACACTTCGTTTACACTCATACATATCATCCTTATTCATCCTCTGAAGAATTATCTAAACGGTAGTTACCGGAGGCTAAACAGGGAAAAGAGAGAGAGGTCAATCATTTCTGAGATGTGTGGTTAATTGAAACCCAACCACAAAAGAACACTAGTAAAACCAATAATAAACGCTGGAACTCTCGACTTCCAAATCAGGTGATTTGCGAAGACGCGTTCACCACCAGACCAACGGGTTGGTCTAGCGGTGACTAACATTTCCCGACCTAACGTTCACCGACCTCAATGATTACACTGATAAACATAATTTTTGTTTTCTAATATGTGATACATGATTTTTATTTCTTTGTTGATGCCGAAAACGAATATGAACTCAGTTAAATCATATCATAGTCACATATTATGACATCATATCTAATACTGAAGAGTGAGCCTTCATGGACAAGATTCATCTTGTCTGTGCAGGTTAAAACATGTAGCTGTAAACACAGCTTTGTTGTTTGTATTAAGTACTGAATTTAGGAATGAATTAATTTTGTTCAGTCTTATTGCTGTCTTAAGTTTGTTAACAGTGCTGTGTCACAATGCACCGAAATTATGTAAACTACACGGATGCCTTTTGTTATGTATGTGGTAAGTTCACCGTAAAATCAAATAGAAAAAGCATTACACCTTTTATTAAAAGAGCATATCATTTGGACTTTCAGTGTAAAATTGGTGATCAGGATAAGACGTGGGCTCCTCATATAGTATGCACTAATTATTCTGTATATTAACAGGATGGCTGAAAGGTACACGGAAGGCTTTGCCATTTGGTGTACCTATGGTTTGGCGTGAACCAAAGGATCATGTAACGGATTTTTACTTTTGTTTAACAAATGTGTTTGGAATTTCTAAAAAATCTACAGATACTGTAACATATCCTCCATTGTAATCCGCAATCAGGCCTGTACCTCACAGTGAAATTATTTCAGTTCCCGAGCCAACTGTGAATGTATGTTTCGAAAGTAGCGATGAAGAATCAGGCAGTATTAAGAAGACGACAATGATTTTGATTTTGAATTATCCTCCAATAAGCCACATCTTATATCAAAAGGTGAATTAAATGACTCGGTTAGGGATTTAAATTTATCAAAAAATCAAGCTGAACTGTTAGGATCAAGACTGCAAGGTTGGAATTTACTTTAAAAAAATACAAACATTTCGGGCTTTCGAAGCTGACTAAAAGAACTTTCTCAGTACTTTATTGATGAAAATAATTTGGTTCATTGTGCAAATATTGATGAGCTTATGTTGAACTTAGGACAAGTTCATAAACCTGGGGACAGCGGCGTTTTCATAGATTCGTCCAAGTATAGTTTAAAAGTCTTTCTACTACACAACGGTAACAAATATCCTTCGATACCAATCGCTTACGGTATTAATTTGAAAGAGACATACGATGTGATGAAAGACGTTCTTGAAAAAATAAACTATAAAAAACATAGCTGGAACATATGTGGTGATTTGAAAGTTATAGCTATTTTGTTAGGCATGCAGTTAGGCTATACTAAGTATATGTGTTTTCTTTGCGAATGGGACAGCCGAGCTAGGGATAAACATAATGTTACAAAAAAGTGGAAGAAACGAAGCAACTTAACTCCAAATGGGAAAAATATTCATGAGTACTAGTTGAACCCAAAAAAATATTTTTACCCCCTTTCCCACCATATCAAGCTAGGAGTAATACAAATTTTTGTAAAAGTAATGAAGAAGGACAGTCCCGGATTTTTGTATATCAGGCAAAAATTTCCGAATGTAAGTGAAGGAAAAATTAAAGAAGGAATATTTGTTGGTCCTCAAATAAAAGAGTTAGTCAAAGATAATATATTTAACTCAATGTTACATAATGTAATAAGTGCGGCTTGGGCTTCATTTAAAGACGTCTGCAAAACTTTTTTCGGCAAACAGAAATCCGACAATTATCACGATATTGTTAATCAACTTCTTACTTCATACAGAGCTATGGGATGTAATATGTCTTTGAAAATACATTTCCTCCACTCACATCTGGATTTTTTCCCCGGACAACCTCGGAGACGTTAGTGACGAACACGGTGAACGGTTCCACCAAGACATTTCGGTGGTGGAAAGCTGCTATAAAGGGAAATGGAATACCAACATGCTAGCCGATTATTGTTGGACATGAATTTGAGATGTACTTGAGGCTATTTATAAAAGAAAAGCATCAGAAAAATCATTCTAACACAGGTATGATCATGCAAAATTATAAATTTTAGACATTTTAACTATATTTTCCCTTAATTTTTTTTTGAAGCGTATTTATTTAAAACTAAGGGTGATAGAAAAATTGTATTTGCAGATCTATAATGTACGCAAAAAAGCGTTTCAGGAAATACTTTTCTTAGAGATTGATTATAAACACGTAGAGAAAGATTAATTTTTTTTTTACCACTGCATTTTACCGTTAAGAATAAAAGCTATTATTAACTTAAAAATGATAATTCCCTTGTAAATCTTTAATTCAGTTTAATCATGTAAATCTGTTTCAGCAAAAATAGTAAATAATTCAACTTGTTATATTACATAGTCAGCATTTTTAATACGCATTCATCATCAAATAAATTAGTTTTAATCCGATTCTGAGGGAAGAGCATTACTTCATACGGACTTTGTAAGGACGTTTATGTATGGTATACAAGCGAAAAAAATACGGTACATCCACACAAAACGTTAGAGATGTGTTAGTATTGCACAGTAAAATAACGTAGGTAATCATTGAAACCTCCTCCCCCAAAAAAAAAAGAAAAAACCATGAGAAAGGCCTTCATTTTTAATTTCCCGGGGGTATAGCGATACATGCTGTTACAGCAGGTATAAATATAATGGAAGCGCATACAGATCGGTAAAAAAAAATATATATATATATCTTTTTTTAAGTTTTGTGTCTTAAGGAGACAAAAAAAAGTAGAAAAAAATAAACTGTAAATAATCTGCGAAAAAATATTCCAATACTTATAGTTAATATATAAAAAACCGCTACCCAACAATTGCATTTGAAACGTTCAAGCCCTTTCGGAATTAATTTCCATCCTCAGGATCCTCAGGAAAAATTGGTCGTCATGTATATACAATTAAGTCAACTTAAACGTCCTGTCAATGCGGTTGTCTCAAATGTTAACAAGGAGACAACAGTTGAGATTACCACATTGACAGGACGTTTACATTGACTTAATTTTAAATATACGACGACCAATTGTTATAATTACGCAAATATTAAAAATACAAATAAATTAACATGTGAAGTTTTGATTATGGTTACAAATATGACGAATTATATGAGATCCTGAGGATGGAAATTAATTCCGAAAGCGCTTGAACGTTTAAAATTCAATTGTAGGTCAGCGGTTTTTTATATATTAACTATAATTATACTTATACCAACGGGCCATGCTTAACAAAATTAGTATTCCAATACTTCCAAGTTCAAAAAATCTATTATTCTCAGAGGGACGTTTGTATTTACGTAACGGGTATGTTGGCTTGTATTTTGTTTTATAACTCTGGACCCCGTTGACAGATTTTCTTCAAATTTGGTAAACAGGTACTATTTCAGAAGGGAAAGAATTTATTATATACGAAAAAAATGGAGAAAGGGGTGAGGGGTGTTTTAGCCGAAATAAAATTTCAAATCTCTAGTGGGAGTAATTTATCAAAGAATTTTGTTACAAAGGTTGAAGATTCTATTATCACAAACTACTAAAAATGCCAAATACCAAATATCTATCAAATCTATCTGCCAAATTACCAAATACCTAGTATTCTCCCTTTCCCCAAAAAAAATTATTCTATAGTTTTATTTTTTCAGCCTCCTTCAGAAAAGGAGTTAATGGGAGTTTTTGCATCTATATTTTCTACATCAGTAAGACTGATATAGAATTTTTCGCCCATCTTACTTCAATAGTCTGAGGAAAAAAAATTTTTTAGTTAGAATAAATCTTTTTACATTTATTTTAAATTTAAAATCATCGTGAAAGTTAGCCATTATTTTAAAAATGTAAAAATTTTATTCTTTGATACCCCTTACTTTTCAGTATTTCTTGAGAAAAAAAAAATTAGCTGAAACGTTTTAAAATTTTCCTATAACGTTACAATTTTATTCATTTAGAACAACTATGGCTGTACCTTTGTATTTTTAAAAAAAAATTAATTTTTTTTTAAAATTTATTATCACCACTTAGGGTTTACGTTCTTAAAAACTAATTTTACCCAAATGCTTCCCCTTGAGCATGGGAGCCCTCAAAATGAAAAAAAAAATCACAATTTAAAACTTTTAGTGCTCAAAACGTATTTTATCAAATAATAAAGTCACTAAACAAGTATATAAAGTTAAAAATTTTTAAAAACTCACTATGAAATTAAATTGGATAATGAAATATTAAAATATTAATTAGAATAACTTAGAAACATTCAAAATCCGTTTTTTTAGAAACATATCTACCGCAGCGCTCTATAGCGCCTTAACTGTAAAGCTAATCTAAGAACCTGCTCTGAGGTGATACCTATGTAATGCAAAAATCCGCATAAAACTCGGTCCAGCCGTTTTAGAGAAGCACACTACTTCAGCGCTCCCTGGTGATCTATAACCGTACAACATGTCTAAGAACCTGCTATGGAGTGATACTTATGTAATGCAATAAACCGAATCGAAATCGGTACTGTAGTTTTTGAGGAAAATTGTAAAACACACACATACAAAATCTCTTATTCCCAAACGCATATACCGTCTCCGTTCCGTCGTGGGTAATAACATAAATTCCTCCCCTAATAGGGGAGATCCCAAATAAAAAAATAAAAAAAAAAATGGTGAAAATTTTTTTTAAAATTTATTTAAAATCAATTTTAGGGAATATTTTAATAATTAGAAAAAGCCCCTGATGCATGAGCCCCAAATTTTCAAAAAGTCGAAAAAATATTTTTCGAAATTGTGATGCTAATACACTAATTAAAAATTTTGATTACTGTTTTCATTTTGTCGAGCATCTTAGTTTCAAAAATTAAAATTAAAAGATTTCAGTAAAATTAAACAAGCAATTTTATATTTAATAAAAATAATTAAAACATAAAATTTATTACGATAACTTTTATAATTCTTTGAGAAGAAGAAGAAGAAGAACGCAAGACAATAGGCAATAGTTTTTATTGGTTAAGTCATCTACAAGTATAGAAATAAATATTTTTATTTAAAAATCTGAATAAAAAAGAATTCATAATTTTGCTTATTGTTTGTCAAAGTAAAAAACTTATTCTTAAATTCTATTTAAAGTTAATTTAGGACCGATTCAAAAAAAAAGTTAAAAAAAAAATAAAATTTTTATTTTTAAGATGTGTATTGTTTTTACATTGGTTTAATACTTTAAGTTTTCTTCTTAGTAAATTTTCTCGTAAAATTTTTTTATACATAAGATATACATTCAAAATCAATATTTTATAGGAAAAGAACTAAAGAAATATAATTTTAAATACATTTCATAAACGCTATTTTTTTGAAATTATAATTAATCACTTCTTTCCGGGTATAACTTGGTAATTATTACCCGGAAAATAGAAATAATAACATTTTATTAATGTATAATTATTTTATATCATATAATTTATTTTTGATTGGTAAATAAATATCAGTGTATAGTAAATATCAGTGTAAATAAATGAATTAAAAATAAAAATAACATAAAATAAAATTCTGAATTTACATTAATGAAATGTAAACTTAGTTTTATTTACTGATTATAAATAAGACGCTAAATTTTTACCGTAAGTGTTTGACTTCATACCTCACTAATATACTTTTCATTGTTTACTTTATCATTTTATAGTTAATTATTATTGTAATATAACTTAAAGATTTACAAAACAAATATAAAGAAACTTACCAATGAGTAAAAAATTAAAGGAATTTAAACACCGATTTACAAAACATGTCTTTAATTATAATTAACAACATAAACTCCTAATTATTTAACTATTCAACTAATTATCTTCATTAGATAAATTGCTTACGTAATCTTCAAAATTTACGGACGTCAATATTATAGACGTGTGAATATTTTCTTTCGTAAAATTTCAACATGGATTGTTTCACCTTACATTAACTATCTATCTTGAAATACATATATGTATCTTACATCGATATGACTTCACAAAATAAAATAGGAATTGTTTATCCAGAAAGAAAAACTAAAAATTATGTAATATAACGTAATTTATTTCTAGTAAGAGAATTAAATTTATAGGAATATATGCATATTCAATATTTATATATATATATATATATATATATATATACAGAGGGGTCCAAAAAATGTACTCACTGTTTGCTAGTCCATATCTCATGACAAATTTGACTGGACGTGACAATTGTTGACACTAAGAGAGGGTTATGGAATACGTTCGAAATGACCACCAGCAGCTTCTATATAACGCCCATTTCGCCGAACTGTACACCTAACCTACAGCTGTTAGAGTATTTGGGGTAATGGCAGCATATGACTACGATTTTTTCACGTAGATCGTCGATTGTTGCTGGTTTTTGTCGATACACATCATTCTTGACGGTCCTCCCAGAGGTAGAAGTCCAGAGGTGTCATATCAGGACACCAAGGTGAGCATTCAAAAGCACTTCTTCGACCCACCCACCGTAGAGTAGAGTTTTATCGAGGTACAACCTGAGATCTCGATGGTAGTGAGGAGGGCTCCGTCTTGCACGTAAAATAGTTCACCATACAGGTTCTGGATGGCAGGCAAAATCCTTGTCTGAAGCATATCAAGGTACTCCTCACCAGTTACGGTATTCTCGAAGAAGAAGGTACCAATCAAACCACGCACTGATAGACCACACCACACAGGACTCACTGCTCACTGCTCTGTCCACATGAGCGTGAGGATTTTCAGGAGCCCAGTAGACACAATTGTGGCGGTTCACAGTACCGTTAGGTTTGAATTGCACTTCGTCAATCCACAGAAACTTCTCTGAAAATTCCCCATCCTTGCCAACCATGTGTTGAAACCATTCACAATACTCCATCCTTCGATCTGGACCGTCCTCATTCATCGCGTGTAACAAACTAGGAATGGACACTTTCCATTCTTCAGAATGCGTCTTACTCTTGACCGGCTCACCACTCATTCGCGCGCTCCCTGGTTCACAGATTTTTACGGTAACGAGTGAAAATGTTCCAACACCGCAGCACTAGACTCCGGACATGTAGCTGTTCGTGGATCTTGTGGCTGTTCGTCGGATCTTTCCTTGTACACAACTTTAACAGTTCCGTCGGCTCCGAATTTATCGCAAATGCGGGCAATTGTTCGACGTGTTGGTTCGGGTGGTACGATAAGTGAACCACAGCCATTGCTGCTACTCGACTGTCTTCTGCTGCATTGGCTAATATGACTGGCTCGTTCAACCGCCAACTACCCGCGCATGCGCGGCATAAATTGCCAGCTCTGCCTGTCACGACAAATTTAATACCTTACACTACACTACACATCAGATTAGCGAGTGTGTGTTTTTTTATTTAGATGTTATATAATTACCGGCCTCTGTGGCGCGAGTGGTAGCGTCTCGGCCTTTCATCCGGAGGTCCCGGGTTTGAATCACGGTCACGGTGTGACATTTCCACACACGCTACAAATCATCTCATCCTCTGAAGAATGCCTAACAGGTTAACTGTTAGGTGAACCTCCTTAAATAAGATATTATTTAATTACAAACGGTACGTACATTTTTTTGGACTCCTCGTATATGTAAAATTTTATACAACATAAATTGGAAAACAGAAGATTCTCAAAAACCATTTACAAAAATTTCATTTAAACTCAAAATTAGATAAACATCAGTAGACGCGTAGTAATACGTGTATATATATAAGAAAAAATGAATAAAGAAAAAAAAATCAAGTGATAAATAATCATTTCTTATAAAACAATATAAAATGAAGAATAAGTTTTATTCTTTATTTCACTCCCAAGAAATAAAAAATAAAACACAGTACATAATTGAAAAAGGCATATACATTTAAAGAGAAACAAGAATCCTATGCCAAACGTACTAGGAAAATTGACGAGAAAGATGGTTACCGCTATTGCCTTCTTTATTCAATCGAATATACTAATAAATATCAGGCCATCGGAGTAACATTAATTTTTAGTCCTACAAATAGCACCCAAATTCTAATTACTGCAGGATATTTTATAATAAACTCCATTACTATTAGAGAAAGTAATTTATGTAAATCTAAAAGTAGATTCTAAATTACTAAAATTAGATTTTAGTAATTCTAAAATTAAACCTTTATGATGCTTGTATCTTAGGTGCTTTATACGTATCAAAGCCGTAAGTAAACAAATATACATTAATTTAACTATTTTTATAGGCAGTAATAATCTACGAAACTATTAAAACCAATTTAAAAGAGAAATTGTTTCTTTCATAACCTATATACAAAAAAAGTTACTTACAAAAGCTTATATACTCCTGATCAAATTTTAAACAAATTTGGGTATTAATTTGACTACTACTCAAAGTTAGTATAAGTACTGAACCAAGAATATTTCCTTGAAGTGGTGGGGAGCCGCCTTACTTTCACTTATTCAAAACAAAGTTTTTTTGAGATTTTCTTAAATATCATTATAATAAAAGAATAAAATTATACTAATATTTTTTTTTTTAATTTATAAAAACTTGTGTAAAATATTTTTAAAGTATTTTTAAAATATTTTAAAACCTTGCATGAATTCTTTTATCTTGCTAATATCGAAAACATTCATAATTATATTAAACATACTCAACATTATAAAAGTTCTGTCCAACCGATTCTGTTAAAGTTTACTTTTACAATTGGAAAATTAAACGTGATATTTTTTTTAATGACTAATTCAGAAGAGTACCAAAAGGATTACGGTCAAAACATTTATAGGAAATATACAGAGCTGATTGGAAGATGAAACTAAATGGAACGTTATTTTTCAAAGTGGATTTTATATATTTATGATACGGAGTATTATGTACTATAAAACTGACCCTGGAGAATCCAAAGCTAGTGAGAAGTGTAGCTGTGATCAAAAGCACCGGAGTCATTAATTCTTCAGCCGCTCTTCTGTTTTCATGTGTTACAATATAAATAAAGAACGTTGTCAAAGACTGATGTAAATATATTAAGAATTTTTCTACAGTCATTTTGTTTTTGAATGCTGGAAATGTGTCAAAGTATTTAAAATTTATAGTACTTTAACAGAACGAAGAATTTATTTTTAATTCTTTAAGATATCTTTCTGACTTTTACCGACAATCTGAATAAATCAATCCACAGTACTATTTTTGTTCAGTATGAAAAATATAAAAATAATATTTAAATAGACCTAAATTTTCTACAACTTCCTTGAATATTTTTTTCAAAATATATACGACTACCTTTTAAATATGCCTTTAAAATTGTTATTAAATTTCGTAGTAATTAGAAATAAGAACGTAAGACTGATGTGTAGAAAGTTAAATTTCGCCGTTAAGAAAGAGATTAATGGAATATCTTATTTGGAGATGGAGCTGAAACGTGGACGATGAGAAAGGCAGACAGAAAACGAATTGAGACTTTTGAGATGTGGGTGTGGAGCAAAATGATAAATGTCAGATGGCAAGACCATGTAACAAATGAAGAGTATTAAAGAGAACTGGAGAGAACAGGAGAATGCTAAAAAATGTGATTGAATTTAGGAAAAGGAATTGGCTAGTGGATGCTAGAGTAGTCTGGGTAAATTGAAGGAAAGTGAGATTTCAAATAATGTATGCGATTATGGAAAAAGGAAAATATACTGAAACAAAGAGGTTAGCAAAGGATAGTCAAGGTGAAGATCAGCGCAGCCGTGACAGGACCTTTTTCTTTCTTTCTTTTTCCTGTTTAGCCTCCGGTAACTACCGTTTAGATAATACTTCAGAGGATGAATGAGGATGATATGTATGAGTGTAAATGAAGTTTAGTCTTGTACATTCTCAGTTCGACAAATCCTGAGATTGTGGTTAATTGAAACCCAACCACCAAAAAACACCGGTATCCACGATCTAGCATTCAAATCCATGTAAAAATAACTGGCTTTACTAGGACTTGAACGCTGGAACTGTAGGCTTCCAAATCAGCTGATTTGGGAAGACGCGCTCACCACTAGACCGACCCGGTGGGTTCGTGACAGGACCTGCCCTATTAGAAGAACACTATGAATGAATAAACATTTAGTAAATCTTTTCATACCTTTTATTTTTATCTATCACAAAAAAAAAAACAAATAAGAAAAAAATTACCTAACTTACATGCATATCTATACTATTATATAAAAGGAAGAGAGTTTTTATTTGTTCGGTATAAACAAAAAACTACTCGATCAATCGCAACCAAATTTTTATCCATGTTTCTTGGCATAACTGAGAAGGTTTTTAGAAATTTCATCTCGAAAAAAGATATATATGTAGTACTGGAGATTTCCAGGTTGAAGCACAAACTTTAATGAATTGAATTAATGACTTGTGAACTGTGAGTCTTCATCACTGTATGAGTTAAGTTTGCCGACCTACCAAATACTTTCAAATTTGCAAGATACATTCGTATTGTCCCAGGGAAGGTTTTAAGCCATCGACCGAGACCCTAAAGGTTATGATATTAAAATTATTCATTATTTTTTCGCCCCCAAGAAGGGTGAAAATGTGAATTAAAGAAATTCATTAAGGAAAAAATAAATTAATCCTTTTACTTCATTATTTTATTTTTGCCATCATGGCAAAGAAATAAGTTTCTTGAATTTTTCGTCGTCAAAGGCCTCTGTACTTTAGTTACCATAGTTACTATTCTATCTTTTGTAATTAGTTTGTTTTTCAGGTTTCTATAAAGCCTGAATATCATAATTATTATTCATCAGTATTATTGTCACATCCATGAGGATAAGGTACAGTGCAGAGTGCAAGAGGTGGAGCCCTCTGGGTAGATGGAAATGACGACCCAAGCAAGCTCTGCGGATGTCCAGGGCGACCGTCCACCTGGCAAATTAGGATTGGTGAGCAAAGCGAGCTCTGCAGCCATGAAGTAAGCCGTTTGGTCCCGGGAGGCCCTGAGTTGGCTCCGGGATTTGCCTGGGCTAACCTGAGCCCCGAGGGTCCAGATTCTAGCTAGACGGGCCGGCTATTTATATATTTTATGTATTCAATTATAGTTTAATATAATTTATATATTTAACGTTAGCCTACCTCATGAATAAACAGTTAATAGAATGTAGAAAATTATTATAGGACAAAAATAAACCTTAAAAATATTATTACTATTTAAATAATTAATTTTAAAAAAAAACGTGTAGCATATATAGGAACTAAACTACATAAAAGAATCCACATACACGATCTAAGATTTTTTTCAGTAAATTTAGATAATTAATTTAATATCAATTTCAACATAAAAATAGTTCAATACATTTTTTTAATAAACAATAGTGACGATAAAAAAAGGAAAAGAGCGGATTAAAATTTGCTAAGTTTTAAAGTTTAGGGTTCGATCGAACTTGAAATTTTACTTGATCTAAGTTCAAGCCGGATTTTCTACTTTATTTAATTAGATTGTAATTGATATGAAAGTATTCTTAGAAAAATAATAATTTATTGCTAATTTGACAGAATTAAGTGGTTTAAATTAAGAATTTAAATATAATGTTTTACAGTTAATGTTTGGTTAACAATATAATTGGAAACCGTAGTTTCCAAGTTATTGGCCTAAAAGTACTCAATAACAGACTACGGAAAAATCACTGCTGGCACCAGTATTATTGCACCTTTAAGTAACTGACACACCAGGGATAGAAAGCAGAAAGTTTGGGTATGCTGATGATCGGGACATATCTACCAGGCACGTATCTTTTGAAGCTACAGAGAGAATTCTGACTTGTCGATATTGATAGTATACTTCCGAAAATTATGACTTAAGCCTAATAAAAATAAGAGGCTAGCGGTTAGAGAGTTTAAGTACAAGAGAGAAGACTTGCTCGTGATAGAGAAACGACGGACCTGGATCTTGATAGACTTCAACCTTTAAGCCAATATTACAAAGACAGAAAAAATTAAAAAAAGAAACAACATAAGGGAAAAACTTTTCGCTACTACTTTGATAAAATGCGGGAACTCTGAGAACCTTCTGCCTGAATAAAACTTCTGCTTCTCTTAGAACAAGATTTTCCAAAATCCGGAATTACCAGTACACAAACCTCAACACCAATAGGTTTATAAACAGAACAAATCATAGTTCTTTCCCTGAAAGTAACAATGTCCACTATACAGCCAGTCCGTGATGAAACGAGTAAATATGTCGCTTAAAAAAATGAACGTCAACTAAATTTCAGTAGGCTTAGCACGCTTATATGTTACCGTAAATTCGGCTTGAATAAAATTTCATGGACTTTACTTCTCAATTTTCCTAATAAGCTTGGCATTGATTTTACCATATATTTGCGGATGACTTGAATGATATCAGGTCTCTTACAACCAGTACGATTACGATATTTATCATAGATTATATTTAAATTGTAAGGCAAAACTCTCTAATTTTAATTCATTTGTAATATTTAAAAA
This sequence comes from Lycorma delicatula, assembly GCF_047948215.1. Lineage (NCBI taxonomy): Eukaryota > Metazoa > Arthropoda > Insecta > Hemiptera > Fulgoridae > Lycorma > Lycorma delicatula. The sequence continues at coordinate 81,033,779 of NC_134463.1, forward strand.
ATAATATTTAACATAATTATGTTAAAATAGGTATTTAATCAGTAAACAGATTTTGCTTTGATATGAAATATCATATGTATTTATAATAAAATAATTAATATAATGCAATTTACGTTAGACATTTGCTGATAATTTATGAAATAAAAGCTAACCTTTGTAACTGCATTTTCAGCATTATTAATGTATATCCGTCTTTTAAATCTTTACTGCGGTTAACTCATTTTTTAAATTTATATTTTTCAAAATAAAATCTGAATAAAAGTACATTAAAGAAAAACAATTCTCAAATACTACGCACATTAAATACACACTTAAAACACGTTAAAACCCATTTATTTACTAACTATGAAAGTGTTAAGACTCAGGCTTCATTTCCTCCTTTTTATTTGTAAAAATAAAATTTTTCACTTTTTTTCTTACTCTTTATAAATTCTCACTTTTTTGTTACTTTTCTTAAATGAATTTGTCTAATGCTCTGTTGTTAGTCGGTCTTTTCCATCCTTCAAAGACTCAACATGTGTTTAATACTTATGTGAAATTAATTAATACAATAATGTTATATATATATATATATATATATATATATATATGAACTACAAGTTCAAAGATTATAATAAAAATAATTTATATTATAAACAAAATAAAGGCTTTTATTTATTTGAATGAAAAAGCGAATAATAAATATTTTTTTATCCTTTTTTTTAACCATACTAGGTGAACCGGTAACCGCCTGAAAGACATTGCCTCGATTGGCGTAATGTGACGCGGGGATATCTAACCACCACCCGTCAGTATTGTCCGATCATCGGACACTTTCCCGTCGAGGTCCCTCTTGGGGCATTACGACCTCTGCTTCTGGATGCCGTAATACCCCTCCACGAGTAGGCTCTCTCTCTTTTTCCTGTTTAGTCTCCGGTAACTATCGTTAAGATAATTCTTCAGAGGATGAATGAGAATGATATGTATGAGTGTAAATGAAGTGTAGTCTTGTACATTCTCAGTTCGACCATTCCTGAGATGTGTGGTTAATTGAAACCCAACCACCAAAGAACACCGGTATCCACGATCTAGTATTCAAATCCGTGTAAAAATATCTGGCTTTACTAGGACTTGAACGCTGGAACTCTCGACTTTCAAATCAGCTGATTTGGGAAGACGCGTTCAGCACTAGACCAACCCGGTGGGCTCCCCGAGTGGGCTACCCTTCTCTTTCCTACCACTAGTTGGGTCCGAGTACGCTTCCCGTGCATACTCCCCGACCCTCGCGCGCCCTGCCCTCACACGTTGAGGATCCTCCACGCCTCATCAGAGTGCCCCAACCTTGTCGCACGACATCCTTCGCAAGAAGGCTACCTCCCTGTCTCTACCCGGTTCCGTGCTTCGTCCTCTCTAACTACATAATTTTTTTAGCCAGTCTCAATTTCAATAATAAATATTTAAAATAATTAAACCTAACCGAGGCGGCATATTATTCGGCAAAAAGAAAATAACGGTTTAACGAACCCCATGCAGCTCTAACAGATATACTAGTATATCCTTTTCTACAGTCAAGTTCAAAGTATCTCTACATTAGCTCGGATAAGATGACATGAGTGCATGTTTTTACACGACTGCCCAAAAAGATTGTATTTAGGGTGTAAGTTTGTTCCATCATAGTAGCTCAACGGCTGAACCAATTTAGACGTATGATCCCGCGTTGGATTCCTTACTTTACTGGGAGTGTTATAGGCTATATAAATAAATAAATAAATAAATAAATATATATATATATATATATATATATATATATTTTAAATGATTTAAAAAAATTGGAAAAATTATACTATATATAAATAGGCCTACTATATACCAAATTGTCACCCGCACGCTCTTTAATTATCCAATATTAAACAGCAATGTTTGCTAGCAATGATTTTATTTTGGAAGTGGTGTTTTTTAATTTTTAATATTTATCTTTTGTTTTTTCATTAGAAAACAATAAATCATTTTAAAAATATACTCTGCAACGTGTGTTAATGCAATATAACTTCATTCAACTTACAATGTATCAAAAAATATTTCCGTAGAATATTAAAATCTGACTGAGAAGCATGGAAGACATTAAGAAAACAAGAAAAGTTACGATCGAATTTTTTGTTGTAATGATATTTAAAGAAATCTCAAAAAAGTTTTTTTTTAAATAAGAGAAAGTAAAGAGGCTCCCCACCACTTCAAGTAAATATTTTTGATTTATTATTTATACTAATTTTGAATCACAGTTAAGGTCAAACTAATATCCAGATTTGTTTAAAAGTAGATCAGGCACTTTTATACGGGTTTGAGTACTAGATCGTGAATACCGGTGCTCTTTGGTGGTTGAGTTTCAATCAACCACACATCTCAGAAGTGGTCGACCTGAAAGATCTTAAATCCTGAAGATTTTAAGCATATCTGTATTCCATATCAACTCACTAATATAATACTACAGGGTTATGAATTACCTGGATAAATAATACAATACATACGTAGTTACATAACGAAAATATTTAATGCTTAAATAAAAAAAAGAGGAAAAAAACCGTATCGTATTATGTAATAAAGTAACTTATTTTATAATAATTTATGACTTTTTTAACTATGACTTGGACATAACTTTAGTTAAACGTCTATCTATACTTTTCAAATATAAAAAAAAAAAACTTTAAAAACTCTTAATGCTATTAAACATAATTTACTTTTTCATGTCACACAATATAAATGTAAATTATGTTTACATTATTTTTTCTTCAACAAAAGTTATATTTTTGTTTTAGACTGATTATTAACGGTTCTATAGTTGATATGCTCTATACCTCGATGATTTTGAAGTATAATCATTCGTTTCATTTAAATGGAAAAAATAAAGAATGTGTATTTTATTTTATTCCCAGATCAATTTTTAATTAATTTATGCAGTTACGTTTTAATACTAAATGTATTTTTAAAGACTGAAGAAAAAAACGACTAAAAAAATACCCCTTTTGATTAACTAACACAACTTTATGCTTGCTTAAAATGCACAGCCTAAACATATAATTTACAAGCACCCGTCATCGCGGCTTCACTCGTGCTATAAGCGTGTAGAACTTCAAAATGGAAATAGGTTGTTAATAATTACTTGTGAGCTGTAGCTGTCAGAGTGCTATTCACAACTTACTGGATAAAATAAATGTTCTTACTGAATAGATAAATTTAAAATGATGTGTTCCCTAAATAAAGAAAGACTTCAATTCAATTAAATATTTTAAGTCTTTCAATAACTAGTCTCACGATAAATTAGCTGAATTTTTAAAAACTCTGCAAGACGGAAACCTTTTCAAAACGGAATTCATGCTCGGCCCCGTCAGATTCCGTTTTGGAGAGATTTATTGTAGTAATATAATTTATAAAACACTTACTTTTATTTTTGATCAGAATATGGCTTTATTAATCCCAGTCCTTTGATGGGAATGGAATGGAATGCAAAGTTGGCGGGAGTTTATTTCTCCCTACGAATCGCAGAACCTGGACAGAGTCCCTTGCTGCTGGATGATTTTAATCGGGCGTGTTTTTAAAAGGTTTATTTTAAATGACGGGTCTAATTTTTCAAGTTTTGTTTTATTTAATATTTAGTATTTTAAGGACGGATTTAATTGCATTCCAATCCGTTGTTAAACCAGCGTTATCGAACCCATTTTATGGGCCGACCGCGGAAGGCTAGGCTTATGCAACCTGTCCTCCCGACGTAATTCCCCTTCAGACCGTCCACTGAAGTCTTTTCGGTGCTAACGCTTCACAGGCTAGCAGGAATACGCCACAACGGGGCACTAACTATGTGGAGGGAGCAATGCGCCCCCTTTTCCGGAGGAGTCGCAATTGCTGATTTGTGTTAATTTTTATGTAAGTTTTAAAGTAAGGGTTGTGTAGAAGCTCTTCATCCACTTCTGTTATGGCTGCCTTTCAGGACGCATCTCTGCTGGGCTCTGTTCCGGACTCCAGTCCGTGATGTTGGGACGAGTAGAGGGTCTTCCTTCTTCTTCTTCTCCCTCTTCTTCTTCCGATGACCTCTTCATTCTTCTTTGGCCTGCACTTTCCGAGAATTGGTAGTAACCGAAGTTACATACCGTTAACATACCTCGTATTCCCGAGGTCCCAAAGGGCTGAACGGGGGAAAGTGCAGGTTTCTTCTTTCTTCCATGCTGTCAGTGGCTGCTGGGCTTGTGACTGCTGGGCTTATGGCTGCTGGGCTTATGGCTGCTGGGCTCGTTCCCTCATTCTTCTTTCTTGAAAGGAAACCTTTGATGGGTTGATAAATGTTCCCATTCTTTTATTTTAAACAAAACGAACGAAAAACTTTCACGTTTATCAGTGAAATACTAATTTAGTGACAAAGATGAATTACTCTCTAATTTTCTGATAACGGTTATTAACTGTTTGTACCCCTAATTTAGAATAAAATAATAATAATAATAAATCGATAATTTAAAATAGAAATAGGCGCGCGCGCGCGCGCGCGATCACGCACACACACACACACACACACACACACACACACACGCAGAGAGAGAGAGAGAGAGAGAGAGAGAGAGAGAGAGAGAGAGAGAGAGAGAGAGAGAGAGAGAGAGAGAGAGAGAGAGACCGATTCGCTGAACTGCGTAGGAAATTGGTCTGAGCATGCGCGGTTGCTATTAAAACGCAGACTCCGGCAAACCTACACTCTTCAGTACAATCAGCGTATAGTAAAAATATACTTTTATTTGACAAATTAATCTTAGAAGCAGCGGCCAGCAATATTCCAAAACAATGGGTAAAACTGTAAAAATAAACGCCCCGTGATGGAATGAGAAGTGCGAAAAAGCCGTAAAAGATGCTAAATGTGCCTTTAATACCGTTACGTGGCATAACACATACTCTAATTAAGTAGGTTATAAATTAAAACGGGCAAAAGCTCTTCGTGTGATTAAACTTAGCAAAAAAGAAGTCATGGCTTAAATTTATTTCGAACTTAAACGAACACCCCAAATGTGGAACAAAATTCACGCTTTAGACAATAATAAAAAAATTGTAAAAATTTCGCCGTTAATTAAATCAGGAAACACTCATACGCAAAACTCTTCAAAGGTAGCCAAAAGGTATGCTAGCTCAAAATTATGCTAACGATTCGAGTCGTTAGCTTATCTACTACTACTACTACTTAATGCAGTAGATGATACGATATCAGAAAACCGTCAAACAGATGAAGCAACAAAAAATCTAAATGACAAATTGACTCTTCAAGAACTACAGGAAGTATTGAAATCATACAAAAATACAAGCGCAGGACCGGACGACATCCCGCATACATTTCTCAAAAATTTACCGCTCGCAGGAGTTATAATATTTACTTTATATCAATTGTATGTTGTTGAATAATATATTTCCCTCAAAACAGGGAGAAGCGACCTTTATACCAATATTAAAATCAGGTATGAATCTCTCTGTAAAAGAAAGGCACCGATCGATAGCTTTAACGTGTTGTACATGCACACTTATGAAAAAATAGTTAATTAAAGGCTCAAGTTGTAATTTGAAAGTAATAGTATACTGTTACCACATCAGCATGCAGTCAAACTAGTGGTGCTCTACAACAGATAGTTTAGTAACGATTTTAAAAACGCTTTTAAAAACATAGGAACATAACGCCTTGACACATAGTGGAGAGACCGTATAACGAAATTGCTACCAAATTACAAGATACATGGAAGTATGATATATTTTATTGCGAACTCTGTAAACTCTAGAAAACTCGAGTAAGAGTTAATGGCATACTCTAGAAACTGTTTGAAATCGAAAACAACGTTCCGCAGGGAGGTATCATAAGCGTCACTGCATTCCTACTTGCAATAAACCACATTGTAATATTCCAGCACCTATCAAGGTCACGTTATACGCCGATGACGGTACGTTAATGCTAGCAGGAAGAAATATTACAACACTAGTAATACTTTAAAATTACCTCATAGCACTCCAGATTTTCTTCAATGAGACAGGTTTCAAAATACCTAAAACTAAAAACTCACTTCTGTGCGCTTTAAGGCAAAGAAGAAAAATCAGTACCTAAATAACAAGAAACTAACTGTTACAGGTAAAGTCAAAATCCTAGGTTTAACGCTTGACAGCAAATTATCGTGGAACGATCATCTGCAATAATTACAAATCGACTGTCTCAAAAGACTCAACATCTTGAAAATATTAATTTCGAAGAACTGGAGAGTAGAGCAAGAAGTTATAATTAAAAGATACCGTGCCTTAGTACATCTAAATTAAATTATGGCTTAATAGTTTATAACTCAACGAAACGTACGTTTCTGCAAATATTAGAATCAATACATAATGCTGCAGCAAGGCTGCCGACTGAGCGTTCCAAACTATTCCAATCGAAAACACATTATGCGAAGCAAATCTTACAACACTTGAGTACCGTAGAAAAACATGTTAAATTACAGCATATCGACAATAGTAACACCATCTAACATACGAGTAGTTAATGCCATCATGCAATTCACACAGTTTTCATTTCAATACAAAAATGCGAAGAAATTGCCTAAACCATTCGAAGAGAGAGCAATAAATTACCTGAATCATCTCAACATCACCAACCTCAACACAATGAAACAAGAATTTGCTAAACACCTCCTTAGCTTCAATCAACATTAGAAATACTGAAAGATAATACGGACATTTCTAAACGTGATTATAGATTACACAATCATCACTGAAAATCAAGCACTGAAAGCTCTGTAGTTATGCCAGAAATAGATCTTTTATTAACATGCAGATGATGTTTCTACCTTCAACAGCGAAAGTTTTGCCATTCCCCAAGCATTAAAACACATCGAAAAAGCTGATATAGAAAAATTAATAATTTTTACAAATTCCATAATGCAATAACAGCAATAGAAAATAAATTAACGGACAATGCCGTAATCCAAAAAATAAACGAACAACCTAATCAAAGCCAAAAGGCCTTCTGCAGAAATCAAACTCGGTTGGATACCGTCCCACTTAGACATTAAACAGAATGAAGCAGACAAGTTAGTTAAACAAGCTGCTGAATCTCACGAACACTGTCCAATTGAACATTTTGCCGATGTTTAAAGAAACTCAAAAACTATCGAAAAAGAAAGTAATTAATACCTTTCTTTTTTCTTTTTCCTGTTTAGCCTCCGTAACTACCGTTTAGATAATAATTCAGAGGATGAATGAGGATGATATGTATGAGTGTAAATGAAGTGTAGTATTGTACATTCTCAGTTCGACCATTCCTGACATGTGTGGTTAATTGAAACCCAACCACCAAAGAACACCGGTATCCACGATCCAGCATTCAAATCCATGTAAAAATAACTGGCTTTACTAGGACTTGAACGCTGGAACTCTCGGCTTCCAAATCAGCTGATTTGGGAAGACGCGTTCACCACTAGACCAACCCGGTGGGTTAAGTAATCAATACCTGGAACAAAAAATATCAACTTCATACCAAATACGAAAAATGTTTTGAAGAAAATCCCGTACGCTCATTTCCCAGGAAACAACAAGAAATCATAACTCGATTTAAGATAGGACACGCTAATTTCAGCCACGTACATCTCATATTGAAAAAGAAGCGAAATCTTTGCGAATATATAACAGGATTATCTATCAGTAAAACACATTATTACCGACTGTCCACAATATCAAACGGAAAGAATGTAACATAACGATTCCTAAGATCTAGAAAAGTGCTTAAATAATGTGAAAATTTTTGAGAAAACTTAGTTATCTGGACTTCAATTTTCAGCATTATATATATGTGTAAATAATAAGTAACAAATTCTGTTAGACATGTGACTTCTTATTCTGTGTTAACTCCCGAATGGTACTTACTGCTACAAGATGTATTCGGTAATTTCATATTATATACATATGAGCCACTAGGTGTCGCTAATGACCGACCAATAAGTTAATGCGTCATCAAAAAAAAAACAAAACCAAAACCAATACATTACTAGTACTACATAAAACATTACTATCTCATACGGTAAATTAAAATTTAATTCACTATTATTGTGTAACAATAATAATAATTACATTAAGCAGAAATATAACCGGTTAGGTTTTTATGACGCGGTACATTATTTACATTGCAATATATAATAAACAGTCATAAAAATTTATTCAGTAATCGATAACAAAAAATTAAAATCTTTATAATTAATTATATAATCATGAATCATACACACATATAATAATAATTTATAAAAACCACTTACCAAACTTTTTTATATGTGTTCAAGTACTTTCGGGTACCAAATTCATCATCAGGAGCTCAAAAACTTTTACATTATTCTTAAAATAAAAAACTAAAACTCATTCATCGTATGTAAGACGTCAAGTAAAACGTAAAAATGTACAACAGTGATCGTCATGTATTAAAAAATTATGTCGACTTAATGTCCACTCACAATAAAAGTTTCCACCGCTCTGGTAAAATTGAAAGCAAACGGCGTAGTCAGCTCACTCTATAGTTAAAGTTCAGAACTTGTCTATATAATATATCATTGTCAATTCTTGTTTGTTCATTCATTCATTTATTATTATTAAGATATATATGGGCATTTTTCTGGTTATATTATATAGGTAGTACCTTCTATATTATTTTAAAAATCAAGAATTTCAATAAAATTTTCTGGATTATAATTATACCTCCTCTATGAATCATGAGACCTTGCCGTTGGTGAGGGGACTTGAGTGCTCAGGGATACAGAGTAGCTGGACCGAAGGTGCAACCATATCGGAGAGGTATCTGTTGAGAGCCAGACTAAGGAATGATTCCTGAAAGAGGGCAGCAGCTCTTTCAGTAGTTGTTAGGGGCGTGAGTCACAATGACTTAAACGGCCATATCAACATCACTCAGTCCTCTGAGTACTGCGCAGCTGAAAGCAATGAAAAACTACAGCTGTTTTTTTTTCCAAGAAAATGTGGCTCTCTGCATTTTCACTTAACAATAATGGAGGCGCCTTCCTTGGTAAAATATTCCGGAAGTAAAATAGTCCCCCGTTCGGATCTCAGGGTGGGGACTACTAAGGAAGGGATCACCAGAAAAGTAAAAATTAACATTCTACGAGTCGAAGCGTGGAATGTTAGAAGCTTAAAAAAGGTTGGTAGGGTAGAAAATTTAAAAAGGGAAATGGATAGGGTAAAGGTGGATATAGTAGGAATTAGTGAGGTTCGGTGGGAAGAGGAAGGCGACTTTTGGGCAGGTGACTTTAGAGTAATTAACTCAGCGTCAAATAATGGGCAGGCAGGAGTAGGTTTCGTGATGAACAAGAAGATAGGGAGGAGAGTGGAGTATTTCAAGACGCATAGCGATAGAATCATTGTAATAAGGATAAAATCAAAACCTAAACCGACAACGATTGTTAACGTCTATATGCCTACAAGCGCCCATGATGATGATGAGGTAGAGTGTGTATACGAAGAGATTGATGAAGCAATTAAACACGTAAAAGGAGATGAAAATTTAATAATAGTTGGAGATTGGAATGCAAGCATTGGAAAAGGCAAGGAAGGAAATATAGTGGTTGAATACGGGCTGGGCAAAAGGAATGAAAGAGGGGACCGACTTATAGAGTTTTGCACGAAGTATAATTTAGTAATTGCCAACACCCAATTTAAAAATCATAATAGAAGAATATACACTTGGAAAAAGCCAGGCGATACTGCAAGGTATCAGATAGATTATATCATGGTTAAGCAAAGATTTAGAAATCAACTCGTTGACTGCAAAACTTACCCTGGAGCAGACATTGATAGCGACCATAATTTGGTGATAATGAAATGTAGATTGGGGTTTAAAAACCTGAAGAAAAGGTGTCAGATGAATCGGTGGAATTTAGAGAAGCTTGAGGAAGAGGAGGTAAAGAAGATTTTTGAGAAGGACATCGCAAGAGGTCTGAGTAAAAAAGATAAGGTAGAAAATGTAGAAGAAGAATGGGAGAATGATAAAAAGGAAATTCTTAAATCATCAGAAGCAAACTTAGGCGGAATAAAGAGAACTGGTAGAAAACCTTGGGTTTCAGACGATATATTGCAGCTGATGGATTAACGTATAAAATATAAGAATTCTAGTGATGAAGAAAGTAAAAGGAACTATCGGCAATTAAGAAATCCTATAAACAGGAAGTGCAAACTGGCGAAAGAAGAGTGGATTAAAGAAAAGTCTTCAGAAGTGGAAAGAGAAATGAACATTGGTAAAATAGACGGAGCATACAGGAAAGTTAAGGAAAATTTTGGTGTACATAAATTAAAATCTAATAATGTGTAAACAAAGATGGTACACCAATATATAACACGAAAGGTAAAGTTGATAGATGGGTGGAATATATTGAAGAGTTATACGGAGGAAATGAATTAGAAAATGGTGTTATAGAGGAAGAAGAGGAAGTCGAGGAGGATGAAATGGGAGAAACAATACTGAGATCTGAATTTAAGAGAGCATTAAAAGATTTAAATGGCAGAAAGGCTCCTGGAATAGACGGAATACCTGTAGAATTACTGCGCAGTGCAGGTGAGGAAGCGATTGATAGATTATACAAACTGGTATGTAATATTTATGAAAAAGGGGAATTTCCGTCAGACTTCAAAAAAAGTGTTATAGTAATGATACCAAAGAAAGCAGGGGCAGATAAATGTGAAGAATACAGAACAATTAGTTTAACTAGTCATGCATCAAAAATCTTAACTAGAATTCTATACAGAAGAATTGAGAGGAGAGTGGAAGAAGTGTTAGGAAAAGACCAATTTGGTTTCAGGAAAAGTATAGGGACAAGGGAAGCAATTTTAGGCCTCAGATTAATAGTAGAAGGAAGATTAAAGAAAAACAAACCAACATACTTGGTTATTTTTTTTCCTATTTAAAAAAAATATATTTAAACATATATATATATATATATATATATATATATATATATATATATATATATATATATATACATATCCTATGACACTCCCAATAATGTAAGGATTCCAACGTTATACATATAAATCGGTTCAGCCGTTGAGCTGCTACGGTAAAACAAACTAAATACATTATATCTAATACTAATATAAAATAAATATTAAATACTAATGCATTCTAAATACATTACACTAGTTACCGGGCACAGTCGTGTAAAAACACAAGACGATCAGAATCTGGAGTTGTTGAATATTTTTTCATATGAACATCAGAATTATTAGGAAAACTTTTATTGATTTAATGTGGCATTTAAATTTTTAAACAACGCGTTTAAAATTGATATGCTTTAATTCTTATCGAAACTTGGATTGATGAAGCTGTCTTTTTCAAATATTGTATAGATGTGTATAATTCCTAAGTGCGATGGTGTTTGTAAAGTTAAGAAAATAGTTGAAATCGTTGTCATTAAAAGTTTTCAATGTAACTAATCGTAGTAGATAAGAAAATAAATATTATCTCTGTCGTTCTCCGAATGGTGACGAAAGCAAATTCGTTGAAAGTTTGGCTTTAGATAACCAACTGAATCCTTGATAGGCGATATAAATTCGGCTGATAATACCACTATGAATACATTAATATACTCAACGGATATGGTTTTACTTCTTATATTAATCCTACCACATGCATATCGGTTAATTTACAATCTTGACTAGATATATACTTTTTAAAAATATAAATAATAAAATTCACAGTTGTATTTGTAATGTTTTAAATACAAAAATTATAGATTTCTATTTCAATTCATATGTTTACTGATACTAATTTAAGTAGAAATAATACTAACAAAAATACCATTACAAAATACAATATAATCATTACAATGTGGGCATGACAAGACTTCCTTGTACGCCTTTTAAATTACATATATACATTTTTTTTTTAAATGAAAAGTATTAAAAATTTTATTTCATTAATAATTTATGAAATTTTTTCATATTTTTTTTGAAATTGTTATTATTGAATTATTTATTATAAAAGATTTTTTTATAATCAGAGAATAATAATTATTAATAAATCAATATATTTAAATTAAAAAAAAAGTTAACAAAAGAAAAGGAGATGAAGTCTGACCAAATATTTCATTAATTAAATTTTTATTTGGCAATAACTCTGGAACCAATGAAAATAAGTACCACTTATGATATAATGTTCAAAAGCGCTCAATAAGGGCTAATTACTGCAGTTAAGAAAAAGTCCAAAATCCAGTTTTTTGGATTTTGGGCTTTTTTTGACACTTTGCTCTTTTGGACACTTTTTTTGGCTCAGTTCATTGCAATCAAAAGGGAAGGTGCTCAACTAGATGTTACAACATCTCGATTCCCCCCCCGAGGGGAGAAGATCCCATCTCGTAGCGTATCAGGTCGCTACACCACCCTTTCCGTTCCATGCCAGTAATGGCTTTAACGGAGGACATCTTCTCGCCCTCAAAATGATCACATTCCACAGTGTTCAGTCCGGCCTCGTGAGATGCCACCGATGCAGATACCCCGAGGGACATCTACATCGGTAAGTTCACCCCGATAGTAGATTTTGAATTTTGCCTTCCTAAGAAGACATCTGACACCTAATGCTACCACGTTGCCCTCAGGAACTAAGCGAGAAACCTACTCGCGGAAGATCGAAGACCCCGCGCCTAGTTCTAACAATTTAATGACCCAATTTCGTGAATGTCTCGAATTCTACGCAAAATAACAACAACTTCCCCACTAAAAGTGTTGATCGCAACGAAATTTAGACCTAGCCCCCTTAATAAACCCAGCTAACGTTATAACTCATATATGAGTGCACAATTTAATCGGACTCCGGTCTGGTCTACCGGGGAGAGGAAAATGAACGCCTACTCCCGCTCAGCTCCCATCACGGAGTCCCGCGTGACATTCACCTTGTTCCATTAACCGCTGTCGAAACGCCGCTGCATACCACCTAAGCGGCATGCAGCCACATCCCGCCAACAATGTCGTATGCTCATACAAATGCCCCCGTCGAAGCGCGACCGCATCCCCCGGGACAAGGAATTCCATGCCCGTTGGCAGCGGCCGCAACTCCGCCGACGGCTTAACATATCAATTGACACCTCTTATAACTAACCGTGGCTAGTTGCCGAAGCGCCTACCTTCGGTCAATCAAACTGCCCAGGCGGACCCTAGCCACCCGGGTTCCTAACTACTAAATCCCTTCGGCCGTCCTGCATCGGGCGAGGTAGATATTACAACAGCTGTAAATCCAAAATTTCAATATCCTACGGCTAATCGTTTTGAAGTTATGCGAGGTACGCACATACATACGGACATAAGTCACGCCGTAACTAGTCAAAATGGATATTTTCGTTGAAATCTGAAAACCGAAAATTTCGCGATCTCAATACTTCCTTTACTTCATACAAGGAAGTAAAAATACAATATTTTGTATAATATTACAGTATTTTATATTAATTTTTTTTCCAATATTTTGTAAATACTACAAAATTCAATATTGTAATAATCTTGGAGGGTTGCATCAAACCAGTCAAATGACTGAAGATAAAAAAAAATCGTTCCAGATATAAGAACCTATTTTTAGAGTTAATGAAAGAACACCTAGCCGGAGTCTGGCATTTACTATAAAACTTTATAAATAGAAAATCTTTTGAAAAAAAGAGCTTTTATTTATAAATAGCATTCCAGTTGTACCACTATAAGTATTTGGTCTAATATATCAGCGCTCATATTTCGATAATCGAGGCGTACAAGTTAAATTTTCATTAAACCCAACTTAATTCAAGTTATCATATACTCACATCGATCCCTAATCCTTTAATGCAAAAACTACCAACCCAAATTTATTGAGAGTGGGTTAAACCGCTCCTGAAATGTAACATTAAATACAGGTCGATACACACACGCTTTTTTAAACATATTTTAAAAATATTTTTGGACTAAGAATAACAGGAAACGTCGAAGAGTACAAAACATGTAGGAAGGATTTTTTGAACGAATAACAATATTTTCTCTTTATTATATTTTATGAAAAGCCAAAACAATTAATAATTATTTTATAACCATAAAAGTAGTGTTCATTACTAGATAAATTCAATTATATTACTAATCTTTAATTTTTTTTATTAAAAACACTTAAGATATAACAATATATATTTGATCTTAACTTAATGTAAGATAAATATTAAAAATATTGCTCAAGTGTTTTATAAGTTACAACAATGACCTAGTGACGTCTTACGATTGCAATAAATCAAAATAATTAATGACAAATTGACTGTTAGATAAAAACCATACTGTTTATTCAATATCAAATTTGAATTATTAAATTAAAATTATTTAATGAATAATTTTTATATCTATATGAAATTCTAATTTATTTATGCCAAAAAAATATTAGAATAATTTAAAACGTAACAGGTTACGGTAATTTGAAAATTAAAAGCACGAATTGTTCGAATTGGTGATAACCTTGAATTACGAAAAGAGTTTATAGAAACCTTAAACCAACATCCTCCTATGGCTTAGGAACGCATACGGGACAAACAAACATTCACTTTTATATATATATATATATATATATATATATATATATATATATATATATATATATATATATATAAAGAGAGAGAGAGAGAGAGAGAGAGAGAGAGATGATATTAAATTTAGTAAACCACATAATAATTGTCTAAATAAGTCAATGATGGCAGAGAAAACGTCCACTGATTTAGATAATGACATTAAATTTAATAAAAGAAGCTTTAGATTATTTATTTATACGACTTATTTTATTTATGATTTATGTTGTAGTGACGTTTGAACTGCGGAAAACATTTCGGGATCATAAGAAAACTATAGTTAATTTCGTAATTAGTAGTCCAGTAGTTTTTAGGTTTATCAGGAACAAACGAAAAAGATGTCTCTTTATCCAATACGATCCAATGTCTCCCAGAAAAATCTGTAAGTTTGAATTTCTGTTCAGGTGGAAAAATACTGTTATTAGCTGGCAAACCATTATATATACAGAAAACCATTAATTGAAAAAAAAGTAGTTATTTGTTCAATTAACGTCCAAAAGTAGTTTTGGAGATGAATATTACCGAATTAAAGCTTGAATTAGTAGTTTTCATTAACTTTTTATTGATATAAAATAAATTGTGCAGACAGATTGGGTATTAATTTTTCTGTGTTACATTACACTATTTCGTACTCTTTCTACGTACGTGATATATGTTTACTATACTGTCGGCCCCTAAAATTGAGAGATCCTCGATGTTAAAGAAATGGAAATCACCTCAGTTCTTACTTTCTTTAGTACGTATGTCATTGAATACTTGTTATCCTTGAGAATTATTATGATGATTTTAAAATGACTTCTATTTCGTATTACGTAGACCCAACAGGCATTTATTTGTTTACGGCAACTGAGAGAGATTTTTTGAATAATAATAATAATAAGAAAAGAAATTATTATAAAAAGCTTTAAAATAAAATTCTCTACTTTTGAATAATCTTTTATTTTTGCTGCTCTCATTGATAAATTTATTATAGTACAGAGTGTTCTATAAGTGATGCAATCTTATGGAAGAATGTTCCATTCTTTTGTTGCAGGTTTAATTGACGAGACCCACCGGGTTGGTCTAGTGGTGAACGCGTCTTCCCAAATCAGCTGATTTGGAAGTCGAGAGTTCCAGCGTTCAAGTCCTGTTAAAGTCAGTTACTTTTACACGGATTTGAATACTAGATCGTGGGTACCGGTGTTCTTTGGTGATTGGGTTTGAATTAACCACACATCTCAGGAATGGTCGAACTGAGACTGTACAAGACTGCACTTCATTTACACTCATATATATTATCCTCATTCATCCTCTGAAATATTATCTGAACGGTAATTATCGGAGGTTAAACAGGAAAAAGAAAGAGGTTTAATTGAGAAAAAATGGGTTACAAAATGCAGCAGAGAATATTTATTGTCACCCAGTACATTCGATCTAACAGTTATGCCTAGATTTAGAATGCCTTCACAGAAAAGTACAGTATGGATGCACCAAATAAGTCCTCCATCAAGAGGCTGTATAACAAGTTCCAAGAAAAAGGGAATGTGGTCAGATTACTTCTATATACGGGCCTTTGAAACCAATAAATTTTCAACTTAAAAGGTCAAGGTGGTGAGGCTGTAGAGCAAGGTCACTATCAGTATCTCGAAATTTCACCTAATTAAGGTCACATTTTTCGTAGGCACATATGTAAACAATTAATAAATAAAAATATTTGCAAAAAAAAAGAATTTTGCAAAATCGCACCACCTCCACCACAAAAAAAAATGCTGTAATGTACTACTATGTTGTGACGTCACAGGAGAGCGGTAGAATTAAATAAATGAATAATATTCGAAGTGTAAAAATGTAAGTCGGTGTGGCCGGGTCTCGAACTCGATCGCCCGGTTGAATCGGTACCTTGTACGTCAAGCATCGCGGCTACACCAGTTTACCGACCGGACAAGCGATATCTGTTCATGTAAGTTGTGAAATTACATTAGTTTAGTTAGTGTCGACCGTTACCGCCACACCCGCGCGAATTAAATACGGTATGCGCACTATAGTATTGAATTAAATAAACGAAAAAAATATTATATTTAAACTAGCGTACCCCGTCGCGACTTCGCCCACAATATAGATGTAGCTTCACTCGCAATGCTTTTTTAATAGCAAACTTATTTTTTTATAAATAAAAAAATATTTAATCGACAATATTATATTTAAATTTTCATTAAATCCTGATAAAAAGGTAAATAAAAAATTTTATGAAAAATACTGAAGGAATATACGATAAACAATGAATTGTTGCCCAAAACTTAAGTAAAGGAAGATAAGAAAATTGAACAATTTTTGTTAGACCAATCCATTTTATGAATGAATTAAAATAGTTCAATATAAAAGTCCAATAAAGATAAACAAAACATTTATTACAATCCCAAATCTAGCAATCTCATCGCGGCTCTTCGCCTGTGCTCTATGGTTAATTGCGCTTACTGACACGATCAGAGGATCATGGCTCCCTTCGCTCTCCCTTCCCGTTTTCTCCCGTTTCCCTTTCCTTCTCCCGTTTCCCTTTCCCTTACTTCCCTTTTCCCTTTCTCTGCCCCATTTCCCTTCCCTCCTTCCTATTTCCTCTTTTCTTTTTTATCTTTTCCCGTTTTTCCTTTTCCCTTTTTTATTTTTTCGATTTTCCCTATTTCCCTTTTCCGATTTTTCCCTTTCACCCTTCTTTCCCGGTTTTCGATTCCAGTTGGTTTTCGATGAATTTCGGTAAAGGTTCATTTTGCCGCTAAGCAGAAATCATGGTAAAATACTTTGTTATTCCTAATTTAAAAACAAAGCATTTTCTGGACACATGTTTATTATGAACTTTTTTCATTATTTTAAACAGATAAATACTGCTGTAAAATTTAACGACATTCTTCTGGAGCACTCACACTCATTCTGTCGTTCTGCGCGCGCACACGATGTATTATTATTACTTATTTGACAGATGTAATGAATTACTTCATTTCAATGCTTTACCTACGCTTTTAATTGCAACCAATTTTTTTCATCTGACATCTTCAATTATTTGCTTTACATATTGTAATTTTTTAATTTCATTTTAATTAAATTTATTTAAACCACTTCCTCTTTCCCCATTTCCCTTTCTACTCTTTTCTCTTTCCATTTCCTTTTCCTCGTTTTCCCCTTTTTTCTTTTTTCCATTTCCCCCTTCTTCCCTTTTTACCCTTTTCCCTTTTCCGATTTTTCCCTTTCTCCCTTCATATCATATTGCTTCAGAGGATGAGATGAACCATTTGTTGCGTGTGTGAAAATGCCAAGCCTGACCGGGAATCGAACCCGGGATCTCTGATGCGCCACGGAGGCCGGCTCACCACTAGACCTGAACTCAAAATACATGAACTGCCTCAGTCTCTCGGTTGAAAATTCCGTTGATTTTATAAACTGCGATAAAAGTTTATTGGAAAATCTACTATTTAATCGGTTAAACTGTATGCATAAGGGAAGTAGGACAATAATTTAAATATTTTTTCAATGTCATTAAATAGACATTATTAAATGTTATTAAAGATTATAAAAAAATGTTTAAGATTTTATAAATTGTTTTCTTATCATAATTGGGGGTACTGACTTTTATCCAACTCGGTATTTTAATTATTCGAATAATTTTACTTTAATTATTGCATAGCAATACAAAATTATTATTATATATTTTTTTCTTTAAACTTAATGTCAAATTACACACCACTTATCTAGGCTTAAATACAAATCAGTAGTTGCTTTTGTATAGGTTTAAAACGGTTTGTCCTGCATCTTTAAAAAGTTCGCTTAATTAAATATCAACAATGGAAGTAATTATTTGGGTTACAATAGCATTCAACTACAAATACAAGTAACTTTTCCTTTAACTAAATCTGTTTCGTAAGTCTTACAATATCATAGAAAAGCTATGTATTAATTGATTAAAAATATTGCAAGGAGGGATATGTCTGTTCCAAGGAGATAATCCGTGACCTTTCGATTGTTGTTAGTTCTTTTAGTAGTCTGTCGAATAAATTTATGAAGCATGTAACTAAATTATTTGATTTTTAAAAATATGATGGAAATTAGCCGAAATAATACGATCTAAATAATTTTCTAAATTTATGACTTTATTGATCTACTGAATATAAAATTATTGGATATAAATGTCATCAAAAAAATGTATAAAAATAGAATTATCTAGGCAAAGATGATATAAATAGGTTGTTATAAAATAGGTTATATCTATTACTTATTTAACAAAAGGAAAAGTCGATAGCTTATTTATGTGTCACTAAAAAGACAACTACTGTCAATGTATCGATTGTAATACGACAAGTTATAGTATTTATTCATAATTTAAAATTCACTATCGTTACCGCGATTAAAATAGAAATCAAAAATTATCTTTAGTATTTAAAAAAAGCCTAAATGTATTCACTATTTAATGTTACCTTTTAATCTTTGTAAAAAATAATTTTCTTTTATGTATTCTGATATCGGTAACAATAAAATAAATAAACACGTATTTATTCATATATATTACAACAAAGCAATATTAATATGATATATATAATAATATATTATAACGACACAGCAACTTTACAATCTGTTCAGCAAGATAATTGAACAATAAGTACGTAAGATCTATTTAAACTAATATTAAGTATCCACAGACCTAGCGGCTTTGACTTAATAATGAAATAGAAGAGCACTCCATACGGCCAGACCATAAAGTCACCTAATTGAAACAATAAGGGGCAAACCAAGAATATTGTTCCTCAGCAATCTTGAAAAATCGCTGATCATGTTATCTAATAAATTGACCGCCAAATAATTCGGGTGCCACTTCAAACGACTTTGATACCGTAGGCTGACCAGAGAGATTTCCTGCCGAACGATTCGCAACTTAGGATCATTACTTATGTATCAGGGTATGTTGAGCATTTTCCGCAGTGTTTTTGTCTAGTAATGTTCAAGCACGTCAATACTGGAATTGCATGCAGTATCTCACAATTCAAGCTCGTAAGTCCAAACAGGCTTCAAAACGGATTTATAAATCAATAATTTACTTTCTGCTGAAAGCCGAGATCTATGTCCTATCAGCCAGTACATGTGTTTAAACTTAAGATCCAACTGTTTTCGTTTAGATGTGATATGTTTCGCCCAAGTAAGTCATCGATAGATGAAAACCCAAATATTTACAGTCTTGAGATCTCGGAATCGGAACATTGGAGATAGAAACAGGAGGACAGTGTTCCTTAAGAAGGGTGAACGTGACTTGCTTTGATTTTGTTTCGTTTATTTTTATTTTCCAATACTTAATCCACGATTCGAGGAGAGTGATATAATCTTGAATAAAACAAGATGCAGTAGTCGGATTTTCGTGGACAGCCAAAACTGCAGTATCGTCAGCAAACGTTGCAACTGTGGTAGCTGCCGTAGTTGGCAAGTCAGCCGTAAACCTAACATACAAGATAGGTCCGAGAACGCTTCCATGAGGTTCCCCTGATCGAATAAGGAACAAATTCGTCAAAACCTTTCCATTAATTAAAAATAAATAAATAAACATTTTACCCTAAAATATTGTTTGGAATATACCTCATTCTTAATGTAACATTTTCATTTTGTATAAAAAATAAGTATATTAATATGGATTTTTTTGATTTTTTGCTTGATTATTTATATCTACTGTACATCACCAAAAGAACCTTGAATCAATTTCCATAAAAATTATAGGATTATATTTTAACCAAATGAAATCCAGACATGTTAAAATAAAAATCTTACAAAGGTTCTGGATTTACTTGATAGGCATTTCGGACAAGAAATAGGAATATTTGGATCGGTCCATAAACACCTCTTATCACCGGAATAATACCAAGGCTTCATTAACTCAACAGGAATTGTTAGCATAGATCAAACTAGAAGAAATCTATATTTTATAGGGATTTGAATAATAGATCATGGATACTGGTGTTCTTTGGTGGTTGGGTTTCAATTAACCATACATATCAGAAATGGTCGACGTGAGACTATATAAGACTGTACTTCATTTATTACATTCATACATGTCATCCTCTCAAGTAATACCTTACGGTGGTTCCGAAGACTAAACAGAAAAAGAAGGTTAGATCTATACTTGGAAAACCGAAAATGACAAAAAAAGGATTAAGGATAAGGAAAAGGTGTGGTTGATAAGATAGGATAATCTACTCTCGAAAGAATCACTCTACTATAAAAACAACGTACTCAGAAGAAAACTTATCCTGCCCTAAAACTTTCGGGAGAACGCAGAATCTTTTTCGAAATAGAAACTGTTGATTAATTATTACCGATTTTAAGATCAAGTTAAACATACGTTAAAAAGATTTTTTTCTTTAGAAATGAAATTGCCATCAGAGATAGATATAAATTTCTATTAACATAACCTGGCTTATTTTGGAAATTATGATGATGTAAAAATCTATAAATAAATTATATACCGTTCAAAAAGACATTTTCTTGACGTATCAAAGCGGATAATATGTTTAAGAAACTTTTGTTTTTCTAGAAAATTGTTAAAAATATTCAATAGATGTTACAATTAATTTTTGAGCGAAAAAAGTTAGCAAAAATTAAAAACCTAGAATAAAATTTCAAGGGGGAAGTAGTAGTAATAAATTTTAACAACAATTATAAATTAAACATTTTTTTTTAGTTTTGAAAAAGCCCACCGGTTTTGTCTAGTGATAAACTCGTAGCAAATCACTACTTATTTAACAGCTGATTTTCTAAGTCGAAGGTTCTGAGGTTGAAATCCTAGTAAAAGTCAGTTATTTTTATATAGATTTGAATACCAGATAGTGGAAACCGTAATAATTTCGTAGTTGGGGTTCAATTAACCATACATATCAGGAATGGTCGCCCTGTGTCTGTACCAGACTACACCTCATTAACATGTAAATCATGTCATCATCCTCATACCATTGGGCCATGGGGGGTACTTTATTGTAACAACAAAGGCCACGGGCTGCTTTATTGTTCACTTAAGTTGAAGAGGTTGCAATGTACGAGTAAAAATGAGAAAAAAATACAGTTTTGAAAATATTCATAATTGTTCTGAAGGTAATAATTCTTGGTATTGTAAATTACTTATTTATTAGCAAGAAAATATCAAGTCAGGGTTATGTAAAAATCTCTGACCAATTCAGCATAGAGTAGAATCCAAAACTACTTTCTTGAAAAAGAAATGAACCGGTTTCTCACAGTCTGATCGATAACCCTTCGGATAATATTTGAAAGATCCTTAATGCTCGGTAATTTTTTTTTAATGTGTTATAAAATATACAGTAAAATTCAATAATTAAACGCTATACATTTTCTATATAATAGTCTATAGTATTTTAAGATGAATTTTTACTAATGATAAAATTAATTTAGATATAAAATAGTATAAAAATGAAAAAAAAGGATAATGTTAATAATACAAGAAAATAATTTATTATAAAAATATTATACATTCAACAAATTCTTTCTTGAGGTGGGCGCGTTTTCCATGCTCTCCTCCCACTACGAACACAATTGAATCAATATACGTAATTATAATTATGTGAAGATTACATACGAGCTAGGTTTATCAAATCATACTATTAACCTATACGTGGATAAGTTTCGTATAAAAGTTTTAAGTGGTTTGTTCATAATGAGATAAATTTTCACGCTGTTGTTAGATTCTTTTTTTTGTTACGTAACTAGAAATTAAAATATTTTTTTTTTTAAATACAGTTTAGCGTTTTTAAACCATATCAACTAGTTTTTTCTCACAAGTGCGAAATATATTTAATCATTGGAATATAAAGAAATTGAGTACAATTCTTTTTAAATGTAGCTTACAAAAAAATTCTGTGTAGATTTTTTATACAATTAATTAATCACAAAATAATTTTATTCCTCAGAAGAAAATAAAAACATTTTATTAATTAAATTGTATATTACATTATATTATTGAAGTTAACCCTTAACAAAAAAATAGGTTCAATGTTAAAATTATTAAATTTTTACATGAATATTACAGACAGGAAAAATAGGAAATAATTTATTTCAAAATAAATAATCTTTCAAAAAACGTGTAATACCTTAAACCTTCAAACTAAACTATTAAAAAAAATCAGATTTCTGGTATTGTGCAAGACTGATTATAATAATTCATAATATTTATAATACGAGATTCAAAAATAATGTACTGATTTTTCTATAATTAAATTTTTATTAAGTTTTGACAATATATGTTACTGATTTTTTTTTTTAAATCTTGTTTATTTAGGTAATAAAACTTTAATTCAGGCTTAAATCTAACTAGTGTTTATTACTTTCGTCTAGATTGTAATCAGATCAATTCTTTATAAAACAGTGTCATTAATTGAACTCAAGTAGAAAAACTGATGATAATATAAATATTTTAATTTAATAATTAAAATTTATATTTAATGAAATACAATATTCACAATAAAAGATTATTATTAGAATTGGAAATAGGGAGCGTTCTTAATTTCGTCAAAATATTCAGTTAAAGTTGTATCAGATACCACCCATTTTTAATGAATAAAAAAAATATAATAACAGCAAAAAAATAAATACTGTTCAAGGAGTGAATAAAAAAACATATACACTACTTCATATTGTTATTTTATATAATTTTTTAAGTTACATAAAATAAATACAAGTCTTCAAATATTTATAATGAATATTTAAAAAAATGTTTAAAAAAAAAAAATATATATAAGTTACAATAAACAAACTGGTTTAAAAATAATGGGACAGTATTTTACATAATACTTGAATAATAGTATTTAACATAATACTTAATAAAAAATATTAAGAAAAATAAAATTGTATAATTTTTGTGAACACTTACCCATAATATTCTTGGATAATAACTTTTAACTAAACAAGAAAAAAAGTACACACTGAAAAAATAATCCTTAAATTTTTGAATGTAATAATGATTTTTTCGTCGATTAATATTTCAAGAAAACTGATGACACAGAATAAATAAATAACATAAAGAAGGACGGAAATTTAGTCTTATTTTTTAATATTAGGGGAGTATTATCACGTTCTACTCTACCACGCCATATTAAACACTGAAATAAACAGTTAAACCACAGCCTGATTTAAAGACATTCAATTCTTTACCGGTTACTGATAATACCTGTTATCAGTTTACCTTAAAATAAATTTTCCCCCACCTTTTTAATCCATAATTTAAACTTAAAAAAGGAGGGGGGTTATTCAGTAAATAATAAACATAATTCTATTTCGTAAATTATATAAAAGTAAAAAAGATATTTACTTTTTCCAATGAAATAAAAAAGAAAATTATTGTAATAAATTTCATTTTGAAAAATAAAGTTGGTAATACTGAAGGTTAAAACAATTACAATTCGTAAATAAATTATAACGTTGTATTCTGTTTATACATATAGATGTATACATTTTTATAAGTACATCGAATGTCAATTTAATAAAAATGATGAAATTCAAAATAATTATAAAAAAAAAAAAAAAAAAAAAAAAAAAATACTAATTTAATCAGAAAAAGGTTTGTAAAAATGCTATTTAGATCAAATGAAACAGAATTATACTGTATTTATAAATCTTTAATGACTTTAATTATCAAAAATACTTTTATAAATTCATAAAATAAACATTTTAGCTTGAATCGTAAAAATGTCTATCTAATAGGACGACCAGTCTAAATATTTTAAAAAGATTTCTAAAATTATGAATTTAAAAAAATTGTACAGGTGTGTAAAAAATTCTTTAGAATTAAAAATTAATAGAATATATTCATAAAATATTTATGGATACAATTAGAATTTATTCAAACTATTATTATAAAAAAAAAAGTTCTAGGATAGAATTTTATGTAATTTTTAATTGAAAGTAATAAAAACAAGTGGTCAATTAAAAAATAAAACAATTTCGCTTTTGGCACTCAAAAGTAAACTTTTAGTCTTTTCTAAAATCCAATTTTTTTATTATCTTATTTCTTAAATACTTTGTTAATTAATTTTTAAATATTTTATTACTTTTTTTCTTTAACATTGATTCTAAACGATTTTTATTTATAATTATTTTTTTTAATAAATCCTAAATATCTTCTGAAGATGACTTTTTAACAATTAAAATGCGCATTAAAATTTACTTCCTTATACAAAATAAAGGAAGTAATCTGGATTGCGAAAAATTTCGGTTTTCAGATTTCAACGAAAATATCCATTTTGACCATCCCTGAATCCATTTTGAGTATCCTTTCGGCGTGACGTCTGTATGTACGTACATATATATCCCGCATAACTTGAAAACAATTAGACGTAGGATGTTGAAATTTTGGATTTAGGACTGTTGTAATATCTAGTTGTGCACCTCCCCTTTTAATTTACTAAGCATTTGGCACCGTTGATATTAATACAAATTACAAATTAAATTTCTGCTTACCAATAATTTAAAAAGTGTAAATCGTAGTACTTTCGGAGCTGTTACTACATCTTCAGGGATTTTCAGGGTTGTTAATTTAAATTCATATCAATAATCGTTTTTAAATTAAACTGTTATGTTTATAATAGTCGGTCGTCAAGAATAAAATTAATTTGTACGTCAATAAGACAGTTACGTCATGTTTGTAAGATATTTGCGACTACTACAAAGTGGTTTGGATAACAGTCGCAAATATCTTACAAACATGAGGTTACTGTCTTATTGACGTACGAATTAATTTTATTCTTGACGACCGACTATTACAAACATAACAGTTTAATTTAAAAACGATTATTGATATGAATTTAAATTATCATCCCTGAAAATCCCTGAAGATGTAGTAACAGCTCCGAAAGTACTACGATTTACACTTTTTAAATTATTGGTAAGCAGAAATTTAATTTATACACCTTCCTTTTTGATTGCAATCGACTGAACAAAAAAAACCCAAAATTATAAAAAAAAAAATCAGGTTTTTTGACTTTTTAATAATTGCAGTAATAAGCACTTATTGAGAGCTTTTCAACGATATGTCATAAGTAGTACTTATTTTCATTGGTTCCAGAATTATAACCAAATGAAATTTTAATTAATGAAATATTTGGATCTTACGAGGGGAATATATTGAAGAGTTATACGGAGAAAATGGTGTTATAGAGGAAAAAGAGAAAGTTGAAGAGGATGAAATGGGAGAAACAATACTGAGATCTGAATTTCAGAGAGCATTAAAAGATTTGAATGGCAGAAAGCCTCCTGGAATAGACGGAATACCTGTAGAATTACTGCGCAGTGCAGGTGAGGAAGCGATTGATAGATTATACAAACTGGTGTGTAATATTTATGAAAAAGGGGAAGTTCTGTCAGACTTCAAAAAAAGTGTTATAGTAATGATACCAAAGAAAGCAGGGGCAGATAAATGTGAAGAATACAGAACAATTAGTCGTGCATAAAAAATCTTAACTAGAATTCTATACAGAAGAATTGAGAGGAGAGTGGAAGAAGTGTTAGGAGAAGACCAATTTGGTTTCAGGAAAAGTATAGGGACATGGGAAGCAATTTTAAGCCTCACATTAATAGTAGAAGGAAGATTAAAGAAAAACAAACCAACATACTTGGCATTTATAGACCTAGAAAAGGCATTCGATAACGTAGACTGGAGTAAAATGTTCAGCATTTTAAAAAATTAGGATTCAAATACAGAGATAGAAGAACAATTGCTAGCATTTACAGGAACCAAACAGCAACAATAATAATTGAAGAACATAAGAAAGAAGCCGTTGTAAAAAAGGGAGTCTGATAAGGATGTTTCCTATCACCGTTACTTTCTAATCTTTACATAGAATTAGCAGTTAATGATGTTAAAGAATAATTTAGATTTAGAGTAACAGTACAAGGTGAAAATATAAAGATGCTACGATTTGCTGATGATATAGTAATTCTAGCCGAGAGTAAAAAGGATTTAGAAGAAACAATGAACGGCATCGAAGTCCTACGCAAGAACTACCCCATTAAAATAAACAAGAACAAATTATTGAACAGTAATGAAATGTAGTAGAAATAACAAAGACGGACCACTGAATGTGAAAATAGGAGGAGAAAAGATTATGGAGGTAGAAGAATTTTGTTATTCGGGAAGTAGAATTACTAAAGATGGACGAAGCAGAAGCGATATAAAATGCCGAATAGCACAGGCGAAACGTGCCATCAGTTAGAAATATAATTTGTTTACATAAAAAATTAATTTAAACGTCAGGAAAAGATTTTTGA
This sequence comes from Lycorma delicatula, assembly GCF_047948215.1. Classification (NCBI taxonomy): domain Eukaryota; kingdom Metazoa; phylum Arthropoda; class Insecta; order Hemiptera; family Fulgoridae; genus Lycorma; species Lycorma delicatula. The sequence goes on from NC_134463.1 coordinate 81,060,643, forward strand.
AAGTATACGTTTGGAGCGTCGCTTATATGGAAGTGAAACTTGGACGATCGGAGTATCTGAGAAGAAAATATTAGGAGATTTTGAAATGCGGTGTTATAGGAGAATGTTAAAAATCAGATAGGTGGATAAAATGACAAATGAAGAGGTGTTGCGGCAAATAGATGAAGAAAGAAGCATTTGGAAAAATGTAGCTAAAAGAAGATACAGACTTATAGGCCACATATTAAGCCATCCTGGAATAGTCGCTTTAATATTGGAGGGACAGGTAGAAGGAAAAAATTGTGTAGGCAGGCAACGTTTGGAATATGTAAAACAAATTGTTAGGGATGTAAGATGTAGGGGGTATACCGAAATGAAACGACTAGCACTAGATAAGGAATCTTGGAGAACTGCATCAAACCAGTGAAATGAGTGAAGACAAAAAAAAAAAACAAGGGGAAGGCCCTTTGGCCTTCCCCTTTGGTCCGAATCAGTCTTCGTCTTCTTTTATTTTTTAACTTTTTTTTAAAATTTAAATATATTGATTTATTAATAATTATTAACCTCAGTAAAAAAATTTTACTATAAATAATAATTCAATAATAACAATAAAAAAAAGAATGAATAAAATATAAAGAAGTTATTCATGAAATAAAATTTTATGTACTTTTCATTTAAAAAAAAAAAATGTGTATATGTAATTAAATAGGCGTACAAGGAAGTCATGTGGTGTGCACATCAGATTTTTATTCCTTTTAAAAGGTTCGTGAGTGTTCCTTTTTGCTTATTTATTTACGAATAGTTAAAATTATTATATGTAGTCATAGTTGTATATACATACGTAAAATTAAATAATTATACAAAAAAAAATCATTAATAAATATCAAATAATTATAACGTAATAATTACTGCCGGCTTCTTTAATACAATACAGATTTGAGCTTGTGTATGCTTTTAAAATGTACTTGAGGATTCCAAAGACATAAGAAGATTTGTCCAATTTGTTGAGTATTATTAGTAAATCTCTTGAGTCTGAATTTCTTGCTAGCATAGATGAAAAATAAAGAGGTATTATTTACTTTAATTACACAGACATACATTAATTCATCGCTATACGAATATTGTTTATGAGCATTATAATTTTTTTTAAAGCAAACTATTATCTCTTAGTTATCTGTTGTTATTAATTTCAAGGTATGGTATCCAAAACCAGATTTAAAAAATTTGTGGCCCCCACCTGATTTCCTTGTACGCCTGTTAAATTACATATATACATTTTTAAAAGTACATAAAATTTTATTTCATTAATAACTTCTGATATTTTTTCATACTTTTTTTATTGTTATTATTGAATTATTATTTATCGTAAAAAATTTTTTTCAGAGGTTAATAATTATTAATAAATCAATATATTTAAATAAATAAAAAAAGTTAAATAATAAAAGGAGACGAAGTCTGTTTCGAACCGATGTGCCTTCCCTTTGTAATATCCAAATATTTCACTAATTAAAGTCTTATTTGGCTATAACTCTGGAACCAATGAAAATAAGTACTATGATATATTTTGTGTTAAATATTATAACACACACCTTTGACGACGAAAATTCATAAATTATTACTATTGCCATGGTGACAGAAATAAAAGGATTAATCTTCTTCTTTTTCTTTAATGAATACCTTTAGTTTACAACTTCACCCCTAAGGAAGCTAGACCCTCAGTCTACGGCTTAAAACCTTTCCCTGAGGTAATACGAATGTATCCTGTAAATTTGAAAGCAATCGGTCGGTCGGTTCTCGCATGATGTGAGTTTCCCAATAACGGAAATCTGGTTGATCGAGAGTGTATCTGATGCATGCAACAGTTAGCCTTCAACCTACTTACATATTCCTAGTTTGAAATTAGACGAACGGTTACGGATCCACCTCACAGTATATATTATAAGAGCACCTTATTCCACCCACAAAAATGGCCGAAACCCAAATGTTTTTATGGCCGAATACACTTTTGCCCTAAATGATATCCTAATAGTAAACTATTATAAAAAAAATCAACCCCAAAATCTCTGAGATCCCTGACATCTCAACTCTATCGACCAACTCAGGATTTTACAACGGTATAATTTAGAAGAATGTAAGATAGAATGAGATAGAATGTAAGATATTCTAGAATACAAGATATGAATATATTAGATAGATGTATATCTACAGAGATGAATCTACAATGTAGATTAAAGGCTATCATTCATATAAATCTATTAAAAGTATATTTTGTCGACTAAGATGCAATGCAACTAATGTACGAAGTTAACATTTTTTTTCTTGATTCTTAATCAGAAGATTATAGTTATTAAATTTCAGGCAAATACGAAGATTAGTAATTTGACAAAGAATGCGTTATTATTTAGAAAACGATTTTTTTTTAATTCAGTTAAAACTAAAAAATCATTCCATACTTAAAAAATGTATTAACTGTTAATAGAAGTTAAGTGGCATTAAAAAAAATTATTGAAATATTAAAAAAAAATTAAAAGAATACTTATAAAAGGTTTGATAATGAGGTTAAGTATGAAAAAATGAATTAGATAAACAAGTTTAAAAAATAAATATATTAAATAAAGTTATATTGTATAAATTTTTCTAGGATCCTGTTTATTTTTTTTCTGTGTCTTATTTCGAAGGAGTTGATCTATGGCTAATGTAATATTTAATTACAATAAACTAAATAGATTATACTGCTTCATAGTGTTAATTTATTAATTGTATACGTATAATTATATTACTGCTCGGTAAATAATACATTATTTATAAACTTTAAACTTTTCATAGGTTATAGACTTTTTGTTACATGATATAATGCAATTAGACCACAACTATGAGAATATTTTTTGGATGCCAATTAATATTAATCTCTTTAAAATATTACTTTATATTACAGTTTGAATATAACATACTTATATAATAAAAAAGATATAAATATATTTACTTATAACAATAGTTTAACGAGATGGAGAAATGTTAAAATAAATGGTATTTGAGGGCATACTAAGAAAGAAAGCTGGGAAATTATTGCACGACTTTCTCGGTTATTAATAATAAAAATTAAAAGAGTTAAAACCGAAAAACAAAAAAAAAATATATATATTTTTAGAGGTGGAAAATAATTTTGAGAAAAATTTTGTAAAAATATTAATATTTAGGTTAAGTTTAACAAATTTGTTTAAGTAAAGTTTTCTCAAAATCTTACACTTCCTTCAATAAAGACTAAAATAAGAAAAATAATTTTTTTTTTGAATTTTAGATCCGGGTTCTATAATTAAAAAAAAACATTGGAGATATTTATTGATAGTTCTATAAATGAAGTATACACTTCTAAAAATGTTTGATAAATACTTTCTACCGAAGGGAGACAGAGAAAAAGAAAAGAAAAACAAACATATATTTCAATTTTAAGAGGTGGGGGTTGATTTTCTGAAAATATATATTTTTTTGGATTATTTAAATATGCGCTGTAGATAAAAAATTTGATTTAATAAAGTTAGATCTAAAATTCCTTTGAAAAAAATCGAAATTGGCTTTTTGCAATATCCCCATCTCCTTAATGAGGGGAAGGGATTTGCTCTTTGGGGGGGAGGGGGCAGAGACCGGGCCACCCTGGAATTTAGAGGTCAAGGGGAAAATTAGCCACTCACAAGCGGCGAGTCAATGTGGTGAGAATCGCATTGTCATACCGCGTGGGAGTTCCTTGATGCGGTTGCTTTATTTAACCGATATCAGTAGTTTACTTAAGGTAAAGACTCTTACTGCACTGCTGTGGGAAGCTAACCAAGAGATATGGCTGACCATCAGCCAATTAAGGCTCCAAGCGCTTTAATAAGGTGGACAGGTACTTCAGCGATCTATGCGTAATAGCAAATTGCTGTCTAGACGAAGTAAATTTTAATTTATGGTTGTCATATATATTTTTAGTAGTAGACGGGGTGTGCCTACCCATTTTACTAAATATATGACAAGTAAGTAAGGACACGTAAGTCGGTGGTGTATAGCACCGCGTTTAGTCTGCTCACGCTGTTACGTAAGCTTTAGGACACTGTTTATGACACTGGACGCTAACCTGTTTCGAGGGTCAGTAGCCGTTTGTGGCACAGACATTGGGTCTTATGCTTTAGGGCGACCGAATGGGGTATGGCGGGAGAAATTCCAAGCAAACCAACCCCCTTAATGAATTTTGAAAAAATAATATGACTAATATCCCATAAAATAGAGATATTTGAGCCAAATTTTATAAAAATCGGTTCAGTCAATCCTGATATAAGGTCAAAAACAATGCGACATACATACATAAGTACTAGATACATAGGTATGGTTTTTCCGTCTAGATGAACTACTGCCTCGTAAAGTTTTGCAAAAAATCCGATACCCCATTTTTGACATGAACACCATACTTTCCCCTTTAACATAATATTCTACATATCTATATTCGGTGGGAAAGTAAAAGCATTAAAATTATATTACATTGAAGAAAGACACTTGCCCGTTGCCAATAAATTTCAACAAATGTGCAAATTTAATAATCAGATATATGTTTTTGTATCTCTTATGGAAAAAACACAAAGCGTAAACAAATTAATTTAAAGCTAAACAAAAATTTTATTTTCTAACTTTTATTTTATTAATCAATTACATGATTTTGTGGAAAATAATATAGTCATTCAAACGACAGATTTTAACGAAATTTAACAATTACAAAAGAAGAAATCTGATGTGGACACAACATGACTTCCTTGCACGCCTATTAAATTACATAGAGATTTTTTTAAACGAAAAGTACATAAAATTTTATTTCATTAACTTCTGATATTTTTTATTTTTTTATTGTTATTATTCAATTATTATTTATCGTAAAACTTTTTTTACAATCAGTGGTTAATAATAAATCAATATATTCAAATTAAAAAAAAAGTTAAAACAAAAAGGAGATGAAGTCTGATTTGAACCGATGTGCCTTCCCCTTGTAAGATTCAAATATTTAATTAAAGTTTTATCTGGCTATAACTCTGGAACCAATGAAAATAACTACAGTTTATGATATATCGTTGAAAAGCTCTCAATGAGGGCTTATTACTAAAGTTAACAAAAATCCCAATCTTTTGGATTTTGGTATTTTTTGGACACTTTTGGTCCAGTCGATTTCAATCAAAAAGGGAGGTGCACAACTAGATGTTACAACAGTCCTAAATCAAAAATTTAAACATCCTACGGCTAATCGTTTTTGAGTTATGCGAGATACATACGTACAGACGTCACCCTGAAACTATTCACAATGGACTCAGGGATGGTCAAAATGGATATTTCCGTTGAAATCTTAAAACCGAAATTTTTCGCGATCACATACTTCCTTAACTTCGTAAAAGGAAGTAAAAATAAAAATAAATCAAAATTAAACAAAGAAAAGCGAAATGTTTGTTATATGCTTATAATCTTACACATAAATTAGTAAATAAATAATAATGTTTTTTGTTTAATTTTACTAATAAGTAAAATTACACCGTTTAAGTAATCTACGGGAACTGTTTTATTCTTTATTGTTAAAATTACAACCAAACTGTATTTATAATTTTAAGATTGCTTACGATAAAGATAGACAAAATATGGTTTAACACACACAACAATACATGTTGATAGTAGTTAATTTCACAGTTATAAATACTACTGTAGGGTTATTCAGATTAAATTATAACACATTCTTGAAGTTATTTCTAAACGTAATTTATTTTTACTGTTCATTGTTTTCATAATCTATCAAGAACAGGATTATGTATCAATAATGTGCATTTAAATTTTAAAATAAAAAAAAATTATGGATTGTAATTAATCAATTTTTAAACAATTAGTTTAATGATAGATATACTCGTATGTTTAGATCGATATTTCAAATAAAATGTAAGAAGGGCTATAACTTCATTATAATGTGTTTGTCTCTTAATAGCAATATACGTAAATTACTCTTACGTACCATGACAAAAATGACGTAGTATTCACGTAGTTAACATTATGTTTTCCCGTTTCTTATTGTAAATAATCTAAAAATGTGATGGTTTTTTATAAGCTTTTATTTAACTTGCTTTAGTTATAATCAAATCTTGCAACTGCTATATCTTTTGATCTATCGTATGAAAATAAATGAAACACGTATGTAACTTCGATGACAATACAATGCTACAGTGTCGTCATTCTATGACCCATCCCCACCTCCCCACGCGCTTCCCCTACGCTAAATTCATGCATGTTGCTTAAAATTCTTATTTCTCATTCTTATTTTCTTATCTTCTACTATCGTATGAAAATCAATGAAATTTAGTACACGTATGTAACTTCGATGTGTAAAAATAAATATTTTTACTTTTTAGTCTTAATAAACAAACAAACTTGAACAAACAATAATATTCAGATATAAATATTCCTCCTCTATGAATCATGAGACCTTGCCGTTGGTGAGGGGGCTTGAGTGCTCAGGGATACAGAGTAGCTGGACCGAAGGTGCAACCATATCGGAGAGGTATCTGTTGAGAGCCAGACTAAGGAATGATTCCTGAAAGAGGGCAGCAGCTCTTTCAGTAGTTGTTAGGGGCGTGAGTCACGATGACTTAAACGGCCGTATCAACATCACTCAGTCCTCTGAGTACTGCGCAGCTGAAAGCAATGGAAAACTACAGCTGCTTTTTTTCCAAGAAAATGTGGCTCTCTGCATTTTCACATAGCAACAATGGAGGCGCCTTCCTTGGTAAAATATTCCGGAGGTAAAATAGTCCCCCGTTCGGATCTCCGGGTGGGGACTACTAAGGAAGGGGTCACCAGAAAATTAAAAAATAACATTCTACGAGTCGGAGCGTGGAATGTTAGAAGCTTAAAAAAGGTTGGTAGGCTAGAAAATTTAAAAAGGGAAATGGATAGGGTGAATGTGGATATAGTAGGAATTAGTGAGGTTCGGTGGGAAGAGGAAGGCGACTTTTGGTCAGGTGATTTTAGAGTAATTAACTCAGCGTCAAATAATGGGCAGGCAGAGTAGGTTTCGTGATGAACAAGAAGATAGGGAGGAGAGTGGAGTATTTCAAAACGCATAGCGATAGAATCATTGTAATAAGGATAAAATCAAAACCTAAACCGACAACGATTGTTAACGTTTATATGCCTACAAGCGCCCATGATGATGATGAGGTAGAGTGTGTATACGAAGAGATTGATGAAGCAATTAAACACGTAAAGGGAGATGAAAATTTAATAATAGTTGGAGATTGGAATGCAAGCATTGGAAAAGGCAAGGAAGGAAATATAGTGGGTGAATACGGGCTGGGCAAAAGGAATGAAAGAGGGGACCGACTTATAGAGTTTTGCACGAAGTATAATTTAGTAATTGCCAACACCCAATTTAAAAATCATAATAGAAGAATATACACTTGGAAAAAGCCAGGCGATACTGGAAGGTATCAGATAGATTATATCATGGTTAAGCAAAGATTTAGAAATCAACTCGTTGACTGCAAAACTTACCCTGGAGCAGACATTGATAGCGACCATAATTTGGTGATAATGAAATGTAGATTGGGGTTTAAAAACCTGAAGAAAAGTTGTCAGATGAATCGGTGGAATTTAGAGAAGCTTGAGGAAGAGGAGGTAAAGAAGATTTTTGAGGAGGACATCGCAAGAGGTCTGAGTAAAAAAGATATGGTAGAAAATGTAGAAGAAGAATGGGAGAATGTTAAAAAGGAAATTCTTAAATCAGCAGAAGCAAACTTAGGCGGAATAAAGAGAACTGGTAGAAAACCTTGGGTTTCAGACGATATATTGCAGCTGATGGATGAACGTAGAAAATATAAGAATGCTAATGATGAAGAAAGTAAAAGGAACTATCGGCAATTAAGAAATGCTATAAATAGGAAATGCAAACTGGCGAAAGAAGAGTGGATTAAAGAAAAGTGTTCAGAAGTGGAAAGAGAAATGAACATTGGTAAAATTGACGGAGCATACAGGAAAGTTAAGGAAAATTTTGGGGTACATAAATTAAAATCTAATAATGTGTTAAACAAAGATGGTATACCAATATATAATACGAAAGGTAAAGTCGATAGATGGGTGGAATATATTGAAGAGTTATACGGAGGAAATGAATTAGAAAATGGTGTTATAGAGGAAGAAGAGGAAGTTGAGGAGGATGAAATGGGAGAAACAATACTGAGATCTGAATTTAAGAGAGCATTAAAAGATTTAAATGGCAGAAAGGCTCCTGGAATAGACGGAATACCCGTAGAATTACTGCGCAGTGCAGGTGAGGAAGCGATTGATAGATTATACAAACTGGTGTGTAATATTTATGAAAAAGGGGAATTTCCGTCAGACTTCAAAAAAAGTGTTATAGTTATGATACCAAAGAAAGCAGGGGCAGATAAATGTGAAGAATACAGAACAATTAGTTTAACTAGTCATGCATCAAAAATCTTAACTAGAATTTTATACAGAAGAATTGAGAGGAGAGTGGAAGAAGTGTTAGGAGAAGACCAATTTGGTTTCAGGAAAAGTATAGGGACAAGGGAAGCAATTTTAGGCCTCAGTTTAATAGTAGAAGGAAGATTAAAGAAAAACAAACCAACATACTTGGCGTTTATAGACCTAGAAAAGGCTTTCGATAACGTAGACTGGAATAAAATGTTCAGCATTTTAAAAAAATTAGGGTTCAAATACAGAGATAGAAGAACAATTGCTAACATGTACAGGAACCAAACAGCAACAATAACAATTGAAGAACATAAGAAAGAAGCCCTAATAAGAAAGGGAGTCCGACAAGGATGTTCCCTATCTCCGTTACTTTTTAATCTTTACATGGAACTAGCAGTTAATGATGTTAAAGAACAATTTAGATTCGGAGTAACAGTACAAGGTGAAAAGATAAAGATGCTACGATTTGCTGATGATATAGTAATTCTAGCCGAGAGTAAAAAGGATTTAGAAGAAACAATGAACGGCATAGATGAAGTCCTACGCAAGAACTATCGCATGAAAATAAACAAGAACAAAACAAAAGTAATGAAATGTAGTAGAAATAACAAAGATGGACCGCTGAATGTGAAAATAGGAGGAGAAAAGATTATGGAGGTAGAAGAATTTTGTTATTTGGGAAGTAAAATTACTAAAGATGGACGAAGCAGGAGCGATATAAAATGCCGAATAGCACAAGCTAAACGAGCCTTCAGTAAGAAATATAATTTGTTTACATCAAAAATTAATTTAAATCTCAGGAAAAGATTTTTGAAAGTGTATGTTTGGAGTGTCGCTTTATATGGAAGTGAAACTTGGACAATCGGAGTATCTGAGAAGAAAAGATTAGAAGCTTTTGAAATGTGGTGCTATAGGAGAATGTTAAAAATCAGATGGGTGGATAAAGTGACAAATGAAGAGGTATTGCGGCAAATAGATGAAGAAAGAAGCATTTGGAAGAATATAGTTAAAAGAAGAGACAGACTTATAGGCCACATACTAAGGCATCCTGGAATAGTCGCTTTAATATTGGAAGGACAGGTAGAAGGGAAAAATTGTGTAGGCAGGCCACGTTTGGAGTATGTAAAACAAATTGTTGGGGATGTAGGATGTAGAGGGTATACTGAAATGAAACGACTAGCACTAGATAGGGAATCTTAGAGAGCTGCATCAAACCAGTCAAATGACTGAAGACAAAAAAAAAAAAAAAAAAAAATATAAATATTATTAAGAATATTTTTTTTTGGAGAGAATAGGATAGAGCCTGATTCAGGACCCAGATCAGTACGAGGACTGAAGATCACCAGCAAGGAATCGGAGTTCCATACACTTGTATATGAAGGGGCGAAGGACAGCTCCCTGTGGAGCTGCCTTGAGTGTCTGCACTTGTGCGGATGGGCGATGGTGATGAAGCACGGGGACTCTGGACCCCTAGACCCTAAAGGCACCTCCTGGGCCGCGCAATGCTTAAACTGCAGGACCGACCCCGGAGGAGGAGAAAAGGTGAGATATGAGTTTTAGTCGGTAGGGTGCGGTACCCGCACCCTACCGACTTATTAGAGCTATTAAGAGCTTACGTGTACCACGTAAGCTCTTAATAACATCTAGCCGAACCCGTGCGAGTCCGACACTCCTCCATTTATGCGGGGCGGGGCGTAAATGGAATTTCTCAGACTCATCTATAACAAAAAAAAAAAAAAAGACAAAAAATTAAAAAATAAAAAATACAAAAAAATTCAACAAAAAAAATTACAGAAATATATTTGATTACATATAAAAAATTATTTTTTAAAAAAGCTTTTATTTAACTAATATTAATATTAACATTAATAAAAAAGGAAACAAATTAAATAAACCCACTAATAAGTAAAAACAAGAATTAAATCGAATTGAGAATTTTAAACAAAAAAATATAATATACTAACAAATATAAAAATGCACTGAAAAGTAAAAAATAAAATATATAAATATCTAATAAATAACCAATAAATAAATGTAATAATTATTACATTTTAAAATTAAAAGTAATGAAAATATTTAGTTAAATAAAAGCGTGGCGCAGTTTTTATAACAATGTTTTCGAATAAGTATTTATAGACATTTGCTGTATTTCAAAATATATTTTTTGTTTAATGAGGTTGTTTATTATATTTATATACTTTATTTATCTGTAACAAAATAACTCAAGTTTTAATTATTTGATGGTTCAAATTTGCACCGAGATGACATGTAAGGGTTAATAAGATTAAAAATAAAAATTAAATTTAGAAATGTTGCACAAAGTTATTACATTTTGACGATAATCTGAAAAATTATTAATTATTATCATTATTATAATTGTAATCGTAATTATGAATTAATTAAACAAAAATTGATAATTAATTAAAATGAAACTTTTAGCGGAAAGAGTGCGTTCAATTTGGCTTAGATTACAAGCAGAATTCGAAGATGAACTTCAACTATGTGAGAACACATACAAAGAAAGCGAGTGGGTCCATTTTCCCACATTGTTACTTGTAGCTAGTCAGTCTCAACCGGAGAGGTTCCAGCTGACCTTTCCGCCTCCTCGAGTCGTTATTGAAAGTGAAAATGAAGATTAATTGTTGTAAAAATAAATGTCGTGTTGTTTGAAATGAATAATAAAAACTGCGCCACGCTTTTATTTAACTAAATATTTTCATTACTTTTAATTTTAAAATTTAATAATTATTACATTTATTTATTGGTTATTTATTAGATATTTTTATAATTTATTTTTTACTTTTCAGTGCATTTTTATATTTGTCAATATATTATATTTTTTTGTTTAAAATTCTCAATTAGATTTAATTCTTGTTTTTACTTTTTAGAGGATTTTTCTAATTTGTTTCCTTTTTTTATTAATGTTAATATTAATATTAGTTAAATAAAAGCTTTTTTAAAAAATAATTTTTTATATGTCATCAAATATAGTTTTTATAGTTTTTAAAATTTAAATTTTTTTATTTTTTTGTATTTTTTTATTTTATTTCTAACTCCCCGCATCTAAAATTCATCAAAAATCCTGTTTATAAAATGGGATAATTCATTAGGTTTAATTCGATTTCAAACGGCTAAATAACTTATGTTTATTAAATAAAGAGGGATTAGTGACACATTTTGTTAAATTGAGTTAAAACAATCTATGTATCTAACGCATTTTTCATTATCGTATGCGGTAGATTAATCTATTATTTTACATTAGCTATTGTACTTTATCTTATGTTTATGACCCGTGTAAAACATTTACAAAGATACACAATAGTGCTTTCTGTGAGAATAATGATGTTTACTCTAGAGTCAATAGCTGTGGAGAGGTTGTAAGGCTAAATATCACCGATTCTTGGGGCCATGCTTATATGCTATCATATTTAGTTTAATGAAGAAGATAACGGGAGACCATTTCTTTCCTCATTACCAAGTAATTCTGGCATGGGATGCTATTATTCTTAAAAATGGCTATGCAAATTTTAAGTGTGGCTTGTGATTTAGATGAAGATCCTTTAACTCATAACTAGTTATGACACAAGATAAAATGACACAAATGATTTTCAAAATTTATATATTTAATTTATATAATTATTAAAGACTATATGTGACGTTGTTTAGCATTACGTTGGATCAACACAATCGTATCAATATTAACCCACCGGGTTGGTCTAATAGTGAACGCGTCTTCCCAAATCAGCTGATTTGAAAGTCAAGAGTTCCAGCGTTCAAGTCCTAGTAAAGGCGGTTATTTTAATACGGATTTGAACACTAGATCGTGGATATCGGTTTTCTTTGGTGGTTGGGTTTCAATTAACCACACATCTCAGGAATGGTCGAACTGATATTGTACAAGACTGCACTCATACATATGCTCATTCATCTTCTGAAGGATTAAATTATTTTTTAGATTATCCAACAATTGTCAGTAGTAGTTGTACGTACCAAACAGAAAAGAAGAAATCACATGATATGAGAGCCAGCGAGGTAGGAAGGATAGGGAAGTCCTGAAAATGATTTAGGTGGGCGTTCTATAGGCTGTGACCAATTCAACAGCGAAGAAGCATTTTTGGAGATAAAATAGCAGATACCCACCGCATATGAACGAGATTGGTGCTTTATATTGATAAAAAAAATTGACCGTTGGAATCTTCATTTAACTAAAATAAATAGTTTTGATAATAATGATCAGACACTCCATTATATATGAAGAAGAAACGACTGTAAAACCTTAACTAAGTAGATAGCATAAAGGGGAAAATTACTGGATAAAGGCCAGAGAAGGAAAATGAAATTTCAGAGAAATCGATCAAAATCTGACAGAGTTAAGAAAGATTTAAACAATAATATTGATTATATACTGTATTAAATTATTATCTTTGTCGGAGAAGTATGATAAGATTGGTGTAGTACCGTCATATTTCAATAGAAACATAATTTTTATTATACCAAAGAAAACAAATAAATGTAAGACCTATTGTAGGATAATTTTAAAATATCTGATTCTTTCAAATTATTAACTAGTATAAGAGTAATGAAAGAAAGAGAGACAAGAAAGAAAGAAAACGTATATTAGACAAAAAAACTAGTCTGGTAAGAGGAACAGAATGGAACACCAGTGTCGACAATAAAAGAAAACCATTCCTAAAAATATTTTTAAAAAGATGTGGGGTTTTAGGTTAACGAAACATGGATTATAATAAAATCAAATATGTGTTAAGATGGGTACTTTTTCGTTTTATGCCAACCAAAAAAATTCTTGACCGATCAACTTAAAATCACTCAAAAATAATTATAATCTTGAAAAAAACAATTTTTAGGCGAAAAAAAGGTTAAAAAATTCCTTTTTTTTTAATTTAAAAAAAACTTCGACTTTCTTATTTTTTTTTAGAAATTATAGAAATATAAAATTAAAATTTTACATTTATGATGGTATATTAAAAAAATCGTGGGGGGGGGGTCCAAGCCCCCAATACTCTGTTGAACAATTATAATATTTACTTGATTTTGTACTCAAAAAAATTGAAAAAAAATAATTTTTCCACGCCAAATCAAGTTGTAAACATGTTAGGAACTCCATTAAATACAACCATTAACATTTATTTATTTTATAAATATAATTTAACCAAATATAACCTACGCTCGTTTCGCTTGCTAACCTTGATTGCTAAATCAAACTGTTTTGAATACCGTATTTATTTCAGTACCCCCCGTACATTTTTTCTTGGAATTGGAGAGAAAAAATAAGAGTGCGGGACTTACATGTAACATAGCCGTAGCCAGGATAATTTATGTAAAGTAAACGTTTTCTTAGAAGAACCTAAATTCAATCACATAATTACAGTTATATAAATCTTTGGTTTATCAATACCGGATGCCATTATACAGAATACATCCATAATTATTAACATCCTGTTCATATCGATAGGAACGAAGTTAGGTATTTTTAAAAACCTGATTCATTCTATATAGGCTGCATCTGGCTCTAATGACACTGAGATACGGAAGAGAAGAATTTTTGTTCATTGGTCTAATTTTATCGGCTTTTCTATTCAGATTATATTGTTCCCGTAGTAACCGGCGAGGGGGTTAAATAATTACTCTAATCTTTGTTCGGAAGAGGTCAAGTGTTGTTCATTAGTTACAATAATAATATGCAAGGGCGTTAAATGATGACTATAAACTGAGATAAGGAAGAGGACAAGTCTTGTTCATTGTTCTAATTTTTATCGGCTTTTCTATTCAGATTATATTGTTTCCGTACCAATCGGCGAGAGCGTTAAATAATAACTATAATCTGATATACGGACGAGGACAAGACTTGTCATCCGTATTGTCTGATACCGTATCAGTTACCCATCGTTGTCTTTTCAATTCGCCATATGCGGTGTACTTTTTGTATATTTGGACGGTTACGTGCATTTCATCTTTTTAGTTCATCTTATAAAATTTAATACGTTGATTTATTTTAATTACGTTTTTAATATGAATACAAATGGACATCGTCTACGATCTTTTACAGTAAATGAAAAACTGCGCGTTGTAGTAGAGGCTGAAAAATTTCGAAATCGGGCGGCAGGAAAAAATATTGACGTAGATTAAAACTGCCTTACAGACTGGCGTAAGAAGAAACTACTTCTGGCGAAAAGCACTGGTAATAAAAGATCTTTTCGTGGCTTAAAACCAAAATATACAGGGATAAAAAAATTGAATGACTTTTTTTATGGAAAAAAGGAAATGCGTTTATGCTTTCACGACTGAAATGCGTCAATCATATGTTCGTGAAATCGCTAAATCATTGAATAAAGATGCTTTTAAAGCAAGCCGTGGATGGATAACACGATTTTTTCACGAAATGATTTGTCAAAAAGACGAAAGACGGCCATTTTTCAACAACTTCCAGACTCTTATGAACAAAAAATATTTCATTTTCACAAATACATAATAAATCTTAGAAAAGATAAAGGCTATTTTCCTTCTCAAATAGGAAACGCTGATCAAACCCCCTTGTATTTTGAAATGCCATTTGACAAAACCGTAAACAAAAAAGGTGATAAAGTGTTACGATTCGCACTGGTTGTAATGAAAAACAAAGGTATAATGTTATGCTTTGCATTACTTTTGATGGATCCAAATTACCTCCGTACATTGTTTTTAAAAGAAAAACTCTTCCTAACGTACAGGTAAACGGAGTTATTATCAAAGCACAGGAATCAGGTTGGATGGACGAAACCTTAATTCTAGATTGGATCAGGTGTGTATGACAAAAGCGATCAGGAGATTTACTTAATAAAAAAAATACCGGTATGCTAGTAATTGATAGTTATCGGGGGCATACGACTGATAAAGTGAAAGACATTTTAAAAAAGAGTGTGACAGACCAAGTAATAAATCCAGGCGGATTGACATGTCTATTCCAACCATTAGATATCTGCATTAATAAACCGTTCAAATCTGCATTAAAACAACTGTACAGTAAATGGATGGCGGATGAAAATGTCTTCCTCACGACTACAGGAAGAATCAAACGCCCAGATTTTAACTAGATTTGTGTTTGGATAAAAGATGCTTGGGAAGGCATTTCCACGGAATTAGTAAGGAAGAGTTTTAAAAAATGCGGAATATCTAATGAACTTGATGGTAGTGAAGACGATCACCTTTGGCAGAGCGACGTGGAGACTGCCGGTAACTCTTCTATAGACATTGATAGTGACAGTGATTAATTAACAATAAAATCCCATATTAAAAATTGTATTGAAATGATCCTTTTCAAAGTGATAATTTCTTTCCGTTTTACTGGCTTACTGATTCTGAACTAAACTAATACTTACGGTAATTAATCATTAAATTAATATTGTAATTTAAATGAACTAATTAAATGCTTTACTTTCTGAATATTTACGTAATTTTTTAACATATCTGTTGCACTTTAAAATACCGGTATATACTCGATTTTTTTTTAGATTTTCGGTCCGGAAAATCGAGGCGGGGGCTCATTCGTGGGCGGGGGGTACTCGAATAAATACGGTATTTAAATAATGACTTTTTAGTTCATTATTCGATTGTTCATTAATCAAACCGATGTTGTTGAGTAACGCTAGACAACATACCTTTATTATTTAGCATATCGTTAAATAATTAAAAAATGGATCTTTTGGCTATTTCAGAAAAAAAGTTCTATAGCCGGATTTGTGTAATAGAAATTTGCGGTTTAATGTTGCAAGAGCAGTCGCATTGAAAAAAGAAAAACATCATAAAAACCATCCTTGCAATAAACAGAAAATTTTTGGCCGAATTAGATTTTTTTTTATACCTATGGGGTCCTTAATTTTGCATTTCAAAGAAATCAACTCCTTTTTTATATATATATATATAGATGTACAAGAGATTCACAAAATGGTATCTAATTATAGGGAGAAGGTTATAGTACGTTTTTTCTTTTGTAAAATTAATACAGTAAAGTCTCCTTATTCGCGCTTTCTGTATTCGCGGCTAAAATTTTCCGTATTCGCGTACGTTACATTATGTAGTAACAATGAAATATAGAAATATTAAAAACTTTAATGGCGCAAGTAGTATATGAACTTGAAGAGGTAGAAGATACGATCCCTGGAAAAGAGCTAAATGTCAAAACGCTTACCAAAAGCACTTAACTATCCAGTGATCTTATCCAGTTTTTTATAGATGCTGATCCATCTTTGAATAGCAGAACTTTACATGGATTTAAAACAAGAGCGAGATAAGAAAAAATTACAAATTTTTCTAAATGCAATCCAAAACACTGTAGGTTAGTTTTCTAAATTTCCATTACAGTAATTTTACTTGTAGTTTACGTAGACGTACACTAGTCTAGTTGTATTGTACGTAGGTGTAGTGAACTGTAGTGCTGTTTTCTTGACTTTTTAAGGCAGAATACGATTTGAACTTGTAATACCGTTTTATAAAACAGTTCATATTGTACGTTCTATAGTGAGTTTTTAAATCAAACAGTTCGGTAAGTGCTTGCGTGTAAATTAGGAAATATACTGTATTTTATTAAATATTTTTTGTGTAATAAACCTATGAACTCTACTAAATCAGTGCTTATAATTAATGTTGCCGTCTGTATTTCTTCAATAACATGGCCCTAAGTAAGTACCCATGATTTTACTTCACTTTACGTAGAACCAAACCATCTTCCTTAAATGAGATTAGTTCCGTTTTATATACGCGGTTTTCTGTATTCGCGTCATTTTTGCGGTCTCTAACCCCCGCAAATAAGGAAAGTTTACTGTATAAGAAAATTATTACTCACGTTTAAGGAAACTGTTGTTATACAGTCACGGCAACACTGCATTAGATATAATTTATATATTACAGTTTACAAACTAAATATTGCAACAAAAATGTAAAAACAAAAAACTCACTTTTTAGTTGTATTTCATTTTGGATTTTTTTCTGTATAGTTTCAACAGCGGCACACAGTTGTTTATCAACTTCGTTATCGGTTTTATATACTCCAGTAAAAGAATACAACATATCTTAACGCTAAATTAAAACTTAACTGTAGCAATAGAAAACTATGTTGTATAGTACATATCATAGGATAATACATGATTTAATATCAGTTTGATTTATTTGATTGTTTGCTCTGTCATGCACGTTAATTTCTAGACAGATGTTACTATCTGATAAAAATACTTGGCACACTAAACAAAATATTTCATTACAAAACAGACAACTTAACACGACAATATTATTCCGAGTACTTTTTTTTGTGCTGTTCTTTCTTTATGGAACAACATTGTCTATGCATATACGACGTAATTGCGTAAGTGTTAGGTATTTGCACTGCGATTTGTGTTGTTCTGTTAAGAATAAAACAAAGACACACACACACACACACACACACACATACATGTATATCATTGTATAGTTCAAGAATATTCTAAGAAATTCAAGGGTTTTTAATTTGATAAGTATTGTTAAAGTTACGTAATGAATAGGTATCATTAAACCAAAATCACTGATAGTTTTTTTTTAATCTACAATAAAGAAAACGAATCAGAGATCATTGTGTGTAATAAAACACTTCATAAAAGCATCCTTATTGCAGTATATAATTTTGTTGCCTTTTAATTCATCAAAGATCCATATTTATACAATTCTGTTAAAAACCACTATGTTGTGGTTTTTAACCACAACGTAGAGGTTGATGTGTGGTTAATTGAAACCCAACCACCAAATAATACCGTTATCCACGATCTAGTATTAAATCCGTGTAATTTTACTAGGACTTGAACGCTGGAACTCGCAACTTCCAAATCAGCTGATTTAGGTGAACGCTCACCTGTGACGTTACAACATAACAGACGACTACAGCAGCTGTACGTCATGCGTCACTGCTATTCTAGCGCTCCTTTTGGTGGCAGGGGGTACTAATGAAAGAATATATCTTTCTAGCCACTAGTTTATTTAAAGCATTTTTTGGGGTAGGGATGCGATTTTGAAAATTTTTTTGGGGAAATATTATGATTTTTTAATTGTTAACAAATGTGCCTAAGAAAAATAAGACCTTAATTAGGCGAAATCTCGAAATACTAAGGGTGACCTTGCTCTACATCCTTAACCTCTTGACCTTTTAAGTTGAAAATTTATTGGCATCAATGCCCCATATATAGAAGTAATCTGACCAAACTTATTCAAAATTGGTTCAGTAGTTTTAGAGATATAAGGTGATTTAGTGGGTGACACCGAACGTACATACGAACATCAGGGAAATTTCCATCCGGTTTTTCGGGTTTTTGAGTTCTTTAGGTGTCATAATGTAAAAATCCGGTGGAAACCGCATATGCCCAAACTGGACCGAATACCTTCTATAGCTATAGTTCTGCTATAGCGCTAGGCGGAAAAGTAAAAGAGAGAGAGTAAAAACAGTAAGCATCAGTCACAGAAGGTGATTGCAGAAACAATTGCAAACGAATTGATGAAAGTTTAAAAAAACCCGGTACTGGTTAGGTTAAGTAGTTTATTTTTTTCAGTTCAATAATTTCATGGTCCATTTGTATGTTTATTATAAAATAACTCTTTTTTATTAAACCGATTTTTTTTTTCATTTTGATGACTCCCATAATCAAGAAGCATTCGGGTTTTCTTAACTTTTAAGAAAATAATCTCTAAGTTGTAATAACAGATATAACAAAAAGCAATTTTTATTTTAAATTGATTAAAAAATAAAATTATACACCCATAATTCTAAATAACAAGTTATAATTTTCTAGGAAGGGGATAAAATATTTTGGCTAACTTTTTTTCAAGAAATATTAGACTAAGGGCTATCAAAAAATTAAGGTTTTTACATCTTAAATGCAATGGGTAACTTGAGAGAAAAATTTAAATCTATATAAATAAAAGAAAATCTTCGTTTTGTGTGTACCGTAAAAACTCAAAAACTACTTAACTGATTTCACTGAAAATTTCACATTATTATTTTTCCCCTGAGTGTTTACGTGTTGTTACATTTTCATAATATTTATTTGCATAATAACTGACTGAGGAAGTCGATACAGACATTCAATATAGACAATGACAATCGATGTAGACGATGATATCTCTCGATATATATATATATATATATATATATATATAACGACTATAATTTAGTAAAAAAAGTTTTATGTTACTTATATAGTTTATAGTTTAAAATAAATTTAAAAAAATGTTTAAAAATTTAAAAAAAATATTTTTTGTTACGACGAACTTCAATTTTTATACAAAAACGTTTTTTCTAAAGTGCCTCAGTAAAGATTTAAGATTTTATCTCAAATCACTAAAACACCTCCAACAACCCTTTTTCCAATCTTTAAAAAAATTTAATCCAAAAAAATTACAATGAAATTGTAAACCGTACGGTAAGATCGCAGATATAATTTCTTTCGCTCAAAAAACAAAAATCTGTGTAATATAAATAAAAACTGTTTTTAACAAAACGATAGCGATATCAAAAAAGGTAAGAGACTAAATTTCTATTATCAAAATTTGTTATTAATTTAGAATTTTGTTTAAAAAATATACATTTAAATATATGTAATAAACATAGTTATACAATAATAGATAATAAACATTGTTTAACCGTTCCATATAAAAAGCAAAAAATAGAAATATTTGTCACTAAACTCTTATCGACCCGATGTCATTTATATGTAACACATATCACATTTACACAAATAATACAATTCTTATGATTATTCGTTGTTTAATAAATGAAATCGGGCCGGTAAGAGTTTTGTAACACATTTTTCTGCTTTTCTTTTTATTATATGGAACGAATTTGCTTATATGGATTACTTATTATATCGCAGCACTGTTTTCAGGGACACGGGAGTTGTGATAACTGCCGAGGAGATACTAACTTATATTTGCATGCATATGTTTAAATTGTTTTAAAGTATATAAAAAATTAACCAAATAACAAATTTATTATTTACAAAATAGCTTCTACAAAGAATAATAATGAGTGAAAACAAGCGTCGCGTCAGCGTCCTACAGTTAAATTGGTTCCCATTTTTACTTGGAGAATTTAATATAAATCGTTACATTCATGCCATTTCGCCTAATAGCAAAAACATAAATGCAAAATCATAAAACTAATTTGATCATAACTATCGCAAACGTAAAATTAAATAAAAGGAATTTTTAAAACGTGCTTTTCTTAAAAAAAAAAAAAAAAAATTCATACAAAAAAGTAAGGACTAATTTTAGTTTTCAAGAAAATTACTTTTAAAAAAATTTCTATTTATACATGCGGTCTCATATATAACCAATTAATAATTAGAGTGCGCCCCACATTTTTCTTTTTAGTAATGCATAAATGGAACATTTTTTTAAAGTAATTTTTTTTGAAAACAAAATTAGTTCTTAAACCATCATTCGAAGTTGAAGTTCCCAGATTCAAATTCTAATAAAGAAATTCAAACTCTATGAATTGTTTTGTTTTCCTCGCCGTTAAGCAAAACACAGTCACCTCGGAGTGTCGTGGCACCCTAGTGCCACAGTCACTGTCCGCCCTAGTGCTTGTCCGCACTAGCCGCCTTCTGGGGCTTTCCCACCGGGGTGCCCCAACTTCACTAGGACACACCGACATTCCTCTCCCGGATAGCCGCTATGCCCTTCCGCTAAGGAGCGACCCATCCTGTTCCTAATCTAATAGTTCCAGATGTACGTTTCGCACATCCTTCACTTCACGACCCATTCGTACCTTGAGGATTCTTTATGTCATCATCGGGGAGTCCCGACTCTCTTCCTCCACTCTTGAATGTGGGCGGATCCGAACACCCTAGGCAAAAAGACTACCTGCTCGCCACCACGCTTTGACCCTTTTTTTAAATTATAACATACACACACACACATGAGTGCACCTCACCCTACTTCTCCTATAAAACAAAGTAATAAAAAAAAAATATAAATAAATAAAAATCCCCTTGATCGCGGCGTCGTCAAGCATCGCGTGGCCGTTACTTCCTCAAATCAAGCATTCCTTATCAAGTCCTGTTCCTAGCCTCATAGAGCCGCCTCCCCGAGTTTGCCATCCTCTTCCTTCGTACCCAGAATTCTGCCGAGGATTTTCTCCACTGCGTTCCATTCCCTCCTACCTAGGAGCATGTACCCCACGATGTTATCTGGGGTGAGCCATGCCAGTCTCATCTGTACCCTGATCCCACCGAGCACAGTTAAAAAACGTGTGCTCTGGTGTGTCTAGTTGAGAACAATATGCACTCGCCGGAGAGGCTCTTCTTCCGGACCGATGTAGGTAAGCCATGAAGTTCCCTTGGCCAGAGAGGAGCTGGGTGAGATAGTAACTCACCTTCCCATGCCCTCTCCGAATTCATGGCCAATCCTTGGGAATAGTTTCTTTGTCCAGGGGCCCTTAGTGGTGGCATCCCACCTGGTCTGCCACTCCTCCAGTGGAATTCTCCACGTCTCAACCTTCATCATCCCGTCGTACCTTCTCGTTAGCTGTGTTGCCCTCAGACGAATCGGGGGGACCCCGGCGATGACCTCTACCGCATCGCCCGAAATTGTACGATATGCAGAGGCCATCTTGATCACAATCTTTGGTGATTGGAGTTCAATTAACCACACGTCTCAGCCTGAGTTTGTTCAAGACTACACATTTACCGGTACCGTTACATTACACTGATAAATCGTTAATGATTTTAATTGTTGATGCTATTATAACTAAAAGTATTTTTTTTTTAAGTTAGTCTTATTTTTTAGTACAAATTGTTTTTTTCTTTTGTTACTTTTTATATTTATTTTTGAAGTAAAGCATGTTTTTAAAAATTAAAAAAAAATTTTTTTCTACTTTTTAATCATACTAACAGTTAAGTTTTTACCTTTAATTGTTTTAAATTTTTAGGAAACAAAAAAATATATTTATACTCAGTTCCATTCTATATTAAAACCTTTTTTTCTTTTAACCTCCGAGACCACCGTTAAGTATTGCTTCAGAGAATGATTTGTATCGTGCGTGAAAATGCCATGCCCGTCGGGATTCGAACCCGGGAACTCCGGATGAGAGGCCGAGACGCTACCAGTCGCGCCACGGAGGCCGGGCTACATTAAAACCTGGATAATTTTATCTTTAATTATTATAAATGATACCAGTTATCTAAAATTAAATCAAATGATTAGTGTACACAAATTTTAGAAGGTATATTTACACTAGTTAATTAAAATTCGCTTTTTTTGTTGCTTTTACGACCTCATAGGATCACTTTAGTTCAACTTCTGGGCCAGTCCATTTTGTAAACGGTTCTTCTTATTTTCGAATCGTGTGAGTTGTTTTATTCTTGCTTCTATTCTTTTTGCCCGCATCTTTTTGAGGCGTTCTAATCTTTGGCGCCTGTTCTCGTCTGAATATATCCTGTTAAATTTCTTTTTAATTTTAGGTTGAAATGTTATCATATTAGTTTTAATTGGTTTGTCGTATTTTCCAGATTTTGTGATTAGATCTTCTTTGGAGATTCTCAACTTTTCCATATCTTTTCGGACTTCCTTTATCCATTTTGGTTTTGTTGCTCTTTTCCGGTATAAGTTAATTATTTGGTTTTCAAGTCTGGTGTTTTCTGCTCTAAGTAGGTGCCCCAAAAATGAAATTCTTTTTTTCCTGAAGAAATTTGTTAGCGGGGTTATTATTTTATCTACTTCTTCATTTGGGATTATTCTCCACTGTCCTTCTACTAAGTTTTTCTTGTTTATGCATTTTCTGACTATTTTCCTTTCTATCTTTTCGATCCTTTCTACTTCTCCAATTTTGTATGGTCCGAAGAGAGTCTCGCTGGCGTATTATATTTTTGGAAGAATTGTTTGGTAATGTCTGATTTTAGTTTTTGTCGATAGGCATTTTTTATTTATATGTTTTGGGTAGTTAATAATATTTTAAGTTTCTCAGTTCTTTCTTGCCAGTTTATCTTTTCTCATTATATTATGTGTTATGATATCTCCTAGGTATTTAAATTTTCCCACTAGTTCCATTTTGTTTCTGTTTACGTTTACATGATTACTGCATAGTGGATTCCTGACCATAATTTTACGTATTTTGACCACTTTTTTCGTATCATATTTTCAAACCTATTTTTTCAACAAGTAATCCTACTGTTTCTATTTGGGTACTAGCTTCTTTTATGTTGTTTGAGAGGAGGGCTAGATCATCTGCGAAACCCAGGCACTTAACTTTAATTTTTATTCCAATTTTTATTCTTTCCGGATTTAAATTTTTTACATCATCAAAAAATAATTTGGTTTTTGTTTACATTAAATAACTACTTTTCTCACAAATGTAGTAATATTTTTTTTTTTTTTTGCCTTCAGTCATTTGACTGGTTTGATGCAGCTCTCCAAGATTCCCTATCTAGTGCTAGTCGTTTCATTTCAGTATACCCTCTACATCCTACTGGAAGTTTCACTTCCATATAAAGCGACACTCCAAACATACACTTTCAAAAATCTTTTCCTGACGTTTAAATTAATTTTTGATGTAAACAAATTATATTTCTTACTGAAGGCTCGTTTAGCTTGTGCTATTCGGCATTTTATATCGCTCCTGCTTCGTCCATCTTTAGTAATTTTACTTCCCAAATAACAAAATTCTTCTACCTCCATAATCATTTCTCCTCCTATTTTCACATTCAGCGGTCCATCTTTGTTATTTCTACTACATTTCATTACTTTTGTTTTGTTCTTGTTTATTTTCATGCGATAGTTCTTGCGTAGGACTTCATCTATGCCGTTCATTGTTTCTTCTAAATCCTTTTTACTCTCGGCTAGAATTACTATATCATCAGCAAATCGTAGCATCTTTATCTTTTCACCTTGTACTGTTACTCCGAATCTAAATTGTTCTTTAACATCATTAACTGCTAGTTCCATGTAAAGATTAAAAAGTAACGGAGATAGGGAACATCCTTGTCGGACTCCCTTTCTTATTAGGGCTTCTTTCTTATGTTCTTCAATTGTTATTGTTGCTGTTTGGTTCCTGTACATGTTAGCAATTGTTCTTCTATCTCTGTATTTGAACCCTAATTTTTTTTAAAATGCTGAACATTTTATTCCAGTCTACGTTATCGAAAGCCTTTTCTAGGTCTATAAACGCCAAGTATGTTGGTTTGTTTTTCTTTAAT
Source organism: Lycorma delicatula (assembly GCF_047948215.1). NCBI lineage: Eukaryota > Metazoa > Arthropoda > Insecta > Hemiptera > Fulgoridae > Lycorma > Lycorma delicatula. The sequence goes on from NC_134463.1 coordinate 81,085,317, forward strand.
CTTCCTTCTACTATTAATCTGAGGCCTAAAATTGCTTCCCTTGTCCCTATACTTTTCCTGAAACCAAATTGGTCTTCTCCTAACACTTCTTCCACTCTCCTCTCAATTCTTCTGTATAAAATTCTAGTTAAGATTTTTGATGCATGACTAGTTAAACTAATTGTTCTGTATTCTTCACATTTATCTGCCCCTGCTTTCTTTGGTATCATAACTATAACACTTTTTTTGAAGTCTGATGGAAATTCCCCATTTTCATAAATATTACACACCAGTTTGTATAATCTATCAATCGCTTCCTCACCTGCACTGCGCAGTAATTCTACAGGTATTCCGTCTATTCCAGGAGCCTTTCTGCCATTTAAATCTTTTAATGCTCTCTTAAATTCAGATCTCAGTATTGTTTCTCCCATTTCATCCTCCTCAACTTCCTCTTCTTCCTCTATAACACCATTTTCTAATTCATTTCCTCCGTATAACTCTTCAATATATTCCACCCATCTATCGACTTTACCTTTCGTATTATATATTGGTGTACCATCTTTGTTTAACACATTATTAGATTTTAATTTATGTACACCAAAATTTTCCTTAACTTTCCTGTATGCTCCGTCTATTTTACCAATGTTCATTTCTCTTTCCACTTCTGAACACTTTTCTTTAATCCACTCTTCTTTCACCAGTTTGCACTTCCTGTTTATAGCATTTCTTAATTTCCGATAGTTCCTTTTACTTTCTTCATCACTAGCATTCTTATATTTTCTACGTTCATCCATCAGCTGCAATATATCGTCTGAAACCTAAGGTTTTCTACCGGTTCTCTTTATTCCGTCTAAGTTTGCTTCTGCTGATTTAAGAATTTCCTTTTTAACATTCTCCCATTCTTCTTCTACATTTTCTACCTTATCTTTTTTACTCAGACCTCTTGCGATGTCCTCCTCAAAAATCTTCTTTACCTCCTCTTCCTCAAGCTTCTCTAAATTCGACCGATTCATCTGACACCTTTTCTTCAGGTTTTTAAACCCCAATCTACATTTCATTATCACCAAATTATGGTCGCTATCAATGTCTGCTCCAGGGTAAGTTTTGCAGTCAACGAGTTAATTTCTAAATCTTTGCTTAACCATGATATAATCTATCTGATACCTTCCAGTATCGCCTGGCTTTATCCAAGTGTATATTCTTCTATTATGATTTTTAAATTGGGTGTTGGCAATTACTAAATTATACTTCGTGCAAAATTCTATAAGTCGGTCCCCTCTTTCATTCCTTTTGCCCAGCCCGTATTCACCCACTATATTTCCTTCCTTGCCTTTTCCAATGCTTGCATTCCAATCTCCAACTATTATTAAATTTTCATCTCCTTTTACGTGTTTAATTGCTTCATCAATCTCTTCGTATACACACTCTACCTCATCATCACCATGGGCGCTTGTAGGCATATAGACGTTAACAATCGTTGTCGGTTTAGGTTTTGATTTTATCCTTATTACAATGATTCTATCGCTATGCGTTTTGAAATACTCCACTCTCCTCCCTATCTTCTTGTTCATCACGAAACCTACTCCTGCCTGCCCATTATTTGACGCTGAGTTAATTACTCTAAAATCACCTGACCAAAAGTCGCCTTCCTCTTCCCACCGAACCTCACTAATTCCTACTATATCTACATTTGTCCTACCCATTTCCCTTTTTAAATTTTCTAGCCTACCAACCTTTTTCAAGCTTCTAACATTCCACGCTCCGACTCGTAGAATGTTATTTTTTAATTTTCTGGTGACCCCTTCCTTAGTAGTCCCCACCCGGAGATCCGAACGGGGGACTATTTTACCTCCGGAATATTTTACCATAGTTTACCATATTTTACCAGTAGTAATATACTGTTTCTAAATAAAATTTGACTTTTTCTAACTTTTCTTTGTTTTATTCGACTTATCTTACACTATTTTGTTCAGAATTAAATTCTCTACAATTTTTTTTTTCAATTTTATATGTATTTAATAACCATTTAAGGGTGTTACAAGAGTTTTTACCCAAATTTATTGGTTTTCACCCCAGATTTTTCAAAATGTACTGAGATACTGTTCTGAGACCTATTATTTTTTCAGGCATAAAACCATAATAAATCACTAATTTTGGCCATTAATTAACTTCTAAAAATTTCAGTACGACCTCATTTCATAGCTGAAATCCGAACGAAATCTTTCATTAGCCGTAGCTCGCAAACTAATTATTTTAGGGCATATGTTTATATGATTTTGTTCGACTATTTTAACAAGTAGAATAGGTTAAGAAAATCCCGGTAAAATGTCGTGATACATCCTGAATAGAGATATATTTTTATTTATAAAAATATGAAATCCTGAATATTAAATTAACTATGGAATTTTGTATTGTCACCTGTCTTACGATACCGTGTAAAATTTCACCATTATATGATGTCGGGAAATAAGTTTAATTAAGGTTGTAAGTTTTGAGGACACGGTTGAAGAACCATTGTAAGTAAAAGATGTAATTATAAATAATAGTAATAATAATAATAATATATTACATGTAATTATAAAAGTCCAGATTACAGGGAATTTCGGTCAAAACGTAAATTACTTTTTTTTTATTATGAAATGTATGACTTATCGTTAAATCATTACTGGGGGAAGTATATTTATGAAATATAAGCACTTATTTATTCAAATATATATATTCAATAAAGATAGAAGTGTTTATCTATTTTGTAAAGAAATCTTTTCCTTATTAATAATAATACATTTTTTATATAATGGGTAATTTTTATTTGGGTAATCTTTAACTAATTACACAACGTAATGGGTTTAAAATGAACCTTTCCCTGAAAAATTAAATAGCAAAATTTCGTAACTACACATTTAATTTAATGTATGATTTTACTAAAATTGTTGGTAATTATAAATTTGATAATAAAATTACAAAAATTTTAATTCTATAATTTTGTGAATTTGCTTTGTCTTACATCACACTCATTTATATAAAGCAGAAACTAATATTTTAATATCTTTTCTCCATTTTCCTTTTAATATGTTAACGCGTTCTTAAATAGTATATGCAATTAATAAGACTTGCATAATTAAAAAAAATAATAAGGTTTCATTATTATTTGTTTTATTATCTAATTTGCAAATACTTAATTAGTCGCATATTTATACTGTTATCATTGTTATTCACATGTTATTATCATTTTGACGTAAAATAAGTTGCATTTAAAACAAAAAGTTAAAGTGCACTTATGTATTAAAATTAAAAAAAAATAATTTATTTATTTAAATTTTAGATAGATTATATGAAGTTTATTCGATTTGATTAGACTATAAATCGCACGAACCGTGAAAGTATTACTGCTGCAGCATTTCATAACATTACTCATTTGTAAGTAATGGTGTGAGTAAATAAATACTTTATTAAATTAAAAAAAAAACACACACACACACACACACAGAGAGAGAGAGAGAGAGAGAGAGAGAGAGAGAGAAAGAGAGAGAGAGAGAGAGTGAGAGAGAGAGAATATTACTTAATTTTAAGCATAATTCGCAATTTAGAAGCATTTTTTAAATATTGTTGACGGAAGATTTTCATCTACAGGCTAAATCTATGTACAAAAATTAAACAAATATTAGTTAAGACATCACTTCTGAACATAAATTCGTTTTTAATGAAACGTATTTTGTGTTTTAGGAGCAATTATGATTATACGCTTTTAACGGTTTATAAGCTTTTTACACGGTTTCTTAATTATATCCGATAATGTAGTCTCGCACATTAGTTTGGCTCTCCAATTTTTGTAGTGTTTACGGAGTTTGTTTTTAAATAGTCATCGGTTTACGTAGAAATCAAAAGAGTGAAGATTATATTGTCATTCCAAACGGAAAAATAAAGTGATCATATTTTCCAGCAATCGATCTTCGCTTTACATCAACGGTCGCATGATCTATAAAACTGTTCATTACAAATGTGGAAGATTTTGGTAATAAAGCGCCTACTCGACGCTTCCTGAACATTTAATCCGGCCTAGTACTAATTCATTATTCATCCACAACTTTTCTTTGTTCGTATTGATTGATTTTCATGGCATTTCTCTCGCCATCAGCCCATTCGGTCGCCCTAAAGCATAAGACCGAATGTCTATGCCACAAACGGCTACTAAGCCTCGAATCTGTTTAGCGACCAGTGTCCTAACTAGCTCTTTAGAGCTAAATTAATTGCGTGAGTGAACTATGCCACCCACCACTTGCTTTGTGTTCCACCGCCTACTTGTAATATATTCTAAAATGGGTAGGCGCACACCGTCAACTACTAAAATATATATGACATTCAATGAATTAAATTTATGTCGTCAAGACAGCAATTCGCTGCCACGCCTAGGTCGCTGAATGCCAACAAGTACCAATATTAAATTACTTGGAGCTTTCATTGGTTGATGGCCAGCCATAACTCTCGGGTAGCTTCTCACAGCAGCGAGGTAGGAGTCTTTCCCTTAAATAAACTACTGATGCCGGTTGAACAAAGCAACGGCATCAAGGAACACCCACACGGTCCGACAATGCGGCTCACGCCACATTGACTCGCCGCTTATGAGTGGCCAATTAACCCCTTAACCTCTAAGTTCCCCTTAACCTCTAAGTTCCAGGGTGGCCTGAGTTCTAGCCCCCCCCCCCCCCCCGAGAGCTGGGCAGTCGAACGTCATATGTTCGTTCGACTGGACTGCCCCGCAAACGCACAGCTCATCAACTGCCAGGCGGAACGCAAAAAAAAATATTGGTTTAAGTTCGCGTGGTTGGAGAGCACCTGAACACCCGTTGCCCTTAAAAACGAAGGAGAGGCATACGGTTCCCCCAAGTCCTGTATTAATCTATACAAGGACTTTCCCTTAGTCGTGGCTTGCCATTCTTGCTGCCATGCATCCATCGAGAGGCTGTAAAGCCTTCTCCTCAGGCGGGAGATGAACAACTGAACGAAATTTACAACTGGTGCATTGTGATAACCGTTCCGCTCCGGTACAGGCCCGGCTCAAAACCGCATTCCAAATACCTCGGCCTCCCTGCCTCTTCGCAACTTCCACATGGCTGCCCGAACTTTCATCACTAAATCGATTGAGAGAGCCTTTCCCAATACGGTGGTAACCTCGTAGGAGGCTTGTTTGTGCTCGATTAAAAATATTGGGTGGAAATTTTTAACCTTTTGATAAATATTTTCTTTTAAAAATAATAAATGGGGGGGAGTCTGAAAGTATTTTTCAGCATCACTAAGCAATGTTGTTTTTCGTAACTGGCAATTCGTTTTCGAACACTCTTTGCATCTACCCTTACAATAATTGTTGTCGATCGTGTTTCAAATGTCACCGTTGTCTGACCAGCATTCCCGATTTTATCTAGGGAATAATTGTTCCTTTTTCGTAAATTTATGACATATCTTTGAAACTTTGTCAATTTATCTTCTTGTCCTCCTGGTAGCCGCTAAGCTATTGTCGTAAGTACAAAAAAAATAATAAACTTGGCGAATGCTTCTATCACAAAACGATTTATTTTTCAGTATGAGGCCACTGAGTGTGTCTATATCATAATAGAAGATTTCTGAGAGTGATTTTTAAACTTATTAGTTATAAAATTTATCAATTTTTTACAATTTACATAGGTTAGTATGCAGAAATATATGTCGTGTTATTGAATTATTTACGTATCTTATATTTAATAATAGTACTGAAATGAAATAGAAAGCAAATTTTAAACAATACTATTTCAGTTTCAATAACGACAGTTAAGAATTATAACCTAATTTTTAGGCAATCTTTTTTAACATTTTTAACTTTTTTCCAGTTGCATAGTTCGCTCATTACCCAAGGACGTATATTACATTGTACATCTGATAAATTAATTAAACATATTTTTTTTTTTTTACGAAATATGACCTAATTCTTTCACCGTATCCTACAAATAAATACGTGTAAATTATATTTTCTACTTGCTTTGTAATAACTTGATAAAACAGCAGGTTAATTTATCTATCTATTTATATATACAGTTTAATCTCTGTTAAGTAGTTGGTAAAAAATAAAGTAGTTAGCAGAATATACCGGGATTAAAACAAGTACCATTCAATAAACCACGTTACATTGACGCTAATAAATATAGATAATAAAAATTAATTATAAACAGTAAACAACTGAAGATAATTTTCGACTAATATAATTATTAACAGTAATAAAAAATTAGATTACTCATAAATCAGGATAGTTATTGCTATTTTATTGTATGTATATATAATTCTATACTCAGATACAAATGATATTGCAACATAATTAAAGTATTTATTAACAAATTATTACACATTTATTAAGTAAATAAGAATATTTTACCTTTATTTTTCATGAGGATTATGCTATATAAAAAGACAATAATTCATTACTTGCTTACTATGACAAAACAAACAAAATTTATAATATAACGGAAAGCTTTTAGTTGCGTCAAACACTTTACAATAAATCAGTTACTAATGCTATGATTTCATTAAAGTTCCACTACATCTAATGTTTTATTTAGCAGATCTTTCGAGTTGAGAAAAAGTTATCAAATATTTTGAATAAAAAAACTTAAAATTAGTGAAAAAATAAATAATTCTACTGAATTATTTATAATTATAGATGAAAATGTTATCGTGTGAAAAGAAAATAGCGATGTTTGACAAATATGTAAGACAGCTTCTGATAAGTCCGGCGCCACGTCGTAGATATAGGTTTAATTATCTTATACCGGTAATTAATCATAGCCAGTTTGTTTGTTTTATCTAATCATTTTTTTCTTCAGTGGATGGGAATTCGTGAAATTAGTATACAATGAACAGCAAAAAAAAAAAAAAAATCACTTATACTACAAAAACAAAATCCTTAATAGGTACAAAAATGTAAATATAAATTGTAAAATCCTGTAACACGTAGCAAGAAATTCCTGGGACAATTTATATATATATACTCGTATATGTACTGTAATCAGCCTTTCATGAATGTAGAAATTAAGAAATCTGAAGTCGACACCACATAACTTCCTTATACGCCTATTAAATTACATAAACACATTTTTAAAAAGACAAACTTCTATTTCAATAATAACTATTTAAAAAATTTGTTTTTATTGTTATAATCAATTGTTTTATGTATTATTGAATTATTATTTACTGTAAACATTTTTTTTTTTTACAATCAGAGGTTAATAATTATTAATAGATCAATATACTTAAACAAAAAAAAAAATTAAAAAAAGGAAAGGAAATGAAGTCTGATTCGAACTGATGTGCCTTCCCCTTGTAAGATCCAAATATTTCATTAAAATTTTATTTGACTATAACTCTGGGATCAATGAAAATAAGTACCCCTTATGATGTAGCGTTGAAAAGCTCTCAATGAGGGCTTATTACTGCATTTAAGAAAAAGTCCTAAATCCAAGCTTTTTTGGATACTTTTAAGTCCAGACGATTGCAATTAAAAGGAGATGTGCACAACTAGATGTTACAACAGTCCTAAATCCAAAATTTCAACGTCCTACGGCTAACCGTTTTTCAATTATGCGAGATACATAGGTACGTACAGACGTCACACCAAAACTAGTCAAAATGGATTCAGGGATGGTGAAAATGGATATTTCCGTTGAAATCTGAAAACCGAAATATTTCGCGATCACAATACTTCCTTTACTTCCTACAAGGAAGTAAAAAAAAATTATACAAAAATGTGTGCGTAAATGGTTCCCACCAGAGGAAACACACAAGCGTGTGAGCGTGTATGTACCTCTGACGAAGCATTTTTCATACATGGACTAATGATGTTAAAGAAAAAAATCGATTCAGTCGATCCACTGAAAATAGTAAAATTAAAGTTTTCAATTATTTTTATAAAACTTATCGATTTCAAATGTATAAATTATTTTAAACGATATAATAAAATATCTCTTCCAATTACAAGGAAAGTATAAAGACTATAATAATCTTTGAACCTGCAAGTACTATGTTCGAATTCCGATCTGATTATATATTTCTCGTAAGCGATTAATTTTCTTATCATATCCCCTCATACAAACTACAAGATTATGTACTGTAAACGGGAAAGTTGATTAACATCGTACTAGTTTTTTTATTTTATTGTTAAAATTGTTTGATTAGTACTTAAATAATTTTCCATATTATTGTTGTAATTTATTTTTTACACACACGCACGCACACACATACATGAAAAAAGCGGTTATAATAACTTATTTAAAATTTATTTTGAACTAATGTGAAGGATATATTTATAAATATGTACTAATCACAGGTGTCTTTCGTACTAGAATAATAATTATTGTTTTAGAGTTCAAGGACAAGCAAAAGCAAATATAAGTTAAATAAGTGTTAACTAGATAGCTGTTCGTTTTTTTATTTATATAGTTTCTTCCACAGATAGATATATATTTTTTCTTAATAATAAAATGTTTTAATATAATATTAGTCTTCACATTTTTACGAGTATAATCTTTTAAACTTGATTTTGCTCATCCATAAAAAAAAATTGAACAAATTATCCCACTTTGCTATTACGTTTTTTATGAGTTTCACGGATCGAGCAAAATGATTTTAATGACAATTACAGATTTACCATATCAATTTTGACGTCGTAATCCTGAATGTACAGTATTTGTCTAATAAAAAAATCACGCTAAATTTCAGTGCACACATGAGTAACATTATTTTTTTTATTTTTTTATAAAAAAATATTAATAAAAGAGAATTAATTTTCGTTAAGCTATTTTATAAATAGGATTAATCTGGCTTTGTAACTACGCAAATAAATTTTTCGTTAATTAATAATTTTGTTAAGCATGATCCGTTGGTAAAAGTATATAATTAAAGTTAATATAAAAAAAAACCGGTTACCAACAATTGAATTCGAAGCGTTCAAGCACTTTCGGAATTAAATTCAATCTTCAGGAACTCTCATATTCGTCCTATTTGTAATGGTAATTAAAATATCACATGTAAATTATAAAAAAACGTGGTATTTGCTTAAAACATAACAGTTGGTCGTCGTTTGTTTGGTGTTCTGAATTGTTGTGAGACCAAACAGTTTAGACCACCAAATTGACAGCAACGTTTACGTTGACATAATTTTATAACACAAGACGACCAACTATTATGTTTTAAGCAAGTACCATGATTTTTTTATAATTTACATGTGAAGTTTTAATTACTATTACAAACAGGACAAATATGAGAGTCCTGAAGATGGAATTTAATTCCGAAAGCGCTTGAACATATCGAATTTAATTGTTGGTAAGCGTTTTTTTTTTGTGTATTAACTTTAATTCGTTAATTAAGTTCATTATAAAAAGCAAACAAAGAATTTAATGCCATATTTCTTTACTACATTACGAAAAACGTAATTTTATAATTATTTACGTTAAAAATAAGTAATTACAACAACTTTCCCCAGAAAAAAAGTTAGTCTTGTCGTATGATGAGCATTCCACAACAGCAGTTTATATTGTATCGATTGGTTACAGTATTTTTCTCTTTTATAAAACAGCATTACAAGCATTTAAAAAATAAAATAACAATTCCAACGTAATGAAAATTGATTTTCATTGTACTGTTCACAATACTTATTCATATTATCAAAACGAGTCAGTAATTCTTTCATTCATTTCATTATCATTCATCGGCAGTTGTTACAGGTGCGCCAGCCAGCATAAAACGGAATAAAAAGATGGTAATTGCTGTAGGGGTTTCTCTCCTTCAAGTCAACTATAGAAATCCAATAAATCAACTGATCGTTTCGAGGGAACAGATTATAGGTTTAAATGGTAAAAAAATAAGTTCTTTCGGTGAATAATAGAACCCATTAATTTTTACTGAATTTAACAAACTTAGCATTATAATGAAATTGAAAAGATAAAGTAAAAATTAAAATTAAAAGAAATTTTGAATCATAATTTTTTGGAAAAGATTTATCCAGTGAAAAAAAAAATACTCTTACTGTATTCACAATTTCATAACAACTGTTTTCAGTGACATCGAATATCACAGTCTGATGAGTGGTTGGGAGGTACTCCCACTACAGTACATATTTTTTTGTTATATTTGAAAATTACTATTTTTTTTTTTTTATTTTATCTTTTTGCAAATACGACTTTTAGGGAAGAGGAAACTATAAATATAAGTTTATCGAAAACCAACTTAATATTAAGTATCTAATAGTACAGGTCTATTGAAAACAGCATGATACTGTATAATAATAAAAATAGAACGGCCTCATAGAAAAAGGTTAGTCTTAAATTTGGAATAACACATTTGAAAAAATTAAATATGTAATGTATAACCAGTGAGAATAATTTAATCTATTACCACAGGTGAAAGTTAATGTATACTTACACGTAGGTGTGATAAAATGTATAGCTACAGGTGAGAATAATGGGTTACGTCTGGAATAGGTCACGTTAAGAGTGTTTGGGAGAATATGTGTTGGCTTTATAACGGAAATAAACTCCCCATCTTATCTTACTACTCTCTCCTTTAAAAAAGAAAACTGATGTGGACACCATACGACTTCCATATTAAATTTCATATTCACATTTTTAAATGTACATAAAATTTTATTTCATTAATAACTTCTGGTATTTTTTCATATTTGGTTTTTTATTATTATTATTGAATTATTATTTATCGTAAAAGTTTTTTTACAAACAGAGGTTAATAATTATTAATAAATCAATATATTTAAATTAAAAAAAAAAGTTTAAAAAAAGAGATGAAGTCTTGATTCGAATCGATGTGTCTTCCTCTTGTAAGATCCAAGTATTTAATTAATTTAAATTTTATTTGGCTATAACTCTGGAACCAATGAAAATAAGCACCACTAATGATGTATCGTCGAAAAGCTCTCAATGAGGGCTTATTACTGCAATTTAAAAAAAATCAGAATCCAACATTTTTTGGGAATTTGGTCTTTTTTAGACACTTTTTATTCAATCGATTGCAATAAAAAGGGGAGGTGCACAACTAGATGTTACAACAGTCCTAAATCCAAAATTTCAACGTCCTACGGCTAACCGTTTTTCAATTATGCGAGATACATAGGTACGTACAGAGGTCACACTGAACCCAGTCAAAATGGATTCATGGATGGTTAAAATAGATATTTCCGTTGAAATCTGAAAACCGAATTGTTCCGCGATCAGAATACTCCTTTACTTCGTACAAGGAAGTAAAAAATTAATCATCATTTTTACAAGGAAAATTCGATTAAAAATTGTTACAATTAAATAACTAATGTAGGCGTTTACTTTGCAAGTATCGTATCACAAAATTTCATAAAAATCGGAAAAAGCATTTAACGGTAATTAAACACACAAAAGTCTAGTTAAAATAGGAATTCGTTTTACTCGATCAACTAATTTTTCCTTCCTTGTATAAAGTAAAAGAAGTATTTGTGACCGCTAAAAATTTTGGTTTTCAGATTTCAACAGAAATATCCATCCATTTTGACCACCCCTGAATCCATTTTGGCTAGTTTTGGCGTGACGTCTGTACGTACCTATGTATCTCGCATAACTCAGAAACGATTAGCCTTAGATGTTGAAATTTTGGATTTAGGACTGTTGTAAAATCTAGTTCTGTACCTCCCTTTTTGATTGCAATCGACTGAACCAAAATTATCCAAAAAACCCCAAAATCCAAAAGATTTTGATTTTGGACTTTTTCTGCAATAGTAAGGCCTCATTGAGTGCTTTTCAACGATGTATCATAAGTGGTACTTATTTTTATTAGTTTCAGAATTACAGCCAAATGAAATTATAATTAATAGAATATTTGGATCTTACAAGGGTAAGGCACATCGGTTCGAATCAGACTTCATCTCTTTTTTTTAACTTTTTTTTAAATTTAAATATATTTATTTATTAATAATTATTAACAACTGATTGTAAAAAAAAACCTTTACCATATATAATAATTCAATAATAATAATAATAAAAATTAAAAAAAATATGAAAAAATATTACAAGTTATTAATGAAATGAAATGTTATGTATTTTTCATTTTAAAAGCATGTGTATATGTAATTTAATAGGCGTACAAGGAAAACATGTGGGTACATCAGATTTTTAATTTTTAAAAGAACTAAACTTCAATTGAATTAACTATTATTTTTAATTTCTCGACTAGATAGCGCTGTAGCAGAGCATAGCTGTAAAAGGGAAAGTATTGTAATTTGTCCAATTTGAGAATATGCGGTTTTCAGCGGATCTTGACGTTTTGTCACCTATGGAACCCAAAAACCGGATGGAAATTTTCCGGATTTGATGTTAGTGTTCATACGAACATGTTTGTGTTCAGGGTTGGCCTCTATATCACTTTATATCTCATATATCCAGAACTACTGGACCGATTCTGACCAAACTTGGTCAGATTACTTTTATACAGGATGTCCAATATAAAACGCAACCAATCAATCACTCATCCATGATATTTCAAAAGTTAAGCTTACTCCCCTACTCGTTACTGAAATGAACTCGACCAACATCTGAACATCGCGGCGACGCAGTAGAACACTACCGATAGTAACAACAATGCAATCATAACGTTCAGTGTATTGCTAGAGACAAGATGGTGTTTTCGCTAGATGAACGTGTTTTCATTGTTGAGTCGTACTTCAGTACGAAATAAGTGGTTGCAGTGCAAGATTTGTTTCGCCATAAGTACCCAGATAAACCAGCTCCTAACAAAACATCAGTACTAAGGTTAGTTGCAAAATTTAGAGAGACCGGTTCTGTTAATAACAAGGAACACAAAAGATCTGCGTCAGTGTTGAATACAGATACAGTCACTGAAATCAAAGACCGATTACTCGCCTCGCCAAATAAATCGATCGGGAGTTTGTCTGCTGAAATTAATTTGTCTAAATCAACTGTTCTTTGGGCGACCAAACGATTACAGTTACGACCTTATCGCATTCAAACGGTTCATCGACTTCTTGAGCCCGAAAAAGAAAAACGGCTACAATATTGTCAATGGTTCCGTCGATTTCTGCGTGAGGGAATTAATGTTATGGATTCGTTGTTTTTCACAGATGAAGCACGGTTTCATTTGGATGGCTACGTAAACAGCCAAAACAGTAGAATTTGGAGCGCTGATAATCCCCACGTTTATCACGAAAAACAATTACACCCGCAGAAGTTGGGCGTGTGGTGTGCGATATCGCGGAAGAAAATAATCGGTCCTATTTTTTTCGAGTAAACCATTAATGCAGAACGATATCAGGATATTTTATTTCAGTTCATCGCACTCTTGGAAGAGGAAGACAGACACTGCTGCCTACAACATGACGGTGCGACATCGCACTACGCAGGTTCAACTTCTGATTTCGTTGAGGAATTCTTTGGTAATCGTGTTATCGGTCGAGGCTTATGGCCACCAAGATTTGACTGCGGCGGATTTTTTTCTGTGGGGTTACCTCAAAGAAAAAGCCTATAGCAACAAACCACGAATACTTGAACAATTGAAAGTCAATATTGAACAAGCTGTATTAAATATCCAGCCACAAACTTTGAAAAAAGTTGCAAGAAACGCTGTATTAAATATCCAGCCACAAACTTTGAAAAAAGTTGCAAGAAACGCTGTATTAAATATCCAGCCACAAACTTTGAAAAAAGTTGCAAGAAACGCTGTAAAAAGAATTGAAGCTTGTATTCAAGAAGATGGCGGCCACTTCCAACATTTACTCTAAATGTAAGGTAATGGATGGTAATAATAAAAATTACATTTACATTTACACATGCCTTTTTATTATTTCAATACTTACCAATATAAGGTTGGGTTGCGTTTTATATGGGACACCCTGTTTATGGGGCATTGATGCATTTAAATTTTCAACTTAAAAGGTCAAGAGGGTAAGGCTCTAGAGTAAGGTCACCGTCAGGATCTCGAAATTTCGCCTAATTAAGGTCATATTTTTCTTAGGCACATGAGTTAACAATTAAAAAATAACAATATTTTCAATAATGTTTTTGCAAAATTGCATCCCCATTATAAAAAAAATGCCCTAAACTACTACTACTACTATGTTGTGACGTCACAGGTGAGTGGTAGAATTCAATAACTGAATAATATTTAAAGTATAAATTAGTCTGGGTGGATCGGTCGGTCAGGGTGGATCGGTGTAATCGGTCTGGGTGGATCTCGAACACAATCGCCCGGTTAACTTGTACCTGGTGCGTTTAGCCTGGCGGCTACAGTAGTCTACCGACCGTGCAAGCTAAATTTGTTCTATGTAAGTTGTGAAATTACATTAGTTAGTACCGACTGCTGCCACTAGTACCGCCACACACGCGCGAATTAAATATGCGCTCACGCTTTAATTAGAATCATTGAATTAAATAAAGGAAAAATATTATATTTAAATAAAATGATAAATATTTTAAATTAAGTTGTGTGTGTAAGCCGTGCATCGGCTAAAATTCCTACACTGTTTGGTCGGCTTTTTTTTTTAAATTACTGGTAACAGGAAATTATTAGTTAAAAAACCTCCAATTTCTGCGATGATAATGAGGAAAAGATTAAACAATAAGGTTATATTTATGGAATTTTTTGCTCATTTAACAAGGAAAAAAATTTGAGTAAGTTTAATAAAATATCCATAATTTTTATAATCTTTAGTTATTTAAACAATATTTTATCTTTACTTAAACAATATTAATTTTCTTTAGTTTTCGTTCAAATTTTTGAGGCAAATATAATGAAATAAAATAAAAACGTAATTGGTAAATACAAAAAGACCAGTTCTTTTTTTTTTACGGTTATACTGAAGCGACTTCAAACTGATTGGCAAACATAAAGCGATTAGTATAAAATTTCAATGTCACGCACAATTGTTTTTAACTAAATCAATAAAAGTAGATTATAAATAATAACTGTAAAATATAACTGTTTTCACAATTAAAGAAACGTTTGGAGAACGTTATTTACTGATAAGAATTCAGTGGCACGAGTAATTAGTTAATTATTTTCGTCTTACTTTAGACGTTTTTTAATTTCGTTATTTATATAGTTATTTTATAAAACGCGAGTGTACGTTCAACGAACGGAGGTTGATTTATTTTTTCATTATTTAATTTTGTTTTAATTAAAAAAAAAAAATAAATAATAATGCAGTTTTCGAAATACTAATCCGCCCGCAAAGTATTTGCAGATCAACAATTTCTCTTTGTTTTCATACAACAGTTATAATTCAACGTAATAATATGAGTAATTTACAATTTAAAAAAATATATATATATATATATATATATATATGTATTCTAAATGAAATTGTAATAATTAAATTAGATTTTAATAAAACAATGAAATGATTATATTATAATTTAAATTATTTATTTTATGTTACTTCGATATAACACAAGCAGTTTCGAAAAATTAAATAAGGAAAAGGAAAAGCGAGAAACAAGAAAAGTAATAACAAAAAAGTATTCCTTGTTAGCAATAAAAAACCTCGTAACAAAAAGCTTTATATTACACTGTAAATACGATCTTGAATAAATTTTTTCAGTGCGTTTATTGAAAGAGGATAGAAATTCCTTTTATTTCGAAAGTCAGTCAATAAAAAAATGATTTCAATGGTGAAACGTAAGAGTATACCTAATTTTTAAAATTAAATATTTATAAAATGTAAAAAAAAAAATCAAATTACCATCAAGGGAAAACGAGCTTACAATCAGAAATATAATTTTCTTACATCAAAAATTAATTTAAACGACAGGAAAACATTGTTAAAAGTTTATGTTTGGCTTTATAAGGAAGTGAAACTTGGACGATCGGAGTACCTAAGAAGAAAAGATTAGAAGCTTTTGAAATGAGGTGCTATAGGAGAATATTAAAAATCAGATGAGCGGATAAAGTGACAAATAAAGAGGTGTTGCGGAAAACTGATGAAGAAAGAAGCATTTGGAAAAATATGGTTAAAAGAAGAGACAGACTTATAGGCCACATAAGGCATCCTTGAATAGTCTCTTAATATTGGAGAGACACGTAGAACGGAAAAATTGTGCAGGCAGGCAACGTTTGGAATATGTAAAACAAATTGTTAAAGATGTAAGATGTAGCGGGTATACCGAAATGAAACGACTGGCACTAAATAGGGAATCTTGGGAAGCTCCATCAAACCAGTCAAATGACCGAAGACAAAAAAAATATTAGCTTCTATTTTTACATGACTGCCCAAAAAAAGGGTGTAATGTATTTCGGGTGTATTATGTATGTTTGTTCCAAAGTAGCACCTCAACGGCTGAACCAATTTAGATGTATATGACACCGCGTTGGAATCCTTACGTTACCGGAAGTGTCATAGGCTATATGTATGCAGATGATTCACAAGGAAAGCGAAATAATCTGAAAACTGATTCTAGTGCTTGAAATACGGAAAGAGTTCATACAAACATATGTTTGAAAACGCTTTGTTATCGAGTTTCGAGTAGTGAAAAATTTCGCGCGGATTTCAGTTCTCCCGGTGAAATTTCAGTATATTAGGGGTAAACTTGATGGTTTCTTATGTTTTTTGACTTGAAAAATCGAATAAAACAGTTCCCAGAACTGTATTTTTCGTATTTTTTGTGAAATTCAACGTAAAACAGAAATATTCGGTGACGAAAAACATTTTTCAGCTTTGAAGTACAATAATTTAGTTAAATGAATAGTAAATGCGTAAAGTTTAATATCAAAATGTGTAGAAAATTTTATTCTGAAAAAATTGATTGAATAAAGTCTATGAAAAACAAAAAAACAAAAATCAACTTGTATTAATAACAAACTTACCAAAAAATCTTATGAATTTGAAGAAAAAAACAAATGTTTTAATTACAATAAATTTAGATCTTTGAAAAATTAAATTATTCTTAACATCTAAAAAATACTCACTGTAGTTTATAGTCCAATAATTTATTATACGACTGCCCAAAAAGAAGTATAATGTATTTAGGGTGCATGTATGTAAGAATGAGAGTTTGTTCCACTGTAGCAGCTCAACGTCTGAAGCGATTTTGGTGGATGACTCGGCGTTCGAATCCCTACGTTACCGGGAATGTCAGTTCGAATCCAGTGAGGCACAGCATTTTTAATACGCTACAAAAATTACATTTCACATTCCTACCAAGTTTCAAGCTTATGTAGTGAATTAACTCATTACGCAGAAAATAAATAAATAAATAAAATAAATTTAAAATATCTGAAAAAAACTATACAAAATTATCTGCCGTACGCTCTTTAATTATTCTGTATTAGTAATTATTCTATATTAAAGAGCAATTTTTTTTGGAAGTCGTTATTTCATTTTTAATATTTATCTCTTGTATTTAATTACAAAAAAAAAAAATTCCAAAATATTTTCTCAGTGACGGACATAAGCACAAATTCTGTCAGAAATGTAAAAAAGTAAATGCACAAATGATTTGAGTCTTTGGGCATATTCAAATCGGGATGAACAAGAAAGATAAAGAGTGATCGAAATTTTGTAACGTAAATAAAATTTGTAAGAATCAATTAAAACCTAACAATGATTTTAGATTTTGAGTGCAGGGCGAATCTAGCAATTAAATCTGTTTTTCCGAGATCCCAAGTTTGGGGGTGTATTTTTCACTTGGGACAATCTTGCTACAGAAAAATTATAAATCTAGGTTTATGCGATATCATGTAACCATAATAATAAGTGAACTGATTTAAAATCGTTCTTTGGATTACCTTGTCACCTGTAAAAGTATTAATATATTACCCAGAAATTTAAATATCTGTGGTTTTTGAATTTTCTTTTAGAGAAATATTTTTTTTTACAGAATTTTAAATGATGATAAGAATTTAACTAATACTTTACACTTTTAATTTTTGTATCACATTCATCGACAGATCGTCGATGAACGTGATGCAATTTTTTTCCCTTTCTACAGGTTGTCCCATATAAAACGCAACCTAACCTTATATTGGTAGATATTGAAATAATAAAAAGGCATGTGTAAATGTAAATGTAATTTTTATTATTACCATCCATTACCTTACATTTAGAGTAAATGTTGGAAGTGGCCGCCATCTTCTTGAATACAAGCTTCAATTCTTTTTACAGCGTTTCCTGCGACTTTTTTCAAAGTTTGTGGCTGGATATTTAATACAGCTTGTTCAATATTGACTTTCAATTGTTCAAGTGTTCGTGGTTTGTTGCTATAGGCTTTTTCTTTGAGGTAACCCCACAGAAAAAAATCCGCCGCTGTCAAATCTTGGTGGCCATAAGCTTCGACCGATAACACGATTACCAAAGAATTCTTCAACGAAATCAGAAGTTGAACCTGCGTAGTGCGATGTCGCACCGTCATGTTGTAGCCAGCAGTGTCGGTCTTTCTCTTCCAAGAGTGCGATGAACTGAAATAAAATATCCTGATATCGTTCTGCATTAATGGTGTACTCGAAAAAAATAGGACCGATTATTTTCTTCCGCGATATCGCGCACCACACGCCCAACTTCTGCGGGTGTAATTGTTTTTCGTGATAAACGTGGGGATTTTCAGCGCTCCAAATTCTACTGTTATGGCTGTTTACGTAGCCATCCAAATGAAACCGGGCTTCATGTGTGAAAAATAACGAATCCATAACATTAATTCCTTCACGCAGAAATCGACGGAACCGTTGACAATATTGTAGCCGTTTTTCTTTGTCGGGCTCAAGAAGTCGATGAACCGTTTGAATGCGATAAGGTCGTAATTGTAATCGTTTGGTCGCCCGATGAACAGTTGATTTAGACAAATTAATTTCAGCAGACACACGTTTGATCGATTTATTTGGCGAGGCGAGTAATCGGTCTTTGATTTCAGTGACTGTATCTGTATTCAACACTGACACAGATCTTTTGTGTTCCTTGTTATTAACAGAACCGGTCTCTCTAAATTTTGCAACTAACCTTAGTACTGATGTTTTGTTAGGAGCTGGTTTATCTGGGTACTTATGGCGAAACAAATCTTGCACTGCAACCACTTATTTCGTACTGAAGTACGACTCAACAATGAAAACACGTTCATCTAGCGAAAACACCATCTTGTCTCTAGCAATACACTGAACGTTATGATTGCATTATTGTTACTATCAGTAGTGTTCTACTGCGTCGCCGCGATGTTAGATGATGGACTAGTCCATTTCAGTAACGAGTAGGGGAGTAAGCTTGACTTTTGAAATTTCATGGATGAGTGATTGTTGGGTTGCGTTTTATATGAGACACTCTGTATTTATGAATTATGTTAGATAAAGAGCCAGTTATTTAAAGGTTATTATGGGTTACGATAATATTTGTTTTTAAGTAACTTTTTTTGATTTAGCAATTTTTGAATTTAGTTGTTCATGTCGCCTTCAGTTTCATAAACTGAGTCAGTTGTAATGAATTAAAAATACTGGAGAATATCGAAAAAAATAATTTTGATATTTACTTACAAATAAATTAATTTATTGTTCAATTCAATCGAATGCGATAGGTTTTCTATCATGATCTGGGTTAGTTTTTAAACAATTCAAAATTTCAAAAAGTGCTCAGAAATCCGAAAAATGAGAAAATTAAAAATGATAAAACTATTGAACCGATTGATTTTATATTTGGCATACACGTATTAGATTCCTACATTTCGAATTCATTAAATTTTCTAGGCCATAAAATTATGGAGGATATATTTCAAAATTCAAAAAATTACTGGACCGGTTGATTTTGCAACATTAATTAAATACATTCAGATAAAATATTTTTCTGATTAGATATATCCTTATTACGATCTGAAATATTTTACTTAAAAAAGTCTCTATGAATTCATAGAGGTATTTTGGATAGCAGTAAGGGACAACCTGAATGAAACTGGATATGTAGCTACTACATATCCAATATGTTTAATACTAATTAAACAAACAAAAACAACTTATTTGCGTCGATCAGAATTCACACCAGTAATACCACAATGCTGCTCTTGAAAGAAAAGGTTTTTAAGGCAAGAGCAGCAGAATAAAAGTTATCACAATGTCATAAACCTCTTCAAGCTAATCTTCAACATTTTTGTAATCAGTAAAATATATATGTATATAATGAATATAAAAGAACGACATGTTCTGCGATAACAAAAATATTTATCTATTATTTATAGAATTATAAATAATAATATACTTTTTATAAATAAGTGGTTGATCTCAGTTGGTTTTAATAAAAATAAGGCTTCTGTGTACGGCTTTCTACGTTTCTATACATTATTTCAGTTTAATCACCCCAGGCGATTTCCTTGTAAATTATGCACATACAAAAAAAATTACATAGATAAAAGTTACTCAGATTGGAGGGGGATGTCTCATGGTGACCTTGAACTTTACCTTTACCTTATTTCAAAGTTAACTCTATTTTTTTTTTCAAATGGAATTACCTATTTTTGACCCCCACCAATCAAACGAGCAGAAAATTTTATGTTAAAATATGTGGTCACACAAATGACCTTGGATCTTTTTTTGAATGTCATATGACTAACCATCAGAGATAGTGTTATACGGTGCTGGATTCTTTTCGCAGATATTTACAGTCACTGGGGGGGTCTAAGCTGTGAGAACAGGATTGCTATCTGGTTCTGTCCCGTATAACACTATCTCTGACGGTTAGTCGTATGACCTTAAAAAGAAGGTCCAAGGTCATATGTGTAACCACATATTTCAATATAAAATTCTCTGCTTTTTGAAAATTTGGTGGGATTAAAAATAGGTCATTCCATTTGAAAAATTGCGTTAACATTGCAATAACGTCAAGGTAAAGTTCAAGGTCACCCTTGTTCAAGATAAGGTGTCCCCCTCCATTCTGAGTAATTTTTTCTATGTCAATTTTTTGCATTGCGAATAGTTTTCGAAAAAAATTGCCTGGGGTGATTAAACTGAAACAATGCGTATATATTTATGTACTGCTTTTAACCTATATTTATAAAGTAATAATCGATAATGTGATATGTTTTTAACTGCATAAAATTTTAAAACATTTTTTAAATTACCTCTACGTGCTGAAAATAATATGCTGTATTAGTACTTCAAACAGAAATAAATGTATTAAAGTTTTACAAGTCGAACGAATCATTAAAAAAAAAAAAAAAAAACTTAATTTAGGAATTAAATTATCATAGATAAGAAATAATTGTCTCTACAAAATTTTAAAAGTAAATATAAAGTGTTTTAAACAAAAATTAACTTAAAAAATTATTATTATTTTTTTAAATTAATGTTTAAACTTCATAATATCGATGTTTTAAATTCTGCTTAGTTAGTTTCAAATCATTTTAAACAAACTACCACTTGTGGTATTGATACAAAACTTACAAAGGCTATTACAAAAAAATCTGATATGAACATCACATGACTTCCTTATACGCCTATTAAATTACATATACACGTTTTTTGCTGCATTTCATTTAAACTTATTTTATTTGAAAGTGAGATAGATCGTCTAATTCTTTAATGAAGTGGACAGTTACACTTGCATTGTGGTAAAGATCACATTGCATCACATTTTTTTGTGGTGTCGTATCAGCATTTTATATTAGTTATTTTAGTACATTTTATATATTAATTTTGTTTCACGTCCCTCAAGTAGTTATGTGGAGTAAGTGAGAACGTGTTGGATTCGTAACAAAGGACTTTTTTTGTTAAAGAGGTGGGGGGTGGAATCCATTTATGGACGCCCAAGCAGTGTCGGGCTCGCTAACAGGTGCCGCAAGATGTTATTAATATGTGTATGTAAACCTGCGAACTACCGACTAAATCACCACCCCTGCTACCCATCCGCCTTCCAGGTACCGCTAGTGAAGCATTCCTTCTGGAAGAGGGGTGATACGCCCACTCACACATTCATACGTCATAGTGCAATCGCATCACAATAGGAAATCAACAAAAACACGTCAGTCACAGCAAACATGATACATCACAATACATCCAGGTACAGAAAACAGATTATGAGACTGCATACTGTAATCTTGGACTTTGTAAATAATAACTAATTAGCCAAGTAATGGTTGTCATAATTAATGATAATTATTAAGCTCTGTAAAAATTCTTGAGTTAAAATGAAAAGTACATAAAGTTTTATATCCCTAATAACTTCTGATTTTTTTCATATATATATATATATATATATATTTTTTTTTTTTTATTATTATTATTTATCGTAACATTTTTTTTACCATCAGAGATGAATAATTATTAATAAATCAATATATTTAATTTAAAAAAAAAAAGTTAAAAAAAAAAGAGGAGATGAAGTCTGATGTGCCTTCCCCTTATAAGATCCAAATATTTCATTAATTAAAATTTCATTTTCCTGTTACTTTGGAAGAAATGAAAATAGGTACCGCTTATGTATCGTTGAAAATCTTTCAATGAGGGCTTATTTTTGCAGTTAAGATAAAGTACAAAATCTAAATTTTTTGGGATTTTGAATTTTTTTGGACACTTTTGGTGCAGTCGATTGCAAGCCAAAGGGGAATGCACAACTAGATGTTACAACAGTCTTAAATCCAAAATTTTAACATTCCACGGCTAATCGTTTTTGAGTTATGCGAGATACATACGTACATATGTGCAGACGTGACGCCGAAACTAGTCAAAATGGATTCAGGGATGGTTAAAATGGTTCCCTTACTTCGTAAAAGGAAGTAAAAAAACAAAAACATTAATTTGTTTCTTTGTGTAGTCGGATAAAAAATTAAAGCCTTTAACAGCAATTGCGTTTGAGAGCAGCTGATATACTTAAGTGATGCTACGAAACTAGTTTTAAGTGGTATATAATGTAGTTATTTTAAAATTTAATAATAAAATTTGTTAATGTACCACTTAATACGCTAATAATACTATCTCTAGCTACAAAAAAAAAAAAAAAAAACCCTCTTTTTTATCAGAAAATAAATACATACTATATAAATTGAAAAACATTAAAATCTCTCCTAACGATATGTTAAAATATAATTACTTAGAGTTATTCCTGTAATACAAAACTACTACGTTTAAATCAGAAAAAAATTGTGTTATTCATTTTATTTTGATTAATTTTAATATGAAAACCAGGATACATCGATCTGTTTACAAACAACCACATACCATTTTCACTTTAAGTTTTTCTTAATTTTCCATTTTTTTTAAACTGTTAAAAGAATATATTTTTAACTAGAGAATTCAGATGAAACTATAAGTGATGTAAACTATACTTTAAATTCCATGGGTGATTTAATAATTAAGGAGCCGTGGCTCAATATATGGAGAATCAAGGTCAACGTTGAAAAATCGGTGGCATTGATGTTCACGTACAAGACACGTGCTCCAGCCAGGCAGCTGGAAATCTCAGGAGAGAAAATCCCCTTTGGGAAAACAGTCAAGAACCTGGAAGAAGTCCTGGACAAACGGCTTACCTTAAGAGAACATGTTAAATATGTGACCCAAAGGGCAAAGGCCGTCAGGGCCTCACTATACCTAGTACTGAACAGTGCCAGTCTATATCCACTGGCGACCAAATTGCTCATTTTTCGGTTATACGTCCTGCCGATTCTAACATATGCTTACCCGGAATAGGGAAGCTTTGTTAAAACTCCACGCTTCAAAAGAAATTAGAAGCCGTCCAAAACATAGCGTTGCGGACGATATTTGGAGCACCGTGGTTCGTCAGAAACGTCACTCTTCGTTACGATGCGGGACTACGCATCGTATCCGAGGTGGGGGTGGCACAGGCACGCAGACTGTTCGGGAGAGCGGCCGTGTCCGAACACGGCCATCTCCGGAGCATCTGCCGAGAGGACCGTACTCCACAGGGTATAAGAAAAGGGTCTCATGCCGTATTAAACGAATCACCGTGAAGAGGCGGTACGAGAGTCAAAAAATGACAAACCAGGCTTAGGAGCCTCTATATCGCGTAACCTATAAAGGAAACCGCGCGAAAATTCCGGCCGCGAAAGTGACCGTTTTCGCAATTAAATTTTGTTAAAGCTATAAAAAGCTAGACAACACCCCACATCGTCCCATGAAGAAACCACAATTTCATTTAGTCAGCATATGGGACTCCCTCCGGAGAACGGGGTGCATTTCTCCCTCCAAATAATTAGGGCTCCGGTAGGCGCACTCCTGCTAGCCCATAGCTGCTGGTACCGAAAGGACTAGGGGATGGACTAAAGGGGAATCACGCCGGCATTACTAGGCTCAAAAGCTTTCCTGCTAGCCCATAGGTGCTGGTACCGAAAGGACTAGGGGATGGACTAAAGGGGAATCACGCCGGCATTACTAGGCTCAAAAGCTTAGTCTCTCACGGTCAAACCAGTAAATAAATTTCACGATGCTCCATACGGATAGGAACGCAAATTACCAAATCCGTTCATAAATAAAACTTCAAATTTATAACCGCCACTAAATAACCGATGAAATCCACCCCATAATAGAAAGATACAGCAGCAAGGGACATTGTCCAGGCTCCGCTATCTGTAGGGAGAAATATTGAAACTCCCGCCATTTTTGCGTTCCGTTTCGTAATAATTAAGGATACAGATTACTCTGGAGCTAAAACGGTTTTAATCAATGTGACATTTTTTTCACTTTTCAACATTAGCTCCAGTAACAATAATAAATTTGCTCCATGTCTTGATTCAGCTTATTTATGAGTGCTGCAAAAATAAATGTTTTTGGTGTCTGAGTCAATTTAATAAATTTTCTTTGACCTCATAGCGCCTACTTGAGTGGACCAAACCTGTGGAAATTCGTTAGGGCCAAATCAGAACCGTATGCTGGTCTAGGTAGGACTTCCCAATGTAATTTTTCAATGGTTTCTCGCGTTACTTGAGCTACGTGAGGTCTAGGCGTTATCGTGATGCAAATGGGTTCTTTTGGAATTCATCTTGCGCTTGTTTTGCGATACTTGAGCTTGTTCGTGATAACGTTATGAATTGCACCATCCTGACCCCATAGGAGAAGACACCCGCCTTGTGACGATCCCAGTCACCACACCAGCCCCTCCGTTCCTAGCCCTCATGGAATTTACCGGAGGTCATCTTCTAGGTCTTCAATACCTGATTACATATTTCAGTCATCAGTACGGCCACCATCACGATGGCATCGAGAAAATGCCTCAAAAGACATTTCCATCGGTTTTAAAACGCATCAACTAACAGAAGTTATTTTTCAAACTCACCTAAATCCATTCAAAAAACTGATAACCAATAAAAATATACAAATTGAGCTATAAAAAAATATTAATCTCATACCATCAAAAATTGTTTACAACATCGCAATTTTTACCTGCCATACCAAAGCAACTAAAATTATCAAGCAACCCACGAACATACCAAACAACAACTGGAAACAATTGGTGAATACGCCTACCCTGGAGAAAAAGCACCCAAACGAATAGTACCCAGGTTACTATTTTACACTAAACACTTTCTACAGACCTTTTGAGCGTCAAACATCTTAAAAAGTTTTCAACTATGTGCCACTAATCTCTAAATTTCCAGTTAGCCTTCAGATTCAGACTCGAATCAATATCCTCAAGTTCCCTGACCAGCTCTGCACGCCTAAACTCATATTTTCAGCAGACGTACAGCAAACGATATGCATCATCCGATACTAAACACTGAAATCATTGACCCGAGTCAGTCAAGCCAAATCGAGCCAGCCTGTCTCGAAATGCGCCGTGCACCGAAAAGAACCGAGTCACATGCCGGTTCGGGGAGATCCACGAGGTGACTCCCAACGCCTTTACTTCCGAAAGACAACGTACGTATACAACCCAACTGCCGTCTCATCGCACCTGTCCTTCCAAATACCTTCTTCCTTTATTTCCCGAATATACTGCGGAGTCAGTTCATCGGAATTCTTTCCAAGGGAACGTAACTGACGTTCCGACGCAAGGACGTCAATTAGTCTAACGCCCGCAATAACTAGAACTGCCTCACGTTAAGTAGTTCTATAGCCTAGAATTGTACCGAGATTTGTATTTTTTCAGTTATAATCTAAACTGTAATTTTTCGGTCTTCTTGGATTAGAGAATCTATGTAAGAGAATCAAACGCTGGAGTTGAAACTTCAATTTGACGTCTAGAAAGAACGGTGCTCGTCATTCATTGAAGTTTGGCCGTACTTATAAATCTTTCTACCCGCTTGTAAAATTTCTGCTGTTGGTATAACTTTTTCCGTATTTTTTTGTCATACAAGAGTATATATAAGTTAACCGGTTTTTCATCTTTGGAAAACAGAAAACGGATCACTGCTTGAATTAATTGAACAGCATGTTCAATTAATTCAAAAACTTCAAGAGGACTCGTTATCCTAAAATGAGATTTTGAAGCTATAAACAAAAGAACTTTATTCAAACAGCTGATCAGAAGTCACCACAGGGTACCAACTTACTGTTTTGAAAGTATTATTGGATATTTTTCTGTATATGCCTGCGTGTGGTGCGTGTTTGTATGTATGGTGTTGTGGGGGATCTCCCACTCCCTTGTTCATGTATGTTGCTCGCTCTGTTGGTTCGTGAAGTGGACATGGCGTGTAAATCTAATGCAGTAGTGTCAATGGGTCAATCTAATACAATAAAGGTGTCATAATTTTTAGTTAATTCAAACAATGCCATTTTATTATACAGTCCATTTATCCGTTTTATAAACAGCATCCAAGTATCTTAATTTTTTTTACGGATTGTTTTACCTCCACATATATTCGTGTCTTTATTGAATAATCCTTGTAATGTTTCATATTTAATCTGCACTCTTTACACAAGCAAGTTTTATATTTTTTTTTAGTTTTCAATGTTTTACTTTATTTTATTAATAAAATTAGAAAATATTTTTGCTTCTGAAATATTTATGTGTTTTACAAAGTTCAATTATATCTAATGTGGATGATTGTTTAATAATCGAAATGCGCATGTAATAAATTATCATTGGTCTTTTTTTTTGTTTTGTTTTAAATATCCAATATAGCTCTTATTTTTATACTTAAGATGACATTTAATAAAAATTATGTTCCAGAAAGAAATTTTATCTGAATTAAAAAAAAATTTTTTTTTTTAAATCGCGTTCTATTGTAGTAATACTGGTGGCCGATAATATCAGTACTGCATTACGCCGGGTAAGAGGATTTGTAAAAATGGGGTAGGATAAATGTAGAACACTAATGGCTGAGATAATTGTGTACAGTTGTACACAAGCTTTTGTGTATTTTTTATGTACGTATGTATTTGTGTGTCTACGTATAAAAGGGAGGAGAGTATTATAACAGCGTCAGAAAACAATCGCTTTAAAAGGGTTTTCAACAATATACTTCGGTTTGATGCACTTAAATCCGTTGTATAACTTGACTGAACTATTTTATTTTTTAGGCTAAGTCACTGTATTTTATTATATTAATTGCAATTTTAGAATTAAAAGATAAATTATTTTATTAATAATAATCCATAATAATAGTAATAATTATTATTTATTTCGTTTCTGGGTCCGACCGCAGGAGGCTAGGCTTTTTAAAAACCCGTGTCCCGACGTGATTCCCCTTCAGCCCGTCCACTGAAATCCTTCCGGTGCTAACGCTTTATTGGCTAGCAGGAATACACCATAAGGGGGCATAGGGGGCATTTGTTATTTGGAGGGAGCAATGCGCCCCCTTCTCCGGAGGGAGTCGCAATTGCTGATTTAATTTGAATTAATTGTAAGTATATAAAGGAAAGTTTATGTAGAAGCTCGTCATCCACTTCTTTGATGGCTGCCTTTCAGGACGCATCTCTGCTGGGCAATGCTCACCTGCGTAAATATAAACCTACACAATGATGTAATAGAAGGGATCATTTTAAATTGTGTATTTTATGAAGTAATGGGTCAATCCATTTGAAGTGACTCAAGGATGGTGCTTGACCAATTCAAAAATGGCCGCCAGAGGTAAACTGCTTAAATAAAAAAAATAAAAGAAAATAGTTTTAAGGTACTGAAACACATTGGAAACAAGTGGGTAAGTTTCAATTTTTTGAATTGGTCTAGCAACCAAATTATGTTTTTTTGGGAAACTTCAAATGGATTGACCCCAATCGCTCTTCCAGTCTGTACACGTATACATACATTATTATATTCAACGGCAGTAGCCAAGATATTTCGTAGGGTACTTTGCAATTTTTCTATTTCGTCAGAACTATTGTAACAATCAGAATATAGAAACGTTGATATTGTGGCAGTCTGAAAAAGGTAGTAAGTTAAGTTTAATAACAGCAACTATAATTTACTGCATTATTGTGTAATAACATTTTGATTACGAAGCTTTGATTACAATATACTTCAGTTTCAAAGAGAAAGGTCCTGTGCGATTTATTTAAAAATAAACATAAAATTAGAATTTGTAAAATTCCACCTAAACATTTTTTTTGTTCAACTAGTATATTTACAATCGGCTTCTCAAGTGGAACCATAGGTAAATTTTTGATAACATGCACATGATAGGGGCTTCTTAAGGAACTCCCATAAGTCAATCCATCATAATAGTTATCAGTAAACAGTAATCTTAATTAGAAAAAAAAATTATGTGCCAACGACTTCACAGTTAAAAAAATTAACAAAAAAACCAGTAACCAAATAAAAAATCTATAAAAACAAATAATCAAGCGATATCTAGTAGAGCAAAGAACAAAACAAAAAAATATAATCAAAAAATTAAAAATAAATAAAGAAGTAAACAAAAACAACATCACTAGATTTGGCGATAGTAATTGCAAACTGTCATTTAATAGCTCCTGTCAAGCACATGGAAACGTTTCAACCTTCAGATGTCCCCACTGTTATCAAGAAGATTGATCGCTAAGTTGTTGACTGATATTCTAAACGGTGTTGCTATTTAACACTTTTTTTTTGAGTGCATCATTTCTTATCCCCCCCCCCCCCGAAGCCAGACACACAACTAAGCCTTAACACAGCTCCAGGAGTTGGCTTCGCCTCAAACTGCCTCGTTGAGAACTAATGTTCCCTCTAGGAAGCCGGGACTCGGTCTTTTGGTAATATGCCATACCTCTAATGAGGGGAGTCTCTCCACCGGGACTACGGTCTTACTTTACCACCAAAAATCCGAAACCACAACGGAGTCCCCGCCCAATCATTTATATTTAACACTTTTTTTTTAATCCTTTCTTCCACGGGAATATATATATATATATATATATATATATATATATATTCCAAGGGTGCCTTTGCCTCTAACCTCCCGAGTGACCGTGCTGGACCCGGCTATGCCGTTCCCAGTATGGGGTATCACCCGGTTGGCCGGGACTGGGTCTTTTCTAATGCCTTGCCTCTAAGCGTAAGTCCCTCTAGAGGGACCTCCACCCGGGTCTATGGTCTTCCTTCATGCCTTGCCTCTAAGTGGAGGGCCCCCTAGAGGACCCTCCACCCGGGACTCTGGTCATTTCATTTTAACCCCTTAACAAATACCCTGGAATCCCCCTTCACTCATCGGCATATTTAACACTTTGCTGCCTCACGAACCGTCGAAAGCTCCAGATATTCATGAATCTCATCATTCCAAGTGAACCATGGTACCTTCGCAATTGTTATCTTGTTTTGGAAGGGTTGTATGATATCTACGTTACTACTACTTGTTGTTCCCCACAACTCCACGCTGCAAGTCCAGATTGGTCGTAAAATAACATTGTAAATGAAAACTTTATTGCGCAGTGTGAGATTTGAGTTCCTCCGCAACAGCCAATGCAGTTCCCTATACTTCGCGTTCAGTGTTTTCTTTTCATTCTCACGTGACACTTCCAAGTCAAACACCAATCTAGGTGAAGTCTTAGGTCGGTACCGCACACTTTTTTTGTGGGATCAAGACACCATCCATGTTTACACTAGGACAGTCACCCCTTTTCTTGGCGAACGTGACGTGAAATTTTTATTTATGCTGTTATAGGAAAAAATGGTAAGAATTTTCATAACATTTTATATTTCCGCTAGGATATGACTGTTATTTTATGCCTTTCCTAGCATTGTCGTTCTTAACAATCGTAGTGAAGCGTTTTGGAGTAATTCCATTCTCGAAACTACTTTTACCACTCTAGAGTATAGGAAGGTAGAATGGCAAAGTATTAATTACATTATTTATCATTTAAATGGTATTTATCTGATTATGTAGAAAAAACTGTATAAATTATTAAAAAATATATATAAAACAGTTTTTTTTAATTGAATTTTTTGTTAAATTACGTTACGTTTGCTGCTTGTTTTCAAGTATGGATAGTATTGCGTAATAATACGTAACGTTAAAAAAAATGTTTCAAGCACTGATATCTTACTTGATAAGTTGAAACAATTTTCTTTTTTTTTAAGGTAAAGTCATTGTCTACCACTAATTTTGTTTTTATATTCTCACCTGTCTTTGAGGGGACCGCTTCATCTTTCTTATGCAGATTGGTATAGTCGTTCTGGATTTATCAGAACTTTACAATATATATATATATATATATATATATATATATATATATATATATATATATATATTATTTTTTCGTATAATTTTTTTCGAAATAGTCAAATATTTCCCAGAGTCGAGTAAAAATTAATAAAACAATATAAAAAATGAAATGCTCATAAATGTATCATGGTCGGTCTGTCAGTACAATTATTTTTTCGTATAATTTTTTTCGAAATAGTCAAATATTTCCCAGAGTCGAGTAAAAATTAATAAAACAATATAAAAAATGAAATGCTCATAAATGTATCATGGTCTGTCTGTCAGTACAAGACTACACCTCAATTACATACCATCCTCATTTCATTGGGTCATGGTGGGGCGTGGGGGTGGTTGCTAATTGTTCACAAGTTTGATAGACTTCAACGTAGAAATTACGAAATAAAAAAGTATACATGAAAGCATAATATGTTGTGATCATACCATATAAATAAATTGAAAATTTATTAGCTCTTTTTATTTTATTTTATTTTTTAAGAAAAAAAAGTAATTTAAAATGTTATAATTAATGATATTTGTATTTCAGAGATTTATTTATTATCTAACAAATTCAATTAGATTTAAGTAATCGATATATTCCACTAAAATGGGGGAATAATCTTTATTTTTGCAGCTTTCACGATCCTTATTCAAGCCTTATTTTTATGTCTACAGTATAGAATTCTGTTTACTACTTGATGCGATAGACAGAGCTGTATTGTAATCAAGGGAAAGTTTACTCTACATCCTCCGAGGTTCTATATTGGGTTCTTATATTAGGTATCAACTCCCTCCTATCACCTCCCCTAGGGACTATTTCTCCCACTCACTCTCCTTTATACAACTCTCTTCTCGCTTCTCTTTATCAGCTCTTCTTTTACATCGTACTGAGTATTTCCTTTGAAAACAAACGAGCTCATATTCTTCAACATAAAATCAATTACCAGCGAGCAAACGGGATCTGTTTTCAATATTAAAATCTATCAATATTGAATCTGAATATCTCTATTTATTAAAGTAAATAGAATACAATATTAGTTTATTGTACTAGTCGTGTTATTTCTTTGCCAATAAGTCTGAAGCATAATAATTTGCTTTATAATAACTTAAAAAATTGAGGGTGGTTATATTTTATTTCCAAATTATGTAAATACAAATTCGTTTTATTAGTAACTTAAAAAAATTAAAAAAACTAAAGAAAATAAAATAAAATTTATTTTCTTTAGTTTACTTCATTTTTTTAATCTAAATAAGATCTTAACGATCTTTAATCTAAACAACATATGTACAAAACGTAACACATTTTCTTAACATATGTACAAAAAAACAAAATTCTAACAGTATGCCCTATTCATTACTTTTTTCCTGTTTAGCCTCCTCTGGGAATTACAGTTCAGGTTTCCAAATCTTAGGATTTATAAATGTCCTTATTTAATTTTAGGCTGTAATCTTCTTCTATTTTTCCGGGATTACTTAATTGGTTGTAAAAAGTTACATTAATATAATTTTTTGAACCCCATTTCATGATTTACCTTTTTTAGTTTCCTTTTATGTTATTAGTACGACTAAAAATATTGTACTTTTTTTTTAATAATACATATAAACATTACATTTATTAATCAATAATTTGTTATAAAAATATAACAGAATTTTTATAACACCGTAATTATATAATTTATCAGTTAGCTACATTTTTATAAAAATTTTTAATTTTAATTTATATTCTCTTTTATCCTGAAATTTAGATAGAATATTCTGAGTTTATATTTCTACGAAAGCATACGTATTTGTTTTTACTAGTTTTTTTCTAAGATCTCAAAATAAAAAAATGAGCAGATTTGAATAACTAATTTACCGTATATATACATATATATACTGAACTTTGAGGACGGTTTTCAGAGTTCATATTTATTTATAACTCGATTATTGAATGAATAGTATAGATTTAATGAGAGAGAGAGTGGGGGGAAGAGAAAGAGAATCGTATTTTTAGTGTCAACTTTATCTATTAATACACTTTGAATGGTTGACTAATATAATAAGGTCCCCACAAGTAAAGTTTAGAAACTTGACTGTATTTTATTTTATATGTAACTAGTCGGTCAGGACTCGCTTCGCACGTCTACTTTCTTTCTTTTTCCTGTTTAGCCTTCAGGAATTACCGTTCAGGTATTACTTCAGAGGATGAATGAGGATGATATGTATGAGTGTAAATGAAGTGTAGTCTTGTACAGTCTCAATTCGACAATTCCTGAGATGTGTGGTTAATTGAAGCCCAACCACAAAATAACACCGGTATCCACAATCTAGTATTCAAATCGGTATAAAATTAACTGCCTTTATTAAGATTTGAACGTTGAAACTCTCGACTTCGAATACAGCTGATTTGAGAACACGCGTTCACCACTAGACCAACCGGTTGGTTCAATGTATTAATAATAACATCTTTCTTACTATGCCGCGAAAACATGATTTTCTTAAATTGTTTGCCAGTTGTAACCAGATAACGTTCATGAATTTAGCGTACTAAGAACAGAAACGTTTTCAACGAAAAGCTTCAAAATCCTGAACATTTCGTTCGTGGGCTTAATTCAAAATAAACTCTAATTTGAGCACATACAGCAAAATAATTAACGCATCGTGCTTTTTTTTATTGGAGAGTTTATTCGCGAAAATATCCTTTTATAACTGGTAAAAAAATATATGGACACCCCTTGACTTCCCTGTACGCCTATTAAATTAAATATACACATTTTTTAATCAGTATAATTAAATTTAAAAAAAAAAGTCTGATTCGCACGGATGTGCCTTCCCTTTGTAAGATCCAAATATTTCATTAATTAAAATATTATTTGACTATAATTCTGGAACAAATGAAAATAAGTACCAGTTATGATAAATCGTTGAAAAGCTCTCAATGAGGGCTTATTACTGAAGTTAAATCTTTAGTATTTGATTAGTTAAATCTTTTGGATTTTGGACTTTTTTGGATATTTTTGGTGAAGTCGATAGCAATCAGAAGGGGAGGTGCACCACTAGATGTTACAACAGTCCTAAATTCAAAATTTCAACATCCTACGGCAAATCGTTTTTGAGTTATGCGAGGTACATACGTACGTATAGATGTCACGCCGAAACTAGTTAAAATGGATTCAGGGATGGTTAAAATGGATATTTCCGTTGAAATCTGAAAATAGAAATTTTTCGCGTTCACAACATTTCCTTTACTTCGTAAAAATATATAAAAAAAAAAATTGTTATCCAACGGGTTGGTTTACAACTTGTTGTAAATCAGCTTATTACGAAGTCGAAGTTTTCAGGTTCAAATTCTAATCTAATAAAGGTAGTTGCTTTTATTCGGATTTGAATACTAGATCGTGGATTGTAATTTTATTGTTGGGATTCAATTAACCACACGCCTGAGTTTGTTCAAGACTACACATAATACCGGTACAGTTACATTACACTGATAAGTCGCTAATGACTTTAATTGTTGCTGATACTACTATAAATAAAAATATTTTTTAAAAAATGTTTCAAAACAAGAACATATTTGTTTTAAAATGCTGTAAAAATAAGTTTCTCTAATATTTAATTAATATAGTAAAAGTAATCGTGATTCTAATGGTGATGGAGCCACCGCTGAATCTCTCATCAAACCTAGATAATTTTAGGTTTTCCTATAAGAGAATGTGAGGTTTAGAAAATCCTTTTTGTTGCTTATGGACCACGGATCTTTGAAATGTCTAATGATATTGAACTGATATTTTGAGGTTTGATTACACTATTTTAGACGTTCTTAAGAGCTGAACACACAAGACCAAATTGGCTTTAATAAGAATTTTTAGATGTTCATGTATTATGAAGTAATAGATTATATTATTTATTTTTTTTCAAATTAATTATTATCATTATTAAAAAAATATTAATATCATTATTAGAACATAAATCATTATTATTATCATTGAAAGAACATAAAAGTTGATTTTTATATATTATTTACTTATGAAAACTCCTCTTGTAATTATGAAGTAAATATTCAAACCATAATTTTATCAGTTAAAGAATACACGGGCTCATTTTAATTTTCTTTTTTTCATAAATTTCGAACTATATCTCTAAAGAATTTACGGAAATTCAGTTTAAAGTAAATTTAACACTTTAAATTTAACGCGTCAATGAAATGATATTAAGTAACCGGCTCACTGAAATTAAAGAGAATGCAAGTGAACTTAACATCAGATATGGTAGTATGTTGGCGGTTATTCACGATCACTTTGGTTACCGCAAGATGTGTGCCCGATGGGTGCCAGATCTGTTTGCCGACAACCACAAACATCAACGTTTTGCGTCTGCTCTTTCTTTTCTTCAACGTTATTCCAGGACTGGTTTGCAGTTTTTGAAAAAAAATATCACAAGAGATGAGAGCTGGGAGCTTCATTCCATTCCTGAGACTAAACGAGAATCACATGAAAGGAGAAATAAAATTCACCGCAGCCAAAAAAAGTGAAAACATCTTCACATGTTCGAAAGGTTATGCTGACAGTCTTTTTCGATTCTGAAGGAGTTGTTTACAGTGAATTTATGCCCTCGAGGAGCAACAATCAATGCTAAATCTTACTGTGATACTTTAAAAAAATTACGTACAGCCATTAAATATCGAAGAGCTGGAAGATTGAGCGATGGGGTCGTTTTTCTTCACGACCATGCTACTCCTCATTCAGCCTCATGTGACAAAGGAGTTACTACAAAAATTCAGGTGGTAAATGTGATCTCATCCGCCTTACAGCTCTGTCTTAGCACCCTGGGACTAACACCTGTTTGGTCCTCTCAAGCGAGACCTAAGAGAGGAGTGTTTCGCTAATGATGATGAACTTAAGGAAGCGGTCCTTAATTGGTTGAAGAAAATTGGACGAAATTTTTATGAGATTGGAATTGAAAAAAACATGCCTCAGGGTATGAATGTTTAGAAATACTCGGTGGTTATGTCGTAAAATAGATAAAAATATGTAGTTTTTTGCTCAATAAAAAAAAGTTGTCTTCTAAATATATGTTTGTTTCATAGAGGGGGTGTAACTTGTTTTCTGATCGTCCCTCGTAGATGTTAACCATAACGCGTCCTGGGAATCGTTGATTTATAGGTTAAAATATATAAAACAAATAATTAACATAATTATATGACGAAACTATAATAATTTGCTTACACAAAAATTAATTAGCTAACTACGAGGGTTATTTTTTTTTAAGGTCCAATCGGTAGCGAAATAAAAACTAGCGCAAAAATCGGATGACCTTTACGCATATGTGTTGCGCAGCGTTTCTAGTATGGCCTTCACTCACGCCGCGTCAATTCGTTTAGTTCTGAACACGCAACTAGCGCGTTAACATGTCGACAACAATAGCATCTCCCGCCAAGTGTGAAGTGCGTGCAGTAATTCGATTTCTTCATGCTGAGGGGTGTAATGCGGCTGAAATTCATCGGCGAATAAGTAATGTGTTCGGTGAAACTTCAATGAGTGACAGCAAAGTGCTACAATGGTGCAGGAACTTTAAAGCAGGACGTACAGATGTTCATGATGCAGGCGGTCAGGGAAGGAAGCGAGTGTCAACCGATGATCTCGTTGAGCAAGTTGATGAGGCAATTCGTGAAAAATCGTCGGTTCACAATTTCTGTATTGAGCGATTTGTTTCCTGAAATTTCAAGGTCAGCTCTCTACATCATTGTGAGTGATAGACTTCAGTACCGCAAACTGTGTGCGAGATGGGTTCCCAAGATGCTGTCCGACCATCACAAAACAATGAGAATGGACGCCTCCCTAACGTTTCTCCAGCGCTACCGCAATGAAGGAGAAGATTTTTTGAACAAAATTGTCACAGGGGACGAGACACGGGTCCATTTCGAAATTGAAGAAACAAAAGAATAATCCAAACAGTGGATACATTCTCATTCTCCCAGTAAACCAAAGAAGTTCAAGCGAACCTTCTCCAACAGAAAGTGTACGACTACAGTGTTCTGAGATCAGAATGGAGTTCTCTTGATGGAATTCATGGAACGTAGCACGACCATCACTGCAGCCTCATACTGCGTGACTCTTCAACGTCTACGAAGGGCGATTCAGAATAAGCGGGGAGGAATGTTGTCATCAGGTATTCTCTTTCTCCATGACAATGCTCGGCCGTACACTGCAGCTGTAACAAAGAAGCTCCTGCAGCATTTTCGTCGGGAAGTGTTTATCACCCACCATGTAGCCTCGACTTGGCTCCATCCGATTTTCACCTCATTGCTCATATGAAACGCTGGCTAGGAGAACAACATTTTGGCACAGACATCGAGCTGCAGACCGGCGTAGAAACATGGCTTAAAACACAGGCGGCTCCGTTCTATGACGAGGGTATTGGAAAGTTGGTACCACGCTACGACAAATGTCTAAATCGGAGTGGCGTCTATGTAGAGAAGTAGCGTAACTATGTAAGTACTTGTTACAAATACATTTTTTTAAATTTTCACTGTGGTTTTAATTTCGTGACCGATCGGACCTTGAAAAAAAAATAACCCTCGCATATATATTTACGTAATTTTCTTAAAGGCATATAAGTAATTTGATTTATTCATTGAATAAATAAATCTTAATATCAAGTAAATTGAACAAAATGTAATAAAGAAATGAATATATATATATTTTTTTTATTTGTCTTTTAAACAGTGATCTTACTGTTTTCTATATAATAAACCAGTGAGTGTATTACATGAGAAATTACATTTAATAGTCGCTTTAAAAGCTGTTGTTTTTATTGCTTTCCACTTTTTGCACCTGAGGCCGTATCTTTCTTTTTCTTTATTCTTACTCTCTCACTTTCTCTCTCTTTTTCTATCACGATCTTTCTCATATTATCTTTCTTTTATGTTCACATTTATTTTCTTCTTTTAGTAACATTTTCTGACCGATTCTGATATTGAATTTTCAAGTCTTTTATATTTACTTTTCCTAATGTTTTTGTTTCTTTTTTTCATTAAATTATTTTATTACTTTTATTTACGTTTAAAATTTGGTTATAATAGATAAACGATATAAATTTGGATATAAATTTCCAAATATGTTTGTGGGCGTATGAATTTGTACGTGGGAAACTTGAATTGTTTTGATTATTTTCATCTGAATTGCGTTTGATAAATTTAATATTTGTAGGACTTTTATTATTATTATTTTTAAAATTATATACAATATTACATGAGCGTATTTGTTATAAATAGTCTGCATTATTTTCGATCAAAAAAAAAAAATACTACCATTATTCCCATGGCCAATGATACTCAAGGTGGGATTTGGCCGCACCAAAAATTTCCCGCCATCTTCCTCTGTCCACCACCTTCTCAACTTTCGCCCGCAATTTGGTCAGATCTTTTTAACTTGATCCCACCATCTCTGCTTTGGTCTACTTGGTAGACTCCTTCCTTCCAGTTTGGCTAGTCCTACTTATTTTAAAAGAGATCCCTCTTCTCTTCGTAAAACATGATCTACCCACCAAATTCTTCTGCTCTTCTTTTGGAACGTTGTGTCAAGACTCCTTATCAAGTCTCTTATCTCCCCGTTTTTCCTGGTCCTCCCCCTCTTCATCTTCATTTATAGAGGTAAAAATCTTCGTAAGGATTTTATTCTCAAAAACAATAAGTTTTTTCTGCTTCTTTATTCAGTATCTTTGTTTCTGCCTCATAAAATACAAGTGGTCTGATAATGGTATGGTACGTTTTAAATTTTGTTTGGTGTGATAATGTCTTTGATAACATAAACTTGTTTGCATGGAGTCATCTGCTGTCATGATTGATTATAGTCTTTGACTGGTTCTTCCGTGTTTTTATTTGTCGTTTTCACTTCCAAATATTTAAACTGATCTATCTCCCCAAAACAGTGCACCTCTATGAATACTCCGTTTATCTGTGGGTTGTTTTGTCTTATAAAACGTATGTATGTATTTTATCATGTCGTTATTGCTATTTAGTCCAAAAAAATTATTTAGACCAAAAATCATTTGTGTCCGTACGTATGTATCCAACAGCTTTTGGCCTTTTATCTCAGAATTTAACAAACCGCATTTCTTCAAATATGGCTCAAATATTTTTATGTGTGGGGCACTGATCATATTATTATCTTTTCCTAAAATTCGTTACGGGGTGGGGAGATATCGCGAAAAAACCAATTCGAATTTCTTTCTGAGGAGCTTTAGAAAAAAACTTTGGCAATTTTTTTCCTACATTGCCAATTTTTTTTGGGTTATAAATAATTTTTTTTTTAAAAATCAATCCCCACCAGTTAATATTGAAATCTATGTTTTGTGTTTTTTGCTCTCTCTACCTTCGGTTTAAATATTTTTCAAAGCTTTACTCCAAAATTTAGTTACCAAACAACGTTTTCTAATAGCTTAGTTCATTTTTGTGAAGATATTATTTTATTATAAATATAAAGTCAGACCCTTAATGAAATGAAAAAGCTGCACCAGATTATTGTATGACTTGACCGCCGGTCAAGTCATACAATAAAAGTTTATAAACTTCTTAATTTTTGAGTTGGTATTTTACCTAAATAAATTAATAATATTAATAAAGTAAATAAAATTTAAAAAAGCGTTGCTTTTCGATCAGAGGAGAGCGGTGATTCTAAGAATGATTTAAGGCTGAGTACAGCAGGTGATCAAAAGAAATAAGGAGCATTTAGAGGTTTTGGAAATGGATTTTTTTTTCATTGAGCGTGCGAACTTTCAAGACTGGACCGTATAAGGGATGAAGTAAGTTGAGATAGGGTGAGAAGAACAACTTTCATAATTAAAAGAACAGAAGAAAAACAGTTAGTTTGGATGTGTATGTTCAACGGATGAGAGAAAAGAGATGGCCAAAAAGGATGTAAGATTATTGTCCTGGACGAAGAAGGAAGAGAAGTAGACCCAGAAAGATGTGGTGAGAAGGGATGGAGGGCGATGGAAGAGAGAGTACTGAGATCGAAATGCGGGATGAACAAATATTTATTTGTTATAAAAAAAGAAGAAGGAAAAAACCATATATGATTTTTATGCGGATTTCATTAGATCTGAGATAATAATCCAAATTTTACAAATAAGTTAACTAATTAATATTTTTTTTTTTTAATTTTCGTTCATTTCCTTTTAATTAGTTAACCTAGTATTACTTTAGGTAGATTTCATAAGAAAGCTACCTATTATAATGGGTACCATGATTTGACTTCCGGAAAATTTCGACCTATTTTCGCGTTTCACATCCCCCAGAGTCCAAACCCACTGTCAACTCAAAATTTTATATATTATATATATATATATATATATATTTCACTTTCTTGTGGACACGATAACTGCCGTAATTTTGCGTCAATCACTTTCAAATTGTTCGTTAAATATAACTCGTCCCAAAATCTTGGTCGAGTTCGTTAAGCTAGTTTAAAATAAAATCCCTTTCGGCACGCCGGAAGGCGGAGATAGATTTCACCGCTGCTAAGTAGGGGATAAAAACAATTTCCACCTTAAAATTAAGAAAATCCTCAAATTTACTCAATACGACAATGGTTGCATGTGAATAAATGTTTCACATGTTTAGCATACGACAAGCCGCATCTTCCTACAATTCCAGCAAAGTTTTGGTCATCCTTTGCCATAGGGGTGGGTCATATAAAAAATTATTTCAAACAAAATTTTAAGTAATGTTTAGAGGACTAACAACCACTTTAAACCTATTCGATACTCTGCCTATTAAGAAAGGTATGGATTTTTTTGTCTTCGAAACCCAATTTTTTCCACCTCCAGGGCCAATGGTTGGTGATATCAAAAACTTTACCTAGGTACGTTTTAGGCACTTATCCAATGAATAGTAGGAACATTAAACGAATTCGATATTTTACTTAATAATACAGTTATAGCGATATTTTTTTTTCGAAAAAGCCCCCCATTTCCACCCCATCGTTCGTTTTTCGCATTAACAAAACAGATCGATATTTTGGGACGAGTTATTTTTAAGAAACAATTTGAAACTGATTGGCGCAAAATTACGGCAGTTATCGTGTTCACAAGAAAGGTAAATATATTTATATATAAACTTTCATGGTACTCATTACAATAGGTAGTTTTCTTATGAAATCTACCTAAAAAAGAGAAAAACGGAGACTTTCACTTTCGTCTAACTTGTATATGTCCAAATAATTTTAATTAAAGGTTTCTGAATTGTTGTTTATTTCGTAGTTATTTTAAATATTTAATATTTCTGATATTTAATCTTTACTTTACCATCTAGCAGTACAGTAGAGGTGTACTTTTAGATGGTAAAGTATTATAATCGGTCCAATTTGATTATATGCGGATTTGGGTAATCGCACTCCTGCCCCAAAAAGTGCTCTAAATTAACTAGTGACTAAGTGGGTATACTAAATCAGTAATACCTCCCTCAACACAAGGAGCGCTACTGTAGTACTGACCGACTACAACTGCTTCAGTCGTCTACTACGTTTTGATGTCACAGGTGAGCGGTAGAATTAAATAAATGAATAGCATTTAAAGCTAAAACAAGTATTTAAAGTGACCACTAGTACCGACACACCCCGCGCGAATAAAATACAGTATGTGCGCGCGATTTAGTTAGAACCATAGTTATAACGCTTTAATCATTACCATAGTAGTGGATGCCCCGTAGTTTAAAGAAAAAATTTTAAATAATTAATTTTTAAATAAGTTATATTTTCCATGGAAACAAACCGATATAAAATGAAATAAAACATTATACTATTAAATTCAATCAAATACTCACATTTTCAACATATTTTTTCTTAAATACATTTTTACAAATTACAAGTGAACCAATCTTTTTAATAAATGACTATATAAATTATTTAATTTAGAAATTACAGAAAAATGAATAATAGATTTATCACTAATCTTTTAACGAAATGGGGAAGGTGATATATACATGTTGTAAATTTTATTAGCTTATGTTTTTCCTTATAATTATTTGTTTAATTTTAAATAATTAGTAAATTATTTTTTCTATTACATGATGAAATTTTTTTCAAATAATTTTCATACTATCCAGTTTGATATCTATATTTGATTATCTATGTGCGCCTGATTTCTGTTCTTTTATGGAATAGAAACTTAGAGAATTCAAAAATATGTAATTTTAAATGAGGTAGGGTTAGTATTAGTGAACTTTATGTTAGCATAGTCAAATTTTATTTCGCACGTAAACTAATCTTCAATCTATTTTTTACTTTGGTTATTTGAATAAAATTCTATTCGGACCGTTTTTTTTGCCAAATTTCATTCTCATCAATATTTTTATTGCAGGAAATTAAAAAATTTTTTTTTTGAGTTTATTTTGCCTGACAGACAAATATATTAAATAGTAATAAAATAAATAAATATATCTTCAATAGAGAGTTTTCCAATTTTTTTCTTCTTACTGCTCTTTGACCTTTAAGGGGGAGTAGTAATATCTCTGTCTTTTATCTGAAATTTGAGTTTCGAATTCCAGAATTCCAGTCAGAATTAATATTTTTCATTCGTTGAAAAACGATTTCTTATTTTAAGTTATAATTTAAGGAAACCTACTATAATGATCGAAAAAATTATTAATAAATATTTTATCATTTCTTTACCTCATGTAGGTGAAACTTCAAATTCTTGAAACCAGTTACATTTTTCCGTGTTTTAAATTATATTATATTAAGTTCTATCTCACGTACAATATTAATTTACATAAAAAATAATACGCTATATCGAACTATAAATGGTGCATACATATATATATTAGAATAGTGTGCATGTTAAACAAGGAAATTCTGATCAACAATATGTACACAACTAGACATTTAATTTAATTATTTGAACAACGGTAATACTACAAGTTTTATCGATGTTTCTTCATTTCCTTGGAATGTAATAAAAGGGACACGGATTTATTTCGTAAATGTATTTACATATTCTACTTGTATACGCATGACCCGATGCGTATACTTCAGTGATGGTAGTAGCGTCTCG
The DNA here is from genome assembly GCF_047948215.1 of Lycorma delicatula. Lineage (NCBI taxonomy): Eukaryota > Metazoa > Arthropoda > Insecta > Hemiptera > Fulgoridae > Lycorma > Lycorma delicatula. The sequence continues at coordinate 81,127,868 of NC_134463.1, forward strand.
GTATTTCATCCGAAGGTCCTGAGGTTCGAATCTCGGTCAGGCATGGCATTTTCACACACGCTACAAATCGTTCATCTTATCCTCTAAAGCAATACCTAACGGTGGTCCTGAAGGTTAAACAAGAAAAAAGTGCGAGATAAATAATATAGGCAACCTGTCGAACACGTTTTCAGAAATGAGTGCATTCCTACATACCTTTCACTCTTCTCACCAGCAATAACTTTTGTGTTTTTTAAACAAGGGTACCTCAAAATGTTATGTCTAAAAAAAAGAAAACAAAAAACTCTACTTTTAAAACGTATACTCTACTTTTGAAATACGTATACTTTTGTTTGAAATAATTTCCTGTCTGTTTTCTACTTGGAACATTTAGAAAGCAGATGTTAAAATAAGAGCTCCAAATTTTTTTCTAGGAAGTTTTAGTGTTTTATATTTCACAAAAAATAAATGTAATTTCTCTTCATTCCAGTTCGTTTTTTACAAATAAAAATTTCTTATATTTTATCTTGATAAATAAAAATTTTTTCCATCCTTTCTAACTGTATAGACTTTCTAATTTAATTTACCATTAATTACAGTCTTAGTCAATTTAAAATAATTAAAGATTTTAAAACAATACCATAAATAATTTTATTGAAAAATTGATTTTTCTTTGATTTATTATCTTACTCCACTTTCATGAATTTAGTTTTTTCAATATTTAATATTCCTTTTATAGGATTCAAATAAAAAAACTGCGAAATGAAACCCTTATTTATAAACAAAGAATATCTCTGATAAACACTAGAGTGCGGTACGTACAGAGGTCAAAGTACCACAACTCACACATTTTAAAACGTACGTCGAAAAATCCTTCAACTGAATCCATTACCTAAATTTCTACAACTTAATAAAAAATTTTAATATCCGTAACCAATTTTATATTAATGCACTAAAAGAATATCTGAAAAAATGGAAATATTATATTAATTTAAAATGAAAAATTAATAATCTTCACTAATAAGAAGTAAATATATAAATTAGAAATAATACAATTTTATTACATTATGGAGTTATATTATTTACTTGTATCTTTATATATAAAAATGTTTAGTTCGTTTGTGTACGCTTCAAAAACTCAAAATGTTCTGCACCGATTGAGCTCAAAATTTAACACGATATATAACCCGCATCAAAGATCGTTTTTATCTATTTTTCGCATCAGACACATACCCGTGACCGCGAGAAAACAGTTTTTTTAACAGTCAGCTGTGTACCAGTGACCGCGCCATCTGCCGGAAGCGAGGAGAACACTCGCCATACTAGCTAACGACAGCCGCAGTCACATGTGAAACAATACCTGTTCCCAATTACATTGTTTATTAACAAAAAAAAAAAAAAACAAAAAAAAAACGTATCCACTTGAATCTGATTCAGATTATTATACAATCTGAATTAAATATTCACTTTAATCGAGGTACTTTTGTGTGATCGTGTCGTGATTGAGCTGCGCCTTTCACCAAGCTCTGAATTTATTAGAAACGACCAACAGTGGGATATATGTATTAATGACGCGTGCAACACTGCACATCCTTCATCTTCCACAGAGTTATGGGAAAGATATCGATCGCATATTGCTGAGGATATTTTGCATAGAGTACGCCTAGAAAATACCAATATGACCATGGAATTTACAGAAGGCATTTACAACGAAGCATTGATAAATATTGAAGATATTTATCAAGTGCTTAGCTATTGCAAATAAAGTTCTTAGTCAATTGGGAATGCCAGCACCCACCTGAGCTGCGATTGCTTCATTTGATGTGGATTTACGCCGTGAACAGAATTACAACATTGGTGATCTTCAGTCATATGTCCAATCAAACATTCCCAAATTAACGCGTGAACAGAAAGGCATTTATGATTGCATAATGCAAATGATAAATGACGGAGTTGGAGGACCTTCTTGTTGGATGCGCAAGGAGGAACTGGAAAAACATTCCTCATTAGATTGATTCTAGCAACGGTTCGATCAAAAAATGACAATTGTCTTGTTGCGGAATATTAATCAGCCAAAAGTCTGCAACGACACACGATTTGCAGTTAAGAAATTGATGAATAACGTAGTGGAAGCAACGATTTTAACGAGGCCTTTCAAACGTGAAGATGTCCTCATTCCTCGAATACCCATAATCCCGACCGATACACCATTTTAATTTAAAAGATTGCAATTCCCAATTCGATTGGCATTTGCAATCACAATCAATAAAGCTCAAGGTCAATCTTTAGAATTGTGTGGTTTCGAATAAAGATGCGGATTGTTTCTCCTCACATGGGCAATTGTATGTTGCGTGTTCCCGAGTCGGCAAACCAGATAGCCTTTATATCTACGCAGACAGTGGAAAAATTCTCATTTCTCATCCATGCAACCATAATGTGCCACAGCGAAGCGTGGCGGGTAGAGCTAGTATTATTATATAAAGAAAGAGGGTTTTTGTTTGTTCAGGATAAAGAAAAAAACTACCTGATCAATCTCAACCATATTTTTACCCATGTTTTTGGCATAACTGATAAGGTTTTTAGATATATTTAATCTCGAAAACATATACACACCTACATACATATATAATATATGTAGTAGTGCACATTTTCCAGTGGAGGTCCCGGGTTCAAATCCCGGTCAGGCATGGAATTTTCACAAACGCTACAAATCATTCATCTTCATCCTCTGAATAATGCCCAACGGTGGATCCGGAGGTTAAAAAAAAGCACAAACTTTAATGAACTGTGTGTGAGTCTCTTATCACTCTGTGAGCTGGGTTTGAACTGAATGATTCGAATCAATCGAATGAATAATATTACAAAAATAATAGAATTAAATTTGCGTTATATAAAATAGTATTAAATAAATTTCTGTTTAACAATAATGGGTTTTCTGTGGAGACTGCGTGTGAGGCTAGAGTGATGAGGTGATGCAAGCACCTAGTGCGAGGCTAGACTAATCATCACCATCAACTGGTTACAAATGAGGGTTTCCTAGGGCGCTGTTCTGGGAGTTGCAATGAGATGCTCTTGTAATATCTCCTCAAACAATCGTCCGATTTTCAAAATTCAAACAGGTTATTTGTAACCAACACAGCCACTGGCACCGTTACTGTATGTGCGACTGGCTGCACCTGGCTCCGGTTAATTGATGAAAAAAACATAAAATAAAAAAAATTGACCAAAACGGGAAACACAAGTAACCATATAGCGAAGGTGAAACTGCCACGGGGAGCTAATTCAATATATTTTATATTCAACAACTGTATGAAACGAACTAATGGTTTTTAATCTAAAAAAACTAATTTCCAAATAATTGAATAATTTTTGCACATTCCAATACGAAAATGTGGAATAAGACCTCGCATTATGGCAGGATACAATATCCACTTGGTGCCAAGTTCTGTACGCAAAAAAAAAACAACTAGTTGGCTCGTCTAGTCAGAACCTGGCCCCCAGGCGTACCCCGAAGCCAACTTCAGCTTCTTAGGACCTCTCGGGGCTACGAGACCTACACCAGGGCTAAAGAGCTCGCTTCGGTCGTCATTTCCGTCTACCCAGAGAGCTCCGCACTGTTCCTTATCCTCATGATTGTAAGAATAATACTGATAAATAACAATTAAAGTATTGAGGCTTTATGGAAACCTGAAAAAAATATAAATTACAGAAGACAGAATAGTAGTACCTGTGTAACTAAAGTGTACAACTACTACACACAGTAAGTGTGTGTGTGTGTGTGTGTGTAACTGAAGTACATACACCTTTAACGACGAAAAATTCATAACATATATTTGCCATGGAGGCAGAAATATAATAATGAAGTAAAAGGATTAATCTTTTTTTTCCTAAATGAATATCTTTAATTTACAACTTCACCCTCCTTGAGGGGGAAGAAAGAACGAAATTTTTACTAGTTTAACCATCGAGGGAACTAGACCCTCAATCTGCGAGTAATATTTTTGTTTATCCTGAACAAACAAAACCCCTCTTCCTATTTATAAAATAGTGTAGATAAAATAGCTTAACCATTTTTCCATTTTTCATTCGTTACAATATGTCCTTCTTTTACACGCAGCAGTAATTTAGTAACATTTACAAAGTAACAGTTACTTTGAATATTAAAAAAAATGTTTTATTTATTTTCTTACGAATATTCCGGAAGTCTCCAGATATCCCGTGCCGTTTTCTGGATCCGTTTGCAGCCGTACACGTGTGAGTGAAGTGTGGTCGAATAAAAGTAAAACTACCGATATAAGGATTCGAATCTGAGAACTCTTGACTTCGAAATAAGCTGCTTTACGACAACGATTTTTACCATTAGACCGATCCGAAGGATTAATAAAATTCTGGGATATTTAATTGACGCACAATTTATTAAATTTAAAATATGAATAGAAAAGAGTAGTTTGAAAATTTTTTATTTTATTTGTCTCCGCATGTCCGCAACTTCGAAAGAAGCTAAAATCGGCCTTTCCTCCCTGAAAACGAAACACCGTGCTGCACAAATATATACATACATACACGCGCGTGTGTGTGTGTGTGTGTGTGTGTGTGTGTGTGTGTGTGTGTGTGTGTGTGTGTGTGTGTGTGTGTAGGGATATTTTGTGCGCGCTCGCGCGTATTAATTGGATATGATTTTGTTGTATTATTTTTACTTTTTTAAAATAATTGTACCATCTTATCAATATTTATTTTTTCGTTTACAGGCCAGTAAACATCCCCCCTCCGAGTTCTTCAGCTGGTGGTAAGTCAAAAACTCCACCTCCAAAAAAACCGCCTGAATCTAAACCAGACGTTCCAATACCTAAAAAGCCTAATCAAAAAATATATCCTCAAGTAAGGATACCAGGTGTAAGACCTAAGAAACCCCCTACACCATCACCTTATCCTAATTTTCCACAGCCTAGTGATCCTTGGAAAAATCCAATACAGTAAAGAACGTCGATGTTAAACGAAGATTTTACGATCATATTGTATTTAATAATTTATACTAACATTTTACTTATAAATTCTTTTAAAAGTAAATGTATAAATATAAAATTAAATTTTGAGTTATAAAGAAAAATGTTGGTAAAATTACGGATACAAACGAGTTGATAAAAATGTTAAAGTAATTTCTAAATTATATATTTATAAAATATTTTTTCCAAGAATTTGTTTTGTTTATTTAATTTCTTTTTAAGTATAAGTATTATCATTTAATTAAATTTCCTTATGTCTGATTAAATGACAATAAGAATTAATAGCAAATCTGGAAGAAAATTCAAAGTTTTTAATCAGTATGTACCAAAAAGATTTAGTAATTTTTAAAAGTTTTTCAGTTTAATAATAAAGTAATACATTCACCGAGTGGTGTATTGTAGTTGTAGAATTTTGGTATAAAAAAAACACACAAAAAAAAGGCTATTTAATTTCAATATTGTCATTTATTTTTACATTCTTATTACTAGTTAAGTATTTTGTTTACTGGGATTACATAATAATGTTTTACTTTTCCGCCTATTGCTACAGCAAAGCTGTAGCTCTAGAAGGTAAAGTATGATAATCTGTCCAATATGGGCATATGTGGTTTTCACCGGATCTTTACGTTTGACACCTAAGGAACCCAAAAAAGACCACAAAACTGGATGGAAATTTTCCGGATGTTTGTATGTACGTGTATGTTCTGTGTCACTTCCTAAATCACATATCTTAAGAACTGCTGGACCGATTTTGACCAAACTTTGTCATATTACTTCTACAAATGTGGCATGATGCCAATAAATTTTCAACTTAAAAGGTGGAAGAGGTGAGGCTGTAGAGTAAGGTCACCCTCAGTATCTTGAGATTTCGCGTAATTAAGGTTTTATTTTCCTTAGGCATATTTGTTAACAATTAAAAAATATTTTTAAAAAAAACTTCATGCCCCAAAAAACTAGGGCTAAGTGGGCACAGTGTGTCATTAGTACCCCATCTCACACAAGGAGCGCAAGTGTAGCACTGACGTACAGCTTCTGCAGTCGTCTGTTATGTTATGACGTCACATGTGAGCGGTAGAATTAAATGAAAAATATTTAAAGTGTAAAAAAATATTAAAAGTGGTCGCTAGTACCGCCACACCGGCGCGAATGAAATACGGTATGCGCACACGCTTTAGTTAGTATCATTGAATTAAATAAATGAAAAATTATATTTAAAAAATGATAAATATTTCAAATTAAGCTGTGTGTAAGTCGTGCATCAGAAAAAAGCCGCGTAGCCGGATAGTCCTATAATTGTGTTGTCAGCTTTTTTTAAGTTTACGCCCGGATAGGAATTACGTAGCTTTATTTAGCAAAAGAGCCTGCTATGAGTCTATTTTTTTTCTATACCCTTACAACTTATAATATGTTAGATTTGATATTTATAAACCCTAGATATTTATTTAAAACTATATCTTGGACTATGAAATCGAAAACTTAATTCGACTTTAAAACTATTTCTTCATCAATTTACATCAATTATTTTATAGCCGTTAAAAACAGTACTTTTAATTTTAGAGCGACTTGTATTGAAACACCATCATTTTTCTCTAAATAAATTATAATCTTCATCACATCAGTTGGAATTTCAAAGTTTACTTTAATATCTTCAAAAAGAGGATATTTTTTAGTTCAGAAAGATCAGGAGATCTTGTTTTCCACTTCAGATTATCAGATAAAGAGAATAATGTATTTAACGAAGAACTATCAACTATCTTCGTCATCGAACGTCATCGAACTCCACGTCTCTATAGATCCGCATCTGCTCAGCCTGTCGTCGCCTCTCTTCATTGGCCTTCTCTCCTATCATTAATGTGATCGTAGTCGAAATTCAGTTCCATTTGTCGCTATTGCTGAGCATCACCTCGGGCCCCCTCCACACCCTGATTATCCAATCCACCGCAATCGTGACAGCGACATGCATGGCATCTGCCCATCCTGTACAGATAGTCCCGAAAACATCCATGTCCAGAAAGGAACTAGGTAAATTCGTAGCCTGTGTTACCATGCTTTCGCTCCACCCGGTTCCTGACGTCGCTTATGAGCCCATAGGTCCACCTTCCTTTGTCCGATCTCGTCATCTGTCACGCCAAGCCATGTAGAGACCGTCAATTGCTTCCTTTCTGTCCCGTCCCGCCACTATTGAAGCTTTCATTTGCGCTTGTAAGTCTATGGGCGGTACTCCAGCTATAACCGATGCCGCTTCGGTGCTGATTGTACAATACCCTGCGATGATACGTATATTTAGCCTACGTTGTTGCATAACCAAACGCCTCACGTTCCTGTGCCCTCGACAACGCTCCCATCCAGAAAGGAACTCCACATAACACCACCGAAGAGTACACACTGGCCAACAGTTTCCTCTTACCCGTCTGAGGACCGCTATTATTATTATTAAAAATAAAATATGTAATTGTGTTATTGTTTGTATGTGAAAATAATACATAAATAAATAAAATATAAAATATGTAATTGTGTTATTGTTTGTATGTGAAAATAATACATAAATAAATAAAATAAATATACGGCCTGCTGCGACGAATATCACATCAACTACTATGATATTCGTTGGATATCAATAATTTACTCTTTTATTCTGTTTAGCCTCAATAACTTACTGTAAATACATTTGTTGTAGGAGTCGATTCGGTTTGTCTTTGACTAAAAACGGAAATTTTGCTTATTAGCGATCCGTGGGAGATCAAAATTAGCATACAGATAAGTATCACTAACGTGTCTAATAGAAATTAATTTTTTTAACTCCAGAATTTTTCAGTACAAACTTGAAGGATATCACCATCAGCTATTTAGTTGAAAAATAAAAATTGAATTAAAATACACGATCTGCACAGATTAAACGTAGTTAGGTTTGCTGATAGATATACGCTTTAAAATAAGGAAGCTTTTACTCACGCGAACTCTTTTCATTTGCTTAGTTCTCACTGTGTCACACATCTAATCTATTTCATTCCACCTTCTAACGAATAAAAATATAAACATTTTAGAGTTGCTCCTTTATGTAGGCCACTAAAGCGTTGACAAAACATTCGTAATCTTAAACTGTATATTCCTTCGTTATAAAAAAAAATTCGCTGTAAATATTTCTCCTTAAAATTTCATTTACTAAATCCATAAGATATATACAAACGGGCAATGGTAGCAAAAATTCCTTTTAAATATGTAGTACTACCAACTAAAAAATATATATCTTCCTTGCCTCAACCTGACTGAATAGAATCAGGTATCGTATTTGGCTAAATAACTGTTCTGAGTTATAACATAAAAGAAAAGTTAGCGTTTATAGTTGCTTTGTAAAAAGAAAACTTAACAGAAAAATGTTATCAATTAGTAAAAAAATTAAAAAAAACAGCTGTTTTTTGTACAATAAATTTAGATCCTTGAAAAATTAGGCTGGCGACACTAACTGTAAGATTAGCAATTATTTCGAATACTACTCATTGTCATAAAATTGTGGTTACCAACCCATCGGGTTTGTCTTGTGGCGATCTAGTCATCACAAATCAGCTGATTTCGAAGTCGAGAGTTCTAAAGTTCAAATCCTAGTAAAGGCAGTTTTATATACAGATTTGAATACTACTAGATCGTGGATACCGGTGTTCTTTGATGGTTGTGTTTCAATTAACTACATCTCAGAAATGGTCGACCTGAGACTGTAGAAGACTAAATTTCATTTGCATTCATGCATATCATCTTCACTCATCCTCTTAAGTAATACCTTACGGTGTTTTCGGAAGCTAAACAGAAAAAGAGAGGCGAGAGGTGGTTTAGTAGTTTTTGACATAATTTTGACTGTTTAATTATTTCTGAATGTCATTAATGTAGTGTTTTTATGTTTGTGGTACTCTAAATTGTATCTACAATTTAGAGTCTCCAATGAATCCCTTTTTTTCCATTTTTATAAAATTGAATGCCATCAATGCTCCATATAGTGGAATAATTTGAGTTACTTTGAAAAATGTATGTTGAAGCAGTCCGGAGATATTAATCAAAACACAGGTACGTATATATACAAATCTTACGGAAATTTCTATGGATTTCCATACATTTTTACGGGTATTTTAACTTGACTCAGAGGATTTCTTGAAACATCATTATTTCCAAAAATTGCAACATAAAATTTTTGGACCGATCTATATACTTTCCCTTTATACATCTATAGCTATTACAGAGCAATAATAGATTTAGTTAAAGCCAGATAAATAAAAATATAACAATTTATTCAGTATAATAAACGATAAAAGTCTGATGATGCTATGTATAACAAGAAATTAACAAATAATAAGGTTTTTTCTTTTTTCCCCTACTCCACTGGGCTGGACCTATAATCAAGTATAACTCAGCCCAGGGGAGTGTCCTTGAAACCATAAGAGGCCTTCCTACCTACCGCTGGTACGTCCGGCATGGAGGTCGGCCCGCCGGTTGGATCTTCCATGCTTGCCTGCCTCTAACCGCCGGAGCGGGGTATCCAGGCCCGACTGTGCCTTTCCTGAGTCCCATCCCGGTAGCCAGGACACGGTCTTGATGCCCATGCCTCTAACAGGAGCACCCCAGGAGGGACACCCCCGCGGGACTCAGTCTTTTTCGACCAGGAGGTGAGAGAGTCCCCGTATCTCATCGCCACCGCCTATCCGTGCAAGCATGGATGAACGGCAGCTCCGCAGGGGGCCGTCCCTCACCTCACGACCTCCCGTAGACATATTACTCCGCCCTTCACTGACAGTAATCGATCTCCTTCCGTTTTCAGACGTCAGCTGCCAGATCCTCTACCTCATTCTATTCGATTACGCCCCGCAGCATATAGTCCACTGTGGTCTCCGGTGAGATCCACTGTAGGTGCGACCTCACCTTCATTCCTTCCCCCCGAGGGCGATCATAGAATATGTGCTCCGTAGTATCCAACTGGTCGCAGTATATGTAGTTAGGAGACTCCCGCCTCCAAAACCTGTGCAGGCAGGTCCCAAAGTCTCCGTAATCAGAGAGGAGCTGAGAATCAAAGAACTGTACGTCCCCATGCCTCTTCTCCTGCCACGGCCCCAGTCTGGGCTGAGAATCAACCTCCGGGTCCAGGCTCCTGTACGTGATACGTCCCAGTCCTCTTGCCATTTCCGAAGAAGAAGGAATGCAGAGTCAGCTTTCTGCATGTACATACTCGTTCAGCTGTAGGGCGGCCCGGAAAGGATCGGCGGGACTCCCGCTGGCAACCCCCCGCCACCGTGGACACCGTTCTATAGGCAGTCACAATCTTCAAAGCTGTCCGACACGCTGGAGGGAGGCCAGCCGTCTCACGTTCTCCTTCCTGTTCCAGGCTGAAAACCACGCCGGAACAGCGTATACAGCGGACATTAGTAGTTTACGCTTGGTCGCCCGCAGTCCCCACCTGCATACCATTAGCCTGTCAAGGGTATTAATGGCTCTCTACGGCTTGCCTGTTACCTCCTGTAGAAACAAATAATAAACTTAATTGAACAAAATATTACTCTTATACCCATATTAATATTTTCAAATAAGATCTGAAAGTAAAGATGGTAATTTCGATTCTTAAACGGTCATTATCAGTAACAATGTTGAAAAAGTATATATAAAAAAATAAATAGTAAAAAAGAAAACCTACAATCAAGTATAACTCAGCCCAGGGGAGTGTCCTTGAAACCATAAGAGGCCTTCCTACCTACCGCTGGTACGTCCGGCATGGAGGTCGGCCCGCCGGTTGGATCTTCCATGCTTGCCTGCCTCTAACCGCCGGAGCGGGGTATCCAGGCCCGACTGTGCCCTTCCTGAGTCCCATCCCGGTAGCCAGGACACGGTCTTGATGCCCATGCCTCTAACAGGAGCACCCCAGGAGGGACAACCCCGCGGGACTCAGTCTTTTTCGACCAGGAGGTGAGAGAGTCCCCGTATCTCATCGCCACCGCCTATCCGTGGGTTAATTGATAAATAGTAGTAATCAGGTAAGATTATAAAAATTATTTTTTTGTAGTCTTTTAAAATGAATATAAAAATAAAATAACTGTTGTTTTTCGCAACTCCAACAGAAAGCAAAAATTTAGTTTAGAAACAACTATGGCACTAAAATGACACACTCATATTGCTCATCATGACCTAGTAGACATCCCTGTAATAAGTCGAATCAATAAAAATTTATCTAAAAAATAAACATAGTATAAATTTTAAAACAAATAGATATCCTCCCTTCACGTGAACAAATTTAAATGGGTGAGGGGTAATCGTTTAATAAACTTATGATTGAAAACTCTCAAAAAAATTATTTTTAACGCGATTACATGAAATAATAATTTATCTAGGTAGTCAATCCAAAAAGTATTAATAAAACATAAATACCATCATACAATATTAAATTAATACAAGAACTTATTGACGGTTATTTTAATATGAGGGTTGAATTCAGTGAAATTTTGACCCAGAGATTGAACTATTTCTTACTTCAACATACTGTTCATTGATGAAACCTCATTTAATTAATAAATGGGGCTGTTACAAGACATAATACTAGGCAGTACTCCTAAGAAAATCGTCACTGGTATCGTTAAAATCATAACCAGCATCCAGAGCGGTTAATTGTAAAGGCTGGAATAATAGGTGACTCACTTCTTGGAGCATTTGTCTTTAATGGTAATTTTGATGATGATACGTAGTAAGCGTTACTGAACGAGCAGATAATTCAAACTTTCAACAATTTGATTTAGGTAGCTTGTAGACCGAACAATTTGCTAAGCTTTCTATTCGTTGCTGATATATTGTAATTTTTTCACCATATTTGTGAATTTTTCACCAATTGAAAGTACAAGTCTTGAAGAATAGATTGCACTTAAAATGGACACAGAAAAGTTCTTAAAAACCAAAATAGTTACAGTTGCCTGAAGAGTCTTTTTATAAAAAAAAAAATTATTCAGCAACGAATAAAACAATTTTCTTACGTAACCACTCATTGAATTCGGAATTGCAACAGCTAACTTTTAAACCAATAAAAATAATAAAAAATTTATTGTTACAATAAATAATGGTTTTGCAAAAATAAAACGGCCATTTTAAACGGTTTTCGGCTTTTTTGTAGCAACTAATAAACAAAATTCAACATTTAAGGACTTAAATTATAGGTATTGGAAATTTCCGCAACTTTTATTCAGAATCTTTCCGCCTATAAAGTTTACCTTAGCCTACAAAATTGAAAAACCGATTTTTAACCACCTTTGAACGGCCGCCATTTTGTCCAGTTAGCGAAAATATTATCCAGTCGCATATAAACTAGATATTCTTATCCTAATTTACAATCTCATATATTTCCCTAAATTCTACTAATATTTTAGCAAAAAAAAAATCCCTATTGACTGGATTATAACAGTACTCATAACCTAAATGATCTTTAAATTGTGTAAAAAAAAAAACGAAAATCAACAATTAAAAATATTTAATACGCATATATTTCCTTTTTTTTTAAAGGAAATATTTTTGCAAAAAAGTGTTTCTATGGAAACAAGAAAGTAAAAAATTAATTGAAAAAGTTAATCATTACATTTAATAACTCAAATTACAACATAATTTTAAAACTAATAATGGTAATAAAACTTTTATAAAACAAATGTAAATTTTAATGATTTAAATTTTTTTAATAAAAATAATATATAAAACAAAATCAAACATCAAACATACAACAGTAAAATGGGTTATAGAATTATAACAAATTTTCTTACAAGATGGGGAAGGTGATGTGTATTTCTATGATTAGTAATTTATTTATTTTTCTTACAATTATAGTTATAATAGTAGATTTTTTTGTTTAATTATAACTTAAGTTTTTCTTTTTAGTTTAATAACTTAATAGTTAGTTCATTGTTGAACTTGTATTAAGTATGTTAAAGTATTTAAATTAAGGAAAACTCAACTCAGTTAATTAATAAACTATTTTTTTAGATTGCCTTTATAGTGGGAGTGTTGTTTTTCACTTCACAACGTCAGACTTCAAAAAAAGTGTTATAGTTATAATACCAAAGAAAGTAGGAGCAAATAAATGTGATGAATACAGAACAATTAGTTTAACTAGTCATGCATCAAAAATTTTAACTACAATTCTATACAGAAGAATTGGGAGGAGAGTGGAAGAAGTGTTAGGAGAAGACCAATTTGGTTTCAGGAAAAGTATAGGGACATGGGAAGCAATTTTAGGCCTCAGATTAATATCAGAAGGAAGATTAAAGAAAAACAAACCAACATACTTGGCATTTATAGACCTAGAAAAGGCATTCAATAACGTAGACTGGAGTAAAATGTTCAGCATTTTAAAAAAATTAGGGTTCAAATACAGAAATAGAAGAACAATTGCTAATATTTACAGGAACCAAACAGCAACAGTAATAATTAAAAAACATAAGAAAGAAGCCGTAATAAGAAAGTGAGTCCGACAAGGATGTTCACTATCCCCGTTACTTTCTAATCTTTATAGAATTATCAGTTAATGATGTTAAAGAATAATTTAGATTCGGAGTAACAGTACAAGGTGAAAATATAAAGATGCTACTATGATTTGCTGATGATATAGTAATTCTAGCCGCGCGTAAAAAGGATTTAGAAGAAACAATAAACGGCATCGATGAAGTCCTACGCAAGAACTACCCCATTAAAACAAACAAGAACAAAACGAAGTAATGAAATGTAGTAGAAATATCAAAGATGGACCACTGAATGTGAAAATAGGAGGAGAAAAGATTATGGAGGTAGAAGAATTTTGTTATTTAGGAAGTAGAATTACTAAAGATGGACGAAGCAGGAGCGATATAAAATGCCGAATAGCATAGGCGAAACGAGCCTTCAGTCAGAAATATAATTTGTTTACATCAAAAATTAATTTAAATGTCAGGAAAAGATTTTTGAAAGTATATGTTTTTAGCGTCGCTTTATATGGATGTGAAACTTGGACGATTGGAATACCTGAGAAGAAAAGATTAAAAGCTTTTGAAATGTGGTGCTACAGGAGAATGTTAAAAATCAGATGGGTGGATAAAGTGACAAATGAAGAGGTGTTGCGGCAAATAGATGAAGAAAGAAACATTTGGAAAAATATAGTTAAAAGAAAAGACAGACTTATAGGCCACATATTAAGGCATCCTGGAATAGTTGGTTTAATATTGGAGGGACAGGTAGAAGGAAAAAAATGTTTAGGCAGGCAACGTTTGGAATATGTAAAACAAATTGTTAGGGATGTAGGATGTAGGGGGTATACCGAAATGAAACGAGTAGCACTAGATAGGGAATCTTGGAGAGCTGCATCAAACCAGTCAAATGGCTGAAGACAAAAAAAAAATAAGTTGAACAGATTTATGCTAAAATCATTGCCACAAGTACAGTCATTTCAAATTTAAGTAACTGCTTAATATACTCGTATGGCATCCAACTCGGATTTTTTAAAGACACTTTTACTGTATGTTTTATCCCCCTTACGAATAACTAACTTTAACCGGATTTCTGCAGCAGTCTTATATATTACTCGGTTATTCAAAATAAACGTATTTCGTTATTTATAATTATAAATTTTTTATTTACTAAATATTTCTATACATATTCTCTAACATGGGATTGATTCTTTGTTGAAAGATAAAGAAACACGTTTGAGAATAAATTTCAAGCCCGATAAAAAATGAATAAAATAAACTTATTTTTGCACAACTTATCAAATTCTAATTGATTTCTGAAGTTTTATTCTACGTTGAATAATAATCTTTTGTTTTTCTGATTGTGAAATGAAATTTGATTCGTTAAGTTACGATAAACTCGTACATTAACTACGAGTTTATCGTAATTTCTCACCTCTACTTGCTTATTGTACCATACCGTGATAATTCTAAGCCACATGTACTATAATTTAAATTACAGTGATAATTATTTCACTGTTTTTACTTGATCCTGTTAAATCCACGTTTAATATTGTGTATTTATAGCATAAATATAAGCATAATATATTATGTAACCATATTTCACTCTTACAAAAACCATTCACTAAGCATTCTTGGTTGTTTTGTAGTTATTTTTAGGTTGTAAATATTATTTTTCCGCTTCTTTAATCGATATTTAAAAATATGTAGGTCATCTATAAAAAAAAATTAAATGCACAATATTTTGGTAAAATAAATGAAATATCGAGCTGTAATATAGAGTGTCCCACGACGAAACGGAGAAATTTTCAAGACATCTTCTATTGATGAAAATAATAAAAAATGTTCATGTAAACATATGTCTGAAAAGGCTTTGTTTTTGAGTTACGGCTAGCGAAAGATTTCGCCCGGATTTCAGCTCTCTAATAAAAGAAGCTCTTTTGTAATCTTTTGGACCCAAATTAAATTAGCTTTATTAAATAGCTTTGTTATATGAAAAATAAATGGGGAAGATTTAATAACAAAACTTGTAGAGTATTTAATTCTGAGAAAATTAATATAAATACAGCCAATAAAAAGGAATAAAAATGTTTAAAAATCGGTTTTTTGTTGAAGCAAAACAGACAAAAAGTAGACAGAAAATAATATTCTTTCTTTACCTAACAAACACTTAAAAAAAATTATTTTTCGGTATATCAGCCCTTACGAACGAAAGAATCATTTCCATAGCGTTAGTTTTCTGTTAAACGCTGATTAAATCATCGTGTTAATGATGAACATTGTGATTCAACAAATTCATTGAATCCAGGCATTAGTACAAGGCGAATTTCATGTCGCAGTGGTTTGTCAAAAACAAAGTGTGGCGCATCCTACGAAAAAGATCTTTGTCCTTTCCGCCTGAAGAAGGATCAAAATTTATGTCCAACAGATTACCACCAGCTGTTAAACTTATGCCATTGGCTTCTAGACAACGCTGATAAGGTAAATTCAATTTTATTTACTGATGAAGCCACTTTTACAAGAACATAGTCTGCAATTTTAAAAACAGTCATTTATGGAGCACAAAAAATCTACATGTTACTGTGGAAACTAGTTTTCAATGTAGATTTTACATTACTGCCTGGTCTGGCATTAATTATGACAAAATTCTCGCACTATTTGTTTTCAACAAAAAACCTTACAGGAAATGCATTCGTTTATTTCTTGAAAAATAATTTGCCGGCTCTTTTGGAGGATGTGGCTTTACAAACTAGATTGTAAATTATTATCCAGCACGATGGTGCAACGCCAACTTTTCTTTAGTAGCTAGAAATCACTTGAATTCTAATTTGTTTAGCTGGATTACAACACGTGGTTACCTGACTTAATGCCACTAGATTACTTCATTTGGAGCGATATGTGAACCAGCCAACAAAAACCATACCAACAAAAAGTTAATACTAAAAAAGAGTCGGTCATTAAAATACGAAATGTTATTGAATTTATATGAAACGATACCGAGAAATATCGGAAAGCTACCGGAAATATTTTACGTCGGGCACAGTGCTGTGTACAGTGTGAAGGAATTAATAATGTAAGAATTCGCGAACAATAAATGTAATTGAGGTTTGTTATAGTGTTACCATTTATAAATTCATGTATTTTTTTTTGCCATATAAGAGTAATGTTTATTAAGTACATCCCAACCCCGTAGGGGAAGACACCCGCCTAGTGACGTTCCGGTCCTGTTGGGCTTTAACGGGAGTCGTCTATCGCACTCTGACTTTTTACATCTCATAGTAATAAGCCTGGCCTCGTTGGGATGCCACCGATGCAAATGCCTCGTTAGATATTTGCATTTGTGATTTAATATCTCAGCTTACTGCCTTCGTTGTAGGCCTCGTCCGGATATCTTGAATGTCCTACATCGTCTCCCTCTGAACTAGCTAACCGAGCTTGCCAATGTTGTGAATGTCTCGTAATTCGATGCAAAACAATACAAAATACCACCAAACATGTTGATCGCAACAACGAAATTTAGTCCTAGTTTCCTTAATAAACTCATCTTAACTTTAATAAACCCCAGACTTAGGTTATATTATGAACGCCGGTCTGGTCACTAGGGAGAGGATGACATACCTCCTACTCCCACTCGGCTCTATCGCAGAGTCCCACGTAACATTCACCGCTTTAACCATCGTCGAGACGCTGCTACACCTCACGGCTGCATGGTGTCCCATGCTCTCCAGCAGTGCAACCGCACCGCATCCCGCCGACAGTGTCGTTTGCTCATTCTGGTCTGCCCTCCGGGTTGGTCTAGTGGAGAACGCGTCTTCCCAAATCAGCTGATTTGGAAGTCGATAGTTCCAGCGTTCACGTCCTAGTAAAGCCAGCTATTTTTACACGGACTTGAATACTAGATCGTGGATACCGGTGTTCTTTGGTAGTTGGGTTTCAATTAACCACACATCTCAGGTATGGTCGAACTGAGAATGTACAAGACTACACTTCATTCACACTCATACAGATCATCCTCATTCATCCTCTGAAGTATTATCTAACGGTAGTTACCGGAGGCTAAACAGGAAAAAGAAAGAAAGAAAAAGTCTGCTCTCGTCAGAACGCCGCTACACCTCACGGCTGCATGGAATATGCCCTGTTTATTAAGTACAGAAAGAATAACACGTGAACCAGGAGAGACCCCGATGGGAAAGTGTCAAATGGATAGACAATGCCGACGGGTGGTGGTTGGACATCGCCGCGTCACATTAGGTCAACCAAGGCAACGTCTTATAGAAGGTTACCGGTTAACCTGGTATGGTTAAAGGATTGAAAAAAAAAGAAAGAATAATACGATCAAGGTTATCGAGCGAACCGAGCATAGGTTAAGTTTGGTTAGATAATATTGATTCAGTGTACTGACGAATCGTACGTATATCAACATACCAAACCTAACATGTTTGGCTTAAACTTAATAAACATACTAAATTAGTAAACCAAAATATAAATAATGCATGTCAAACCAAAAAAAATTTCATTGAGTAGAATTCACTAATGTATTTTAATATAATATTAAATCTTCATTTTTATGCCTATTACGTCATAATAATTCGTACAATTATGAATTCAACACTTATCGAGCGGTTCCACTTTCTTATTACTTTCTCTTATTACGTTTTTTGGAACAAGCCCACAAATTTTTGATATTTTGTTATGGTCTCCAGTGATGGGATCGATAATATTTTCAGAGTGATTTACAGTTTAATATTGAAAACTATATCCATCCAAATGAGAAATAACATCACAGATTTTCCATTTGACAGACATTATTGTTGATCCTTTTTCAATTCACGCTGTTATCGTCTCAATTAATGTATCGTTGGTACAATCCAGAACAGCATACAAACCCACCGGGTTGGTCTAGTGGTTAACGCTTCTTCCCTAATCAGCTGATTTGGAAGTCGAGAGTTACAGCGTTCAAGTCCTAGTAAAGCCAGTTATTTTTACACGGATTTGAATACTAGATCATGGATACCGGTGTTCTTTGGTGGTTGGGTTTCAATTAACCACACATCTCATCTCAGGAATGGTCGAACTGAGAATGTACAAGACTACACTTCATTTACACTCATACATATCATCCTCATTCATCCTCTGAAGAATTATCTAAACGGTAGTTACCGAAGGCTAAACAGGAAAAGAAAGAAGAAAGAACAGCGTACAGCAAACAATCACGTATTTCTCTGCAAATACCCATTGATTTGAAAGAATTCTGTCTCTATTGTACTTTCTTTTTGAAAATCAGGACTCGTCTATTTCCAGTCATTTCTGGACCACCTATTTTTTGGGTTTTTTTTAATAAATGATCAACACACACCTCTCAGGTCCATTTTCCAATCCTTTAACGTTTCACTTGACATTTGCAATTCTCTCGAACAAAACTGGTTGTATATTCATTCATAAGCTCAACTGTATATAAACAGCACAATATTTTGTAGCGATAGTTTACTATCGGCGAGCCACGTGTTTTTTCTCAAACCAAATTTTTCTTTGCTTGATCTTTTCTTACACATCCAACGCGAATGTTTTAAATGAAATTTTAATTTCATTTGATTTTTTTTTACAAATTCTTGTAATATGTATTATTTCTTTGATTGCAATCATTTTTTTGCACTCTCTTCATCATTGATATTGTGAATACGAGAAATAAAGGTGTGTGTGATGTGATGGAATTATCGTTCCATCGGTAAACATTGATGTCATGGAACGATAGTTCCATGACATCTATGTTTTCACTAACCTAATAACACAAAATATTTTTATTGAGTAATCAAAAGTACTACGGTATTCTCTAATGTTTTATTCATCACTTATAAAACATGCTATATTAATTAATTTTTATGTGAAAAAATGCGAAAAGTGTGTGGGACGTAAAACGAAAACGTACCATTTCTTTTAACGAATTCTATTTTTTCTTTCTTAATTTTCTTAGAATTAATCATAAAAATGGTCCATCTTGTGCTTTTTTTACATCTATAAATTCAAATAACATGTAAAATATGCATCTGTATCACGTAAAAATTAAAACGTTTAATATGTTTGTTGCGAAAATAAAACGTGCTATTCCTTGGTTTACATTCTCTTTTGTTAATATTTTCTGATACGATTTATTTTACTCTTATTATTTATTATACATTTTTCAAATTTATTTTCTTTATTTTCAAATTTTTACAGACTCTCTCCTCCAACACCTACGCAAGTACTACAAAGTTTACCTCAATGGTTCGTTGTAAAGGTAATAAATTCAGCTGTTAAATTTCCTTTTTTAAGAGAAACGACTTTGCTATTTTCAATTCTAGAAATAAGTGTAGAAATAATATTTTAAGTCGCACTTAAATTTATTCCATAATATATTAATCCTTACTCTATTTCAGAAAATATTAAAAATAATTACCGTAATTATATTAATAATAATATTTTGCAGTTTTTTTATTCTTTTTTTTAAATCTTTAGCAGGGATTCTATCATCAAAAGGCAGAACTCGGTATATTTAGAGTGAGTATTAATTAGTTGTTAATCTAATAAAATAGATATAAATTTCATGCTTCAAGGATTATAACTGTAAGTTACTGGAAGTTTCTGCTGTGATAAATAAATAACAAGATAAATTGCGAAAAATATAACTGATTACTGGAGGCCGTACCGGTTTCGTAGATGCCACCTGCCAAATATCGCAAAGCACACTGATACTCTTCGCGAGGAGCTCCAGATTCTTGGCAATATGATTAATTTAGACAGCGGTGTTGGGATTACGACCTACCTGAAATTCCAAGGCCTTCACGTAACGAGGCAAAGCATCCATATGGTATAGGAAAGTTGCCCGCCGATCACCATCAATCAGAAGGTCCTACTCCTCTACTTCCTTCGTCCGAGCCGAGCCACCTCGCTCCCGGTCGGACTTTCTCGGCTCGTGGCTTCTTTTGCTCTTCTACAGCCGGAGGAGAGAGTCCGCTCGGAGGACTTCCCCGCCGACCGTGCCTCGACCACTTCGGCTGCAGAATTTGCCTACAAGGGTGGAAAATCTCTTTCATATCCGCTGAAATCATACTGTCATCGCTGAACTCCATAACGGAGACGACCACTCGTTGCTGACGGCGCGCCGACACCTCCGGAAACGTACTTCGGAACTGACCTTCGGTGAGTCCCACCATCGGAACTTGCAGCGCTCTCGGTACTGCTATCGCCAGAGATAATCTCCCGGATGATACGGGAACTCCTCGTTCTACCGGGTTGCCTCCTTTCAACTGGGGTAAAACTCCCCTCCCTGGTCGTGGTAATATCCCCGAATGATGTTGATCAGTCATAAGACCGAATCCAATAACAAAAATAATTAAATTAATTAACATCAAACAGCTGTTTTAATTAATATTTTTTTAAGTCAATAGAAAGTCTCTACACGTCGAACGGAAACCTAAATAAAGACTTAGCAACGTGTAAATACCCCATAGTAACCGTAGGTATGTACCAAATAAACACTAATAAACTGTACAAAACACCAAAGTAAAAACAAAAAGACTGAAATGAGCGGCTAAAACTACGAAGCAAATAATTAAATTCGTAAAATAAACAGTTACACGGTAATCTAAATAGCAGGGATGGCTACCCGGCCAGTCTACGACTAAATTAACATAAAATACTAAAAATCCGAACAAAACAATTAACCAAACATAACAATCGTCCTTATTAAGGATGTGGATGTACTCATTACGGAGTTTTGGAAAATCACGGGGTGTCGATTGAAGTTACGTCTATGCGACCGGCCTAGGTGCGACGCAGGTGAACACTGTGGCTGTGCCGCCCATCCGTACGGATAAATTATTGTCTAGTAGACGTATCCATATTGGATTGGTGACTTGTAGGGTTACGAGACGTTAATTTGACTGTTGGTCAAACGGCTCCCTATTAGAGGCAGGGCATTAAGACCGGAGTCCCGGTGAGGAGAGCCCTCTAGGATTTTTTCATTAGAGGCGTGGAATGTACTGTAAGACCGGGTACCTGGGCGGGAACTTGTGGTTGTGCCGAGGTAGTTTGAGGCGAAGGCATCCCTCCTCCGGAGCTGAGTTATGCTTAGATGCTTGTTCCGACTACGGGGGGCGGTAAATGAAGATGAACAAAAAACTAACAACAAAAATAATAACAGAAAACCTCAGTAATAACAACAAAACACGCAGCGTAATAGTAGAATCCAACCGCAATCGCCAAGATGTCAACCTAACCTCTTTAAAAATAAAATTTATTTTAGTATATGTTTGAAAATATTTTTCTTTGTATTACTATTGTATCTTTCGTATGTTATTGTGCTTTCTGTATTTGTATAAAATTTTTGGCATTTTAATAAATAAATGCTTCTGGTGATTAAACCTTTCAAAAAGTTTTACCGATTGATAGATAGACGAAAGTAAGTTATAAAACTAGTTTATTGTTCTTTACGTAGTCGAATTCTATACATAAACTGTTTAAAAATATATATAAGATGGTACTGAAGTATGAATTTTTCAGATATGTCAACTTTTGATTTAAAAATCATTTTTTTACTTTCAAAATTACTTTCATTTTATCAACATAAAATATTTAATATTTCATTTTCGTTTACAGGGTAAAAAATGTGTAACCCCACCTCGTTCACCTGTAATATCAAGAAAACCTCAATTACAATCAACAATGACGTAGAATCATCAGCAAAAAAATACCCCTGAGGTTCGAAATTTGAACTCAGTATTTGAACTCAACATGGCTACAACCAGATAATAATATTAAAATAAAACCGGGTCAGTAAAACGAAAGTTCAGATGCAATAAAAAGAATAATGAACAGAAAATAATGGGACCTGAAATTTAACAAATTTTTTGTAGCTCTACTAATTTTCAATTTTATTCATTTTAAAATTTAAAAATAAAATTCTGTTTTACAGATTGTACACAGCTATTTTATAAGCAATTTTATTCTACTCGTAATTTTGAAGTCTATTGTCTATAATTATTACTTTTTTCAGTACACAAAATATATCACACTTTGATTTCCCCAATGTTATAAAATATAACATGTTATATATGCCAGGTAGGATATGCGCAATACATGACTGGTTCCTGGCAGAATAAGAACGGGGACGGGTACCCTCCTGAGGAGGGGCGTCTAGGCTGCCCAGAAGAGGGAGTCGGGGCTTTGTGATCAAGGGGGAACCCGGTGGGTGGCCTCTGGGTTAGGTCAAGCTAGGGAGGGCAGGCTGATGCCACGACACTCTGAGGCGACCAATATTGAGTCTGACCGGCGGGGACCGGTCCTTGGGGGTGTTGAATAATAAAAAGTAGAGGGATATGTATTAGCCATTACATCACGTAATCTTGTAGAAACGCATAAAACGTGTTGCCGTAGAAACCTTTCTCGTAAAACGTTTAGTAAAATTTGTTTATATATGGAGCATCAATTTTATTAAATAAAAAACAGTATAAATCTATTCAAAAATAGGAAGAGTAAATTTTTTCTCTATTTTTTATATATTATCTTTTTTATTATTATTAATATTTATAAAAACATAAAAAAAGCTATCCTTTCCTCAAATATTTAGTTCAACGACCTACAAAAAATTAAAAAGTATAATGAATATTTCACAACTCCCCAACCCCAACTCAATGAAACCTAGTTATAACTATTTAGCTGCATTGATAGCGACGGGTATGAACATGCATGTTTGAAGTGTACAAACAAGAGAAATTTACAGTTCCAAATTTATGTATACGAGCTCCTTGTAAATTGGTCTGGTTACATAACCATGCCCTGTGAGAACGTCATGTTGTTGCGTTTGAACATGTGGTGCTCTCAGCAGTATAATAGAAGCGTGTAAGGGAATTTAGTTTCGAATGCGAAGGGTGCGTCTGGTTTATTTCAGTTTTTAAAAGTTTAGTTTTATTGAAAATAATCATTTTTTAGTGTGCGGTCAAACGGTGTAAATTTGAGAAAAAAACGAAGTAAGTCGTTTACATCCAGTGAATCGACTGGTAAACAGACAAGATTGTACGGTGACAGTTATTTAAGTTATGGTTTTACCTAATTGGATAGAAAGCCACAGTGCATTGTTTGCTTTCAAATCGTCTCCAATGAAAGCATGAAGCCATCAAAATTAATTCGACAGGAAGCTAAACAACTGGATCATAAAAGCAAACCCTTGGAATTTTTCGAAAGAAAATTACATACTTTAAAACAAGCTTCTGTTTGTCTAGAGCTAAGGAGGTAGCACCGATGCCTAGGGTGTTCTGGTCCACCCACATCCAAGAGTGGGGGATCGGAACTACCCGATGATGGTATGGGGGACCCTCAAGTTGTGAGAGAACAGGTCGCGTGGGGCAAATACCAGATGTGTGAAACGCAGACTTGGTGCTTTGTAGGTTAAGGACGGGAAGGGTAATTCTCCAGCTGAGGAGTAGGCTGGCTATCCAGATATCCAGAAGAGAAAGTCGGCGTGTCCTGACGACGCTAGGAGACCCTGGTGGGAGATCCTGATGGCTAGACAGGGAGGGCAGGCTACCGCCACGACACCCTGAGGTGACCGAGTGATGCTTAATTGCCGGACTGGTTGCCTTAGGGGTGATTAAATCAGAATGTAAATCAAGCCTTTTTTATCTTATCAAGCCTATCTTATCTTATCAAGCCTATCTTATCTCGTAGCATTAATAGTAGCTAAGATGTCCAAACTCCATACAATCGCAAAAATATCTCACACGGCCTGCTGAAATTGGTATGATCAGTGTTTTAAAAGGCGTGGAAGAAAAAAAAAATTGAAAAAAATTCCACTTTCTAACGACACAATATTAAGACGAATCGATGAAATGGCTGTCGATGTTCAGTGAATTTTTTAGTACTCAATTGAATGAACCAATAGATGTGGCAAACATTTCACAGTTCTTATGTTTTGTTAGATGAGTGCGATAGGGACAGATCTGTCAAAATATGTTTTGCAAATTAATACCTTGTCACGTAAGAGGACAATGTCTTTTTGATGGTTTTTATGAAACTTGGACAAAATGTATTATGGTGATATCAGGAAAGAACAGTGGATTTTCTGAAAAAATTAAAAGATCGTCTTATACCAAGGGCGGATTGGATGCACTCTTTCCTACACAGAAATGCTCTTCTCAAATTATTTGTACAGCTGTAAAAATTGTTAATTTTATTAAAAGTCACCCATCACAGAATAGGCTGTTTGCTTAAACTTCGCGTTGAAATGGGCGAAAAGAAAATATCTCTTCTTTTCCATACAGAAGGCAGATGACTATCGCGAGCGAAACTGTTAACCCGGTTATTGGAATTGCGAGACGAATTAATAATATTTTTTCAAGATAAACAAACGCCATCCTCAATGGTTTTACAGAATACGAGTATATGTTGCTGTTGGCTTATTTAGCTGATGTATTTTTGCGCTTAAACGACTTCAACGCTAATTTACTAGGACTTAAATCCACAGCGAGAATTTAAGTACTTACTCATTTAGTGATTTAAGTACTCACTTATTTAGTGAGGTTCGGTGGGAAGAGGAAGGCGACTTTTGGTCAGGTAATTTTAGAGTAATTAACTCAGCGTCAAATAATGGGCAGGCAGGAGTAGGTTTCGTGATGAACAAGAAGATAGGGAGGAGAGTGGAGTATTTCAAGACGCATAGCGATAGAATCATTGTAATAAGGATAAAATCAAAACCTAAACCGACAACGATTGTTAACGTCTATATGCCTACAAGCGCCCATGATGATGATGAGGTAGAGTGTGTATACGAAGAGATTGATGAAGCAATTAAACACGTAAAAGGAGATGAAAATTTAATAATAGTTGGAGATTGGAATGCAAGCATTGGAAAAGGCAAGGAAGGAAATATAGTGGTTGAATACGGGCTGGGCAAAAGGAATGAAAGAGGGGACCGATTTATAGAGTTTTGCACGAAGTATAATTTAGTAATTGCCAACACCCAATTTAAAAATCATAATAGAAGAATATACACTTGGAAAAAGCCAGGAGATACTGCAAGGTATCAGATAGATTATATCATGGTTAAGCAAAGATTTAGAAATCAACTCGTTGACTGCAAAACTTACCCTGGAGCAGACATTGATAGCGACCATAATTTGGTGATAATGAAATGTAGATTGGGGTTTAAAACCTGAAGAAAAGGTGTCAGATGAATCGGTGGAATTTAGAAGCAATTTTAGGCCTCAGATTAATAGTAGAAGGAAGATTAAAAAAAAAACAAACCAACATACTTGGCGTTTATAGACCTAGAAAAGGCATTCGATAACGTAGACTGGAATAAAATGTTCAGCATTTTAAAAAAATTAGGGTTCAAATACAGAGATAGAAGAACAATTGCTAACATGTACATGAACCAAACAGCAACAGTAACAATTGAAGAACATAAAAAAGAAGCCGTAATAAGAAAGGGAGTCCGACAAGGATGTTCCCTATCTCCGTTACTTTTTAATCTTTACATGGAACTAGCAGTTAATGATGTTAAAAAATAATTTAGATTCGGAGTAACAGTACAAAGATACGGTGGAAAGATAAAGATGCTACGATTTGCTGATGATATAGTAATTCTAGCCGAAAGTAAAAAGGATTTAGAAGAAACAATGAACGGCATAGATGAAGTCCTACGCAAGAACTATCGCACGAAAATAAACAAGAACAAAACAAAAGTAATGAAATGTAGTAGAAATAACAAAGATGGACCACTGAATGTGAAAATAGGAGGAGTAAAGATTATGGAGGTATAAGAATTTTGTTATTTGGGAGGTAGAATTACTAAAGATGGACGAAGCAGGAGCGATATAAAATGTCGAATAGCACAAGCTAAACGAGTCTTCGGTAAGAAATATAATTTGTTTACATCAAAAATTTATTTAAATGTCAGGAAAAGATTTTTGAAAGTGTATGTTTGGAGTGTCGCTTTATATGGAAGTGAAACTTGGACAATCGGAGTATCTGAGAAGAAAAGATTAGAAGCTTTTGAAATGTGGTGCTATAGGAGAATGTTAAAAATCAGACGGGTGGATAAAGTGACAAATGAAGAGGTATTGCGGCAAATAGATGAAGAAAGAAGCATTTGGAAAAATATAGTTAAAAGAAGAGACAGACTTATAGGCCACATACTAAGGCATCCTGGAATAGTCGCTTTAATATTGGAAGGACAGGTAGAAGTGAAAAATTGTCTAGGCAGGCCACGTTTGGAATATGTAAAACAAATTGTTAGGGATGTAGGATGTAGAGGGTATACTGAAATGAAACGACTAGCACTAGATAGGGAATCTTGGAGAGCTGCATCAAACCAGTCAAATGACTGAAGACAAAAAAAAAACCAAAGTAGTGGTACAATCACGTCGTGAACCTATGTAACTAACGGAAATGGATTCTTGTTCTCTATTTTCGTTGAGAATGGCTTAATAAAATTCAGAAAATAGCATAAGTCAAATTACAAAAAAAAAAAAAATGCTAGAAATCTAGGAACTGTTTGTAAAGATGGAGTACTGTTATTTCTACTGTTAGTTTTTATATTTTTTTGGTCAAAAACTAAAGAATATTAAAAATAATAAATTATCAGTTTACGTTATTATTACATCTTTAAAATTATTAATGAAAACGTTCCAGTATTTTGAAAGCAAGTCGACTAATGTTTATTTTAATTAATATTTATGTTTATGTAATTATTTTTAAAATAATTATTTATTATTCCCACACAACAAATACAGGATGTCCCATATAAAACGCAACCTATCAATCACTCATCCATAAAATTTCAAAAGTCAAGCTTACTCCCCTACTCGTTACTGAAATGGACTCGTCCAACATCTGAACATCGCGGCAACGCAGTAGAACACTACCTATAGTAACAATAATGCAATCATAACGTTCAGTGTATTGCTAGACACAAGATGGTGTTTTCGTTAGATGAACGTGTTTTCATTGTTGAGTCGTACTTCAGTACGAAATAAGTGGTTGCAGTGCAAGATTTGTTTCGCCATAAGTATCCAGACAAACCAGCTCCTAACAAAACATCAGTATTAAGGTTAGTTGCAAAATTTAGAGAGACCGGTTCTGTTAATAACAAGGAACACAAAAGATCTGCGATAAAAGATATAGTCACTGAAATCAAAGACCGATTACTCGCCTCGCCAAATAAATCGATCAAACGTTTGTCTGCTGAAATTAATTTGTCTAAATCAACTGTTCATCAGGCGATCAAACGATTACAATTACGACCTCATCGCATTCAAACGGTTCATCGACTTCTTGAGCCCGATAAAGAAAAACGGCTACAATATTGTGAACGGTTCCGTCGATTTCTGCGTGAGGGAATTAATGTTATAGATTCGTTATTTTTCACAGATGAAGCACGGTTTCATTTGGATGGCTACGTAAACAGCCAAAACAATACAATTTGTAGTGCTGAAAATCCTCACGCTTATCACGAAAAACAATTACACCCGCAGAAGTTGGGTGTGTGTTGCGCGCCCAATAAAAATTAAAATTCTAATAAATTCTAATAAAAATTAGAAAACGCATTTGGTATAACTACGGCAAAAACACACAAACAATCAGACGAAGTGATAAAGAAAAGACTTAAAATATAATCTTGCTTCGCTCGATCAACAATGAAATAAAACTAAAAGCAGAAAGCGAAGTTTAACGACAAATAGTAATGAAAATACTCGCTGGGTAAAATCGGGCTTATAAGAAATTAGTGACTACGATAATGATGGAAGGCTGAACTGAACGTTGGTACTCATCAAAGTTTAGAAAACATAAATACATAAATGCGAATATATTCAATCTAGGGTGTGTTATCATTGTTAATAGTAAATCAGAGGGAATAGTTTACCGGCAGGGCGTCCATCGAAGATAATAATGAGCCAATCGCCGGTCTTGCAATCTACCCTCGCTCTTTAAGTGCTAACTGAGTTTTCTAAACTTTAACGAGTAATAGTAACGGAGGAACTGTTGTGATATGTACAATAAATGGAAAAAAGTTTTTTCTGAACTGAGAAAAACCTGATTCAACCTGAGAAAAAACAGTTTTTGCCTCATACTGCGGAAACCAGTTGACCAATAAAGTTCAAATTAGGCTTTCATTTTTTTTTGTTTAACCTCCGAGTCCACCGTTAGATATCGCTACAGAAGATGAGATGAATGATCTATAGTGTATGTAAAAATTCCATGCCTGACCGGGATTCGAACCCGGGACGTCCGGATGAAAGGCCGAGACGTCACCTACCACTCGCGCATTAATATTTGTTTTATGTAAAACACACACACACACACACACACACACACACACACACACACACACACACACACACACACACACACACACACATATATATATATATATATATATATATATATATATATATATATATATATATATTCTCACGTACAAGTTTCAAAGCTTCTGTAGTAAATTAATTCATAAAAAAATAAAAAAAGTATAATTTTTTGGTATATCAGCGCGTATCCATCCGCGCAGTATTCTATGGCGTGTAGCAGAATTCAACTGAGCCTATCAACCGTTCAATCTACAATTTCAAAAGAAGATTTCACCGGTGGTAAGAAGGAGATGAAAAAGATTTCCACCTTAAAGTTAAGAAAAACTTCAAATTTACTCAATACGACAATGGTTGCATAAGAAGAAAGTTTCATATGTTTGGCATACGACAAGCCCCATGTTCTTACAATTCCAGCAACATCTTGGTCATCCCTTGCCGTAAGGGTTGGTCATATCAAAAATTGTTTCAGACAAAAGTATTAGGTAATGTTTACAGGACTAACGACCACTTTAAACAGATTCAATTCTGTGCCTACTAAGGGAGGTATGATTTTTTTTGTTTTCGAATCCTCATTTTTTCCACCCCCTGGGCTAATAGTTGGTGATATAAAAAAAATTTACTTACATAAGTTTTACGCCCTTATTCAAAGAATAGTAGGCATTTTAAACGAATTCGTTACTTAATAAGAAAGTTAAGGCGATATTTTGTTTTTTCAAAAAAGGACCCACATTTCTACCCCCAATGGTATGATTTTGCCCCTTAAAAAAATCGCCCGAGATTTTGGGTCGTTATATTTTTACGTATGAATTTGAAAGTCATTGGCGCAAAATTACTGCAGTTACTGTATCCACAAGAAAGTGAAATATATATATTTATAAATGAACTTTTGGGCTAACGATGGTTTTGGGATCTGGGGTGTGAAACGCGAAGATATGTCGAAATTTCCCGGAAGTCGAATCATGGTACCCATTACAATAGTAGCTTTCTTATGAACTCTTCCTAATATAACAAACTTTTTGTGCACAAATGTTTCGTCTATGAAAGGAAAAGTGAAAATTTCACATTAGATAATAAACTTTTATTTCAGAAAGTTACCTAAACTTTTATCATAATTCTCAATCAACATTTTTTTTTGTGGGGAAAACACAATGAAGAAAAAAATATAAAATTTTCTTTTAAATTCGAGTAAATGATTAAATCCAAGGCCATAAAGCATCGTAAGTATTTTACAATATAATAAACGTGATGAATTAATATATGTAAATATAAATTATCCTATCAAATCATATATACACTTAGATTCTTATAAATCTTAATAAATTATTTAAATTAATTTACAACTTATAAAGTTGTTATAAAAACTTACAGTTGTTATAATTTCATTATGTTTCATGTTGTGCTATATTGACCAAAATTAATTATTTATTTATATTCTTTAGCGAAAGGCCATGAAAATAAAGAACTTTATATGTTATATTTAAATTTGCAGTACCATGATAACAATATTAATGTCATTTTAAAATTTTTTAAATAAATTTTAAAAATAATAATAAATAATTAATAAATAAATTTATTAATTAATTTATTTGTAAAAACTTTTCAAAACGTTTGATAAATGTTTGAGTTCTGTAGAAGACAACATTCATCTGCCTGCTTTATGATTACGCGTTTTTAAACATTAAAATCTGAAGATGTTTGTATATAAAAAAACTGTTTCTGATGTTTTTCGGTTAACTAAAAAAATTCTGTCTAGTAAATCAATAATTTCTCCACATTTTAAAGTGAAAATATCTGGATAGTTGTTTAGAATTTTTATGGCAAAGATACACATCGATACGATTCTGAGGCGGTTTCTATAGCGGAGCGGTAGCGGCTCGGCTTTTCATTTAGAGTTTCCGGGTTCGAATCTTGGTGAGGCTTTGTATTTTTGACACGCTAAAAAATTCTATTTCCATTTCCCACGAACAAGCTTCAAGATTATGTGGCGAATCAAGCCAAAAAAAAGAAGAAATTAGTATTTTTCATTTCTTAGGGCAATGCCATTTTTTATAGTTGATATTTAAATTCATTGCATAATATTTCTTTGTGACATGTCACTGGGCCCCGATAAAGATTTTTAGACATTTTGATTGAAAACATTTAAGCTTATAATGCGGTGGCTGTTTCCTGTAACTATATCGGTACGGCTAGATCTATTTTAACATAATATTTTACTAAATAATTTTTCATTTCTATTTATGATTACTTTTATGTATTAAATTTTTTTTCTAGGATAACGGCGATTTTATTGCCTATTAGCTAAAACAACTGATACAGCATTATTCCAAATTGCTTTCGTTTTATCCATAAACGGTGTTGTTAAATCTAACAGTCTATTCAAATCCACGTCAAAAAAATATTAAAATTTAAAAAAAAATCTATTTCAACATCACGTGGATTTGATAAAGTATAATCGTAAAATAAACGCGCGATAATTAAAGTTTTTTTTAAGGGTTGTTAAGGTTAAACAAGGGTGGAGGATACGTATATTACAGATAATTAAAAAAATATCCGTCTGACAGCGCTAGTATAGTTTTGTTACAGAAGAAAGCAGAAACCAAATCTCCGGCTTGCATTTCATCACGTGGTGAGAGACGCGTTGTGTTCATCGTTGTATCGTGACATTAGTTTTTCTTTTATAACGTCGTTATTATTATAATGTACGTGGAAATATATACCTAACGGTTTATCATAATTAAATAAATTACGTATGCTTAAAAAAAAATTAAAAATGATAATTTCGAAATATAAATTTTACTGTTAAATAAAAAAATTAAATAAAAACAAACAGTATTTTAAGAAATTAAATTTGACGTTTTTTTGTTGTTAAAATGTTACCGAAATTTAAAAATAGACTTCATTTTATTAACTAACTAAACTAACGTATTAATAAATTACTTTAATCTGCTTTACTGATTGAAATAAAATTGTTTAAAGAAAAATAAATTTAAATAATTTATTTTGATTTTTTTTAAAATATATATTTATAATTTATTTTTTATGTATTAAGATACTTTTTTTTTTACATAAAATAAAGTTAATAATGTATGTTAGACAATATTAAAAAAACATAAATAAAGAAATAGAAGAAAGTGTTTAATTATGAAAAATTATGTTTTGTGCGTATATATTTTAAAGACAATCGTTAAGAAAATAAGATACTGCATATTTAATGGTCAAAATTAGCAATAGTATACATTCAAACCTGTCGACGCTGTTTTCATTAATAAAGTGCCTGTATTATAATTTATATAAAATATAAAGAACAGTTTTCTTAGAGAAAAAGAATTCCATAGAATAATATATTCAACATATATTGCCGTACAACGTAAGTAATTTTATAATATCATGCACATCTATACAAATAATATTCTATAATAAATTAATCTTTCTAGAATAATTTTATCTGTTTCTTTTAAAAACAATACGTACGAGTGTATTATATTCCTTTATTAAGTTGAAGCAGTGTATATCTTATAATTATATTTATTTTAAATTTATAATTTATTTATATCTGTTTTAAAACAGAAAAGAGTAGATTAATTTGTTTTTGTTTCACATTTTTGTCCCAATCTTTCTAATATTGCTATGGCGCAATCCCTGAAATACAAGAGGTACCTTTCAAAGTAACTTTCTTTGAGAGTAATGATGTTTACTGTATAGCCAGACCTCTATGAAGATCAGAGGAAAATATCACTTGTTTGGCTGATAATTATTTGCATTTTATAAGGTTGGCGTACTGATTTAAACCGTGTTTTTAGGTTCTGTGAAGAAGGCAACGGGAAATCATTTTACCCTTTAATTTCACCTTCTAGTAAACTTGGTATAGACTACTAATTATTCTTTAAAATGGTTACATCATAAGTTGTTCATATGAGGTTACCTGCAGTCATGATTGTTATGAGACCACATAACAAAAACAGACACACACACATAAAAATTTATATAATTACTTATAACATAACATTTTATAAAAAATTTGTAAGTCTGAAGTTGTACGAATCCCAATCATGCTAAGCATTTATAAAAGCTAAAATATATTAACCATGATCTTACACACAAACTTCATAAGTGGTACTTATTTCGTTGGTTCCAGAGTTATAGCCAAATAAAATTTTAATAAATGTTTGGATCTTACAACGGGAAGGCACATCAGTTCGAATCCGACTTCATTTACTTTTTTTTAAATTAAATATATTGATTTATTAATAATTAATA
The DNA here is from genome assembly GCF_047948215.1 of Lycorma delicatula. NCBI lineage: Eukaryota > Metazoa > Arthropoda > Insecta > Hemiptera > Fulgoridae > Lycorma > Lycorma delicatula. The sequence goes on from NC_134463.1 coordinate 81,160,892, forward strand.
ACCTGTAATTGTAAAACAATTGTACAATAAATAATTATTCAATAGTAACAAAAAAATTTAAAAAATTCTTTATTAAAGAATTGGAGGATCGTATCTCACTTTCAAATGAAATAAATTTAAATGAAGTACAGAAAAAAATGTGTATATGTAATTTGAGGTACAAGGAAGTCATATGGTTCGTCAAATTTTTTAATCTATTTCACTTTATTAATCGTAAAGTATATTTTACATTCTATTTTCTCAATTTTAGTTTGTTGTTTTTACCTTCTAGAACCAAATTTACAGAAAACTTTGGGTGCCTTAAAAGTTGAAGTTTGATGATATGAGTTATAGGTGTTCAGTAAAACTATGTTTTATCTTAATAACAATAAAATTAGGCTAAGGATTTTTTTTTATGTTCTATTTTGGGGCGGTTATCTACAACAATGTTTAAAAATTGTAATTTTTTTTTATGAACTGTTTTCATTATATATTCTTAAGGTTAAGCTTTATAAAAATTTGTAAATATTTTTCTTATCTTATCAAAAATACGCATTTTTATTTTTCAATAAATTTGTACTTGATTTACATTAACGTGATAACTACAATATATTCAATAATGAGACTAAATAAATATAAATAAAATTATACATTTTTTTATCAAATGGTGAGTAAAAAAGTAAAACTATTGGGCAGAGTCCACCTTCTTAATCAATGCCTCTCATATATATATATATATATATATATATATTTTTTTACAAAATTATACGGTAAAATTTTCTTTTTTTTCGATTCTTTTTAAAATTTCTTTATTTTTCACTGTATTAATCCATCAAATAATTTTCAATACCATCAAATAATTTTCAATATTCTTCTAAAAATAAACTATTCTTTATTCGTATGAATGTCTTTTTGACAATGTAAAGCGACGCAGTTCATGCAAATAAATTTTAGATTTTCTTTCAAATTCCCTAATCAGTGTTTAATATCCATTGCTTAATTCTTTGCATAAAGTTTATTCTGGTTTGTGCAGACTTCCTTTCATCATGCTTTGTAATTTCACTGTCTAAATAACAACTGTTACGTCTCTAATATTGCGTTTTCGTTTCTTAATTTTTCAATTCCTGATTGTCTTTCTTTGCATTGCATTTAATTTAATTTTATTCTTGTTTACTTTTAATCTCTTCTCCAGCAATGAATCTGCAAGTCATTACGACTTTCTATCAGCGTATTATAAAGTATATATATTTTTTGTCCTACTTTTATATATTTTTGTCCTTCTGTTACTTGGTTCTTATAATTTTCTTTTAGTTCCTTTATTACTTCTTCCGTAAACTAATAATTAAAAAATAGCATACTAATTAATACTAATAAAAATAGTAAATTAATAAAAATTAATACTTTACGATAAAGATTACTTTAAAAATTAAAATTTAATGGCTTACTTCTTCCTATACTAAAGTTTGCCTTTCCATATTTTTTACGTTTTTTTTTACGCACGGAAAGTTTAGATTTATAAACCTACACAAGTATAAAAGTAAGATAAAGTAATCCCTCGTTATTCGCAAGAGTAACGTTCCGCGAACTTGCAGCGAACGTCGAAACCGCGAATATGGAAAGGTAAACTTTACGAAAAAAGTGGGTTACATTCTTAAATAATAAACAACAATCTGGATTGTTACATATATGTGATAAATGTTTACTAGAAATACATGTAGTTTAAATAAATATTTTACTTACAGTAAATGTTGCATTCAATTTTATTGTGAACATTGAAGTATTGTTTAGTAACGCTAACTTTAATAAAATCTTATTTTAAAAACAAAACAGAACCGTTTCGTTTTTTCTATAAAAAATACGTTATTTGTATATGTGTCTTGTTTTTAATTTATTTTTTTATTCTTTAAACTCTTTACCGTACAGCGCCAATGCTGTGTCAAGTTGACATCTAAAATTCATAGAACGTTCTAAAACAGAATCAATTTCAGAAACATTAGCTGTTAACTAATTAACCCAAACTAAAAATTCTATTCAACGATTTGAAGTTAATAGAGGTAACTGAAACTTCGTTCATCATCATCCAGTTCGGTATGTTTAGTTAATGGATTCGTTATCAATCAGCTCTTTTAGTTATTTTTCTGCGAATTCTTCGTTTTTAGTTGGTAAAAGTTTTGAATATTTGATATCTAAATTTCGTTGAAACTTTTGTTTCTAAATTCACGTTCTAGTGACACAATTTTCAGCATTATGTCATCAGAACCAAGAGTAATGTCTTAAAAATAATCTGTCCGTAATTTCCGCCAGTAAGCATTTATAGTTGACGATTTTATTTCACCTATCGATTCTTTTATGTTGTTAGCGATTTCGTAATTTTTCCAGAATTGAATGAGTGATAAAAACGTATGGTCTTCCATTGTCCGTAAAAGTCTTTTGAAGGTATGCCGTAGTTAATAAGTTTGAAAACAACGATGATCTCTTCATCTGATGGCTGTAAATAGGGCTGTCATGTTTGGCGTCAGAAATAACACTTCTACATTAGGATATAAAAAGTTTTATCTGTTTTTGATGACCAGGAGAATTATCTATTATTAATAGTACTTTAAAAGACAGTGAGTTTTACTTCAAATAAAGTTTATTTATAAAAAAAAAAATAATAATAATAAATGAAATCACGCAATGAAAAGGGCGACCAAAGTTTTTGATTGGATTTCCATAAAACTGTTAATGATTTATGTCCTCATCTTTCAAAGCTCTTGGATTTAAAGAATTCTAAACAAGCATCGATAAAATTCAAATACTGTTCTACATGTACTAGACATAGTTTAAAAAAAAAATCTATTATGAGAAACCGTATTTTCTCAAGAACGTTTTTTAGAATTCTTGCTACCGTGACTACCGAACCAACGAATAGTAAAGGAATACTGTATTATAAATTAAATCTAATGTAAGTAATAAAAAGTAAATGCCCTATGAATTTCCGTTAAAAGATTATGAGTTAAATCATAAAAAAATAAAAATAGTCCTTTCAATAGCCATATCCTAAAATTAAACGGTCTTACGTAGCGAATTACTTTAGTTTGAATATATTTTTATCATTAATTAAATCAAATAAATTAAATTTCTTTATAAGTTTATTTCATTGTAATATTTTTTTGATCTTCAGATCTGTTTAATTCACTGTAACATTACTCTTTCATGACTTTCTTTTTCCTGTTTAGCCTCCGGTAACTACCGTTTAGATAATTCTTCAGAGGATGAATGAGGATATGTATGAGTGTAAATGAAGTGTAGTCTTGTACATTCTCAGTTCGACCAATCCTGAGATGTGTGGTTAATTGAAAACCCAACCACCAAAGAACACCGGTATCCACGATCTAGTATTCAAATCCGTGTAAAAATAACTGGCTTTACTAGGACTTGAACGCTGTAACTCTCGACTTCCAAATCAGCTGATTTGGGAAGAACTGTAACATTACTCATATTCATGAAAGTCTACGTTTTCATTAATTTTAATTAAATGAATCGACGTAATTCCGGGTATCAGGTTAATTATCTCTTTTTTACAGACTTTTCGAAGAAAGTATGGTACAACTTTCGGTCGAACGGTGGTTATGAGGGGAAATGAATCTTTACATTTTGAGGTATAAGAAGTACGAAAATACAGTTCTCTTAAATTGACGTTTTCTTATATATATATTTATAGGCCAATATCAATATATAAAATTTTGTGGCTCGATAATCTTCAAAAGTACTTGATCAACTCACTGAAATTTAGATATGCTGTAATAGGGTATCTGAAGTTGTGCAAATGAAAATGTTTTGAAGATTGATTTTTTTTAACTTTTCCTTCTTCTTCTTCTCCATTTTTTCTTCATTTAAGTATTACACAGCCCAGGGGAGTGTCCTTTACTTCAGTAAGATCCGACCGGCGGGCCTACACGTCTCGGCCCGCCGGTCGGATCTTACTTTGCGCCCGCCTCAAACCCCCAGAGTAGGATCCACCAGGCCCGGCTATGCCGTCCCTGGGTCCTCTCACTGAGAACCGGAACTCCGTCTTTATGCCAATTCCTCTAACGGAGACACACCGAATGGGGCTCGGTCTTTTTCGCTCAGGGGTGCGAGAGTCCCCGTGCCTCATCGCTACCGATAAAGATTAATTGATTTTGAGTAGTTGTTAAGTAATTAAGTAATTCAATCGTTCTTAAGTAACGCTAATTTAAGGTCGACAATACAAGACATAATCTCAATTTGAAGTTATGTTGACTGTGTAATGGTGGATTTTTCATACGCACTTACGTAGTGAGTCGTAGCGATGAGCAAGTTCAAACTAGATGCTTGTTTGAAGGGTCTACTCGTTAATCGAACGTATATAATGCATTGTATTACAAAAATCAATGCGAAGAAATACGAACGTTTTCTCGCAATTTATTACACCTTCTTCAGATATATGTCTTAGTACAATTATTAGTTTAAAGAAATTAGAAACTGATTTGAAATATAGACAATGAAATCTATAAAAATCCTTTTTGTTAATTAGTTAACAAGCATGATTATTACATAATTGTATTTATTTATTTTTAACACAATTATGCATTTACAATTTGTTTCCTCGGAATAATTGTGTCGAATGCCTATAACTGAATTGAAGGAGAAAAAATCTAATTACAATTAACTCCTCTATACTCCACTTTATTCTGACAGGATTCAAAATTAGAAGAATTCTGAATCCTATATATTCTCCTTCACGATTTATTGATTTTGAAGCCAACTTCTCTTTTGTTATTGTGTCAAGGAAGGTTAGTTTCATATTACGATAATTTTTTTTGTAAATTGAATGTAATAATATATAAATAATAAATTAATTAATTAAATTTATATTAAAGCTTCCAGCTCTCGTAGTGAGTGAATTTGCATATGGATATTATGAATCTTGATGAAAACATTGAGAGTGTGCAATCTTTAAAAGACGCCTAAACCGATCTAAACCAAATTTAATTGGGAAGATTTGCTGATATTTTATCGCTTTTCCTGATCAATTTTTATCATTTAAAAAAAAAAAAAACATTTTTACACAAGAGGTAATCAATTTTGAACACATAATAATAGCATTCTAAAACGCTGTCCGCCAGGGCAACCCGCCCGGAGGGCCTAGCTGCGGAGGCGTTCTGCAGCTCTGCAGCTAGTATATTTAGATAAAAATTGATTTTTTTTCTAAAGAAACAGGTATATTAATTTCTTTCTTTAGTCTAGCTATTCCCAGCCCTTTTTTTATTTGGGTAAAAATTCATTATGGAATGACTTGTCAGCATTTTGTTATTTTAGAGTAATGATATTTTATAATATTAGAATGAACGTAAATTTTTAACATAAAATCAAATTTCATATAATCCTTATATTATAGCACTTAAAATATGCGTGTACATAAATATAAACGCGTGTGTGTGTATATATATAATATATTAATCTTCATTTCAACATAAATTCGTTACATTCCTACAGTTCTGAAGGTTCTTGATGACGTTTCTTTTATATCGTAATGGTCACTAAATGAAAATATATCTCCCTGGTAAAAAAAAAACATCTTTGTAGATGAAAAAGGAGTGTGTTCTTTCATGACTGGATTAAGAGTTTCTGATTCATAAAATTAGTTGAAGTCCGCTAGAAAAGTTTTCTAAATTTATCAGAGCCAACAAAATTTACAAGAAATCGCTTACGCATTATAACTCGAGAGCAAGCTCCTACTCCTTGAATGAAACGTGGTTATGCGTTCTGTACGAATGATAAAACACTTGTATTGCGTAACAAAGAAATTTTTTTCACAAAGACTCATACATATATATATGATGAAAAAAATATTAAATCATAGTAGAACTTATAGAAATAAAATTATAATTTTTATTTTTTAATTTTATTTTACAAATATACATAACGGTGTGGTGGCCAGAAGCTATTCAGTAAACGGATTCATGTTTAAAAAACAATTGGAATATTAGCATAAGTATCGTCGATATTTTTGTGTTGTTGGATGAAAGTTAAAGTCCTTTTCTTTAGCAGTCAGGTCTTCAGACCTCGTCTCATGCAGTATAATCTTTTATACAGACAGACAGATTCATTTCGATCGTTTTTTATTTACTCTTGTTATATTTATTATCATCTTTATTAATACTTTTCAAATGATGGTATTGTCTGTCAGTATTAAAAGTATAATTTAAAATTAAAATCGAATTATTTCGTAATTTTAAATTATAATAATCTTATAAGTTATTTGATACGCATCACAAAACGATAATCTGTTTTTAAAATATTTAAATTCTATAAATACTTAATGAACAGATCTATTTAAATTTATAGTATTAAAACATATATATATAATATTAAAAATAAAATATAAACTAGTACAAAAATATTTTATTGCATAACATATTGCCCCAGATTCCAAAATTATGATTTATTTTCAACTTTTGACGACCTTCAACTACGGATACACAGTTTTAACTTTCAATGGAATGCAGCTGATATAAACTTTAGCCAATTTCCCGGCAAATATAGCCTGAATAGCGAATATATTAAAGGGGAAATATGGTGATCACGTAAAAAATGGGTAATCGAATTTTTTTTTGAAATTTTTATGTTTTAGGTCCAACTAGTTCATATAGATCTAGACATATATGTATATAATCCACCGGTTAGTCTAGTGGTGAACTCGTTATCGTAAATCAGCTGATTTCGAAGTCGAGAGTTCTAAGGTTTAAATCCTAGAAAAGGTTTGAATACTAGATTGTGGATACCGGTGTCCTTTGGTGGTTGGGTTTAAATTAACCTCACATCTCAGGAATGGTCGACCTGAAACTGTACAAAACTACACTTCATTTACATTCATACATATCATCCTCTGAAGTAATACCTTACGATGGTTCCGGTGGCTGAACAGAAAAAGAAAAAAAACACATATGTGCGATATATACGTCGGTAAGTATGCACGTGTGTGTGTTGCACTGCTTTTGATCTTAGACCTTCAGAGGTATTTTAGAGAAAACTTTATTAAAGCAAATTTGTTACCTATAACGCATATGTAAATAATCCAATTTTTATTTTTCATAAAATCAATTACTAATTGTTAAAATAAAAATAAATGTTTTTTGTTCTTTCGCACACCTCACTTCGGTTAAAATATTTTGAAAAAATATTTTGGAACTTTTAAATTCATATACAGAGCTATCGAAAAATGTGCACAATTTTTAAAAAATTACAGACCCCGGACCTAAAATTAAGAAAATCTTCTTTTTTTTAATTTAATTTTTCTTATTTTTAGCCTTTATTCAAGGGAGGGATGTTAGATTTAGAGAAAACTTTACTTAAACAAATTTGTTAAACTTAACCTATATATGAATACTTTTAGAAAGTTTTTTTTTTTTGTGAACCAATTGACATTCTTGCGTTAGAGAGACAGGAACCTTATGCTGCTAGGAAATTGGATGAGTTGACTTCCGAAAACAACCGGGAAATCGAGCATCATGGATTTGATTTATGGCAAACCAGATGGGATGAGTCAGAAAACGGGCGGAATACGCACGATGTTTTCCCAAATATTAGGTGCTTGCGGCGCACCTCCTGGATTTCCCCAAACAAGTTTGTTACACAGTTTCTTTCGGGACACGGTACTTTTCGGGGCAAACTGGCAATATTCGGCCTGGTTGATACGGGTTTATACCCGTAGTGCGGAGGTGTTAGATGACGCTTTTCATGTGCTATATGAGTGCATGAAATATGACGAGAAGCGTAACGAGATCATTTGTCGACTGTATATTCTTGGGTCAGTGCATCAGAACCGGGATAACCAGGACCAAAAGACAGCCTCCTGTGGAGTCGTCGTTCGTCCGGGCTTGCCGGTATGGGCGGTGACAATCAGGCACGACAATTCCGTCGCCCTCGAGCTGTTAAGACCGAGACCCGGCTGGGGCCACCTCGAGGGACCCGGTTAGAGCCAGGCAGCGGAAAAATGTCCGAGTGGGCTCCCTTTGTGGGACACTCACCTTGGAGGCAAGGCATCAAGACCGAGTCCTAACCCGTAGGGTGGGGTTCAGGAACGACATAGTTGGGCCTGGACAACTTGCCCTAGGGGTTAGAGGCAGGTACTGAAACGATCCGTTATAGTGGACAATCGCCTGGACTGTGCTATACTTCACGGTGAATCCAGTCCAGGCGGGTAGGAAAACAAGCTAAAACAAAAAAAATCCAAGCCCAATGGTCTATAGTAGAGGAATTCATGGTTTATCAAACAAAAGAAAGGATAGCGGAGAGGGTTTAGTCCCGGCTGGGCTTCCTTTGTTTCCTTTATTTTTATTGTTCTTGTTTCTTTGTTTTTGTTAAATCTTTAATAGTCATGTTGTGGTTTACGTTTTAGTTGCAGTTAAAGTTATGTGTCGGACTCACTTTTACGTCCCCGGGTAGGTGTAGGTGATTTCAGTTCCTTCAATCAACGATTGCGGATTCAGTCATCTTTAAGATTAACTCTAAGACTGAGATGTGTTTTGTTTCTACGTGTCCACCTTTATTAGAAGTACACCGATGGGAATATCGCTTGCGGTATTCGAGTCGGTGGCATCCTGGTCGAGGCGAGACTGCAATATGTCTACTGCCGAGGTTCTTGAAGATGACCTCTGGTAAAGCCCATCAGGCCTAGGTACGAAGAGGATGGCGTGGCAACCGGAAATGGTCACATGTTGGGTGTCTCTTTTCGGAGTCAGGATGCCTTTTTTGTGGTTTTAGATTTTTTTAAATTTTATTTATTTTCGTAGGTATTTGGTTATTATTAATATGCTTAAACATAATAGACTAATAATAAAAAAAAGCATAAAAAAGGTAGAAAAAAGTAAAAAAGTACAAATTTCGTTAAATTTTTATTTAAATTACCAAAATTGCTGAGATAAGGCAAAAAAAAAATTGTCACTTACTAAACGACAGTTTGGTAAAAACGTCAAAATTCAGTATTTAAATATTAATTTAAAAAAAAAATATTGTTCTTTACTTTTCCCTATCGTTTCTTGAAATTACATTTATTTAAAAAAAAAAAAACAAAAAAAAAAAAACATTTTTAGGTTTCCTGTTTTTACTGCCATTTAAAAGAAAAGTACGGTATTACTTTTGATTTTTCTTTACGGTTTGATGTATGAGGAGTACGAAAACATCATTCACTTAAACTGAGGTTTCATTATATATTTATTTCAGACCAATGTATAAAATTTTATGGCTCCAAAATCTTCAAAATTACCAAATCAATTTCACTGAAATTCAGATATGCTGAAGTAGTATATTTAAAGTTATTCATATTAAAATTTGACGAAGATTGATCGAGTCATTCTTTAGTTTCGCTCAGTTTAAGATCGACAACAAACATAACCTCATGATGTATTTTTCTTACGCGTTTACGCAGTGAGTCGCAATGATAATGAATTTAAACTCGATGTCTTTAAGTTGTACTCGTTATTTTTAATTATTTCATCAAATTACGCGGTTAAATTTAATTTTCTTGTAAGCAGAACATTTTTTTTTTGTTTTGTCTTCAGTCATTTGACTGGTTTGATGCAGCTCTCCAAGATTCCCTATCGAGTGCTAGTCGTTTCATTTCAGTATACCCTCTAAATCTAACATCCCTAACAATTTGTTTTACATATTCCAAACGTGGCTTGCCTACACAATTTTTTCCTTCTACCTGTCCTTCCAATATTAAAGCGACTATTCCAGGATGCCTTAGTATGTGGCCTATAAGTCTGTCTCTTCTTTTAACTATATTTTTCCAAACGCTTCTTTCTTCATCTATTTGCCGCAATACCTCTTCATTTGTCACTTTATCCACCCATCTGATTTTTAACATTCTCCTATAGCACCACATTTCAAAAGCTTCTAATCTTTTCTTCTCAGATACTCCGATTGTCCAAGTTTCACTTCCATATAAAGCGACACTCCAAACATACACTTTCAAAATTCTTTTCCTGACATTTAAATTAATTTTTGATGTAAACAAATTATATTTCTTACTGAAGGCTCGTTTAGCTTGTGCTATTCGGAATTTTATATCGCTCCTGCTTCGTCCATCTTTAGTTGTGTAGGCAGGCCACGTTTGGAATATGTAAAACAAATTGTTAGGGATGTAGGATGTAGAGGGTATACTGAAATGAAACGACTAGCACTAGATAGGGAATCTTGGAGAGCTGCATCAAACCAGTCAAATGACTGAAGACAAAAAAAAAACTAAATCGCGCACGCATACCATATTTAATTCGCTCAGGTGTGGCGGTACGAGCGGCGACGGTCGATGCTAACTAAACTAATGTAATTTCACAACTTACATTAAACAAATTTCGCTTATACGGTCGGAAGACTGATGTAGCCGCGAGGCTTAACGCACTGGGCGATCGTGTTTGAGACCAGTCAGACCGAGTTAATTTTTTACACTTTAAATATTATTGATTTAATTCTACCGCTAACCTCTGACGTCTGTAGTTTAGATAATTTTTTGTGGTGGGGGTCCAATATTGCAAATATTGTTATTTTTTAATTGTTAACAAACTGTTAACCTGTGGCGGAGCGACCGATGCTGGATGACTGTGAGCGGCCAGCCTTAGGGAGGTGGGCGGCGGGGGCTCCTCGGAGTCGTTGTTCGCCGATGATCCCCTGGGGATGTCGCTCTGGCTATTCTAATTCGGTAACAAGAGCGCCCCGGGCAGGGTCTATGTACATACCATATAGATTAGGTCTGGCGCCTGCGTGACTAAAGGGAGAGTTTTTTTTTGCGGGTGAGAGTTCTGCACTTGCCGTCACAGCGGGCCTGACGGCGGCTGACAGGCTTTTTTCTCGCCCAACGGAAAAAAAAATTGTTAACAAATGTGCCTAAGAAAAATATGACCTTAATTAGATAAAATCTCAAATCCTGATCAAAATTGGTCCAGTAGTTCTGGAGATAAAAGGCGATTTAAAGGTCAACATCGAACACACGTACGTATGAAAATTAACATCCGGAAAATATCCATCCAGGTTTTTGGGTTCCTTAGGTGTCAAAACGTGAAGATCAAGTGAAAACCGCATTTTCCCAAATTGGACCGATTACAATACTTTACCTTCTAGAGCTATAATTTACTATAGCGCTATCTACATGGGAAAATAAAACAACTTTTATGTAGTAGGTGTAATATTAATTTCTTGTTTCGTACTACTTATCCCAAATTTTTTTATGGCTGTTATATATCTAAACCTTTTAAGATATAAGTGTTTTCCCTCAAAGTAATGATGTTTGATCAATCGAATAAAGATAGAACGGGAAAAAACTTCACTCCTCATTTTTTTTGGTTAACCTGGCAAAGAATTTGTTATATTCATTATTATGAATAATATTATTCATGATGAATAATTCTGCCATTTTAGTTTGTCTATAAAATTATGCCACTTAAGAACCAATAGCTTACGACAACCAACATATTAGGAAGTTTTTTATCTTTAAAAAAATTAGTTTCTCACTTTTACTTTTGTATCTCTTAAGGTATTGAAGTTTTACAAAATTAAAAATACCAGATTATACGACTTTTTTATATGCGCTGATATCATACAATGTTTCATATCTCAAGAATGATTTGACTAAAGTTCAAGAAATTAATACCGTAAACCTACTCCAAGCATTTATTATTTATTAATTTTTTTAAATAAAAAAATGGAATTCGAGTCAGTAGGTATATATTGTAAAAATGAAAATATTACAAAAAATAAAAAATAAAAATAAATAATAAATACATCTTCATCTGTATATTCGTACATTAAAATATAAATATACATTAAATTTAAATATATATATATCAATTTTATTATGCGATACATAGATCAGAACGCGAGATGCAATATACAAAAATTAAATTAATAAGTTTTTCATTTTTTTCTGATTCAGCAATACATTTAAAAATATTTTATTGTTTTAAATACAATGAAATATAAATTAAAATAATTTCCAAACTTTAACATAAGGAGTAGGGGTACGAATTCTATAGCTGCATGCAAATTCTGAGAGGGTCCAACAACATCAAATTTAATTAAAAATATTTCTTTAATGGATGTAAAAAAATTAAAAGAAAAAATTACATATAAATTCATTATTTTAAGTAGCGAGGCGGAACTTTAATAATGAGTTTTTCTCACCAAGCTATACACATACACGCACACTCACAAACGTAAGGTTTCTTCGTGAAATATCAAAAGGAGGTTGTTCTTCAGTCATCAAGTATTTCACCTTTTTTTTATTATTTGATATTATTCAAGAAAGTTATATTTTTAATGTTCCTAGATTATAAGAAACACTCCTCTTACTTATTTATAATGGTTGTATATAAAAAAAATTCGTAAAAATTTACTTTAATAGTCACATTTATTAAAATCTTAATAAAAAAATTAATTTCTTTAACAGCTTTACGTCTTTTTTTTATAAATGAAAAAGAAACTAAATTTTTAACACAAATGAAAAGACCGAATAAAATTTAAAAAAGAATCCTAATGGATGTTGAAATTAATTAAATTTTTCATTAATATAATATATTTTTAAAAAAGAAAAGTGTAATATTTTAATACTGTGAATAATATATATTTATTTAATTTCCAAGTAATCGAAAGTAATTACTAAATTAAATTATTAATTTAAATCACCCAGTTTTTTTTTTACATAAATTTTTCTTCTTTTGAAAATTGAAAATATACTTGAAATCATACTTTTAACTTTTTAATAATTATACCCTTTCCTGTAATAGGAAATCTCAAAGCCGTTTTTAGCTTTACATATTTTGTGTCGAGGGAAATCTACCGTTAAAATATTAAGTGGTGATCTCATTCCCTCAGATCAAAAAACAAAGTGTACGGAATAGAAAATTCCAACCAATCTATCAGGATTATTTTATGTATCCTTTACCCTTTATGTATTTTAATTATTCGAAAATTTTACAGTTTTTTACTATTAACGGATGAATATATAAAACTTATTTCAAATGCATATATATTATACGCTAATTTTGATTTGATTTTCTTAATGTGTACGTTACAATCTGTTCAACTAATGAACATAAAGCAATCCCCCCCATGGCCCAATGAGATGAGGATGATAACGGATGATATGTAAATGAGGTCTTGTACAGACTCAGGCCGATTTTTCCTGAGAAGCGTTATTAATTGAACCCCAACCACCAACGTTCACCGGTATCCATGGTCTAGTATCAAATCCGTATTAAAGCAATTATTCCGCTACGTAATACATATATTTTTTTAATTTCCTAGTTCTTAATAAATAAAGAAAAAAATAGTGTCTAGCATAAAGTTTGCTTGTAAAAAAAAATAATAAAATAAATAAATCCTAAATAGTTTTAATAATTTTAAATAATTAGAAGTTAGATGTTACATTTTAGTTGTTTGAATTAAATGCAATTATCTTTCAGTTACGTCAAAACATATTAATAGTACATTATTTGTACAACTGTTTATACATAACCTACCTAGAACAATAAAATCAACAGTATTAGAATTATATGGACAAATAGCGGAAATGTAAACGTAAGATTTGTATAATTCGCGTTAAATCTTTACCGATGAGTTACGTGCTAAGTTTAAAAATCGAGAACGATAATATTTTATTTCTAATTGACTTTTCTGTAATATAATTAAATTTCAAAATTAATACTTGTCTTCAAAAAAACTAAAGAAAAGTATCTATTTTTGTTTGATTATTGTTTTTATCGTATTCGTATAAAGTATGCAAAAGAAAAAAAAAAACTTTAACTACCTAATTATTTATCTTTCAGGTAAATTTTTATTGCAATGGGTACCATGATTCGACTTCCGGAAAATTTCGACATATCTTTGCGTTTCACATCCCCCAGACCCCAAAACCACCGTCAGTTCAAAAGTTTATATATATATTTCACTTTCTTGAGGACTCGATAACTGCCGTAATTTTGCGCCAATCACTTTCTAATTAATAAATAAAATATAACGACCCAAAATCTTGGTCGACTTTGTAAATGGGCAAAATCGGACCATAGGGGTGAAGATGGAGGGCTTTTTCGAAAAAAAAAAACATAAGTTGCTATATCTTTCTTATTAAGTAAAATATCGAATTTTTTTAAAGTTCCTACTATTTTTTGGTTAAGGGCCTAAAACGTATGTAAGATATCACCGACCATTGGCCCAGGGGGTGGAAAAAATTGTGTTTCAAAGACAAAAAAAATCATACTTCCCTTAATAGGCACAGTATCGAATCGGTTTAAAGTGACTATAGATCACTATACATTACCTAAAATCTTTTTCTGAAACAATTTTTGATATGACCAACCCTTACGGCAAGGGATGACCAAAGTTTTGCTGGAATTTTATGTCAATTAATTCCTTTTACGATAAACAAATGTATTTTAATCAAGGGGGTCAAATCGGACCAAATTTCTTTTTACTGATCATTTTCATCTAATTTGCACTTGTAGTCTAAATCTGCATAATTAAATTATTAATATTTAAAAACTCTGTAGCGTAATTTAAATAAAAATCTGTAAAGAGCAAAGTGGAAAAAGTTACGCAACGCTTTGCCGTCGTTTTATTTTAAAATATAATTTCACCGCATCTTAGTAATGGTTATTTTAACATAAAAGTTTTATAGTAAGAATTTCTGCAGCAGGTAACAATGAGCAGTAATAGTTTTTAAAGATTAAAAAATACAAATTATTTGTAAATTTATCTGAATTGATAAAAATTTGTCAGTTTATTTAATTTTTTAACTATAATAAAAATAAAATTCCATTTGGCGTGTAAGCACCTACGTATCGAAATTATTCACATATTGTCTAAGTTAAAACACAGGGAAGGTTTTCTGTAATTAAATAATTAACTACATACATAAACTTAAAATTCTTTTGAATGAATATGGAATAAAGAACGAATAGAAAATATCAATTCTGATATTTGAAGATTTGAACCAGTAGTATATTTGTTAAAAAATAAAAACGCTTTCACTCTTCTACAGAAGTCTAATTACTTATTTTCTCCATAAATATTAAAGCTATTTCTATGTGTGGACACAGGGTAAAGAAATTAATTATTTCATTAAATACTTAATGAAATATCTTTAAAAATTCCGTTTTTGAGCTAGAATTGTTTGATTAGATTCTTTTCCACGAAAAAAAAGAATTATAATTTTAATTAATACCGTCTCCCTTCTTTGATTTCTATTAATATATACATCTATAAATAAACAATAATAAATTATTTTTTTCATTTTTTAAAAAATTAATTTCGTTTTGTTACATTCATTCCTTACCGAGGGTAATACAAAATAAGTTCTCTAGGTAATCGTAGATTAAAATCATTGTTATTGATCAGCTGGAAAGCACCCAAAACTGAAATACATTATTAGTTATTCAAGAGACAAAAAGTACATTGCATTAGGTACATTAAAAAAGTGCAGATACGTCTGAACATATTTTATTCAGTAGACGTACCGTTAATTAATTCCACAAATGCGGAATTGAAATACATCCAAAGTATTTTTGCTAAAATGAAATCTATAATTTTCTTAAAATTGATTGAACTTATATACGAATATATCTTGAGTTTATAAGATTGTTATTTTATAGTTTAATATATATACATATATATATATAAAATAAAAAAATGTAGGTGGATGAATTTAAAAATTAAAAGATTTTTATTCTATTAAAGTTGCTTTAAATTTTACTTTTTTTTAAAAATTAAAATCCATCCGAAGTATTTAAACCGTTCAGAATATTTTTACAAAACATGGATAAGAATTTCAAATTTTTTATAAATTATTTTTTTTTAAAGTTGTTTTAAATTTTTATAGTTTCAAATATTTTCCTTATATTATTATTATTAATTTGGTAAAAATCTAAGCAAGTGAATAAACGCTAAATTTTCATATAAAATTTAATCAGATTGAAAAAAATTTAACCAATAAGTTTTTGTAAAATAGATTCTAACTTATTATTTCCTGTTAACAATTACGTAAACAAAAAAAAAAATAAGCTAACTCTAAAAAAAAGTCGAGAGTAAATCTTTTTGTATTAAACACAACTTTTTTTTTTTTTTTAATAAAAATTGTGTCGATGTATATATCTATATATATAAAAATGAATGTATGTCAGTCTATATGTCTCTTATGTCTTCCTAAACCGTTCATCCGATACCGATGAAACTTTGGGGAATGGTTGGACGCATGCCAGAGAAGGTTTCTGAATTAGGTTGGACCCGCTAGGTGGCGCTGAGGTCGTGATATTTAGAAAAATTTTATTTATGTTCCGATTTGGCTCGTATTTAGAATATATATTAGTTACGTGAAAAGGAATATTTTTGCGAAAAATAGTGTCGCTAGGTGGCACTGAGGTTGAGATACTTAGAAAAATTTTATTTATGGACCGATTTGAATCATATTCAGAATATATATATATATGATACATGAAAATAAAAGTTTTTACAAAAACTATACCCGCTAGAGCGGCGCCGGTTATTCACGAAACAAACAAATATACAAACAGACTTTCTTCTTCTCTGTCTCTCTCTCTCTCTCTCTCTCTCTCTCTATATATATATATATATATATATATATATATATAAAATGCAAAGTTGATATATATCTCCTCTGTAGACTAAAATACTACTGGACCGATTTACGCGCGGGGAAAAACGGAAAAATATAAAAAAGGGAAATATGGAATATTGGAAAAGGGGAAAAATGAGACATGGGAAAAGAGGAAACTGTAAATCTGGAAAGAAGGAAATAGCGGAAAAGGGAAATATAGAATAAGGTAAAAGGGGAAAAGAGAAATGGAAAAGTGAAAAAGGGATAAAGTGACGGTTAAATTTTGTGAAGTTCGTACTGTTAATTTTTTGAATGTTTTATCAAACTTTCAATTGTGTTAATTTAATCTATATATATATATATATAGCAAATCTAGCAATAGCGAAGCATTGCCGAGTCTGCTAGTATATATATATATATATATATATATATATATATATATATAGAGAGAGAGAGAGAGAGAAAGAGTGAGACAGTGATGAAGAAAGTCTGTTTGTATATTTGTTTGTTTGTTTCGTGAGTAACGAAACATATCCGCGCCCATCTAGCGGATATATATATATATATATATATACTAGTCAGCCCGTCTAGCCAGATCCTGGACCCTCGGGGCTCACGTCAGCCCAAGCAAATCCCGGAGCCAACTCAGAGCCACCACGGGGCCTACCCCCACGACCACAAAGCTCGTTTGGCTCGCCATTTGCCAGGGGGGACTGGCGTCCAGACATTCGGAGAGCTGGCTTCGGTCGCCATTCTCATCTACCCAGAGGGCTCCATCCCCTGGACCTCCGCACTGTACGTTATTCTAACGGTTGTGAGAATAATACTAATAAATAATTATAGTATTCAGGCTTTGAAGAAACCTGAAAAAGAAACTAAATTACAAAAGACAGGATAATTAGAAGTAATTACTACTTTTTTCCTGTTTAGCCTCCGGGAATCACCGTCAGGTATTACTTTAGAGGATGATATGTATGAGTGTAAGTGAAGTGTAGTCTGGTACAGTCTCAGGTCGACCATTTCTGAGATGTGTGGTTAATTGAAACCCAACCACCAAAAAACACAGGTATCCATTGTCTACTATTGAAATCGTTATAAAAGTAACTGCCTTTACTAGGATTTGAACGTTGGAACTCTCGACTTCGAAATCAGCTGATTTGCGAAGACACGTTCATCACTACAGTAACCCGATGGGTAGTCAGTAGTAAATTTTTTTATTTTTTTTTGCTTAACCTTTGGGATCACTGTTAGATATTGCTTCAGAGGATGAGATGAATGATTTGTAGTGTGTGTGAAAATGCCATGCTTGACCGGAATTCAAACCCGGGACCTTAAACTAAGGAACTTTAAGTTCCTGGGAACCCAGGAACTTAAATTAACTATGTTAATTTAAGTAAAAGCACCTTTAACGACGAAAAATTGATGACTTATTTCTTTGCCGTGGTGGCAGAAATATAATATATAAGGATTAATCTATTTTTTCGTTAATAAATATCTTAATTCACAACGTCACCCTCCTTGGGGGCGAAAAAACAATGAATATTTTTAATATCTTAATCTTCAAGGGACTAGGGACTCAGTCGATGACTTAAAACCTTCCCTGGGATATCATGAATATATCCTGCAAATGTAAAAGTAATCGGTCGGTTGGTTCTCGCGTGATGCAATAACAAACGAAAAACTTTATATAACAGTATAAATTTCCGACTAACCGTGAACTGTTAGATCCATAGTGTACCTGATGCATGCAAAAGTTGACCTTCAACCTACTAACAAATACCCCCTTTGAATTTTGAAAATCGGATGATTATTTGCCGAAACATTATAAGAGCACCCTTTTGCACCTACCAAAACAGCGCTCCAGGGGCACCCCGTTTGTTACCAGTTGATGGAGATGATTGGTCTAGCCTCGCACGAGGTGCTCGCATACCTCACCTCTCCTAGCCTCACACGCAGTCCCCATGGGAAGCTCATTGTTGTTAAACAGAAATTTATTATTTTGTTTAACGTAAATTTAATTCTATTATTTTTCTAATATTATTCATTCGACTGATTCTAATCACTCAGTTCAAACCCACTTTACACAATGATAAGAGAATCACAGCTCACCATTCGTTAAAATTTGTGCTTCAACCGAAAAATATCCACTACTACATAATCTATATGTATATTTTTTCGAGATGAGATATATTTAAAAACCTTCTCAATGATGCCAAAAAACATGGATAAAAATTTGGTAGCGATTGATGGAGTATTTTTTTGTATATCCTGAACAAACAAAAACTTTCTTCCTCTTTATATAATAGTATAGATAAAATTTAAGCTACGTGGTACTATAAATAAAATAAAAAAATTTTAACAATAATCGAATTACTATCAACGTGAAAGAAAGATAATCTTCAAGCTAACACAATCTATAATAAAAATATGCTAAAATGAATGCCCAACGATATAAACAAGCATTCATTCTCGTAATGATGTTAAGGGTAGACTAGTCTTCTTTCTTTTTCCTGTTTAGCCTCCGGTAACTACCGTTTAGATAATACTTCAGAGGATGAATATGTATGAGTGTGAATGAAGTGTAGTCTTGTACATTCTCAGTTCGACCATACCTGAGATGAGATGTGTGGTTAATTGAAACCCAACCACCAAAGAACACCGGTATCCACGCCCTAGTATTCAAATCCGTGTAAAAATAACTGGCCTTACTAGGACTTGAACGCTGGAACTCTGGACTTCCAAATCAGCTGATTTGGGAAGACGCGTTCACCACTAGACCAACCCGGTGGCTTAGACTAGTCTTAAAAATGAAAATACGTTATTGAACAGGAATAAATGCGCTTGCATTATAAATTAATGAAATTCAACTTCATTCGTAATCATAACTCTATTATTATATACATCAATCGTAACAGTATTACTATACTTGTATATAAACGCTCTACTCGGTTGCCGGTAGACTGTGTGTCCTTGAGATGTTTTTATATATATATATATATATATACACACACACACATATTCGACAGTTTATCTTTAAAGCAAAGACCGTTTCGTTGAAAAATATTTATTCTGAAAACTTTATAAATATTTTTTATTTCTCTTAAACTATATACATACCTTATACTACTTGTCTATATAATTGCCACATGAATTAAGAAATTTACCATAGGGATACACCAGCTCTAATTACCCTCGTCGTATTCTTTGGCGGCCAGTCCATTTAGCCACTGATTAACAGCATTTTTATGTTCATCGTTAACCGCGAATTGTTTAAAACTCAAGAATACTTTCAATTTCCCAAATAAATGGTAATCAGAAGGAGCTACATGGTGGATGATAGTAAATTTCCCATCCAAATTTTTCAGTAAATCAGGTGTCGGACCCGCAACATGTGAACGTGCATTGTCGTCCAGCAGGACGACGCCGTCGGTCAGCCGCCCACGTCGCCGATTTGGAATGGCGCGCCGTAACTAACGTAGAGTTTTGCACTAGGCTTCTGCATTTATAGTCGTTCTACATGGCGTGAAATCAATCATCAGTACGCCAAATCGATCCCAAAAGACTGCGATCAGTTTGCGTCCAAATGACTGTGGTTTGATCTTTGTCGGTCTGGTTGGTGATTAAGGATGACGTCATTCATTTGACTGCCGTTTTCTCTCCGGCATGTAAAACGAAATCCGTGTTTCATCGCCGGTAAAAATTAAATTAAGGAACTCATCACCTTTTTCTGTGTAGCGCATCAAAAATTCCAAAGCAGATCCCATTCGGATCTTTTTGGGACGTTCCGTTAAGACGTACGGCACCCGACATGCACAACCTTTCTGAAGCCTATTTGGTCATGAATAATGCGATAAAAGCTCTTCAAACATCAGGAAAAAGAAGGGCCAGGTAGGAAATCGTTGAGCGACGATCTTTTCTGATTTCATCATCGACGAGTTTCAAAAAGTCCTCGGTGATTATCGAGGGCCTTCCCAAACGTTGTTCATCGTGCACATTAATTCTGTTATTTATAAACCTTTCACACCATTTTCGAACGTATTTTTCATTCATTACATTATCACCGTACACAGCAACCAACTGGCTATGAATTTCAGCCGGCTTAACGGTTTGTTGGTTTAAGAAATGTATGACTCCACGTATTTCACAGTCGGCGGTAACAACGACTTTTCTATTCATTTTATAACGTAATAACTCACACGTAATGAAATATACTTTTTTATTCTTTATTTTCCAGTTTAGCCTCCGGGAATTACCGTTCAGGTATTCCTTCAAAGGATGAATTAGCATGATATGAATGAGTGTTGTCTTGTACAATCTCAGTTCGACCATTCCTGAGATGTATGATTAATTGAAACCCAACCACCAAAGAAAACCGGTATCCACGATCTAGTGTTCAAAGCCGTATAAAAGTAAGTGCCTTTAATAGGACTTAAACGCTGTAACTCTCGACTTCCAAATAATGAAATATACCACAACGCGACAACTTACATTACTAGCGAAGCCATGAACGATACAGGCTCGCCAATCTTAAAGAGAGAAATTTCCCAGCGGTCTTTACTTTTGAGATATCCCTCGTGTGTGTGTGTGTGTGTGTGTGTGTGTGTGTGTGTGTGTGTGTGTGTATATATATATATAAAACAAATAATACTTTATTGTTTATTTATGAATTGGCTATCTTTATTTCTTATCGCTGCTAACTCGTAATTGTATCGGAAGACAGATCTTAAATACGGAAGTTTATTGGCGCCGGTAGAAGTGGTAATTTGTAAAAAATGTAATACATTTTAATTTTGTAATTTAAGTTTCCTGAAATTAAACCTTTTAACCCTGCTGTTCTGTTCGCAATTTCTGTCTTAACATACTGTTCGGATCAATATGACCCGTGTAATATTTCTTTATAATAATATATTGTAATATTTCTTAAAAATAACAACTTTCTGATTAAAATTAATCATTATTAATATTATGCTGTTCAGTAACTAATACTTATGTGTTAACGAAACATAATATAAGTAAACTGGATAATGAAATTAATGACAACAAATAGAAACATATTTAATTTAACAGCCTACTGTTCTACATTTTACAAATTTAGAAGCACAAGAATCACGTTTTTATAAAGTTAAAGACATTAAATAAAAGTTAAAAAATAAATTAAATAAAAAATAGGCAATAATATGAAAATTTCACTTGAAATTACTCAAATACATAAATGTGATGCAAACTTACAAAGTATTTCTATTTACATTCAAGACAATAGTAAAATCACATCTTGTTTGTATAAATGTTTGCTACATTTAGAACAAATAACGTTCGTTTAATTGTCATTTTTTGAAAGACAAAACATGCGCTGTGCGCGTTTTGTCCCTGTTACTTCCGTCAGAAGTTCCTAGTAGAGGAAAAATATTATTTTGTCCTTGAGTTACTTTCACAACGTTAAATGAATTAAGTGATCTAGATTTTATATATAACGTAGTAAGTGATTTTCTCAGTTTTTGTAAGTAAATTCTTCTTTTATTTAGTAAATTTTAATTCCAGTTTAGATTGACTGATGTCCAAAGAACATATGAATTATATGCAGATATGTCAATCATGCTGCAAAAAATTATAACTGGCCTCCGGTAACTTTTGCGTTTGCAATTGTACATGGCTACGAGTCTTATATTTCAAAATTTTTTCTTTGTTAAGAAATAAGTAAAAATAGTTTATTAAAAATATCACGTCCTTTGCTTTTTTAAATAAACTTAAAATACAATACTGATGACATTCTTACTAGACTTTTGTTTTATTTATGTTCTAAGATCAAGGACTAGTAAAAACTCAATAAACTCACCAGTTTTAAGCTTCTTACACTCACACAGGTACATTTTCTTTTTTTTTTTGTTTAGCCTACTCCAAAAACACCGTAAGATGTTTTACTTCATGATTACTTCAGAGTTTAAATTAGGATGATATGTATGAATGTAAATGAAGTGTAGTCTTGTACAGTCTCAGGTCGACCATTCCTAACCCCCCGGGTTGGTCTAGTGGTTAACGAGTCTTCCCAAATCAGCTGATTTGGAAGTCGAGAGTTACAGTGTTCAAGTCCTAGTAAAGCCAAATATTTTTACATGGATTTGAATACTAGATCGTGGATACCGGTGTTCTTTGGTGGTTAGGTTTCATTCAATTAACCACACATCTCAGGAATGGTCGAACTGAGAATGTACAAGACCCTAACACTTCATTTACACTCATACATATCATCCTCATTCATCCTCTGAAGAATTATCTAAACGGTAGTTACCAGAGGCTAAACAGGAAAAAGAAAGAAAGATCCGACCATTCCTGAGATGTGTAGTTAATTGAAACCCAACCATCAAATAATACCGTTATCCATGATCTTTAAATGAACAAAAATTTAAATATTACAATATTTGAACCATTATTTTTTTTATGCCGTCTTGTAGCTATCTAAAACTAATAAAACCCAATATGGTAAAAATTTCTTATTCCTTATATCTCCAAGTTCCTTATTCCCTTCAGTTTAAAAAAAAAATAGTTTTGGAAGTAGGAAAAAAGAGCTGATACTACAGTGACCAACGTCTGGGCAAAGTCTACTATCGTAAATAATAGGCTGTACTTTTAACCTGCAAAATTATAGGCTACTTTTAAAGATTATGATTCTCATTGTCATCTAACTGTTTTTACATATAGTCAAAAGTTATGGGTTAGTGGTAAATTCCTTTACTTTCTGAATTATAAATGATCTAACAATAATTAATTAGCCAATAATATATATATATATATATATATACATATTAGAGATGGAAAGAATTTAACGTTGTGAAAGAATTAAAAACAAAAAAGGACTAAGCTTCGGTCAGTTTTATAAAATAAATATTAGTTTGTAAAATTTATTCAGAAATTTGAAATAAAATTAATTGCACCTATAATTGATTTAATTCCTGCGATATCTAAGGAAAAAATTGTTAAGTCGATTGATGCACCTGAATGTGCAATTTGTGCTGAAAGTGGACGATAAATTACACTAAAAGATAAAGATCGTTATTCACTTCATGGTAGCTGATCATGTACAACAGAATTATTAATCGATACGTATGAATATTTTTTTTTAATGAGATAGTCAATATATTCTGGATTTAGAAATATCTGTATTAAGATTTTATTTTATTCCACTCAAATTTAACAAGTCTTTTTTCTAAGTATTCAAATTTTTTGAGAAAATTTTTAAAAATTACATGTGAGGTGAGCATAAAATAAACTGATCACAATTTTGAATTTATCTGAATCATAATTTCATAAATTCGCTTTTTTTGAACTGAATAATAATTAATTCTCCATAGAAGCTTCTACCTGGAAATGTGAAATGGAAATTTGTACCGTATGAAAAATGCTGTGCCTGACCGGGATTCGAACCGGAACCTTCGAATGAAAGTCCTACCTCTCCGCCACATACATCGAAGGAGTTTTAAATATATTTAGAACAATAGAACAATATATTAAACAATGGTTTAATAATTTAAAGATTCCGATTCAGTTTATATTAAAAATTTCATCGACAATTTTTATTTATATGAATTTTGAGATGAAGTTATTAAAAATTCTCCCAGAAAATTTGAAGTTTAAAAAATAGTTTTGTTAAAATTTTCAGGTGAAATAAATCCATCACTTATAAAACTGTATGCTGCTTGTGGGTATTGATTATTAATACCGTTATCAACAGTTAATGACCGCATATACTCGTATAAACAAATTTTTTCACCATTCTTCTAAGTTAAAGGTTATAATATCAATTTCATGATGGCGGACTGATCCCTTTTCACGATATACGGTGTCCTTAAAAGTGAGGCCAAACTCTAGGAAGTGTTCTACTGAAGAAAAAAATGTCCAGTTCGGACCTAAATTGTGTTTACAATACATCACAATTTTATAAATCTAATAATTCCTACGATATTTAAGATTGAAGAATTGAAACGACCACCACTTTGAAATTTGTGAACGAAGAGTATTGTTTTTTTCCTATTAATAAATGTTAGTTTAAAATAAAACATAAAATTTTATTGCGTTATCTCCAACCGTTTTCGAAAAATATTTTTTTTCTTAAAAAACACAAAGGGGCGGATAGAGAGAAAAAGAATAGGTCCGAAAACGCATAATTTCTGTCTGTCCGCCCTTTTTTGTTTTTTTAAGAAAAAAATCATTTTTCAATAATAAAATTTTGTATTTTTTTTTTAAACTAACATTTTTTAATAGGAAAAAAAATAACGATACTCTTCATTGACAAATTTTAAAATGGCAGTCATTTCAATTTTTCAATCTTAAATATCATAGGAATTACTAGATTTGTCAAACTGTGTTGTATTATAAAAATTATGAAGCATTTTTTTGTGAACAAAACAACTTAATCGTAAAAATAACCGACGAGAAATTATAGAGTTATTACAAAAGGTAGACCTAAACCGATATGGCGGCCATCTTGTTTTTTTATCGCGATTCACTTGATAACTAAATCAAATTTTCAGATTAAAATTGCTAAAATTAGTAATTTTAATCAGAAATCACGATAATACAAAAAATGATGTCGGATTTTTACGACTAAGGTGTCGTTTTGTTCACAAAAAAAATGCGTCATAATTTTTACAATACATCACAATTTTATAAATCTAATAATTCCTACGATATTTAAGATTGAAGAATTGAAACGACCACCACTTTGAAATTTGTGAACGAAGAGTATTGTTTTTTCCTATTAATAAATGTTAGTTTACAATAAAACATAAAATTTTATTGCGTTATCTCCAACCGTTTTCGAAAAATAATTTTTTTCTTAAAAAACACAAAGGGGCGGATAGAGAGAAAAATATGAGTTTTCGGACCTATGTTTACTGGACACTTTTTTCTTCAGTAGAACACTTCCTAGAGTTTGACCTCACCTTTAAAGGATACTCTAATTATGTTACCATGAAAAGACATCTAGCAAATGTCGATATTCTCTGGTGAATATCGACACATACCAAATACATCGGTGAAAAACCGAAATGTTTGCTTATTCAGACCTTCGCTGGTATATTTCGACAAACACAGATAATCTGAGGTGGGGTCGTAATGACAACTAGAAATTTAAAAAAAAAACACCAATATCAATCTTTAAGGAAAAAAGATTACGAGAAACCTTCGTAAAAAAAGGAAGTTTAAATTTAAGTCAAACTTAATCTACGCTCGCTTCGTGTAATTAACGATATACAAATTATATCTGTTATTCTCCAACACTGGAAGCGATTAATCAAATTCATCGCATTTATAAGAAGAAAATTTAATCAAATTTTCGGCATTTTATAAATTGAAAGGACCAATCAGGGATATATAGAATATATTAACTGCATGGATGAACGATAACGATATAAATAAATGGTCAAATGGTTTGCCCTTTGTTCAATTTTTTTTATAAAAATATTTTTATTCAACTTTCACCATTAGTGCATACTGAATGCGGTGAATTTAAATTAATCGTCTCTAATATTGGATAATAACATTATATAATTTGTATATTTAACGTTTATTAGACGAAATTAGCGAGCGTAAGTTATATATGGTTTAAATATAAAATTCCCTTTTTTACGAGGGTTTATCTTAATTTATTTACCTTAAAGATTGGTATTGGTGATTTTTTGTTTTTTTTACTTTCTAGTTAACGTTTCGACCCTCCCCAGAACATATCTGTGTTTGTCGATATACGAGTATAGTGGGGAAGGTCAAAATAAGCAAATATTACAGTCTTTCATCGACGTATTTGATATGTGTCGACATTCACCGGAGAATATCGACATTCTCTAATTTCGGTCTTTCACAGCAACATATATACATCATATGAACGAGTGCATAACAGTGAATAAATTCAAAATTTTGTTAACTGAGGTAGTTTTTTTCTAGTCTAATTTTTACCGTTAGTAATATTATTATCTCATTACATATAACATGAAAATCAAGTTGAATATGTAATGTGTATGTATACACACTATTATTGGAATTAGTTTAAAGCGCAGGTTTTATAATAATATTCATAATTTAAAATTCTTATTTATAGTAATTCATAATTAGAAAAAAAGGAAAATAACAAAATAATTTTTATCTGTATTTTTCTTTTCTTGTTTTATCGATTTTTTTTTTTAAATACAATTTTTATTATCTTTAATGAAAAATTTTATGAAAAGAGATTTTTTGTTAATTATAAAAAAAAATGAATAAACAGTATGAAATGTAAGAGAAAACAAACAGCCTTTTTAAATGTATTACTACTATAAACCTTTTTTCTTAAACGACATACTGGCTATTGTGAGAATCCCTTTTAGAAGTTCAAAGCTCAAACAATGGATCCTGACCGACTGAGGGACGCCATATCTTACTGCAGAATTACTCTTACTCTTTCGTATAAGGGCGGGACACAGGTTCAACACTTTTGGCATAAAACCAAAATCGATCTTGTTTTTTTTATATGATAGAAAACGTAAAATTTATCTTAACACACGTAATCTAAACGTAAATTTTTCTTAATAAAAAGAAAACATTACAAAATTATAATAATCATAGATAAAATTGCACAATTCACCCCACACTTTGGTGGTGGTGGTGTGGAGTGTTACTGCCTTTAATTCTGATACTTCTGCGTTCAAATTCTGGTCAAACAAAGAAATTTTTATAATCTATATAATTAATCCACTAGTCGTGTAAAAAAATTTTGGCCGACTGTAACTGGGCATGAATTTTATTGCCAGGGTGAATAAATAAAATATGTAGTATGCAAATGCATCAGACAACCAGAAAAAACGATAGTTGTTATAAATCTTCTAAAAATAATATTTTAATTAAAAGCTCGTTAGTAAATAAATAAATACATTATTATCCTCAAAATAGAAATAAATGTGAAAGGATACGTTCTAATCAAAATATATATCCTGGAGTACAGTATATATAATTGAAGTTACGCTGGTACATTACCTTCTCAGAATGTAACTTGGAGTTTCTCAAAAACTGAAGCAAATCTTAACTTATTGATTTGTTTATGTTCAGGAATCATGCACTTTAAGAAAAACTGATTTTAACAAAAAATGAAGGTAAATTTTTTTTTAAAACCGTGCGTAACTGAAAAATTAGTTTAAAATATTCACATAGAACCCCCCACTCCTCTTATTATAATATATACATACATACACACACACGCACACTCGTACTTTTTTTTGTAGGCTTTGTATCATTCGCCATAACAAAAATAATAATAAATTCGACCAATTTTTGCAACAACCTTTATTAGAAGAATTTAAAGAAGAAAAAGGTTAGTACATACACACACGTGCGCGCGAACTCGCGCGCGCGCGAGAGAGAGAGAGAGAGAGAGAGAGAGAAACATATACGAAGTTTGTCCCAAAAGTAAGTGTACTGATTTTCCTACGGGCGAACAGGTGATGTAAAACGTCCTTCATGTATAACAGCGCGTGGATAGTGACCTTGGCTGCACGTGCATACCTATTTCGACTGGATCGGTTGAGTCGGTCGCGCGCTACTGCTGTTTGTGTTTTATAACCTCGTTACGTTTGCAATGGAGGAGAATATTGAACAACGTTACGATATTAAATTTTGTGTGAAACTCAATAAGTCTGCCACAGAAACGTTTGATTCTTTAACCAAAGCTTATGGAGATACCATTTTATCGAGAACTATGGTTTTTAAGTGGCACAAAGCTTTCAAAGAGGGCCGAGAAAATGTTGAATACGACCCTCGTTCTGGAAGACTAACCTCGTCAACAAACGATGAAAATTTGGAAGAACTAACTGTGCATTGTACACAAGGAATTTGTACGTCCTGGACAAACAGTTAATAGCGCCTTTTACAAAGATATCTTGGGAAGACATCGAAAATAGGTCCAGCGACTCCGTACAGACATTGAACATAATTGGATGCCGCATCACGACAACGCGCCGGCTCATACTTCGCTTTCAATTCGAAGGATATTTCGAAGGAGATAACTTGTAATTTCAGGTAAGTCTGACAGATAATTACAGGAAAAAATCAGTGAACCTACTTTTGGGACAAACCTCGTGTGTATGTGTGTGTATATATATATACACACACACACATACACATATATATATATATATATATATATATATATATATATATATATATATATATATATATATATAGAGAGAGAGAGAGAGAGCCATCACGCACAAGTATCGAACTTTCTTAGCATATCTTTAAATGTTCTGAATGGATTACAGAAACACCTTCCAAAAATAATATTTCAAATAATTTTCAATTACTTTTTTGTTGTTTAAATTTAAAGTGAGATTCCATTAATTCTTGGTGAAACTTTTTTTTTACGATTTATACTTCCTTTTTTAAGGAAGGAATCGAAATAAAATTTAAAGCACATATAATATTAAAAGAAAAGTTCAGGGGGAAATTTTTTTAACGGGGGCTTCATAAGCTCAAGAGAGAAGTCTTTTTTTTTAATGTTTTAATGGGGGAGGTATTAAATATATCAAAAAATCTTAGGGGGCCAAGAATTAAAGCTAATATAAATTAAATCGCTTTCAATTAAATTTAAATTTATAGAAATCTTGTTCAAATACTTCTCCTTTTAGATCATTTTATAGAAACATTACAATTCTATTCTTGTTGCTGTGTGTACTTGAGTAAAGTAAGGATAATAATGTAATAGTTTTAGTTTTTAGATGAAAAATTTTATTTTCACTGTTAAGATGTATGTGCTCAAAAAATAAAAACCAGTTCACTCTAACTCACAAAGGAGATTTTTCAATCTCATTCGGCTTACTGAATCTTTGTGGGAATTTGAGAAATATTTTTTTTAGGTCTGGATGAAAGTGAATTTTATACTACATCACATATATGCAATTACTTAAAAAGAAAATAAAATTGGTTTTCCTAAATTAGATACATCAATTTTTGAAAGAACTGTGCGAATGGACATTTAACATACACATAAGGTACAGGACAATTAAAATTCTAATACTGCTGGTCTGAGCATGTCCATTTGTTACTGAGAATGCTTCCTTTGAGATCCACAATCTTCAATACATTCTGAATAATATTAAAAATAGTCATTAAAAAGAACATAATGCATTATTTATTCATTTGTAAGCAGTATGTGGGACAGAATAAAATTTAATATGTATTTTTATTTAATGCCATTATAATAAAAATAGCATTTGCTTGAGTTAATTTCTAAGTAGAATAATTTCTAAAACAGTATGTTTTAATAAAAAAAAAAAATAATTAACTTTAAAATCATGTCTTAATCTTTTATTTATTTCTTATATATTTAACAACAGTAATGAATGTTATTTCCCAGTGAATTATATTTTAATACAAAAAAAAGACATAAAAATCATTTACTAAATTTTTACAATTTATTAGGCTAAATGGTGAATAATATATATATATCACTCCCACTTACAAATTATAAATTTAGAATAATGTAGCAGTAAAAATATATAAGAAATCCATTTAAATAAATATCTAAATAATCTAATAATTTTTTATCTCGACATTCGATGTAATTCAACAAAAAAACATTCAGATTTAACAAAAAAATCTTATGTAAAACCTTTGATAAAACATGAACAAAAAAAATTATTTTCTGTTTTAAGTGGTACTTTAGTTTCATCATCACAAGACTATAAAAAACTAGTGTTCTTCATTCAATAAATGAGGTGTAACTAGGTATGTAGGTCATGTGGGATGACGATAATGACATGAGGGTAAGATCACTTATGTACAATGTTAGAGTTGATTTAATTATGGTTTATGACTAATTTGTTTATTTTTAAGGTGCGTATAGCCTTGAAATAATTAATTTGAAACTACCATATAAGCAATTATTGCAGCACAACAAACATACTTCTGCAAATATGACTGTATAATATTACTCGGTGTGTAATATTTATGATGATCATGCTGCAGTTTTGAGGGTCAGTAATAATAACAAAATCACGGGTGGTATTACTTTACTTCCTAATTAGTTTCCCCTTTCCCTACATATTTTTTATCATTACTAAAATTTGTTTTCATAAAACTGAAGAAAAAATAAAAAAGTAACTTTTTTGATAACTTTTTAATGTTACTTGACTTTTGAAGACATGTCAAACAGTAAAAAATTTCAAAAAAAAAAATTATTTTTACTGGTAAGGATAATAATTTTTTGAAAGTTATGATGGTCAATAAGTAGCCTAATAATAAAAATCATAACTGGTTTCAACAAATTTTCATGTTTTTATAACAATGGTTTTCCAGATGAATACTTTTCAAGAAATATTTATTTCAGTTAGAATGGTTGTTTTTTAAACTAAAATAACTACTGTTCATTTAATCAGTTTAACAGTAATTATATCATATGGTTTAATTATCCACTAGTAAATAAACATAAGATTAAATATTTTGCTTCAGAATGGGTGATGCGTATCAAGAAATGATTACTCCATGGATTACACCATAAATATTAAACATAAGATTAAACATCATAGCTTAATTAATAACATCATTAGCTTAATAAGATTAAACATAAGATTAAATTAAATAATTTGCTTCAGAACAGGTGATGCGTATCAAGAAATGATTACTCCATGGTGTAATCCATATTATGTTATGTGAGGTTACACTATTTTTATTTTCTGCAGCAGTTATTTTTCAACAGATTTGTAGCAGTAATACTTAAACCAACAGCATGTGCCGTTTTAGATTTTAATTTTTCATAAAGTATTATTTTGATTCGCTTACTTTATCACTTTCTTTAAGAAACAGATGTTTTGTTCCCAGGGTCCATCCCATTCATAATCTCTCAGGAGCTTTAATGGGTCAGCACGACTGATCAAGAATCTTTTGCTGACTTGTTTTTTATAACATTTTTTCGTTTAGGAGTTAAAGAATTATCCAAAAACCGGTTCAAGGTTTCTAAAGCAACAATCTTTTTCTATTCCCAGAATTGACTAGGATGAGGAAATTTCCAAAACAACTCCCAAACTCACCACCCCAAAGGTATTAGTAATTTATTAAAACATGCAAAGAAACACTATTTTATCCAATAAGCATTTCATTGGTACCCAGTACTCACTAGAAAGAAAAGAGCCATTGAGCCCTTCATGTAGAGAAATAAGTTCTTGTACAAAAGCAGAATCATTAGTTTAGCTGTATACTTCTACACTCTACACAACCGCAAGAATAGATAATGTGGTTTACTTAGTAGCCTAAGCCTATCTCAAGTGATTTTTGATGAAAACAAATGTCCTCTTCCGCATGTAGAATTAACTGAAGTTATATGTGATGAATTGGAGAATTATTACATTTGTATCTCTACACCAGTTCATCCAAACTTCTTTTGAGGATCATGCCTCTCCTTTCTTATGTACCCTGCTTTTATTATCTTCCTAATCCTACTAGGATACTTCATAAATTTACTACCTAAATACAATTTTGTAAATCATGAAACATAGGATACTCTGAGTATATGAATGAGTATCACTTCATTAACATAATGAGAAAAAATATAATTGACATGCCAAATTTAATTTTTTTCTATAAAAAGAGTTTTGCACTCCTCAGGGATTTGAAGGACAATTTTCACTTTGGGATTTTTTCATCTACAGACAGGTATATTTAACTGAAAATTTAAATCTATCAAAAAAATAAAATAAAATAATACTTAAAAATTTAAGTTAATGCGTACATATTCTCATGGATGTAAATATAATGTTAATAATTCACAGGTGTGCAGTATTTATCTACTCTACTATAAAATTAATGAGAAAGCAGTGTGAAATATAAATTTAAATCATTTACAGGTTTGCTTTCATATATGTCTTTCAAAATTTTCTGTCTACATACTAAATAAAAAAAAGAAATTAGATGAAAAAATCACTGATTAAAAAATTTTATTAATTTCTTTTTAGATACAGTTTTACATTAATATTTAAAAAATAAATTTCCAACAGTAAAAAATAAGAAAATAATCTGGGATGGGGGCCCACCACCCCACCCCGCTTATCCCACCCCGCCACTAATGTTATGGTCCTATCATTTGTTTGTTTTCTTTTTACTTAAATTAGCTTACTTTTTGTAAAATAAATTTTTTTACCTAGTTGTTTTACAACTTTTTATAAATCTGTATTTCTTCTTTTTTAAAGTGTTTGTTTTCTTTTTATAAAGTCCTTTGATAAATTGAGCTTGAACTGATGTGTTTTTTCTTGCTTTACAGTTTTACATTAATATTTAAAAAATAAATTTCCAACAGTAAAAAATAAGAAAATAATCTGGGATGGGGGCCCACCACCCCACCCCGCTTATCCCACCCCGCCACTAATGTTATGGTCCTATCATTTGTTTGTTTTCTTTTTACTTAAATTAGCTTACTTTTTGTAAAATAAATTCTTTTACCTAGTTGTTTTACAACTTTGTATAAATCTGTATTTCTTCTTTTTTAAAGTGTTTGTTTTCTTTTTATAAAGTCCTTTGATAAATTGAGCTTGAACTGATGTGTTTTTTCTTGCTTAGACCAGTTGTCACTTGAAGACTCTTCAAATACTTAGCAGCTGTAACTTTAATTCAAACTTTTATTTGTGGCGCAGTATTAAAAAAGATGCTCTTCTATCAGAAATTCCAATAGAAATGATTTTAAGAAATCATGGTTGTTGCTAAGTTATTGATTACACATTGTTAAAAAAAGTTACACCTTTTTTATTGTTGTATTTATTTTTATTTTATACATCATATTACGAAAAATATAAGCAAGCTGTAAACATCTGGGCAAAGAATTTTATCCATACTTAGAGTAGTTTACTAATGTAGGCTGTACTGTCTTTAGCATGAAGAATTAATTTATATATCAGAATTCTGATTTTTATTTTGTGAAATAGTTTAAATATAAGAATTGTTTAGATGTATATTGAATCCTGTTTCTCTCCCACTTTTAGTTTGATACGGCCCTGTCTAGTCTAATTGATAGTTTCCTTTAGAAATTTAATTCATGAACATTAATCTGTTGTAAAATTTCAATATATGAGGATATAAAATTTAATTTTGTTTTTTCAAAGTTAATAAAATTTTATGCGTAAACTGGACAGCAATATTTTAAAGAAAATTTATTAAATAAAATAAATGCATTTCATATACGTTAAAAAAAAATGTTAAAAATATATATGGATGTCAGTCTACACCTCACGAAACAATTAATTAAATATTTTAATTAATATTTAAAGGTTAAACATTTTTTTATCAATTAATTTTTTTATCAAATCTCTGTGTAATTCTGACATCTTAACTGTTAATCGGGTTGAACCACTTCAACAAGACTATAAAGTGAGTGTGTTACATGGAGTGAAGGGTGCTCAATTAAATTCTTGAGTATGGATCTAAAAAGGAAGAAGGCAGCTTTAATAAATCTGAGGAACATCGTTAGATAACACTTTTTTCACTCAAAAAAAAAAATTAGGTATTATTTTTAAACTTTTTCTTATGAAATATAAAACAAAATTATGATTCAAAGCCAAAGAGTCAATTACTATCAAATACCTACATATATGTAAATTGATTTAATATATATTACAAGAAGTTTTTTATTTGTCATCGAGTAGCTGTCATTTTCTCTGATATCTTCTTTGAATCCACTTGGATTATAGTCTAAGAGAAATTCAAATGATATCTAGTGTGTACCCAAGGGATATAGGGATAAATATAATATATATCTTTAATTTTTTTTCAGACGTAATCATATTATATCTTATCTTCAAATTTTTTTTCAAAAATATGAAGAAATAACAAAACTTTTTTTTGTGTAGTTTTCATCCAATATTACTTTAAACTTTCTTCATTGTTTACAAATTTGGATGATTGATCCAGCGATTTTTCAGTTATCAGCCATTTTTTATATAATATATATTTCAGTTATATCACTTTATTTTTTTAATTAAAAATATTTTATGCGTTTATTTTCATAAGAAAAGGTATACAGTAATTAAATTTGATCATTATTAAGAATGGGAATGCAGTATTAAAAAAATATTGTTTAAAAAATTGCTACATTAATATTACAACTTTAGAATTTCATTATGACTGCTGCTATAGGATATTGTAAGATAATGTGCCTGGGTAATCATTTTCTCGGGGAGTTATTGTTTGCATCATCTACACTGGGGTGGGTTTTTGTTTGCAAATATCAATTCAACTGCAGTGTATTAACAGCAACATGGTAAAAATGATACTTTCCTTAAGTTTTTCTTCAATTTACCGAACGACAAATTTCATTAATGAAATCTCTATTGTTAACATACAAATGATTAGAGATGAGTTTTTACTGTTATTATGAAGCAAATTATTAAGATTAAAACTCATTGAAAATGATATATGCAAATAGTATCTCTTATAAGAAGGAACTTTAAAGAAAATTATGGTTAATTTACAGAGATTGGATAGGATGTAATATAATGATGACAGGATTTTAAATCTTTTAAGAAGGTGTAAGGAATAGCACGAAGTAATTAGTTCCCTTCATAATTTGCTAATTATGTTTATACCTTACAAGGCTTAATATATGTTAATTTATTAGCTTTAAATTAACCTGGCTTTAGTAAAATAAATTTTGGTGACAAACCCAAGGCCACTCTATCAGTTTCATGATAAAACAAACTATTTTTAACAAGTTTTTATGTACACAATTAGTTACCTTTTCTTTTTTCTCAGATTCTTAATTTCCTTCAAAAAATAAGGAAGATTTTATTTTATCCGTATGTTTTATTCATTAACTACTGCATTTGCAGCCTTAATCTTAATTAAATGTTTCTATTTCGATGATTCTTTTTAATTTTGTGGATGAAGTTCCTGTGGTGGTCCAGTTGTAAATCTTTTCCTGGTAACTTAAATGGAACATTTTTTAAACAAAAAATTTAATTTTTTACATTGTTAATCTGAAGATAGTTTTTGTCATTATAATAATTTAGTGTTGGATTAGTGAAGCATAACGATATATACAGACTGATGTTCAAGGTATTTTCATGTAAAAATTCAACAAAATTATAATTTGCAAAATATACATTCTCTCATTCCATTATGCCTTGTTTCATGCACAGCAACAGTCTATTTACATCATTTTTCTCTGTATTCCTCTTTTTATTTTTATTATGCTGCAGCATTCTCACTTTTACACTTTATACAAGTGACTTTTGTTTTCATATGGGCAACATTTTTTTGTAAGACGATGAAAATTTTTATATTAAAATAAAATTAAAAGATTAAAAATAATTAAAATAATACTGCACCAAAAATAAAAAAAAACTTTTTAAATTCTTCTCTAAATTTCTACTTTTTGGAAATGGCAGCAAATTAAGGGTTTACATATTGTTGGTTATAGTTTACTTTCATTTGGCGCCGACTTCTTAAAAATTGGAAAAAAAAATTTATACATACAATTTTTTTTTTACAGAGGGTTAGTTTTATAAGTTAATTTTATTATTATTTTCTAAGTCTACTTTCCTTTCTTAAATTTTTTTTATATTCATAGAGGTTAAACGTAATGAATGGTAAATTACTGAACACCATACTGTAAAATACTTTTAAGAAACAATAGTATTAAATATAAAGTATAGTGATACCAATAGTTCCAACGAAATTATAATACATTTTTCTAATATTAAATAGAATCTTGTGTAGAATTTAGTCACATTAGACTGAAAAATTATTTTTTTTTTTTAAATTCAGAAGTTAGTACAAATTAGTAGAATTACTCTACTACAGTTTATTATAAATTTTATGAAAACTTTTCATAATATTGCGTTTAAAAAACAGTTTTGATTTTTTATTTCTTAATTCCGTGTCCTACATGTTACATAATTTTGCATTTATTCTGAAATTTTCATAAAAAAAATTGAAATAAATTAATTTAATTGAAGGTGTGAAATAGTGTAACAAAAATAAAATAAAGTTACAAAATTATTTTGTTATGAAAGGCTGGAAATGATTTATAAATATATATTTTATGTATATTAACTATAAAGTACATATATGAATGTTACATATACCCTAAATGTAGATTTAATTGACTAGATTTCCACAAAAGGAGAAAATATTAGTGGTTAAGTTGCAAAAAATTTAGAACCATGTATAAATATAAATTTATAAAAATATTAATTTATAAAAATATTTTACCTATTTCATTGAAATTAAAAAAAGATGATATTTAACAATCAGTTTCTTTGATTTGAAATTCATTATCTATGTTTTATAAATATTTATATATTTTGTATATATTTATTTATAAGTAACAGATATCACACTTACAGAAATAATACAATTCTTATGATTACTCACTGTTTAATAAATGAAACTGGGCCAGTAAGAGTTTTGTAACAAATTTTTCTATTTTTTGCTTATTATATGGAACACTTATACATAATTTATTATCTATTATTGTATATCTATTGTCTATTACATATATTTAACATGCATTTTTTTTTTAAACAAAATTCGAAATTAATAATAGATTTTGATAATAGAAATGTATCTTTTTTGATAACATTATCATTTTGTTAAAAATAGTTTTATTTATATAACAGAAATTTTTGTTTTTTGAGCAAAAGAAATGATATTTGCAAGATTCTTACCGTACGGTTTACAATTTCATTGTCATTTTTTTTATATCACTGCATTTTATTGGATTATTCCTTTATTTTTTTTTTATGAATTACTGATTTATCTTATGGATTTATTATTAAAATTTATTACCTTTCTAGAACAAACAAATATACATAATTTGAATTTCACTGACAGTTTTTTTTTGTTGATAATCATATCATTCACTTCAAACAATATTTTTTCCTTTTTTAATAAAACTTGTATTTCACGAATCAAAGATCTGTGATCTAATATTTATTGTACTTATTACTTTTTAAGTGTAACCCTAGATTTTTATCATTTAATTCAATTCTATCAATCGAATTGTTTCTGTTTTATTTATTTCTTTTTATAATAAAATTAGTACAATCTCTTGCAAACTAATACTTTTTTTTTTAAAGGAGTGATAGGAATTAAAGAAATTGTTTCATCTTCAGTACTTTCATTTACATAAGAGCATTTATTATTAAAATAAGCTGTAGTATACTTTCTTTTAAATTTTATTATTTCAAATACATTCATCAAGTTTTTGCATGCAACCTAGTATTATCAAGTACTGCTATCTGGCGATGTGATTCGTAAAGTCACCTTAAAAAATGAAAAAAAAAAAAAAAAGACATATTCGAGTCCCGCGGTTCATCATATGGAAAAAAAATTTGTCTAACAAAATTCAAGGTATTTTGTGAAAGTATTTTTTATTACAAATCTAACTGAACTGAAATATATTGTTTTCATGCTTACTTTTTAATTTTTTTCTGCATTTTCATTTCACTTTCAGGTTAGGTCATGTTTAGAACTGTAAACGTAGTTCGTTGACTTTGCCGTCTGTGGACTCTTACCGGCGAAGTTCTTACAAACTCCATGATTCTTATCTGGTTTTACTTCTGTTAATAAATTCAGCAGAATGGTAATTTTTTAAATAGGTAGTCTCGGGTTCATTTCCCGACAAGAGTTTATCATTTTATTACTAATTATCTCATCCATTCCTTGTCCTCATTAAAATATGAGTATATCCTTGTCCAAGGTTGTTATAATAAAAAACATTTCTCAATCAAAAGGGTACCATATTAAATATTTTTGCTGGTACGGATAATAATTATTTGAAAATTTTGATGGAATTTCAGAAATATTTGAATTAAAATTAATTTAGATTCAGTTACAAAATCTCATGAACTTGTAATAATTATGTTAAAAGGAGATTTTCATTTTGTACTAATTTACTAATTGAATTCTCAAATTAATAAAGTGAAAATAAAAATAAAGTCCAAAATGTAATTTTGTTTGTAGAAAATTTAGGCTTTGCCATTTAGTGCTTCTATAGTAAGAATATTGTACGATTGGTTTCCAGAGGACAACAAGACTGACTAATAAATGTTGAAGATATTTCTGTTTCACCCCTATGTGTTATTATTTTTTTTTTTCTAACTACAGTATGTACAATAAATATATAACAAAGTTAACATATAAAAAAAAGAGTAAAAGATTGGTAAGATGTGCTAATACATTTGGAAAATTTGAAGGGATTCTGATCCTTTAAGTGAAACATTTTCATGTGATTTACATGTTTGATCTATATAGGGGGAATATATAAATTTCCAAGAGGTTAAACATTAAATAAATTCTTGAACAATCTCCTTTTGAAATAATATTTTTAATTATTTAATTGAGCACCATACTTTTGAAATTGAACTATTTTTTTTATTATAATTAATTTTAGAATAAAAAGAATTAAGGTAAAAATTTCAAATAGATAAATATAGCTGTTCCCTCTTGGCCAAATTTTTTTTAATTACTTCACTACGGAGGTATCTTTGTAAAATTTAAAAAAAGCAAATAGAACAAAAAAATGAGAGAATAAAAAGAAAAATATAAATTTTAATATTTTTAAAATATTTATATTTTAATTCCAGTCAAACCTACTGTATATCTACCATGATTAAAACAAACATGTTACAATAAGACAGTTCTATCGCTCCTTTTACAGATTGTATATATTTACAAACACATGACAAGAAGAACGTGAAAAGGTCAGATTAAAAGAGGACCTCACTTCACTTGATCACTTAAGATTATACTAAAAAGTTTAAGGGGTCTAAACAAAATTGATGTCATCTAATATATTTTAAATAATTTATCGGTGAAACATTGCGTCATTATAATCTGTCATTCTATATATTGTGTGCTTAACAAAAAATAATGTAACTTAGAGTAAGGCAAAGTTTTAAAGAAAGAGTACAAGTCATCGATAAGTAAAAAATTTTTAAGGTTTCAGTATAACCTGTCTCAGCACAAAGGTAGAGAGATAACAGTAGTATAGGAGTATGCGTGCACAAGTGGGGTTTCAAACCTAAAGTTAATCCTGAACAAATACAAGTAGAATACGTCACATTTAAACATATATATAATGTTTATGACGTCGAGAGATAAGTGGTGCTGATTAGTTACTGTACTATGTGTGTGTGTGTGTGTTTGTGTGTGTGTGGGTGTGTGTGTGTGTGTGTGTGTCTCTGTGTGTATATATATAGTTATATAAAATCTTTTAACAAGACTATAACTATTAAAAATGTTTGCATACTATAGTTGCTCCATTACAGAAATAATAATTTATGATTGAAATATTTCATACTTAAATAATTTCTCTTTTTGTGATAGCCTAAAACATGAATTTAAACCAGGAAATTAAAATAATCAAATACAAGATAAACTGTAGCAAAACATATCTCACAAAAAAAGTTAAATCAGACCAGTGGTTTTTAAAAAAGTGCAGGACTGTACTATGATAGTAAACAACGAACTATGATTTAAAAATATGTCTTAAAAAGTATAACTTAAAAACGTGAAAACATAATTTAAAAAATTGTTTTTTCCCCTTTTCCTTTATGGTGGTTTGAGTAAGGCCAAACACAATCTGAAAGTATTTTAGCTATGTAAGTATCATTGTTTGAATAAATTATTTATTCTTTGAGTACGGGACCAGTGAGGTCCATATCTCCCCTTCAATGATAAAATTGCATGGTATCAATACCCCATATACAGAAATCATTTTGCCATACTTTATTTTATGTGGTTCCTCCAATATGAGACAGCAAATAAAAAACAGGTCAACATACATAATTCCATTCATACATACATATGGTTTTCTGTAATTTTTCAATATTAAAATGTCTTTTGTTAAAGGGGTTCATCAAATGTCAATCTACAAAAAAACGGAAATGTAATTTATTGTATAATTATATAGATGTTGGGTGGGAGGGAAACAAGTGGTTTAGTTCCCATATAAAAAAATAATTATTTTATGAATAATTGTGATAATCAATTTACTTAATCAATTACTTTACTTAATCAATTTATTTAATTTATAATTATCATTTACTTTTAAATGATGCATAAAATCAATACACAATAAAATAAATGTTTTTAAAAAGATTTTATATGCTAAATATTTGAATACTTGTTTATAAGTACACATTAAACAAAATGTTCAGGAAAATCCAGATTTATTTAATCTTAAGTAATAAACATATATTTTTATTAATAATAATACGTTTTTAAATAATTAATTATTATTTAAAACTTCATCAACAAAATATTGTTTTTGTAAAAAAAAAAACTTTCAATTTTATTTTAAATAATTTGGTTGGAAGATGGTTGCGATTTTTTTATGTGATCTATTAAAAATAACAATTAAAATATAATAAGATCTTTTCTCTTAGGCCAAGTATTATGCCATGTAAATCATATGTAGTTGTATTGTCTGGTTTGATACAAAGACCATTCTAATTTTTATAAATAAGTAGCTTCTTTATTTTCATAAAAAACTAATCATATAGAAGTCAGAATTTTCAGTTTACTAATACTTGCTCTACGTGAAACATATTTACAGCACCAAACAAAGATCTAACAGCCCATTTTTGAATGATAAAAACTTGTTCTGACTGTTTAAAATAGCCCTCAGCCCTGTAATGTATTTTAGATAGGAGTGTAGGTATACTTAGCAATGATTCCAAGATTAGCAATTGATTGAGTGATTTTAAAATAATGACGTTTGATCTTGTTGAAAACAAAATAAATTTGGTATCCCCAAAACGTTATTATCAAACCAGTCTCCCAAGAATTTTACTCTATTGGTAACAGAAGTAATATTTTGCCATTAATAGGAGTGCTATTAATGCAATAAAAAATGTTATATTTTTTTCTGGGAGGTGGATTATAACGGTTTTATCTGTATTTAAAGTAAGATAATTAAAATCCATCCAGTTAATGATTTTTTTCGCTGATAACACCAAATTTTCTAACCCTGTTAAGTAATTTATTTTCTGATATAGATTTGCGAAGAGGATGAAACAGTGAATATGATATTCTGACTTCTCTGGGGAAACCCTGGGTTCTTCATTTTCAGGTGAGACCTATATGTTTTAGAAGTTATATTATAAAAGATGAAACTCAACTATTTGTATGCAGTCAATAAGGTATGATCTTAACTGTAAGCCCTGTTTATTAGTGCTGTTACTATTGTGTACCTGTTTATTATTACTGTTTATTAGTAAATGCCCTACTTCCCAACTTCATTAAAAAGCTTTACTGAGATCACAATTTTTTTATCTGTATAATTAAAAATACAAGCTAAAAATTGGGAAATAACTGTCAGTAGAAAATCTTTTACTAAAACCATGATTCATAACAATGAAAGGAGAAAGATTCATAACAATGGTAGGAGAATAACAATGAAAATCTTAAGGCAAGTGGAAAAGGGTCCTTTAATCAAAAATTTATTGACTAAATTTTAGAATAGAGGACAATAATAGTAAAAATAGTGTAAGGAATTTCATCAGTATTAAATAATCAATAAACATTGTTTTTAATATATAAAATATAAGTAGTTGTGATACTAAATATCAACTTTTACTTGTGTCTAGCAAAAAGTGGGATCTACCATTTTCACTCTCAATTCTATTTATTTACCTATTGTTCTCATACAACATGTAAACACATTGAGTATGTTTAACTTAATGCAACATAAACAACATAATTAAATAGTGACAAAACTATTTAATTAGTTTAAATACTATTTATCTTTCATATACATATAAAAGTAACTACTTAACAAAGTTCACTATGCATATAAACAAACTTTGTGGGTAGAAATGAATCGGTAAAATAAACTATTTCGATTATTATCAAAAGAAATGTTAAAATAA
Source organism: Lycorma delicatula (assembly GCF_047948215.1). NCBI lineage: Eukaryota > Metazoa > Arthropoda > Insecta > Hemiptera > Fulgoridae > Lycorma > Lycorma delicatula. The sequence continues at coordinate 81,203,354 of NC_134463.1, forward strand.
TTCAGAATAAGACTGTAATAATGTGCTGCATAAAATATGATACAATAAAGACTGAATGTAAAAAAAAATAAAAATAAAAAACCAAGATACATGCAGCAATACTGTCATAACTAGTTAGATTATTAATATGGTAACACTGTTATATATTTTATCTACAATACTGTTATGGCAATGTAATTATATAATTATACAACAACTTACAATACTTAAATCACATACACACACACACCATCACACATTTACAAATCATACATTACTGTGTTATTGTATAACAATAATCTCTTATCCTAATGCTCTACTGCATGAGCAATATGTTCTTGGATATTCTTAATGAAAATATTACAAATTAATTATTAAAAATAATTTTAAAATAAGATTTAGTTTACTTTGTCATTAAAAAAGTTTATATTTTCAAATTATTTTCATTGTTAACTATCACTGACAAAAATATAGCAGAAATAATATAATTAAATGGATCGTTGTTTAGAAAGTTCCTGATATTAAATATGTAAAAATTATTAGAAAACAAAATTCCATATAAGCATTTCTATCAAAAATATGATTTTATCAATTTCTAACTTTTGATTCGTTCAATTTCTTTTGAACCGAACTCTAATTTTTATAATTTGTTTTAAACGGTGGATTATTTAGAGGGAAAAAGTTTTCAAAACTTATAAGAGGAAGGGAGAAATTACATTCTCACCACTCTAAACAGAAATTTCCATGATTCTTTCAATTTTCAACATCAAATATTTTTTACCGTTTATTTTTTGGTTTCAAGTAGTAATTATCATGGTGTATTCTACAACTTTATTACAATATTTATTTTTTCTACAATTATTTATCATAAAGAAAATAAATTTGCATTTCTTATTACCCTTTTTTTTAACCTCTGGATCCACTGTTAGGCATTCCTCAGAAGATGAAGATGAATGATTTGTGAAAATGCCATGCCTGATCGGGATTCAAATCTAGGACCTGTGGATGAAAGGTCGAGATGCTACCACTCCAGCCATTTTTTATTACCTACTTTTTGTTTAAATAACTCAAAATCATTTTTTGATTTTTATGTTTCTTTTTATTTATATTTTTGAGTAATTTAGCACACAGGAAAAAAACAGTGTTAATATTCATTTTTTGTTTTTTACTTTTTTAATAGTTCATTCTTAGTTTAGTTATTTCCTTCTTTTTTTTTAGTTAAGAAAATTAAATAAGATAAGTACGTTCATAAAAATAATTATTATAATTTTCAACTTTTTACTGGGTAAGGAAATGCTTAAGTATTATGGAAATACCAGGAAAGTTGCTAGCATTTCTGACAAATAATTATATAGACCCTACTCATTCAATTACTTAAATCTTTTTTCTTTAAAAAAAAAAAACAACTTATTTCTTGTAATTATTGCTATTATTTATTATTACTTATGCCTATTGGTAAAGTTTTTCCTCAACGCATTTATACTGATAATCACAAAAAAACTACTCCTACTTCTGGGAATGAGATTTCTGTTTCAAATTTCAAAAAATGTTTTGCATCTGAAAGTTCTGGGTTTGAGTGCTGATTAGGCATGGCATCTTTCACATGCTACAAAGTCTGTTATCATCCATTGTAGTGATTATTTTTAGGGATCAGCCTGTTTTGTTAGTTATTAATAAATACATATTTGTTTTATTTTTTATTATTTGAATTCTATTTGCTAAAGGGAATATTTCATTGGTGAATAATAAAAATAAGTTTTTCTCAGCTGTGAGGATTGAAAGTTTAAACATTCTTTTTTTCAGGAAAATTGTTTCAAATTAAGATTTTATTTCAATTTTGTGTGTTTAGTTAAAATGTATTCTGAGGGTTTTGTGCGTAAAAAAAAAAACAGTTTCACCAAGAAGGAGCTTATCTCTGTTTTAAATATTAATAAAAAATTACTATAAATATTGTTAAAATCCTTTTCATTTCTTGACCCTTAAATTTTTTATTAAGATGTGTTATCTGTGGCTTAAAAACAAAAATATTTCTCTACAGTCCCCAAAATATCAAAACAATAAATTGAATAAAAAATTTTATGAATTTTTTAATCAAATCCATCGTGAGTAAATAGAAAAAAAAAAAAAAACTTTTCATAAAGAGGATGTACCTCGTGCAATCTCTTTTATGGTGACATACTTATAGTGTGTCTTAGTTTTAAATCAATATTTATTTTTTCAAGTTTTGTAAAATAACAGCTTGACCATTCATACTGAATGATGCTGAAATAAATAAATAAATGGGCTGTTTTGCATCAGTGTTGTTTGTAATATCAAGAAAAAACATTCTGAGAAACATGCAGTTGTTTTATTTTGTCATTTAATTAAAATACCTATATTTTTGGTCATAACTGTTAGGGTCCATAACTAAATAGTTGTAGTAACTTGAAAAAAGTTACTACAACTATTAACTTTCTTCTAAAAATGACACAGCCATTCCGAAGAATAATAAATATTCCATGATTTATTTGGGAAAGTAAAGAATAAAATAGTTTCGTTAGTCATATGTACTATTGCACATCTAATTTCACCGAAATGGAGGTTATACCTTAAAGTGACATCTCTACATGTTTTACCACAGAAAATGGTTGTATAATAAATATAATTACTCTCAGATGTATCACTCTCATATATATAATATTTATAAAACTCTGATCAGTTGTGAAAATGAGAATGTGAACAGCATGTGGAGTTTCAAAATGATCACATCTAAATGCTATTAATAAATATGACCGAAAAAGTGTATAGCATAAATTAAAATAAATGGCACTAAAGTAAAATCTCTTAACTAAACAATCATCTCACAACTACTGTAAAGTTATAAAATATAATAAAATATATTTCAAACCCGTGTTAGGAATGAAAATGCAAGTTTTTCAGAAAACTTTTTTTATTTTTCAACATTTATCTTCGTTTAGGAAGATACACCTTTCCCAACGTTCTTGCCATTCTTTTAACCCCTCTAAAAATACGATATGTCAAACTCTTCAAAATAGGCTGTCTTGACGACGACCTCTTCGTTTGAGCTGAATCTTTTTTTCGCAAGCCACGTTTTCATGTTGGGGAACAGAAAGAAGTGTCGCAGGGAGCCAAGTCGGGCAAGTACGGTGGATTTGGTAGCAATTCGTAGCGCAATTCATGCAATTTGGCCGCTATGATTCTGGATGAGTGTAACTAGTGCTTTGTTGTGATGAAACAGCACTTCTTTTTTTCAAGTGGGGCCGTGTCTTTTTCAATTTCCTCATGAAAAACAGATGCACAGCCACGTTTAAATTCGTTAAAATATTATCTTACAGTTGTCATGGATGGTGAAGAGTTCCTATAGGCAGAATCCAGCTTCGCTTTTATTTCTTTGTACATTTTTCCATCCAGAAATAAAAAAGCGAATTATGTAACGATATTGTTCTTTTTCCATTGTATCAAAAAACACCAAATATGTTTATTACAAGTGGCTGCCAAATAAAAATTAACCTATGAATCAGTCTGAAATTTTGTATGGCGTCATTTGATAGATGGTAGTATACTGTAGTAATGCCAACTTTTCTCATCAACGCCACTTGTCTTCAAACATGGGTACTTACTGATCCAGCTTTAATAATGAAGGTCTGTTCAAGTCGAAAAAATATTTTGTAAGTGTAAAAATAAATTTATGTGTTTCAATTTATAATTTTTGGCTTTATAGCTTTGAAACACCTTTTCAATATGACATACAGCATATCCCTGTGCAAAAAGGAGGAATGGTGACATTTTTGGGGCTGAATATCACCTGCATTTTGGTGAACTTGGAATGCTAATTACAAAAGTATACTTGGCTCAGTGAAGAAGATATAGGCAACCACTTTCTCATATTTCCTAGAAGCCTGTCATTTTATGCATGTTATTCTTAAGGATGACTATCATTTTCAAGAATGATTTGTCTAGGTCATCAACTTGGAACTTGTATTAGTGTAAGGTCTGATTAATAATTCAAAATAAAGGATAATAATTTAAATTAAAACTCAAATTAAAGTTAAAATTTGCAGGTTATTTTTAAAATTATTAGCAATTTTAAACTGTTATCACTTCAACTTAAAAGTGTAATGGTGTTTTATGATTTAAAAAAATACATTTATTAAACAAATATAGTTCAGTTTAAAAAATATAAAATGAAAATGAAAATGTGCACTTCAAACAAATGAGGCTATGCAATATTCAGTTATCAATAATTAATTCATTTTTATAAAGATTTGTTGGTTACTGGGTTTTGAAGGAGTATACACATTGAAGGGACAACATAAAACTACCACTTACAGAAAAACTTATGTCTCCCTATAAAATCCCATTAACAATATTAATGTTTTAATCAAATAATAAACATAAAATAATAAAATTCAGTCAGTCTGTTTTACATGCAATTCAAGCGTAATAGAATGTTAATGATGAAGCAGAAATCTATGTAAATAGGTTTTGTAAAAACGGACACTTATTAATTGATTTTATCTAATGGTTTGTATGATTACCTTTAATTAAAGTAACTGAGAAAATCTAATCAGTCTGAAGTGGATTAATTATTAATATTAAATTTTCAGATGGCTGACAAGCTGCATGATTATCAAGGTACACTAGGAAGAGTGCACGGTTGGAGGGATAAATGTAAAGAAAGATGGCAAGAATGGAGAGAACAAAAGCCAGATGGAGTTCAAGGATTAGTTAGAAGAGTATTACGAAAAGAACCACAACCACCAAAAGAAGAAACAGGACCAAAAGAAGAGGATTATTCTCATCTATACAGGTAATAAAAAAATATGCAATGACATTGTAATATTTAAAAACCTTTTTGGATCTGTTAAAATAAAGCTAAAAAAAATACATAACTTTCATCGATGTTTTTCGTATTGTAGTTCACACTGATGTAGTACTTATTATGGTTAGATATTTATACTTTACCAGGATTCTTGATTTTAATTATGGAATGTGAAGGTAGACAATTTGAGGCCTGGACAGACTAATTAATCTATATATCTTACCTAATAAAAGGTAATGGAATCTAGATACTGTATTTCAGTCGCTATTTTATTGTTGGGTTTTGATTAATATTACATCCTGGCCTAATGTATAGAGTTGTAACAAACTACTAGTACACCCAATAGGAGTTTGACCATTTGTTATTGGCAACTGAACATAGCTGTGTAAATTGTAAAATTACCCCCTCCAAAATGAGGAGTGCACATGCAATTTCACCAAGGACAAAACTGTCAGCTACAGAGAGAGAACATAGTCAAAATTATTGATAAGATCTTCTCCAGTTGCATGATTTTTTTAGGGTGCATATCTCCAATTTGATATAAAGAGAATACATTTATGTTATAAAATACACAGTTATAAAATTCACAATATAAACACAGTTACACGGTAATTCGTGTCTCACTTCTTGTACTGACTGTACAAGCACTGATATTGACAGCATGAACCCAGTTACAATATGAAATGTGCACGTGCTAACCTCTAATGAACATCTTAAAGCAAACCATCCATAGCCTCACACCAGGTGTCAGTCTAAAATTGAGTTGCCAAAAACAAACAGCTGAACTCTACTCATTATTTTTTTTTTAACCTCTGCCTATTGCTTCAGAGGATGAAATAAATGATTTGTAGTGTGTGTGTGAAAATGCCATGCCTATCTGGGATTCGAACCTGGAACCTCCAGATGAAAGGCTGAGACGCTATCACTTGTGCCATGGAGGCCGGCAAAAACTCTACTCATTAGGCTACAACTAGTACACTATAGAACAAGAGATGCAGTTTCCCTTAGGTCTTGAATCAACAAAGTTGTACTAGATAACTAGAGATTTCCAGAATACTCTTGGAAACAGTTATTGGTCTGTCAACTATTTACTTTAATAATGCAAGATGAAGGATAAAGCTTGGGTAAAAGTGTAATTACTTTCATTTGGATTCAAATAACTATGTTTTGTAATATTACTCTGATCATAACAGTTTATTTAACAAAATTATTCTGAGACACAGATCTGAGTATGATAGACAAGATCATCAGTCTTAATGCAATTATACTGATAACTTGAGGTCAGGCAGTAAAAAAACTTAGTTTCTTTAAGAATCAGTTAAGAAAAACATTTTTCATTAGAGACTAACTTTTAAATTAACTCTTTGTTTTATCCATGATAGCAATGATATTAGTTTTAAAATATATAGTTTTGCAATGTAAAATTGAACCAAATTTTATTACAAAACATATTCAGTTATCTTTGCAACCATTTTCAGTGACCGATGCCGTTCTGACACTGGCTTCAGCAGACATTATTGCAGGCAGTTTTTTATTTAATTAGGGCAGATATATATTTACAATATGTCCAAAAGTGTATTGGAATTTGAATTGTGTTTATACATTTAGTATACTATTTTTATCCGTTTATAATGTGATAATTATTTTTACAACATGATGCTATTACACTTCAGCATCAGCTGATATTACTAACATAATCTATTCAGCACCAGTAACTAAAGACAAACACAAAGGTAAATAAAACATTTTGAAGTAAGTTTTTAAAGAGTTTTATTATAAAATTTGATTTAATTTCTCATTGGAGAAGTTTATATTTATTTTTAAATCGGTTTAAAATAGCACAAAGAAACATTTTATGTATTTATATTATCAAATGTTCAGCATACCGATTAAAGTATGTAAGAAATCAAACAGTTTCAGAATTTCTATCATGCAAAGTACATGGACATGTTAGTCCATGTGGTTAGAATTAAGTATGACATGGTAATGTAAAAAAAGATTTAAATTACCATCATAATACTATTTGAAAATTATTTTTGGATATCTTAAGAGAAAAACTAGTTCGGTAAAATGATCTACAGGAGAAATTAAAGAAAAGATTATTTAAAAATGTAGGTCCGAAAATAATTTGTTTTCCAGTTATGGCTGTCAAAGGATTTTCACATACTTCAACTACAAATGCAAACTATAAATTTTAATTTCATTACTTTCTATAAATGCCAACTATGGAGAAAATTGTGTGGTTTTCAGTAAAATTTGGCTTGGAAAATCTGAAAAAACACTGGTTTCCAAAGCTGTATTCTGTTATTAACTGAAATTTTTTTATATTCAATGATCATCTGTCAAAAAAAAAGTCTTTTTTATGTTTAGAGTAAGTAAACTACATTAAGTCATTAATACATAAAAAAAAAAAATTCCCTTTTGGCATGCTGGAAGGTGGAGGTATATTTCACCAGTGCTAAGTAGGAAATAAAAAAGATTTCCACCTTAAAGTTACATAAAACTTCAAATGTACTCAATACGACAATGATTGCATGTGAAAAAAGTTTCACATGTTTAACATACGACAAGCCTCATCTTACAATTTCAGCAAAATTTTGGTCATCCCTTGCCATAAGGATTGGTCATATCAAAAATTGTTTCAGACAAAAGTTTTAGGTAATGTTTAGAGGACTTTAATGTTTAGAGGACCACTTTAAACCAATTCAATACTGTGCCTATTAAGGAAAGTATGATTTTTTTGTCTTTGAAACCCCATTTTTTCCACCCACTGGGTCAATGGTTGGTGACATCAAAAAGCTTTACTTAGATAAGTTGTAGGCCCTTATCAAAGAATAGCAGGAACTTTAAACAAATTTGATATTTTACTTAATAAGAAAGTTATAGAAATATTTTGCTTTTTCAAAAAAGCCCCCCCCCCCCATTTCCATCACCATGGTCTGATTTTGCCCATTAACAAACTTGACCGAAACTTTGGATCATTATATTTTATGAATCAATTTGAAAGTGACTGGCAAAAATTACGGCAGTGTTCGTGTCCACAAGAAAGTGAAATATATATATATAAAAATGTATATTAAATAAACATTTTAACTGATGGTGGTTTTGGGGTCTGGGGGTTGTGAAACGCGAAGATATGTCAAAATTTTCCAGAAGTTGAATCATACTACCCATTACAATAGGTAGTTTTCTTATGAAATCTATCTAAAACTTAGTAATAAACAATAACTTGATTTTAAACAAACTGATGTAGTCAAAATAAATAAATGTTTAAAAAATAAAATTTTATGAAAAGTTCAACAGAATAAAAAAAAGAGTGAAATTTTTAAATTCATGATGTACCTAAAATCATGTATACATCTCTTTAAATAAAGCAAAGATTATAAACACTTTACCTATTTCTTTGTTAGCTTTTATTCTCTGTTAAGCTTTTTCAAACACTGCCACTATGAGCAATGGACATTGTGGTGCTAATGAATGTAGCACTGGATTAGGTTTTCAAAAATCATTATTGTTTTATAATTTATTCATATGTTATCATTTACATTGTATTTTTCATTTAAAATGTTGTTTTAAGAGTTTTTTATGTATTTTAAGTTACAACTGTATGTAGTTAATATTCATTTTAGTTTGTGTTGGAAATTTAATTTTGTTGGTGTTTATGCGTATGTGGCTTGTTTCAGTGAGATAGTTTGTAAAAGTCGGTTTAGTAGTAGAACAAACAGCTTTTATTGGTTAGTATTCTATGTAGTTTGAAAGTTTATTAAAAATACTAACCCTTTTGTCCGTTGTAAAACTTATAACAATCTGAACAGCCAAGTTTTTAACAGAAAACAGATTACTACATTGTTAATGAGAGTTACGACTGATAATATCCATTTTTTTAATTTATGATTCTGTAACATAAACGGTTTACCTAGAACCTAAGTACAATCTTCATTAAAAAATAATTTTTTTTTTTAAGGGATAAGAAGATAAGAAGTTTGGAAAATACTGTGGTGAATATGTGAATACAAGTAATTTTATTATTATAAGTTAAATAAATGGGTAATAAAAGTATATTATTTCAAATTAAATTTTCAGGAAAAAATCAAGAAGTGAACTCGTTAGGGTTTCTGCAGCTGTAATGGGTATTGAGTTTTCATATGCAGCAGAAACTGCATTTGTATCACCAACATTATTACAAATTGGTGTTGATCATAAGCACATGACACTAGTATGGGCGTTATCTCCACTGGTTGGATTTTTCCTTACACCAGTACTTGGATCAATGAGTGATCAATGTAAATTGAAACTTGGACGACGAAGGCCTTTTATTATTATGTTGGCTCTTGGAGTTCTAATTGGTAAGTTACTGCAAAATACATAAATACATTAAACCTATTTAATTCTAACGGCTTCTCTGTAATGATAATTAATTATTATAATAAATAAGTGCATCTGTCAGCATAAAAAATTCTTAGGGAACCTAAACTAAGTATTAATGAATAGGAAGTAACATTAACACAGAGTCCCAAATCGATTTTACTGTGCTAAGGACTATATATACCACTTCTGCATGAATATTTTCATATATAGTAATTCACTATGTTTTACTTTGCTGGCGAATATAGCTAGAATAGCTATATTAGAAAAAGAAAGTACAAGGCAAAAATGGAGATTGAGTTTTTTGAAAATTTTTACGTTTTAGGGTCCAACTAGTTCATTCAGACCAAAATAACTATGTACATTTGTATGTGAATTTTGTATATATGTGGCCCATATGTGGGTTGCACTACTTTTGGTCTTATAATTTAGGATTGATTAAATCAATTTTCTTCAAATTTTGCTAAAATATTTCTATACATAAGATATTTATCATATCAATCTTTTTGTTTTATTCATAAAGGGATGGGGGTTATTCTGTTAAAAAAAGTTTGATTTTCTTCAGAAGCATTTTAGAGAAAACTTTATTAAAGCAAATTTGTTACCTACAATGCATAAATAAATAATCTAAAAATATTTTTTCAAAAATTAACCCTCATCTCTTAAAACTGAAATATATGTTTTTCTTTTGCTCTCCCTCTAATTACAATAGTTTTCAAACACTTTTTGAAATATTATATTTCATATATAGAACTACCAAGAAATATCTACAATTTTTTAAAATTATACACTGGACCTAAAATGCAGAAAACCTTTTTTTGAAAATGTTCTTTTTATTATTTTAGTTTCTACTAAAAGGGGGATGTTAGATTTCAAGAAAATTTTACTTTAGAAAATTTGTTAAGCTTAACCTATACATGAGTATTTTTCGAAAAAATTATTTGCAATTTATTCGTCACCTCTAAAAAAATATGCATTCTGTTTGTTTGGTTTTTGGTTCTAACTCTTTTAATTTTTATTGTTAAAAGCCAGAAATGTCATGTAATAATTTTCTAACTTTTATCTACTTTAAATTAGAATTTTTTTTTAGAATAAAATCAAAAATAAACTATCATTAAAATCTGAGAAATTCTATTTTTCCAATTTTATACTAGCAGTAATGAGTGATTTATGTGAGCAATATGTGATTTTCCTTAGATAATAATAATGTGCAGCAGGATTTCTTAACAACCAATGTAGATTTTGTTGTTTATTTAATGAAGAATGTAGAAAACTGAAATATTACATATACTTTTAATGGACACATGAGTGTTGTCATGTTCACGGTGTTCATAAGTGTTGAATTCAGTTCAGGGAATACACTGAGCTGAATTCATGAAATGTAGGTGCACCCACTATATGAATGTTAAAGTGCTCAATGATTAGAAATGGATGCTTAAAAAAATAATACTATTGGTTATTTTAATAAAATTATTACCCATGCTGTCAAAACTTTATTTACATAAATAAAATGTTATTGCTAGCAAAACATTTGTCACATAATCTAAAATTTTGACATAATTTGATTAATTTTTTTTTCTGATACTTATCTCCATAAAGTGACAAATGAAGAGGTGTTGTGGTAAATAGATGAAAAAAGAAACATTTGGAAAAATATATCTAAAAGAAGAGACAGACATATAGGCCACATATTAAGGCATCCTGGAATAGTCACTCTAATATTGGAGGGACAGGTAAAAGGAAAAAATTGTGCAAGCAGCAACATTTGGAATATGTAAAACAAATTGTTAGGAATCTAGGATGTAGGGGGTATACCGAAATTAAACGACTAGCACTAGATAGGGAATCTTGGAGAGCTGCGTCAAACCAGTCAAATGACTGAAGACAAAAAAAAACTTATCTCCAGAAAAATGTGAGAGTATAGTATTGCAACCATAGTTAGTGTAAATACCTATTAATTTATCATTAAAATTTTTAATCCAATTAGAATATTATTTTCAATATTGGACCATACTACTGTAGCTGTAGGTTTTTATAAGTTTTTTCTGTCATTTGTTTTAAAAAAGGAGTTATACATATTTCAAACAGAATCTTGGAGGGGTCTGTTCAGTCATTATTATCAACTTACAGAATTGGTTTAATTTTTTTGTAGCATTTTAAAATAGAGCTATGGGAAAATTTAAGTAACTCAAACTCATATACCTTAAATTTCTTATTTTAAATGAATAAAAATTATTTAAAAGAAATCTACAATAGATTTAAAAGTTTAAAAAAGATTATCAAGTTATATTTGTTTCATCTAAGATTAATATACCAGGGATATCTCTAAAGTAAAGACCGCTTGGAAATTTCTCTCCATAAGGTTGGCGAACTTGTGTCGTTCATGATCACGCTACATTGCATTGTTGGCTGTAAGTTTTCGTGTTGTAGTATCTTCGATTAAGTATGAGTTATTACGTTATAAAACGAATAGGAAAATCGATGTTGCCGCCGACTGTGAAATACGTGGAGTCATACGTTTCTTAAACCAACAAAACGTTAAGCCGGCTGAAATCCATAAGCAGTTGGTTGCTGTGTACGGTGATAATGTAATGAATGAAAGAAACGTTCGAAAATGGTGTGAAAGGTTTCAAAATAAAAGAATTAATGTGCATGATGAAGAAAGTTCAGGGAGGCCCTTGATAATCACCGAGGACTTCTTGAAACGCGTCGATAATGAAATCAAAAGATCGTCGCTCAACGATTTCTGACCTGACCCTTCTTTTTCCTGTTGTTTCTGGTCGTATTGTTTATGACCATTTAGGCTTCAGAAAGGCTTGTGCACGTTGCGTGCCGTATGTCTTAACGGAACGTCACAAAAAAATCCGAATGGATCTGCTTTGGAATTTTTGATGCGCTACACAGAAAAAGGCGATGAGTACCTTAAATCAATTGCTACCGGTGATGAGTCATGGATTTCGTATTACACGCCAGAGAGAAAACGGTAGTCAAGTGAATGGCGTCATCCTTAATCACCAATCAGACCGACAAAGGTCAAACCACAGCCAACTGGACGAAAACTGATGCCCACAGTCTTTTGGGATCGGTTTGGCATACTGCTGATTGATTTCATGCTACGTGGAACGACTATAAATGCAGAAGTCTACTGCGGAATTCTACGCAAGAAGATATGAGAGACAGACATGATAACAAAATACAAAATTCCACACCAATCATCCCAACCCCACTTTCCTACCGATCGAGATATCTCAGACACAACGTCTCAGAAAAATCCAGCTAAAATCATTTTATTTAATTTTCTAAATCAAATTAAATTAAATGTAACAAGTACAGGCCCCAAATCGCTTTCGGCGCCCTTTCCTTAAGAGAGGACAACCTTAAACAAATGATTTCAGCCTACTGTAGGCTGAAAGGAAGCGCGTCACGGAAGATAGGCACATCGTTCCGCGGAGTCCCTACCGGTAAAACTCTCCATTGGATCGGAACGGAATCCAAACTTCACAAAACGAATCGACGACATCTCCTATTAATAATCCGCCAGTATAGTAGAACCACCCAGCAGCAAAGGACGCAAGTCCGTATACTGCGAAAAGTGGGAGGGTATTGCACCCTCCGACATCCTTGCGTTCCGTTCCTTTTCGAAACTCTACGTAAGTTAAGGCTCGCCATTCAAAATCGGCGACGTGGGCGACTGACCGATAGCGTCATCCTGCTAAACGATAATGCGAGTCCCACACGTTGATTTATTGAGAACATTTGGATGGGAAATTTACAATCACTTTCCATATAATACGGACTTAAGTCCTTCTGATTACCATTTGTTTCGGAAATTGAAAGAATTTTTAAGTGGTAAGCAATTCGCGGGTGACAATGAACTTAAAAATGCTGTTTATCAGTGGCTAAATGGGCTGGCGGCAGAAGAATACAATGAGGGTATATTGAAGCTGGTGTATCGCTACGATACATGTCTTAATTCATGTGGCGATTACACAGAGAAGTAGTATAAGGTATGTAGTTCAAGAGAAATAAAAAAATATTTATAAAGTTTTCAGAATAAATTTTTTAAATGAAATGGACTTTACTTTAGAGATAACCTTTCGTATAATATTGATTATATGTAATAAATAAAACAAAACTGTAACTGAATTAAAAAAAATTAATTTTAATTTAACGAATTAAAATTTGAATATTAATTTTTTTGAAATACTTTATCTTACTAACCACATTCACCACAAGCGTTACATATTCTTTAACATGTAAATTTGTAGTAGAATAACAGCAAAAAATGCATACAAACTGGGAAAACTATTTATTTTATTATTTTCAGAACAATACTATTAACATTTTGTTCGTAATCCTCTCTTAAGACGACTTTTTATTAATTTTTCAATTAATATCTTAACAGTGAAAGGAAAATGGAATTATATTCAAATTAGAAGCAAACATGATAAACATACAATATGTCATTGTTAGAAGAAACACATATGCCTTTGTGGAATGAAAGATTAAAGATAGCAACTGTTTAAAGGCTTATAAAAATTTATAAATTGTAAACCTATGATATAAGTAATGATCATGCTTTTGCTGATACTTTCAGTTTCGTACATTGCTACATTTAACTGTTGAACTCTGGGTATTTCATGTTAAAAAGAAATCCAAATACGGCTTCATGATTGGGCACCTTTAACCTTTACAAAATAGTATATGCACATACCTCATAAGCTGAAAAGTACTGTTCATGGAAGATACTTATTGATTTCTCTATTTAATTTTATTTTTAATTAATGTGTAATATTATACGCTGTAAACTGCTCTATTTACCATTATGCATGAATAATTATTGTGCTTTCATCAAATTGAACTTCCTTTATAATAATTGCTTATTCTTTCATAGAGCATACCATATCACCGTAAATTTTCCATTATATTACAGACTGATATAATAGTTTAATTCAATGAATATTGTGCGAGAGAGAAATATAAATTATTATGCTTAATAAATATGCCAAATCGCGTTTCAAAATGCTTTAAATTGATTATTTCCAATTTTTCCCCTTTCTTTTTTTTTGTAATCTGGTTCTATCTTAGGTAAAATGTTAACCAAACGCATAATTGTTTAGGTAAGGGAACTTTTGAATAACCCCCTAATATTTCATACCGTTAGTAAAATTCCTTCCCTTTTTGAATTTTAAACTTATAAAATTGAGTTAAAATTATGTAAAAAAATTGTTATATCAATTATTGATAAAATTTTACAATATATTTTTTTGTTTCAAATATATTTAAATTTATTTTTTCAGGTTTAGTACTGGTACCAAATGGTGAAAAATTAGGTCAAATGTTCGGTGATTATTATCCATCATTAGATCCTAAATATCATAATCATCCATACGAAATCAACATTACAAAATATAATAACAATAATAATAGTAATAGTAATAGCAGTGTTAGTAATAATACAGAAACAGTAGAAGTTATGCTCTCTGATGCGGATTTCCCCCATCCTTGGGGCATATTTTTTACAGTTTTAGGCACTGTTTTATTAGATTTTGATGCAGATGCGTGCCAAAGTCCAGCACGAGCTTATCTTTTGGATGTTACTGTTCCAGGTAATTAATTTAATTTGATATTTTAATTCATTTTCTTTTTATTTGATTAATTCACTAGATAAACTAGATGCTTGTGAATGAGAATACGATATAGACATTTTGTGGTGTATGAAAAATGAGAAGCCTGACTGGGATTTGAATAGGACTTTCTAGAAGAAAGTCTGTGATGCAGCTATACTATTACAGCATTTAGAAAGAATTGAAACAAAGTGAATGATTTATATAACACAAGTATAATTCATGTATTTCTTTATCATACACATCCTTAGGGATACTTTTCCAAAAAGAAAGATTATATCATTATTTTTATCTCCTTTCTACGACTACTATCATAGGAATCCCTACAACCCTAACACTCAAATTTATAAAGTTATATATAACACAAACATAAAATTCCCTGCCCTGTAAAAAGATGTGTTTAGATAAGAAAAGTACTTAGTTCAAATTTATCTGATAGGCCGATCAATCGGTGGTATGGTTGTTTACCTAAGTTCTAGATAGAAGACGAAGAGATAAGACCAAGAATAAAATCATCACCCCATTTAGAAAGATGCTGATGGTTATCCCAACCAGATTGTATCAATGATCATTGTGATACCATCTGATTGCTCACTGGTTCCATTAGTATTCAATGTTGGAATAATTGATCTCATAAATGGAAACAGATGGAATCTGTCAGGTAGCTGACTGATCTCCTAGTAAAATGAGAAGGAGGCTGTGATTAGAAAAAATTGAAGAGAGGACAGAGGTGATGATCAGAGGATGACCTGGCAAATTAGTAGTATACCATTTTCCCTAAAACCATTTACTCTATGGGTAATATAGAAAGCGTTTTAGTATTCTGATTTCTTTCGTTAAATGGTTTTATTTTTAAGTACAGTGGTTCTGTAAATACAGGGAAATAATAGTTGCAATATAAATTATTTACGATAAATGCAATTATATTTTGTTGAAGTAAAAACGTTTTCCAAGGAGGCATTTACTCTTCATATTTTTTTCACTGTGTTGTTTACTTAAATTAATAATTATTTTTTCTAAGTCACAGACATGAATTTAATAATAGAAAAGAAAAAAAATTACAAGATGAAACAAAATAATGAATAAAATAACTACAAATAATAAAATATGAATTTACATTTCAGAAGAAAAAGAAGAATAACAACTTAATGATATTGTCAGGTATATGTATAAATATATATATGAAAAAAAAGAGAATGGAATAGCTGATTAGGATATGTAAGTGTTGTATAACTGTAAATTAATTCCTATCGTTATTTATTATTCATAACTTATACAATTATGAATTTTCATAAGGTGGGATTCTGTTATGGTGAATTAAATGGAAACAGAATGCACAGTGATTTACAAAAGGTTATTGCCTACTTTATTATGAATTGAAATATTGAATGAATTTATCTATCACAATAATGTCAGATACTGTAAATATAATAGTAATGATAATGATGAAATAATTAAATAAAAATGAAAATCCAAAAAGTGTTAATTAAAACTAATCAACCACCAATGTTATCACTTTATTCTGTGAACATATTTATAAACATCTAACTTACTATCAGTACATGTATTTTATTAGTACAGTCTAAAGTTGAGCTTAAGTTCCATTCCCATATTATTGTGTAATTATATAAGACAGTTTATAAAAATACAATACTTGTATTTAATTGTTTAATATTTATTCCATGAAACATGCTTTTAGCTTTAAATCCGTTGTTAAAAATAGTTCAGCTCTATCCGTTGTTAAATCCTGCTTGCCATCTACTGTACTGTATGGGACTTAGATCAGATTCATCCTAATTAAATAAACTTATGAAAAATTATCAAGATTGCTTTTAATGTACTTGTGTGACATTTATTTTCAATGTTTATTTATAGATTGAAGTACACAGGTATTAGTACGGCAATTTTCCCTACTAAGGTTATGACGGTAAATTATATTGACTGTTTCTTGACAGGAGGGTTATATTAATTTACGGCTATTTGCTAACACTATTTGTTGCTGTCTTTCTCTTACAAATATATGTATCACACTGTTATGCATATGAAATACATTAGTACAAGAGGCACTAGTTAAATTTTACAATACAACCAAATCCTGTTGGGAAGAGAGTGTTGATGAGAAATTACAGAGCTGACCATCTTCCGCATTTCAATGGACTTGGCATGTCAGTAGTACACAACAGTATGTTTGGCTCACTAGAGTGGAAATCACTTCACTTCTCACTTTCCTTAGTAACTCTGACATAAGATATATTTCATGATTTGCAAGAAATTGTGTCTGATGTCAGGATGCCTACTCTCTTTTAGGTGATGGCACTGGCATATACAAATATCAAATTAAACGCTATTTACAATTACATAATAAGGAATAAATCATAAATGTTTAAATAATACATAAATTCTATGCAATTGTAATGAGCAGTTATGCAATTATAATGTACAATCCATTTTCTTTCTACCAGTAATAGGAACGGTTTATTTACTGGATTCTGTACAAAATTATCAATCAACTTTTGTTACATTTATCTCATGGATAATGAAGTGTTCTTATTTTACTTTTCCGACTATAACAATATATGTTGATCTACTGGAAATATAGTGCACTACAGCTATAACAGGAAAGTATATAAATTGTTAAAAAAAAAATCTAAAATAATTGGTCTTTTTTTTTAATTTTTCTGACTTAAGGAGACATTTAAAAAAATATTTTTTTAACAAGAAAAAAAACTTCCGTATTTAAGATCTGTCTTCCGATACAATTACGAGTTAGCAGCGATAAGAAATAAAGATAGCCAATTCATAAATAAACAATAAAGTATTATTTGTTTTATATATATACACACACACACACACACACACACGAGGGATATCTCAAAAGTAAAGACCGCTGGGAAATTTCTTTCTTTAAGATTGGCGAACCTATATCGTTCATGGCTTCGCTAGTAATGTACACACTGCATTGTTGTCTGTAAGTTGTCGCGTTGTGGTATATTTCATTATTTGGAAGTTGAGAGTTCCAGCATTCAAGTCCTAGTAAAGGCAGTTTTTTTTATATGGATTTGAATACTATATCATGGTTACCAGTATTCTTTGGTGGTTGGGTTTCAATTAACCACACATCTTAGGAATGGTCAAACTGAGACTGTACAAAACTACACTTCATTTACAGAAATATGAGACTTTAGATGATATGCGTGAGACTACACTTATACATATCACCCTCATTCATCCTCTGAAGTAATACATGAATGGTAATTCCTGGAGGCTAAACAGGAAAAAGAAAAAAGGTACAGAGCATGTAATACCTGAACAGTAATTCCCGAAGGCTAAACTGGAAAAAGAGAGAGAGAGAAGTTAACCTAGGTACTGAGGCATATAAAAAGTGCAAAATAAGATTTACTTAAGTCTTTGGACCGCTGCCCATCATGACGAATCAAAAGTGGACTTCTGTAGCCTATTGCACAAACAGAGAATGGACAAGAAGATTCTACTCTGAAAGGTGACAACTGGTCTAGTTGTTGCATTAAAACGTTGCATTAAAATTAGTGATCGATGAAATGCTTGTTTTAGCATTTAAGATCCAATATTTCTGGCATACTGAATGATGCATCAATTGTACACTAGAATATAAAAGATGTAAATGCTCAGCAGTAATAATTTAGTTATATTTGCCTTTGAGTGTATATTTACCTGAGACTGTACAAGACTACACTCATTCATCCTCTGAAGTAATACCTGACACTGTTTGCCGGAGGCTAAACAGGAAAAAAAAGGTTAACCTATATGGATTGGCGTGCAAGTAATTACTCCCGCACATTGAGATCAGTTCCAAACAACTTTTGTCACAAATTGTTTATACTTTCAACTTAGAAAATTTCTTAAGATTTTTATTACTGTGGACTTAGAAAGTTTTCTGAATCCTACCTAGTTTACAAGGAGATACCTTTCCTGCATCATAACTCCCTTCCATCCTTCTTCCCAACTAACTACCCTTCCTTCTTTTACCAATTCCTTCAGGATATTTTATTCGGAATGAGGAGGATGAGTCATTTTCAAAAAATCTTTACGGTCCACACTTCTGGTATGGAGGGAGGTGCCAATAAGTGAATGGATACTGAATTATAGTCGAAGATTGCTTTGCAAGGAGTTTGTGGGACCCAGGCTGGGTCTGGTGTGTTGGCAGCAGGCCCTGTGGTCAAAGAGTTACTCCTGGTCGCTTATAGACAGGGTGTGGATTCCAGAAAAGGTGCCAAGAGGCCAAGACAGATCCGCCACCTTGACCAAGGAAAATGAAACATCCTAACCGGTCGCCACTTTACTCCCTCTGTTCCGAGTCCTGAGGGGCTTATCAGAGGTTTTCTTTAGACCCTCTAACTGATTACATCTCACAGTCCCCTCAAGAGTTGAATGATGTGGTGAGAAAGTTAGAGCACTTGTAATGTCAACTGACAACAAAAATGAGGCGATATGTCAACAAAAATGTTAAGTGGGCCATAAAAGATGTTGAGACCAATCTAATGGTAACTGTAAAAGAATTGAGAAAGCTATGGATGCTTCAACTCTTACATCTGTAGAGAGAAGGCCTAGTGCAGAAGCCTTCACACAGACTATGATGGATACAGGATGTCCAATAATTGACGGGCTTGATAACAGCATGCACCCTGAGCTGATGGCTGAGTTTATAAAGGAGAAGTGGCCCAAAGAAGCATATGGAAATACTAAAATTGGATTACCAGACAGGAGGGAGGGAGCCTTGAATACTCTTGCACTGGTAGACATTAAGGAGGCAGCTGAGAGCAAGCTGACCAATAGTCTAGCTGCAAGGCACCCACAGGTGGGATGGTTGCTGAGTGGCTCAAAGAATTCAATAAAATATCTAGGCATAAGGATTGACTCCCGGCTGAGCTTTGGAAGGCACGCCATTGAGGCTACTGAAAAGGCGGAGAGTCATGTGTCATATAGCAGGAATTCTACCCAACTATGGGGGTCTGGTGCAACTGCGGAGGAGGTTACTTACAGTAGTTGCATATAGCATGCTGCTATACATTGCAGAAATCTGGGTGGATTTGGTACGGTACAGAAAGTACAGAGGGAGGATTGACGCCTTACATAGGAGGTGCTGCCTCTGGATTGCTGCTGCATACAGAACTATTTCTCTGGAGGCTGCAAAGGTCTTGGCAGGGATGCTTACCGTGGACTTAGCGATTGCACGCAGGAGAAGGCTACAAAATCTTGGTACCTTGAATCCGACTGAAAAGAGAGGGGCAAGTTTGGCAATCATGGGGGAGTTGATGAGGACATGGCAAGAAAGCTGGGACAGATATGAGAAGGGCAGGTGGCCCTATATAGTAATAAAGGATGTTGGAAGATGGCCAAAAAGGAAGATGTTATTATCTTGTGTTAAGATGATATTATCTTGTGGGTGTGTGAGGTCTGTGTCTGTTGACTGTGGTGTTTGAATGTGTGTGAGGGTGTATTCCCACCTTTCTGAAGTAATTTGCACCAACTGTACCAGAAAGGGTGGATAGCCAAGGGTGGAGGTTTAGCTGGTAGTTTGCAGGAACACATACACATTTAATAACATCTTACAGAACCTGTTAGCAAGCCCAACACTGCCTACCATTGAATGTAAAATGTAAATATCTTAATTTTTTAATAGCCCTTACTCTTTAGTATTTCTTAAATAAGACTAGACATCTAGTATTATTAAAATATTGTATAATTTTTTCTCCTATTAAAAAAAAACTTTGAATATGTGTGGTTTTTTTCATTAATATTAGAGCAGATAACTATTTATTATTTCAGTTTTAGTTTTTTATATTTCTTTTCAGAGGATCATGCAAAGGGTTTAAGTACGTTCACAATTATGGCTGGATTAGGTGGTTTCTTGGGTTATGCACTTGGTGGAATCAACTGGGATGAAACTGCTATCGGTATTGTAAAGTAAAATACATTTTTTAATATAAGATTATTATTATGACTGCAATGGTAATGTGTGGATGATATTTTAAATAGAATAAAACATACAAATATCCTTAAAAGAAAAAGAAAAAACTCATAAATAAATATCATATGTTAACATTTAAATTTTCACTTCTATTCCATAAAATGCTTTTTTGACAATATGTCTACAGGAAGCAAAAGTTAGTAATGAAGGCCAGTAACCAGTGGGTAACATAGTAAGTTCTGTGGGTGCAAATATGATCCTATTAGATCCTTCCTATTGATAATAACAGAACCTGAAAAGCCAGTATGTCCTTGGTAGGGGAAGCTTTCTGTGGACTAGTTTGGAGGTCTTTCCTTACCATGGGCACACAAGCCTAATGGCTAAAGTGCCTGTGGTGTAAAACTGGACCTTCAATCTCCCTCTCAGTAGCCAGTAGGTATTAATGGTGTAGAAATATTGTAATTAATTTACTAGTTAATATAGTTGTCAATTAGTACAGTACTTCTGTTATCTGGCTACCTGATATACAATAAAATTCTATAAATAGAAATCAAATAATGTAAAATACAACCTAGACTGATAAAAACTGAGGCAGCTCTGATGAATATAAATTATAAGGTATTTAATAAACATAAGTATATTGTTTTGAGCTTGTAATAATTCAAATAAATTGTGCATTTACAGATTTTAAATAATAAAGTGAGAGAGAACTATATTAGATTTGATATGTGTGATTTGTATGATTCGTAATTCTGAATTTATTTATTTTTTTAAGTATTTATTTTTCTCCTTGTTTTAGTCAAAGGTAAAAAAAAATAAAATATACTAACAATTTTCTGTGATCTGTTCTCACAAAAATGTAATAAAGCAGAAAAGAGGCATGAATAATGTTTTTTTTTTTTTTTAATTTATAATATTTCTTTGATTGTTTGGTTTATATCCAGAACCTCAATAAAAAAATCTTATTCAAACCGTACGCTTTTGAATGATTTTAAAAATATAATATTTAAAAAAGAATTTCTTTAAAATCTTCCCAGTTACTCTTGTAACCATCTTCAGAGACTTCTAAACTAAAAATAATTTAAAAGTAATTAAGATAATAAAAAATTATAAACATTATTCGTATTTGTATGATAACGGTAGAGAATTGTTCTCATAATAATTATGGTTAATTTGGAGAAAAAAAGTAGTTAAAAAAAATTTGGTTAATGGCTTGAAATAGTGAAAAGATGAGTTATGGCTCACTCAAAAAGAAACAATTTAAAACATTTCAAACTGACAGACTGAAGCACATAAAAATTTATATGAACATAATTTTTAAGGGTAATTTGTTTAATAATTTCATTGATGCTATTATTGCCAAGAATATATTTCTGTGAATATAACTCTTTGATAAACTTAAAAACAAACAAGTATTATTACATAATTCACTTAGATAGATAGGAAACTCTCAATTTCTCCCCAATCTTCATAAGACTTTTCCAAAATACAATGAAAGCGATTGCTGAGTACTCAAAGTACCAGATCATATTTCATGGTAATAAGTTAACCATTTCTTAGATATAAAACCACATAGAGACAAACAAATAAAATTAGAGTCAGAAAAACAAACATACATACAGAATTTTTAAACCAAGATTTTGACATTTCAGACTCAAGAACTCTAAAATGTTGAGTTATAATAAAAAAGGGATTATTTTTTTTATTTACAGCCCTTTATTATATATATATATATTGAATACCAGCAGCAATGTCTGTAATAACATAATTTTCAGTAAACGTATAAATCATTTTTATGACAGAAATTTAAATAAAGAATTCTGAAAAGTTGTTAAATTTACCATAATCCACAAACACCATAAATTAAGGGTGTGTTTTTCAGGACAGTAGATCAATATTCCAATTTTCAAGCTTATTTTGCTCAAGAGTCAATGCATAAAATAGAACATGTTTTGGTGATTATCAAATTTTTATAATAAAACAAAACAGAAAAAAGAAATTTTTACTTCTTCAAGTGCATATGTGGATGTGTGCATCTATCAAAATAATATGTTTTCTTTTAATATTTAGACTAATATATGTTTTATAAATATATATAGCCTACTTTTTTATATGCATAATTATGATAATTTTTAAATAAAAAGATAGATATAAATAAATGTTGATTTTTGAAAGTTTTTAAAATTTAATCACAGTACTGTATTTTATGTTGAAATTTTCTTAACTTTACCTGAGTCTGAGCTATTTTTTTAGATTTTGTTAAGCTTCTGCGGAGACTTTATGTTAATTAAAAAACTGTAGATGAGTGTTTAATTGTACCTTAATATAATCTTTAAATTAACATAAAGCTAACTTAGAAAATGTACAATTTTTTAACTTACACCTTAAAAAATGGTGCTGTAGTTGACTTTAAAAACTTTCAATAAATAAATATAATAAATTCATCATCATACAAGTCACTGCATTTGTTGAAGACAGTAAACTTAATAACGTAAACTTAAAAACTTTATTTATAAAATATCTTGATTACTATTTATTCACCTGTTTTAACGATTTTTTTTCTATTTTAATTTTTTAATGTATTATGAAGACATTACAATTTTTTTTTATCTAATGTTATACTAAAAGATAATTATGTTAAGTCGAAAGTTTTATAACAATTCTGCATGATAATATTATTGTACTTCATACAACAGTAAAAAGATTGTGCACAAAAAAAAAACTCAATTGAAAGTAGTTTAGCAATTTTGTAATTGTTTTGTAATTATGTAAAAATGCTATATTAATATATGGAATGGAACAGAACGCAAGGAAAGTTTATTATCTCCCTACTAATCGCAGAGCCTGAAAAAATATCCCTTGTTGCTTGTGTTTATTGGATAGGTTTATTTATTTAATGGAGGTTATAGTTTTTTGTGTTTTATTTATGGACAGAGTTGGTGTTTGTGTTCCAATCCTTTAGACCAATGAGAAATAATTGACTGGGGCTGATCGTGGGAGACTAGGTGCATATGAGCTTAATACACCCGGTGTGATTCCCCTTCAGTCTATTCCCTGAAGTTCTTTTTATAATAGCGTCTTTCGGCCTAACAGGGATACGCCTTCGGAGGGTCGTAGTGTTTCAAGGAAGCAATGTGCTTCCCTTTCTGGAGGGAGTCGCATGTGCTGGCTGGAGCCACATTAATACATATACGACTGCAAAAGCATTATGCTCTTTTTTCTGTTTGATAATAAATAAATTTATCCAAAAATACACAAGTAAAATATAATTTAAAAAAAATTACTTATAAATAGATTATAATTAATAAAAATATATTATAATTACTAAAAATATATTCTAATTAGAAACATCAAAATAAATAAATATAAAAATATATATAGAGAATGAATGAAGAAAGCATGTACTTAGTTAGAAACACTGACCTAAATACATAAAAAAAAATAAGATTGGTCATAAAGATGGAATCAGGAGAGTAAAATTTCACAGATAGATTTTAAATAAAACAATAATAATTTTAATAACGTTAAACTTAATTAGAACTAACTAATCAATAATACCAAAGCTTTATGCTAAAAAAAAGTTAAAAAAAAGGAGACAAATTTGAAAAGAAATAATGTAATAAAGTATATTTGAAGATATGGTTTTCGTTCATCACCAGGATTAAATTTTATCTTCTTCATACTAATAATAACAATTAATATGTGCATAGTATTTTATATTTAATTACTCACCAGTTCTAAAATCATCTGAAGGACATGTTAGTGAAGGTGGATGGTGTATTTGTAACTCACAGAATGATATTGGTGAACTAAACTTCATTGTTTTGGGAGAAGTTTTATGTAGCTGCATTTAATAGATTATTATTTATGTATATCCCATAATGAATAATTGAGTTAAATGTATTAGATTCAATTAATGTTTAAAGTACTACCTGTGAACAAATGAACAAATAAAAACAATTTATAGTTTAGTGTAAGAGAAAATTATAGAAAAAGGAAATGTATAAAAATAAACATTTTTATTACAGCAGTATGAAAATTTTTAAACAATAAATACCAGTAATGTGTAACGTTTCCTGATAATTTTTTTTTTATGTGTGTGCTAATGCAAGTATAAAGATAAATATTTTCTGTAGATGGCAAATTAAAATACTTACTTTTTTAGGTCTCTAATTAAAAGATTATGTAACACAGTTTAAAGACCAGAATTAGATTTATTTATTTAGAAATTAATATTTCGTAAAAGTTAAAAAAAAACAAACAAGAATGTGAGTTATTTACTAATCAGAGATAAATAAAATTTTTAGCTATATGAACAGTAGTAGTTCTTGTCCATTTTGCATTGAATTTAAAAAATTGAAATCTATAGTGAAATTGAATTAATAGAGAACAAAAATCCACCACATAGAATTGAAAATTTGTACTTGATTAGCCAGAACCAAAGTTCACCATATTGTTTTAGAAGTAATATAAGCACTTTTTCCATGGGCACCAGGAATTACTGATGCCCATAAGAGCATCAAATTGCTTTTCATCAAGAAGGCACTTCCTCTATCCTCAATTTTTAATACTTTTTTATTCTTAACTTTTTTTATTATAAGATTGTCAGATGAAAATGACAAAAAAAAACAATCTTTAGTTTGGTCAGCAGCAGCAAGATCTCAAAGAAAGAATTTAAAGATGGAGTAAAATGTAAAGAGCGAAATATGTAACATATAGTTGACAAGAGACAGATTGGAAATTGTTGATGAGATCAAATTTAACTCATGTAAGAAGAGATCATGTGTTAGCTTAATGATGGAATCTATTTACTACTGCAGCTTTCCATCCCTTATTTAAGAAAACAGCAAATATCATTTTGAAGCAGAAAGTTTTATGAAAAATCTTTTTGATATATAGTTTGAAATGAGCAGGTTTTAAGATAAATCATAGAATGAACAATACTGCTTTAAATTTTTAAATTGAAGAATTGTGTTCTTAAACAATTTATTTAGATATCAAAAGTAATTAATTTTGAAAGGAGAAAAAGACTTGAGTACATAATGCAATTACATTCATTTAACAGTGTGATAAAAAAATGGGATATCACATTAAAAATTATTTGCAACTCAATTTTAAATTAATCAAATTGTATTATAGAGCCACTGTTTGCACCTTTTTCAAGGGAATTGCTGGTGGCACAGTTATTCAAATTGCTAGTCTGAGCAAAATAACAAAATGTCTTATATTATGTAATCAATTCCAAAATTATATTGTTTATTATGTTGTTTTTATCAAACGTGGTAGTTTGTAAGTTCCATAATTTTCAAGCATTTTGTTGAAACCATGGTTTTTATAATCTTCATGTAAAATTTACATGTTGTGATTATAATTTTTGGTGTGACATTATTTGAATAAGTGAATTTTGTTTTGTGTAGTGATGTGTTCCTTATATTTTTAGGTGAATGTGATCTTATTTTTGTTTGATGTGTGTGGTTTTAAGTATAATTATTAAGTTTAGTATTTATATTCCCGGGTGCTGTTTATCATTGTATGTTTAGTAGTTTGATGTGACATTTTGTGTACAGTATGTTTTTAAATTGGTACAGCCAATAAAGGCCATCATCTTTTAACACTCATGGTTTATTAATTTTTTTTTAAACTTAAATTTATAAATGTAATACTTAAAAAACAAAAAAAATTAGTATTGCATACAATCTTTGTAAACTGATAAATAATTTTTGTAAAAAATGATTAAATTTTTAAATTAAACCATCAATGTTAAAAATGACAAATCAAATGATTTTTTAATCAAGATCTCTTACAACTCATATTACAATGGTTTCAGTTACTCTCGTGGCAATTTTGAAGAGGATAAAGAGCTAATCACAAGTGTAACTGAAAACAAAATGATGTCACTTTTAATAACCTGTACTAAATAAATTTGGTTAAGTTTGTCATTTAAAAAATTAACAGCTTTAAATAATTTTCTTTGCCAATCATCAACGGACAAAACTTACTATTATTATATTTAAAAAATTTATTTTACTTGAAGATAGAATTACATTAATAAAATATAATATATATTAATAAATAAACCACTAAATGGCGATAAGCCATATAAACTGGCTAAACAATATGAGAGGAATAAGAAATAAATAAATAAACGTTTTATTCTGATTGGAAAATAAAATACATTATGTAAAATAAAATCAATATAAGATAAATATAAATATATACAATATATATAAAAAAATATTAATTATGAGATAAAAAAAAATCCATATTAATTATTTAAATCAAACACATGAAATATGTTAAGATAAACAGATGAAATATAAAAATCTACAATTTAGAAGCCACTATTGAAAATTACTTTGAGCATATTCATGAACATGTTGACTGGGATGCAGATAAATCATTTTATTTTCATTTATTTATTTTTTTAATTATTTAAAAAATCATTGGTAGAGTAATATAGTTTCCATAAAACAAGATCCTTTAATTATATTTTAAATAAATTGATGGGAAGATTTTTCAAATGGTTCAGCAATATATTAAAACTGGTAATTTATTAAGAAGCAAAATAAGGCTTGTGTTTATAAGTTAACGCAGTGTGTTGCATTACATGAAAACAGTTCTGTTGTTTATAAAGGTGAATATTATTGTTTATTTAGGAATAAGTGACTATTCTTTTTAGCAATGATTGCACATGCATAAACACAAACTAGATTAACATATTCAAAGATTAACGTATTCAAAACAAAGTAACATTAAATTTTCTAAATACTGGATTATATGATTCATACTTATGAGTTATGTATGGGAATTATGGGTTAATGTAGAAAATAATTATGTAGGAGTACATAATTTAAAGCTCATTCTCTGAGTAACTACGGCTGAGAACAAGTTTACAATTTGACATTACTTTAAAAGATTGAAAATGATAACAGCTAATCTTTAAGGAGACAGAAACAGAGTCAGAGAGAGAGAGAGAGAGAGAGAGAGAGAGAGAGAGAGAGAGAGAGAGAGAGAGAGAGAGAGAGGGAGAGAGAGGGGGGGAGTGAGAGAGAGAAATAATATTGTAAAATTACTAATAATTGTTTATATTAATACTTACTATTTATTAAATGATAGTCATTATTTAAAATATTTAAAAACATTTCAAGTAAAATGTCATTTATTTTCAGTAACTGACTTCTCTAAGATCTGAAACAGAAAAAATTGAGATATTGTATTATGAATATAAATTTATGTTTTATAATTTTCTTAAATTTACCTTGTATACCAATAACAAATTTATTTTATCAATTTGTTATTTCAAAAAAAACATTTTGTGTGATTCCTATTATATATGGATATGAATAGATACCAAAATTCAGTTTCTTTTTTATGGTTGCCTTAACAGAAGTAGAAGTTTATTAACTTGTAACAATGTTATGTCAAATAGAATAAAAGGAAAAGCTCTTGTAGACATTATTGCATTATTTATTTGATGACGTACTATAATAATTAAAATATGTTTTTTATTAACATAAAAACAGTGAAATAACATTAAAAAAAAATACTTTGCTCTCATTATTATAAAATTACATATTTTTGTAGATTATGTAAGCAATAGTTCTCTGTGTTACTTCATATATAATTAAAATAACTATTCTGGTAATTTCATAAAGGGATTAATGAAAATAAGAGGAAGACATTGCCCAGTGTAGTTCATTGAGATAAAATGAGAATAATTATTACACTATAAAAAATAATTATAATGCAAACATTTAAAAGTAATAAATAAATTAAAAACTATCTTATCAAAAGCTATATTAAAAAAAATAATTACCGTTGGCAATTTAATGTAAAAAAGTGTATAATGTAGAAAACAGAAAAATCATTACAAATTACATTAACAATTATAAAGGGCTAAATGAAAGTTGTCTGAATTCATATTATGTAAATTTATCTTATTGTTTAATTTGTACAATATAAATATTCACCAATTTTTATTTGTTTTTTACCTGATGAATTCATAACAGAAACTTAAAAGGAAGTTTGTATTTGGGAATATGAAGATGGAAATTTGTAACATATGAAAAATGCTATACCTGATCATGATTCAAACTCAGAACCTCTGAATGAAAGGTCAAGTTGTTACCACTACCCCAGAGATCAGCTTTGTTACTATATTTTGCTTTTGTAAGAAATCTTTCAATTAAATTTTAGATCTGAGGTTCTATTAGATGGTTTGGTCATTTATTAAAAATACCAATGTAATCATAATAATTAACATTTTAATTGAACTAAAATAATCAGTACGTTTTATAAAAAAAAATCATAAAGTATAATATTTAACATAGATTATAAATAGGATAAATTTTTCCATCTATTAATATGAAAATGAAAGTGATAAACAGAAAATTGAATTACCATTTCAATTTTTTTTAAACTTAAGACTATTATAAATTATTTAAAAAGCTTTTATTTGTTAACAAAGAAAAATATTGTCTATGGATATAATCCAACTAATCAAGTCGTATTTAGTTCCTGTGTTCATTATTGACACAACTGGCAATAAGAAGGGATTATAGTTAATATATAAAGATAATATTTGTATGGGATAATAGTTATAGAGTAATAACACAAGATATAATGATTCATATATATCGACATCATCTAAATGATTTAAATTTTTTTTACTGAGAGTTTCTTCTTATTGGAGGTATCCATAACAGGACAATTTTGCTGTCTACACACTTTTGGGAAATTATAGAAGTAGAGAGTGTGGACACTACAAAAATACACAAAAATCATTAATTTAAGTACATAGATGAGCAGTCTGAAATTTTTTACTGAAAATATTATTCACTTTGCATGAAAAATTATAATAAAGAAGAAGCAGAAGATAAAATAAAATGTCAGTTCCTTGTTCAAAGGAATCTTTAATTTAACTATCTTCATTTTTAAACTTTCAATTGGTTAAAATATTATATTATACCAATAATTCAATAATACTGTTGTACTATGTTACAGGTAATATGTTCGGAGGGCATGTAAGAGCAGTGTTTTCTTTAATCACAGTAATATTTATATTTTGTGTGCTATGTACCTTAACTTCATTTAAAGAGTTACCACTTGATCTTTTACACAGTGATACGCACAATAAAGGAATTAAGGTACAGTATAATATCTAAAAGAAAAATATATGAACTTGATTTGATATTGTTAACACTTACCTGAGATATGAATTTTTTAGCATAATTATAAATGTGTTGATCTGTCAGTACAGATATTTTAATTACAATGAGATCAGTCACATTTAAACCTGTCTAATACTCATTAATTTAGTATTTAAATTTGTTTTTTCTTTAAGCAAAGAACTTTCAAATTAAATACAGATGTATTTTTTTAATTAGATAATAATATAAAAAATTAATTAGGCAAATTTTTTGTGACTGCTAGAGTAATGCAGAAAAGTTGTCTGTGCTATCTTGCAACTCATGTAAACATATATAGCTCATATAGGTATTATGATATTTGAAATTTAATAAAACACACACACAAACACACAAATGTTTATTTGAAGATTATGTATATTTAGTATACAGTAAATGAGCCGACCTCCGTGGCACAAGTGGTAGCGTCTCAGCCTTTCATCTGGAGGTCCCGGGTTCAAATCCCGGTCTGGCATAGCATTTTCACACACGCTATAAATCATTCATCTCATTCTCTGAAGCAATACTTAACGGTGGTTCCGGAGGTAAAAAAAAAAATACAGTAAATTACAATAATATATTAAAAGCAATACGTATAATATTTAATTAACATTAATTATTTAAACCCCTAAGACATTAAAGTGACAATGTTCATCTAGACAGCATGTTCATTGTTATTCACTACAAAATCAGTCTAATTTTTAAAAATACAAAAATATTTTAGAGAAAACCTTATCAAAAAATAATACTATCTGATCATGGCCTGACACAGATTGAACTATTGCTTAAAATAAGCTTATACATCTTGTTAGCTTGTTTAGAGGCCATCAATACTGAATTTTGTTTGGTGGTTTATTAGTATACATTTATCTTTAAAATTTATATATATATATATATATATATATGTATATAAATTATAAATCAAATTGATCCACCCAAATACAGAAATATACATTAAATAAGATGACACTTACCTTATTTCATATTTTACAAAAACGTTTTTGTTGAAATCCACATTTTCAGTTGTATTTATTATAATTGTAAACTATTTGTATCAAACTACATTCCACACTTAAATACATTCAAATTTATCAAAAATATAAATTTTTTTATTTAAAAAAAAAAAAACTTTTTTTAAAATATAAATAAATAAGTTAAAAATATTTTTAAAAAAATATATATAATATGACATCAAATTTAGTAAAAATTAAATAAATAAGTAAATGAATAACTAGAATTAAAAGAAATATGTAACTTGGCCAGCCAATGTTACAGTACAGTGTGGATTTGAATTAAATTAAATTGAACTACACATTATCAATATTTGAAAAAGTGCTGCAACTTTAATGATAATGTATAGTTCAATTTAATTTAATTCAAATCTAACATTGGCAGGCCAAGTTACATGTTGCTTTTAATTCTAGTTATTCATTTATTTAATTTTACTAAATTTGACATCATATTTTATTTGTGTATTTTTAATTTCTAATATTTACATTTTAAAAAAGTTTTAATTTTTTAAAAATAAAAATAATTTATAATTTTGATAAATCTGAATGTATTTAAGCATGAAATGTAGTTTGATATGAACAGTTTAAAGTATAATAAATACATGCAACTGAAGGTGTGGGTTTCCACAAAAATGGTTTTGTAAAATATGAAATAAGGTAAATGTAATCTCATTTAATACATATTTCTGTACTTTGATGGATTGATTTGGTTTATAATTTGAATATTAGTACAGAGGAATGAATAAACCCATATTAAAGTCAATACCCACTGACTTTATAAAAAAAAAAAAAATATATATATATATGTGTGTGTGTGTGTATAAAGTGTCCATAAAATAATGGTTAAAATGGTTAATAATGGTTTAAATGGTTATAGCTTCAGAACAAAGAATTTTAGAGAGATGAACTGTACATTAAATAAAAGAGAAGCACTTCAATTATTTGTGTGCAAAAGCCTAGTGCATGCAAGTTATGTTTCCAGTACATGCGTGTTATTCATCATGTTTCAGAGGAAGGTTCAATGTGTGTTGTGGTTTGCTAAGTTTGAGTCAGTTACACATGTTAGGTGTGAATACCGTTGTGTGTACAGTGAAGACCCCATATGAAAATAACATTCAGTGATGGGACAAACAGCTCAAAGAAACATGCAGCTTACTGAAGTCCAAGTCAAACATATCTAGGATAGCCATTAGTGTCTGATGAAATGATTGAAGCTGTGCAAACAAGTTTCTTGTGCAGACCAAAGAAATCCCAGTTGAAGTGTTCTAGACAGTTGAGCATTCCTAAACAACTGTTGATAATGTGTTAAAAAAGGTTGTTAGTTTTCACTGTGTACAATATTCAGTGTGGTGTGCTGTTGGACAAGATTGAGTTACTGGTCACTTCTTTTTTACTAAAAAAAAAACACAATAGTGGGAAACATCTTCCTGGATACGTTAGAAGGGAATGCATTATCCCAAATACCAGAGAATTCCATATTTCAATTAGGTGGAATTCCTTCACATTTTGCTACAATCATGCAGGATCTTCATAACAAAACATTTCTCAGCAATGAGCCGAACAAGAACGGTGGATTGGCTGACCCCCAAGGTCTTCTCCAGACCTTACCCTCATGGATTTCTATTTTTGGGTTTATGTAAAAACAGAAGTGCATTCTATTCAAGTTTGAGATCTGGACCATTTAAAAGAAAGGATCACTGAAGCTGTTTCTTTTATCATGTTGGTTGTTCTCTGCCACGTATAACAAGGGACTTAATATGGTCTTGACATCTGCAGCAACTAAGGGAACACAAATCGATATCTACTGAACATGAAGAAACTTGGAATCTTTCTCTTTCATTTAACAAGTTCATCTCTCTACAAGTACAGTTTAAAAACAATACTTTGTAAAACTTCCAAACAGAATTTTATTATAGTGACTTGTGTATATAAGCAAGATTATAATAGAGGTCGGTTTTTTTTAAAAAACCGTTCAATCTATCTTGGGTGTGTTTGTATTCAGATTTATTTTTTATTAGCTTTTTACTGAAATATTTTAATGTATTTATTCTTAAAATTATGCTAAAAACATTGTAACAATTAAAAATTATATTAATAGAGTCATTTCAATTGAAAAAGTTACAATGATCAGTTTGGGTGTCATAGTTTTACTAAATTGGCAATTAAAGTAATTAATACTTACTAAATTATGTTAATAAAGTAGTTTTATTCTGTTTGCTTTTCAATAAAAATTAATTTAAAAAAATTTTATTTAATTTTTATTGTCTGTAACTGCATCAAATTTTTCAGAATTGAATTCTCTACATATTTTATCTTGAAGTTTTATTTTATTATTGGAAATTTAACAAAATAAATTTATGCCAAATCTAACATGTTCTCAATTCCACTCTTTTGCACTCTATAACAATTTCTTCAGAAAACTTGAAAATACTTTACAAGAGCCATTTTTAAAAAATTTTTTATTAGATTACATACAAAATCAATAATTTTTCTCAGTAATCCCTGTCTGTAGGGATTTAGTATATCATTATGTGAGCTTTGAACAGAAATATGGGCGAAATATTTTACTAACTTTAACTTGAAAATAAAGCATTTCCAAACCTATAAACCTTCTATGTGTCTATGTGGATTTTTTTCATTATGCACTGCAAATTTGCAACTTGGAACAGTACTCTATATTTGGGTCAGTGAAGAATAAAACAGGAAACTACTTCATTTCTCACTATATCCAGTAAATCATAATTTTAATTTCAGAATGGTTTTATAATTCTTGGGAATGATGAGTAACTAATTTTTGAGTCACCTTTAGCCATTAGAGTAATGGTACTAAACAATATATGTATATATTAAGATATTTCAGTACTTATTATAAAATTATTACCTAAACAAAAATAAAAATGTACATAAATGAAAGAATTTGCTCCAACTTTTGTTCTTAGAGTAATTGTCAGGTATGAAATGACATTAACAAGGTTAGCAGTTATGTGAGCATGTTTTTGTAAAGTGATTTTGATTATTTAAAAGGGTCTCTTCAGCGCTTTCACATTTTTTTCCTTGATCTGAATCATTTTGAACGATATTTTCAATTTATAACCATAACCAAACATTTTAAATGTTAAATTTTTGATTTTGTTAATTTACCACCAGAATTGTGTTAAATAAAGGAAAAAACAATGAATAATGTAAATCCAGAACTGTAAGTAGTAATGTAAATAATAATAATAAAAATAAACTGTGAATAATGTAAATTAAAATATGTAAAAGAGATGTAAAATATAGTACATAAAAGTTAATTATTTTTGTTTATTTAGGATGAAGATCTTGGATGTATAATTAATGATGAGAGTATAGAAGTGAAGCCATTATCAAAAGATCAACATACATATGGATCAATGCATGATTATCACAGTGCTACGGGAAATGGATCCCTTCAAGTTCGTAAATTAATTAACTAATAACTTTTACAGTAAAACAAAAGAAACAAAAATTAAAATCAACGTAAATTAAAGAACAAATATACAGACAGATTCAGAAGAAGAGGGAAATAATTTTGGAAGTCATTCTAGAGCTTGAAATAAGGAAAAACATTCACACAAACATACGTCCAAAAACGCATTGTTATTGAGTTACAGCTTGCAAAAAATTTTGCTGGATTTCAGTTCCCCCAGTGAAGTGAGGTTACACTGAAATTTTTTAAGGCATTATATGTGCAGTAGATTTGATGATTTCTTATGTGTTCTGACCTGAAAAGTGGAAGAAAACAGATTCCAGAACTACATCTCCAGTAGTTTTCATGATATCCAATGCAAAACAAAAAACATGTGTTTTTAGGTTTGAAATAGAACTTTTTTATAAATTTTTTATCTATGAATTATCTTACTTCATTGATGAAATGTGTTGGTGCTCCATCAACTTGATATAGATTTCAGTTCATTTCCCCAATGAGAAATTTTTAAGATCTTTAATAAATTCATTGTTTAAAAATCTCAGATAATTTCTGCACGTGACATGTTTTTGTAATGTAAAAGAGCCTATTAATTGGTTACTGATTGTGCCAAAAAGAAAGTTAACTGAAAATTGTTGCTGGAAATCTGGAAATCTTCACACCACCGATGTGAATTCCATGTGTTGCTGCTTATGCAATTACCTTCCTCCGGAAATAGTATGAACAGAATTAATTGGTAATTATTGTTTTTTTTTTCTGGGCGCACAATGAAGTATCATCATCAGTGCCCAGACAAAATATTTATATAGTAAATAAATAAATGTCACCAAGATGGAGGTGTTTCATAAAGGTGAACTTTATGAACATGATAGGTCCATGAGGATTTGTGCATGATCATGGATCAATCCATGAGCATGTAAAGTCTCTAGACTGTACTTTGTGGAATGTTGAGTCGTGCAGAAATTCTTTAGGTGCTTGTTGTAGGACTAAGCTGTACTATCTGAAGAATGTTTTCCCTTTAATCACCATTTACTGCTTGATGTTCATATAAAACAAGAGCACTGGAAAACATTCTCATGAAGATTATTAAAGAACACAGATAGACAAAAAAAAATGTTTAATGTTTCTCTAAGGGTGATAACATTTCTTGAATTGCTTTTTTGCATACATTACAGATCTCTAAATACAATTTTTCTGTCACCCTTAGTTTTAAATAAATTACACTTAAAAAAAAAATTAAGGGAAAATATAGTTAAAATGTATAATTTTGCATGGCTATACCTGTGTTAGAATGATTTTGCTGATGCTTTTCTTTTATAATAGCCTCAGGCACATCCCAAATTAATGTCCAACACTAATCAGCTAGCATGTTACAATTCCATTTCCCTTTATGGCGGCTTTCCATCACCAAAACGTCTTGGTGGAAACATTCACCATGTGCGTCACTTATGTCTCTGAGGTTGTCTGGGAAAATATCCAGATGTGAGTGGAGGAAATGTATTTTCAAAGACATATTACATCCCATAGCTGTGTATGAAGTAAGAAGTTGATTAACAATATTGTGGTAATTGTCGGATTATTGTTTGCCAAGAAAATTTTGCAAACGTCATCAAATGACGCCCAAGTTGCACTTTCTACATCATTTAACACTGAGTTAAATACATCATCTTTGACCAACTCTCTTATTTGAGGACCAACAAATATTCCTTCTTTAATTTTTCCTTCACTTACATTTGGAAATTTTTGCCTGATATACAAAAATCCGGGACTATCCTTCATTGCTTTTACAGAATTTTTCATTAGACCTAGATTGATATGGAAAGGGGATAAAAATATTTTTTTTTATGTTCAACTACGAGCTCATGAATAATATTTTTTCCAATTTGGAGTTAAGTTGTCTCATTTCTTCCACTCTTTGGTAACGTAATGGTTATCCCTTGCTCAGCTCCCCCATTTGCAAAGAAAATACATGTACTTAATTTTGTTTAACTACATGTCTAACAAAATAGCTATAACTTTCAAATTACCACATATGTTCCAGCTATGCTGTTTATAATTTACTTTTTCAAGAACGTCTTTCATCACATCATGTGTCTCTTTCAAATTAATACCATAAGTGATTTGTATCAAAGAATATTTGTTACCATTGTGTAGTAGAACCATTTTTAAACTATACTTGGATAAATGTATGAAAGGACGCTAGTCCTCAGGCTTATGAACTTGTCCTAAGTGCAACATAACCTCATCAATATTTGTGCAATAAACCAAATTATTTTCATCAATAAAATACTGCGAAAGTTCTGAGAAAGGTACACCAGGTGGCTTTGCCACCTGGTGTACCTTCGGCCATCCTCTTAAATATACAGAACAATTGTACATATTATATGAGGAGCATCATTTACACAATTTCAAGGCATTATGACACTACACTGTTAACAAACTTAAGGCAGCAATAAGACTGAATAAAATTGATTCATTCCTAAATCCAGTGCTTAATACAAACAACACAGCTGTGTTTTCAGCTACATGTTTTGACCTGTACAGGCATGATTAATCTTGTCCATGAATGCCCACTTTTCAGTATTAGATATGATGTCATAATATGTGACAATGATATTATGATTTAATTCTTTGTCTAGTATTGTTTATTTATAGCTTACAAATTACGATAACAAAGTTAAACAAAAAATGGGCTAACAAAATACAATATAGCAGCTTAAAATGCTAACTATATTTTGAAAAATGAAAAAAAATCTTTTAATTAAAATTCAAAAATTTTTCGAAAATGGTGGGTGACAAAAAGATTCGGAGTTCATATTCGTTTTCAGCATAAAAAAAAAACAGTTTATAATCACGCATTGCATGTTAGGAAACAAAAATTATGTTATCAGTGTAATCTTCCATTAAAAATTATACAAAATACTTTACAATCTGGAACTACTCCAGGATACCTTATTGATATCTTCCTCTGAAGCTGGAGCACTTACATCGCAAAAGCCGAACTCAAAAACAATATACGCATAATCTGCCTGAGGGAAGAGCATTTTTCAAAACAAAGAATTCAAAACGAATTTCACTTTTTTAAATTCAGATTCAATTGGAAAATTATAAATACAGTTTAAAGTACAATAAACACAAAAATACTGCATAACTTTATTCTCAAAAATTATTAAACATAATCAAAATTACATGAAAAACAACTAAACCGCCTAATGTTTATTATTAACACGTAACCGCAATGTTACAAGTAGTATTCAAACTAACTTCGAAGCATACAGTTAGTATTACCAATCTAATTTTTGGTCCAAAAACAGTTGTTTTTAATTTTTACAAATTCATAGTATTTTTTCTGTTAAGTTTTGTTCTGTTTTGTTTTTAATAATAAAATTTGATTTTTTTTGTTCTTCATATACTTTATTACATCAGTTTTCTCAGAATTAAATACCCTAAAGTCTTGATATTAACATTAACGGATTTATTAGTCATTTAACAAAATTATGCTACAAATCTAAAAACACCGAATTTTTCTGTTTCCGTTGGATAACATGAAAACTACTGGAGATACATTTCTAGCACCCGTTTTATCCGATATTTCGGATCAAGAAACATCAAATTTACTGCCTATACAATGCCTTAAAAATTTCAGTATAACCTCACTTCACCGGTGGAACTGAATCCGGGCGAAATGTCTGGCAAGCCATAACTCGTTAACAAAGTGTTTTTGAACAATGTTTGCGTGAACATTTTTTCCTTATTTTAAGTTGTAGAATCAGTTACCAAACTTTTCTCCTGAATCAATAGTGATTCAGGAGAAAAATTTGGCATATATATAGATATATGCCAAAAAGAGCTGGTAAAACACACAACTTTACTGGCTACGTCAGTCAAGTCGTACAGTACCTTGCACAGCCTTTTTTCATTTTAGGTCAGGGGTCTGTAATTTAAAAAAATTGTAGACATTTCTTTGTAGCTATATATGTGAGCCGGGCTCCGTGGCGCGAGTTATATCGTCTCGGCCTTTCATACGGTGGTCCTGGCTTCGAATTCCGGTCAGGCATGACATTTTTCACACATGCTACAAATCATTCATCTCATCCTCTGAAGCAAAACATAACGGTGTTCCCGAGGGTTAAAAAATATAGAAATAGAACTATATATGTGAAGTTATAAATTTCCATAACTGATTTTTGAAAAATATTTAATCTGATGGAAGATAGATCAAAAGAATAAAAAAAAAAGATGTATTTTAATTTTAAAAGTTAGAGGTTAATTTCTAAAAAATCAACCTCCACAGTAAGTAACAAATTTGCTTCAATAAAGTTTTTTTTAAAATGCATCTGCAGAAAATCAAAATTGCTTTTTACGATATCACTCCATCCTCTCAACAAATTTTGAAAAAATATTAATATGATCAATATATACAAATATTTGATCCAAATTTGAAGAAAATTGGTTTGGTTAATCCTGTGACCCGTACTTTCCTCTTTAATATAGCTATTCTAGTTATATTTGCCAGGAAAGTAATGCATATATATACACAAAACATATATATGTGGTAAGTTTTTTAAAAGTCATTCAAATGCAAGAAATGTACTGATAGACCAATACAATACTGTATAAAACAAAATTCATTTTGAATTATGCATGTACAATTAATTATTCTTCAAAGCATATTTTCTTAAGTTTGACAGCTACAAATCAAAGTTTTAGACAATATAATATTAGTCACTAGTCTTTATAATATTACTAGCAGAATCTATAATGCAATATAGAACAAAATTATTAACGTTTTATCAATATTTTTACTTTTTTATTAATGTTTTATTATTATTAATAAAATATTGTAAAAACTAAAAAGATAATTTTCTATATTGATTATTAAGAATTATTGGTATCATTTTTTTATATGAAAGTAAAAATTTAATTAGACTACAGAAGTGTTAGTGGCAATGTGTACTTAGTATATATTGGATATCTTTTACTTTAAGTTAGGTTTCAACTCGCTATTTTAAATTACTCTTGTTTTAAGTCCTATTTTAAGTTAGGTTGTATTCCCAAAAGAACTTGTTTTTAGTTATTGCACTTCTATACTCGACCATTACATGTATATGTGTGGTCTAAAATGATTTTTGATTGAAAAATATTTTTACTTTACTGAAGAATCCTTTCATAAATAAAATAGACATTTTTTCACTCCTGGAATAATATACACCATCAAAAACCAACAGGAATATTACTGTTTTCAGTTTCAGGCATTATCTTGCTCCCTAATCATATTATTTAAAAGTTAGTACTTCCAACTCGCAGCCTGATGTGAAATACATACTTGAACTAAATTAATTTCATAAGACTCACTTATGGGTATAATTTGGGCAAAAATGAAATTTATTTTTAATTTAAGCAATACCTTTGGTATGACCACATTTAGTACTCATGTCCTCTTGTATAAAATTACTGTGACTATATTTAGTACATTTTTTACATATGGTCTGAATACATAAAATTTGTTATAAATATTTGACAAGAAGCTGAGTATGAAATTTGCAGGTGAAATTTTCTCTGAATATCTGTAGTTTTGAAATAAAATTAAGATTAAAATTGGTAAACACTACTTGAGAACTTTTTCTTAAATAAAAGATTCTGATATTTTTCTATAAAATAATTTATCTTCATAAAAAAGCCCTACTGTTAATTCCTAGTATAAGTTATTGGAAGAGTTCATTTTTGCAGAAATCAGAATAAAATAACT
Organism: Lycorma delicatula; assembly: GCF_047948215.1. NCBI lineage: Eukaryota > Metazoa > Arthropoda > Insecta > Hemiptera > Fulgoridae > Lycorma > Lycorma delicatula. Next base: position 81,243,483 of record NC_134463.1, read on the forward strand.
TTTTCCATAGGAACAGCAAGGTCAAGATCTTCACTTACTTCAGAAGATTAGCTTTCAAATGATACAGCCTACTTCCAAAATTTCCTTCTCGATCATTTTTTATTTTGTAAAAATGAGGATTTTTTTTAAATGACATGAAACCTAACATGAACTAAATAACTACCAGCAACAATAAATAAATAATAACTTTATTACATAGTAACTGACACTTTCACATTGTACAAAAAGTAAAATAGGAATAAGTAATTATTTTTCTCAAAAACAACATTCTGTAATGTAATATTAAGCTAGCACTATAAGATAGTATAAATTTTAATGGACTGTTTAGTTTATGAATTCTTGCATAACAGCTATTCAACTAATTAAAAGTAATATACCATTTTTGTTCATAGAGGGTCAACAAAACTGAAACCCATGCTAATTTAGTAATTTATTGGAACTTTAGTGTGTTATCTATCCATTTGAAGTAATTACTTTTATGATCACAGTGGTACAAAAGATTGAAACCAATCTTTACATGTGAGCAAAATCAGTACACATGATTCATTGAGTCAAACAACTTTATACACCATCTGGTACACACAGGCTGCTAGTAAAACTAAATTTGTATCAGATTATAGGAGTTGAAATGTTAATGCAAAGAAGCTTATTGAAAATATCTAATAGTCTTACTCCTAAATTTTTTTTTTAGAAAATTTATTGATTAGCATGAAATTGCATCTGTATTAAGTTTATATTGTTTCTGAGATAAAAAAAAAACTAGTATGGGAAGTGTGAAGAGCTACTTTTTTCTATAGATGACAGTTAGTTTTTCAAATTTTTCATCTGGTAATGTTATTATCTTATTTTCTTACATTTTACAATCTTTAATGATTTTAAAAAGGAAAGAAGAGGAAAATTGTAGATAAATTGGTTTTTATCTATGATATTTTGGATATACGTCATTTGTTTAAATAATTTTCAAAATTACACTGGTCAACATGATTTTTTTCTCACGAGTACCAATAGGTTTTTTACCAATGCAGTTTTTTATCTTGTTTTCAAATATGTATTCAACATTTCTCCATCACCCATAGTTTTTTGTAATTTTAATTTTTTTAAAATGTTTTTTCATCCATTTTTTATTGTCAAGTAAAAGCTCCTAGAGCACTGTAAATACTATGGAACCAAATGAGCTAACTCAAAGGGAAGCATTGCTACTATTGCACAGGTTCAGATGTGTATAGACATGTACAAACGTGATCTAGAGTAGCACACATTCATTAGAATGATGTCAGGTGTGAGATGGAGGTGAATCGGTAAACATATCATTGTGAGTGCTTTACGTGTCTGAATTACTGTGTATTACATATTTACAACTTCCTTTTAATTAGTCGTTAGTTACAAAATGCCTAGAGTTTGTTTAAATCATCCTAACAATTTTTGTTATGTATGTGGTGAAGTGACGCTCAAGTCCCAAACGCGAAACCTTACTTCATTAGTGAAAAGGTGTTATGAACTCTTTATTTTGGGTGTATAGTCGGTAACCAAACAAGGGCCTGCCCCCCACATACCTGTTATTTATCATGTTCTAGGCTTCTCACTGCATGGAAAAATGACACATGTCACATGCCATTTGCTATCCCTATGATTTGGAGGGAACCCAAAAATCATTTTTCTGACTTTTATTTGTTTTAACAAACATTAAAGGGATTATGTCAAAATCAAAACATACAGTGGTGTACCCTAACTTGCAATCTGCAATGAGACCAGTTCCACACTGCGAAGAACTGCCCATACCAAAGCCTCCAGAACATGTGACTTTAGATGAAGAGAGCTCAGAGTCTGATAAAAGTAAGGATGTAAAAAAAAAGATTCTGTTGATACAAATTTTAAACAAAGCATTTCATCTGAACCTCATTTACTGACAAGAAAATCCTAATGATTTCTTACGAGATTTAAAATTATCCAAAAGGCAGTCTGAAATGCTTGCATCCTGGCTAAAAGAATGAAATCTTCTTCAAAAGAATACAAAGATATGTACTTATCATAATATTCATTCTGAATTTAAAAACTATTATTCTGAAGAAAATCGCTTAGTGTTTTGTAATGACATTTCTTCTCTTATGGAGACACTTTATAATAAATATAACTCTACAGAATGGTGCTTGTTCATTGATTCCTGTAAAATGAGTTTAAAAGCTGTGCTTCTGCATAATGGCAATAAATTTTTATCAGTATCTGTGGTTCACTCTGCTAATATGAAAGAAACATATGAAAACTTTAAATTTATATTGGAAAAGCTTCAATATGCAGTGTATGAATGGGATTTGTGGTGATTTGTAGGTAATTGCACTTATTCTTGGTCTACAGGTTGTTACACAAAGTACAGTTGTTTTTTGTATTAATGGGATAGTAGGGACAGAAAAACCCATTTCATTAGAAAAGAATGGCCTAAATGCAAATCACTCATTCCTGAACAGAAAAATATGAAACATGACCCATTGTGTAATCCTAAAAATGTATATCTACCTCCATTAAATATCAAACTAGGATTAATGAAGAATTTTGTCAAGGCCATGGACAATATTCCTGGTTTTATGTACTTAAAACAGAAGTTTCCTAAAATTAGTGTGCAAAAATTAAAGAAGGAATATTTGTGGGTCCACAAATACAGTCACTAATGCACGATGAAAAGTTTGAGGAACTATTTAATCCACAGGAGAAAGCAGCTTGGCAAGCATTCAAAAATGTTACTCAGAGTTTTTTTGGGAAATCGAAAGGTGGAAAATTACCATCATATTGTCAATGATGTTATAAAAATTTGGGTTGTAATGTGTCCTGAAAAGTACACATCCTGCAGTCGCAACTAGATTTCTTCCCAAAAAATCTTGGTGCAGTGAGTGATAAGCACGGTGAACACTTTCATCAGGAGATTTCAGCTATGGAAAAGAGGTATCAAGGCAAATGGAATCCTAATATGCTGGCCGATTATTGTTTGACCATCAAGAGGGATTCTCCACAGGCAAAATAAAGCAGAAAATCATAATTTCTTACTTTCTAGGCAAGTCAAATATTTAAATATTGTATAGTTAAGAATCCAGAAAGTATTAAAATGTTTGAAATTATGAATGCCTGCCTCTTAGAAATTTTGTGTGTTGGGAAAAACAGATATCATATTTGAATTCAGGAGAAAAAATATTATCAGAATCAGATGTTTTTCAATCCTTTTAGGTTCCCCAGTGCTATTACAGTATATATCTCTGTTCATTACTACTGATAAAATAGTTGTGATTCAGGAGGCATTACTTTTTTATTAGAATTTTTTTTTATATTCTACAAAATTACTTTGTGATATAAAGATTTTTAAACAGTCAGAATGAAAGAGCACATGGCAATAAGCACACCAGGAAACAGAAATTGGAAACAGTCTGAATGTTCTTTAATGTGAATCTGCAATTATTAATTCTGTAACACGATTACACCTATACTTTTCATTCTTGTTAAAAATATACTATTAATAATTGATTTATAAACCTTGAATAAAGTGGTAAGTTACTGCAGATACACAAGCTTTGTCTTCTTAAAGCAATAAGAAAAAGTAAAAGAAACTACCTCTTTGTTTTATAATCTGTTTGGTGGTTCTGCTATCTTCAATTCAGAATTTTCTGGGTTCAAACTTTGGTAAGTGTTAGCTCTTTCTCCATTCTTCAAAATACATCTCTTATCATTAAAAGGAAAATATCTCTGATTCAAAATCTGCCTGTAAATGTCAATATAAATAATTATCTACACTTTCATTACAATTTTACATTTTATTTTCATTAGGACTCTTTTATTTACTTTCTGCTTGAATTCCAAAAGAAGTAATAAAAAAACAAACCTTCTTCCTTTTTAATGTTTTAACTATTTATTCTGAGCATGTATAAATAAAAAAACCCAAGAACAAGCTTTCAGTTGCAGTAAACGTTTTTCAAATGTTTTACAATTTCTTTTACCATAAAATAAAGCCCTATTCACACTGCAAATATTCAAAGTATAACAGTTACTAAAAGGTTTTGTTAAGGCATCTAGGAAACAGTTACTGGTGTCACACACTAGCAATTATTTGTGTTATACTTTTCCTTAACACCGACCAAAGTTGATTATTATTTATTATATTGTTCGTTATGTAAAATTATATTGAGTAGAAATACAGGAAAAAATGTGTATACTGATTACTACTGGGACTAATAAAAACAGGTCATGTTAGAAAATTGCCACTATTCAGAAACGTAGTATATGAAAAAGGCATCTTTTTATAGCTGCTACTCATGCTGTTCTCATATTTTTATCATTGATACTTCAAATTGTGGAGATTTAATCTGAGTATTGAATTCTACAGTAATTATTTTATTGTAAAAAAAAAGAAAGAAAAAGTCAAGTTACAACATAACAGCAACAACAGGGAACATGGAATTTCCTGGTCACTTCAGGCAGATGGTCAGATTACACAAGTGATCACATTAAAAAGGTATAATATACTATGATTTAAGAAAGCTCAGTTTTCATTTTATCTAAATAATTTATTAATAGTTTTGGATATTTATTAATTAATATCAGTTAGATGCCTAATGTTTCTAAAACCCCTTCTATAAATGTTAACTCAGAATTAGTAATTGAGGTTATATACACATAAACAATTTTATATTCATGAAGATTTGCTTTGCTGATAGCATTTTATATCTTAATGATGACAGAAGCTTATATTTGGGTCTATTCAGAAATGAATTTCTGGTTAATATTTTTCTGTTGTCTTAAATAAAACTAACATTTTTTTTATTCTATACTGAAATTAAATTTCAAAACGTATAAAAATCAATGATGAATAATAATTGTTTTTTATAATTTTTGTTACTGTAAACGTTCTCAGTTTGCTAGTCTTGGTAAAATTATTACTGTATTTTGCTATGTATTAAAAAATGTTGTAAGTTTTAACTAAAAATATGTAAAAAAAATAGACAAATATTTTAAAAAATTGTCTTCTAAAAGTAAATATAATTGCATTTTTTTTGTAATTTAATCAGGAGACTATGTTCGCTGACAATGATTTACCACAACAAAAAACAGATTTATTGAAAAATCATGACAATGGGCACATCAATGCAAATTATGTTGAAGATATTCCACCTATACAAGACCACACAGTTATTCCTAATCTGGAGGTAAGCATAACAAAGAATAATTTATACTTTTTTTAAAGAATAATTAACACAAAATTTTCATATATTTTTAAAGAAGATTGATAAGAGGCATGGCTAAATGAGATGCATACTTTTGCCATTAGGCTTATTGTATAACCACCAGAGAGAAAGCAAAAAAATCTGAGAATTGGTTCACATTAGCTTTTATCATCAAAATTCCAGCACTCTGAGCATTGAAATACATTCAGATTACACCCACAGAGTGGGAAGAATATGTAGAGGATTAAGCAATGGGTGGGTGGTGAAAAACGGCAACCTGCTCAACATAGATCATAATTTACTATCATGTTCAAGACCCAAATTTTTATGATTATTCATTTATGTTCACACAAGTATGAATTCATTTGTTTAATTAATTTGGATGATATTTCTGGAACTATTATAATTAAACTGGTGTAGTTTTTTTGTTTGGAAAAAATAACCTGGAATTTAAAATGAATTTGGTATTTTTAGGGTGAAGTATTCTCTAAAAATTCTTATGCTTTCAAAACTGCAGGTATTGTTTCAAATTATTTAAACTTATTTTATATATTTTTTGGGTAAAGATCAAAATAATACATACAAATAATACAGTCTTTTAGTAAAACAAATTCACAATAATTTTTTCTAATTGTTCACATTATGAAATAATTAAAAATACATCAATATAACAGATTAATTCTTTATTTATTTTATTTAATGTGAAAAATGGAAAACATGACACGGAGTTTGAGATTTAAAAATGACTTATTATTGATGTGAGTTTGAGGAGTAAACATTGGGTATATAAATCCGAAATGTAAAATTTCCATGTTGTGGTTAATATTTTGGCATATGTCCTGTTTTTATTAGTTGTTCATGTTACATTTTTCAAAGGTTTAATCATATTTATCATTCTTTTCCCAGAATTATATTATGATTGTGTTAACATAATTAAAGATTCGAGATCAAGTGTTCGTACTGAGTGGATGTGGTTTTCTGAAGCTCTGATAAATTATATTAAAGTTATTGAACAGCATGTCATGGCAGATTTTTGATTAATTAAATTAACTTACGCAGTGTTTTACTTTATTTTCTTTTGTAATAAATGTGTATTATTTGTTTTATTTGAACTTTATACATTTTTTATTAATTTTGTTTTTTAACAAAAACTGTGAAGTTTTAAATAGTCAAATGTATATTTATGCCTAACATTAAAGATTATTTTTCACTGACAAGGAGTACAAAAGAAATAGGTCAAATAGTTTACCAGAACAATTATTAAGCTTGTGAAAACAAAACAAAAGTGAGGGCTTGAAATGTTGGAGCCGGCAGTTGTGTCTATGAAAGAGATCGAATGGCTATTTGATTGAAAAAATTAGCTGTATTTGCCACCAAAGAAGATATCGGTTTAATTATTATTAAAGGACTTATACTTTATGTAAGGAAAATCATGCACTAAAAGACAAAGTGAGCGGTCTTAAAAAACAGAATTGGGAAGTACAGTGTAAACTAATTATTTAGAAAATAGAAATAGAAGAAATAATGTTATCATTAAGGGGCTTTAATGTGAAGAAAACTGGAATATCACAGAAGTTGTTAAAAAATGTTGTGCCGAAAGGTTGGGAATGAGTAATGAGATTTAGGTAAATTGTGCATCTCCCCTTGGGATAAATCTTAAAGACTGGCCAGCAGTTGCACATTTCCTGGACAACTGTATCTTTAAAAATGTGCATAAACTGAAGGGGATGGAATATGTAGTGCACAGGGACTTCTCAGAAACTATTTAATTTTAATTTTACTACTTTTTTTAATTAAAAAAGAAATAAAAAAGGCATTACCGATAAAGGAAGTTTTTATGCAAGGAATTTTTAAGAGTGTAAAGGAAAATATTTACTTTACAATGGAAGATGACAAGCTATAAACACAGACTGTGACGACGGAATACGTGAATCATTGGAGCTATTGGGGCACAACTACTCGCACGTGATAATATTATAGGCAACTGGAAAACGAAGGAATAAGTGAGTCAAGTAAATCAGTCTGCTAGACTGACTTAAGGGTCCAGAGTTAGATAAATTAAATATTGTGTGTTATAATGTTGCCAGTCTCAAAGGTAAGCACTTTAATTTCCTTTATTATCTTAAGGGTTATGATATTTTTGGTCTTGTAAAAACTCATTTTGAAAGTGATAATGTGGAAATATATTCAAATCTTTTTCAGAAGTATATATTCGGTTGGGAACAAGCAATTAGAGAGAATCAGTCTATGGTAGGACAAAGGGGATGTTAATAGGTTATAAATCGGTCTTAAAAGACAGTATTCAGTTAGATAATACGAGGGGAGTATTGAGAATAATGAATACTTTTTGGTATTTGCATAATTATCGGAAGGGAGGAGGTTGAATGCAGAATGGATTGTGATTTTCTCATGCTGGGTGATTTTTTTAAGGAATACTATTTGAAAAAAAAATTACCTATTTAATGGGAGAGTGCAACGTACAAAAAACAGCTGAGCAGCCTATTCCTGGGGAATTATATCAGGATTGTAGTAGTCAGTAATTTTTTTGAGTTAAAATCCTCAAAAGACAAAGTTATTAATGCTGAGGGGAGTTCTGTATTAAATTTATTTAATAATAATAGTAATTTATTTATAATTAATGGGCAAGCAAAGGTTGATGAAAAGGCTAAATTTACTTACATAACCTTAAAGGGTCATCTGTTCTTGATTATTGTTGATTTTCTTTGGATGGTGTAAATTTAATAAAAAAATTGTTTAAAGTTAGAACAGATATATTTTCTGATCAAATGCCAATAGAGCATAGGTGAAGTTTTCCTAAACTGAAGTGGAGTCATAGTATGGAGGCAGATTTACAAGTAAAGTAACACAATAAAGGTGTAAATATTGATCCTTCCTTTGGAGGTAAATGATGCAAGTGGTTTACTTAAGAACTTAATATATAATGCAGTAGGTAGAATGATAAATTAACTCATATTAGGTACATTTATAATAGAAAAAGCTGTAAGCAGGTATGGTTTGATGGCGAATGTGATTTAGTCTGGTTCAAATTGTTTAAATTGCTAAAACAGTATCGAAAGAATGGAACTGGTATGGTGAGGAATGAATATTTGTATGTTCTTAGTTATTTTAAAGCACTATATAAACAACAAGAAAGGAATACTTTTATTAGGTAGTCAACAAATTTAAGAACACTGAATAACGTTAAGAATGTTTCAGATTTTAAAAAATAATAACTTTAAATGTGACCCAAAAATAAAAACACAACAATGGGTGGGCTATTTTCAAAAATTATTTGACATAAATGTAGAATATGAAACAATACTCTATGCGGTCCCTTACTATCCTGATTGTTCACCAGATGGTAATGTAAGTCTTGATGAACTAAAAGAGGTTTTTAATAAAGCTTTGGGACTGGATCAAATTCTGTACAAGTTTTGTAGAGCAGCACTTATAGAGTATCTTAATTTAATTTTTAGGTTTTTTAATAATATATGTATATAAAATCATGGAAAGGTGCCAGAATCCTTCAAGACGTTGATTATATTTCCTTTATGTAAAAATGGTGACATTTCAGTGGTAGGAAATTGCACGGGTATTTTGTTTATTGATGGGATTGCAAAATTATTTACAGGAATTTTATTAAACAGACTAGAATAATGGGTATCTTTTAACAAAATTTTAATTGAAAATCATACAGGGTTTTGAAAGGGTTATTCGACGACAGATAATACTTTTAATTTAGTAAGTATTTTAAATTTGGGCTTAAAAGATAAATGTGAAAAAGTGCTTTTTTTTTTTCTTTTTTTTTTTTTTTTTTTTAGATTTTATGGCTGTGTTTGGTAGTAAACGTAGGAAGGCAATTTTCTATAATTTGTATAGTGTGAAATTATCAAGTTAAGTTTGTTATTATGTTAATGAATCTGTACAAAAGTACAATGTCCTAAGTACAGTGTAATGGGGGTTTCTTGTCAAAATTCAAAATGTGTAACAGGATCAAAGAAAGCTGTTTGGCATTTTCCTTGTTTTTTGCTTTATTTATTAATGATCTTCATGAAGAATTGGGGGATGGTATGGAGATAGATCAGTTATTGGTCCGGGTGTTGCTGTATGCAGGCAAAATTGTGATTTTAGCATCTAGTCCAGGAATTCTGCAATATATGATCAATAATATGAAGCAGTATTGTGATAAGTAGAGGTTAAACATAAATTAAAGAAATCCAAAATTGTGGTATTTAGAAGAGGTGGGAAATTAGGAAAAAAATGAACAGTGGAAACGGACTAAAATGGTATTAAACAGTGTTTAGGATAATTTTTATGTCCAAATAAAATTTTGGTGTCTGCTAAGTGGGCAGTGCAAGATAAATAGTGGCATAAAGTTGGGTTTTTGAATATAGATTAATTTGAAGTGTTCCAGAAATTTGCCACTAAAAAATCCTTGGAATGGTTTTTAGTGTGCCTAATTGTTGTATATATCTTGAAACTGATCTGGATTTACTGTTGAAATTTTTTTTAAATTTACATATTAACTATATATTGAAAGTTTTTGAACTTCTGGATTTCAGACTGCCAAAAAAATTATTTGAACTTACTGTATTTAACGAAGTGGGTTAGTTTAAGTAGTGGCAAGAACCGGCAAATAAATATGATTGTAGATTATGTAATAATCAAAAGGAATGTTGGGATTAGTTATACTTTATATTAGGGAGGAAGCAAGAGGTAGATTGAAAGAGCACAACAAACTGAAAATAATGTTTTGTATAAAAATCTTATTTGCATTTTAGGCTTTATGTCATATATTGTGGATGAGTGTGAGTAAATCATATATAAGGGTAAATTTTAGAGTTAGATGTGGGCAACTTAGTTTAATCAATGGGCTGGATAGGCACATTTAATAATCAATAAACTTAATATCGGTAAATTCTTTCTTTTTTCTGGGAAAATGTATTTTACTTTAACGTTTTGAATTATTTGGGGTCATCAGGTAAAAAGAAAAAATTATATTTTTAAGAATTTGGCAGATAGGTTTGGTCATGTCATTGTTTGCTAAGGGTAGCTGATTTATATATATATATGTTTATGTATTTTTGGACTGATTTTTTATTGTTATTATTGTATTTTATAATACATAGCTTTATCTAAAATTTAATTTTTTAATGTATTTATTTAATTCTGTATATTATTGTTTAATAAAGCACACTTTATCAATATTATTATTAATGTAAATAAATAATTTATAAGATTTTATAAATATATTTAATCTATGATTTTTATTTTGTAACAATTTTTTTTTTATTTGGTTAATAGGAAGGAGCACCCCCATCACTTACAGAGTACCTGTTATCAATTCTCTATATGCCATATTCATTAAAGGTGTTATGTTTAACAAACCTATTTTGTTGGATGTCACATGTATGTTATTCATTATATTTTACTGATTTTGTTGGAGAAGCTGTATTCCAAGGAGATCCTAAGGTAAATTATTACGATTTAAAAAAATTGACTGCTTTTAAAATTATAATTATAAAAAAAAATTAATGTTGACACTTATCTTTCAAAATTTATTGAACTTCAAACTGTAATACGTGCTAGAATAGTAGTAAAGATAACTTTTATTCAAAAAGTTATGAGTTCAATCCCATATAGGTAAACATTTAGTATTATTAGTGATGCGCTGGTATTACAGTCATGTAAACTATTGTAATAATTCATTCCTTGCAGGACAGGCAAGGTTCAAGCTCTTGTTACTAAATCCAGTAACTTTTAATGGGATTTCAGCAATATTATTACTTATGCATTTTAGTCATGGAGAGTTCATGTAATGTTATTGTCTCAATACTCTATTCAACAAATCAACTGATTAACTGAAGTTGAACTTATAGTATTTTCTCAAATTAAGCGATAAAGAATAGGAGAAAAGATGAATGTTATTATTATTATTATCTTTAATATGCATGTCAACCAGAACTGATTACAGAAGTAATTAATTAGAAAGATAATTTTTAATCCTTCAAAATGAACACAGTGTGGGAAAAATTAATTACAACAAATATCCCATGCACAAACTTCAAGATAATGTGATATCAAGAAAAAAATAGGATTAAATAAATATTGATTCATATAAATGTTAAAATAATTGAAACACTAAATAAAGCTCATTTAATGTAGTAGAATTCACTGATAAAAAATACTTTAGAAAGACAAAAATACAAAATAAAACGTGACACAACACAACATAGAAATAAATAATAATCTACAAAAAATACATCTTTTAAAAAAAATATGGACTAATGTAATATTCAGGAATACATAGCACCCCTGTTGTGGCTTTGCCCACGCTACATGGTTACTTGCATTTCCTATCACGGTCAATTTTTTTTTATTTTATGATTTTTGGTTAAGGAACTGGAGGCAGGTTTAGCCAGTTGCATCACACATATAGTAACAGTGATAGTGGCTATGTTGGTAGAGCTGCTGTGTCATACAACATTACACCACTTTAAAACCAAAATTAAAAAAAAACAAAAATGGTTTTTTGGATATTTATCTGAACAGTATTTCCAAGCCCAAATCTACTGAATATTTCATTTATTATGGTTGGAAATGGAGAAAATCTGCAATCATTGTTCAAATTTTTTTTACCGCCCTTCATCCCTTTCAAGGTCAAATTTTGAAAAATCTAGAAATTGGTTTTCAGATATTTAAATGAAGATTATATAAATAAAAAATCAAGCTGATATCTTAATTTTTTACCAAAAAATTATAAAAACAACCAGGTTTAAAAAAAAATTAAATCTATTTAAATCCCTTTTAGCTGGGAATTTCTTAAAATCTGGAAATTGTTTTTTTAGATATTCACCTGAAGATTGCACACACTAAAAATCAAGTTGATATCCCTTTTTTGATAATAATAGTGCATTTATTAATCACAAAAAACATTACAAAAAATTGATGAAGTACAATGATATAAAAAATACCACTCATTTAGTCTATTTACCTCTAAATTATCTACACACATTTGGCATAACCCTAGGTTGGCTTAGTTTTAAAAACTATAGCCTCTTTATTAAATAATATAAACAACAGCTATTAATTAAATTCTTCAATTAGATCTTTTCTGTACATTAAAGCAATCGTTATAAATCTTATTAAGTTGTACCAGTCACCCCCATTTAAAGGTATTACAATTTCCTGCTCCTCTAATATTGTACACAAAAGATACAATCTATGAATATTTCCCAAAACCAAACAACTGCTTTTGAAGTGATCTGTAGCTTTTATTCCCTTGAGTTGCACAATGATTACAACTAGGAGCTCCCTTCCCCTCCTGGATGACTGTTTTGAAAAAGTATAACACTCCTTGTCTTTATATTGTACTCATAAAATTTCTTGAATAGTTTATCATACAGATTTACTTATTTGCAAACTCCATTCAGGTAGTAATCATTTCATCCTTAATTTTTTCCAAGATTAGGTTTAGTTTCTTCTGCCAATGTCCTTAGCTACTTAGTCTTATGGAATATGGTAGATCATGCAACGTGTCCAGACCACATTGTGGAGAATGAAGTAAACATCCTATCCCTGCCTTTCCTACATTCGCTGTCTTCCCTCTCCTCCCCTCTGTGATGTTCCTTCTACTGCCTTATAACTAGATGCTTCATAAATCATTTTACACAAACAACTAAGAGATTCATTAATAATTAAATCCAATGGCACTCACTGCATATAAATTCCACGCAATTTTCCTTGAAGTTAATGTCATCACTGTTTCTCCATTCTATTTTTGGTAATAATGGAAGAACATTCATCATTTCATCTCATCCCCACCCCATAAATCTCATACAATTGGCATATAGTCAGAAAAATATCTTGAAAGAACCATAAAATCCTTAAATATGCTCAGGTCCTCGGCAGATATAAAACTCAAATCTATTACTGATGAACCCTGGTCTCCAAGGTAAATGAATTCATCATTCCTGTTTCCCTGAGTCTTCCCACTGAGTAAATACGGATTAAAATATTCAACCATCTCTATTGTCTTTCCCCCTTTTCTATTTATCATTACATCTTTTGAACACCTCTTCCTATTTAAGGGATTCTCTAGAAAGGTATCCTCTGGTATTACCAGATGATCAGCAACCCTTCCATTAAAATCTCCTAGGAGAATGTGCTTCATGTTTTACTTCCTCCATCAAATTCCATAAATTTGAAAAGTTAGACACTCATTCTGTTTCATCATCACCATCACCATCACCATCACTCAGGTATATAGGAAACAACTCATACAATTCACCACTAACATTAATTTTTATGACATCCCTCCCCCTAGACAAAAAATTTTCACACACCTTCTCAAACACTTTTTGAACCCAGTAACTTTTTGAACAGTTAGTACTTTTTGAACACGTTTTGAACCCATCCTTTCTGCCCTACCCAGTGCGGATCCCTTACTGTAGGTTGCATATTACATTATGGTCAGAAAAGAAACCATCCCACCTTTCTATACAGTAGAACCACTTTTTACATGTATTTCTTAACGGAGGAAAATATAAAATTCATTAATAGAATTAAAAAAGTCAGGTTGGTTTTCTTTTATTATTCAATCCACAAGTATTATACTCTAAAACCCTAATTAGTTCCTACCTACTACTAGTACCCTTTTTATTCCCAGAAATCCCCTGGCAGACAACCTTATGCTATTGTTTATCCTAGTTTGCTCTTTTTCTTTCCTAATCCACTATACTTTTCATAATTTCTACAGCATTCCTCCCCAACAACTATGTTAATCTCTAAATACCTTATTTTTCATTGGATTCAAACCAAACTTATCATAAATCAATTATGAAGTTCCATTAATAACCAACTTGATCTACTGTTAGCATTGTTTTTTTCCTGGATTAGACCTGTTTATTTCCTTGGAAAGACCTAACAATTTATCACACTTGATTCTAATTTTTATGTGTAGTATTCTGAGTTCCTTTCAACCTGTTTGCATTTTTCAGAATGTTATATATGTCCTCATCTCTCAGTATATGTGCTATTATTGGTTTATTATCCCTCCTAGGTCCTAGTACATGGGCTCTATTAACATATATTTTTCTACAAGTTGTAGAAAAGTCAAAATTGTCATTTACAATAGAAAAGTTTTCAACCACAACTCTAATATTATCGTTAACCTTACAATTAATTAATTCCCTTATAGATGAAATTATTATGACATGATTGATTTTCAGTATCAGTTGCTTTTCCTTTAGTTTATTCTCCATTCTACTTAATAACCTCCCTTTTAATAATTCATTTTCTTCAGCTAGCAATTAACTATTTCTCCCAACTGTTTAATATCGTCCTTTGTAGCTAAAGTTGCCAGCTTTTCATCTAAGAGTTTTGACATTACTGCAACTATAGGATATGATATTTCAGATGCAGGAACAAAGTTTCTTTGTGTTTGTGTTATTTTAGCAAATTGCTGAAGTGATTGAGGTGAACTCAAAGCCCTTTCCCTTTTTTTTTGCACATTTATTTGTAAAGTATTCCCTGATAGGATTAGACATATAGCTCAAATCAGCAATAGCAAGGGAAGAACATAATCAATTATTTAAACATTTAAAAAAAAAAAAAATAAATACACAATAAATCCTTCACTTCAGTAAATTTCAAGTGTTATAAATATAGTAAACAATAGGGAAAAATATAGAGAGAAAAACTATGTAAATAAAATTAAGAAAAACAGAAATAAAAGAAAGTCAAAAAGCAAAAATAAACAAACTCATCAACACAAATTTAAGGACAAAAATAATTCTAATATCACAAAATCAGTGCAACTATAATCTGATCAAGAGAGAGAGTGTGAGAGAAAACATTCCAATTAATAATAAATTTAAGATAAAGAGTTTATCATTATCTGTTCTTTCTTTTTGAACATTTTCTTATTAATTTTAATTAACTGAAGTAGTGGTGCTTGCAGTCTATTAACTGTTCAAGGCCACCACATCTGTTGCTTTATTATGTAAGTTTATCTAGTAAATCAACTTTAATTCATGGTACAAATTTAAAAGCAAAAGTAAAAAGTACTTACGTTTTTTTAATCACCTAATAAAAAATTTAAAAATGCAACACTATAATGTTTACCAATACTTCCTCTATTTAATTATATATAATTCAGCTTTAAACACCACTTTCTGCCGTGAAAAGTTTACATAAATCACACAGAGAAGAAACATACAACTTCATTTAAATTAAATCAGTATTGCCAACTGGTTAACTGAAATTAGATTTGTAGTTTGACATATAAAATAGTATTTTCCCAAATTAAGCGATAAAGAATAGGAACAAAAGATCTTTTATACATATTTTACTTATTTTTATTTTACTTATTTTTTTTTATACATATGTCAACCAGAACTGATTACAGAAGTAACCACTTAGAAAGATACTTTTTTATAATTTTTCAAAATGAACACAGTGTGGGAAAAAATTAATTACAACAAAGAAAAAAATATGGATGTGTCAAAATGTTGCAAATACTTTTAAAAATATTAATAGTAAAAATAGAAAGTTACAAACAATTTAAACTGTAAGTGGTAGAAGGGGGAGAAGAGGTTCAAAGTTGTTTTTTGCAGATTTAAAAAAATATTACCTTTTGAGAAAAATATTTTTAGGAATATTATGTAGAAATCCCTTTAAAAATTGTATAATATTCAATAAAAATTCCAATCACATGACTGAAAATAAGAATTTGTCTATTAGATTTCAGAGATTAAAACATCTTAAACATAATAAATACATACTAAATTATTTAAGATTAAATAATATCTTTCATTCAAATTTTAAAATTATTGAAATACTAAACAAACCTCATTTAATGTGTTAGAATTCATTGATAAAAATACATTTAGAAAAATAAAAGTTAAATAAAACAAGAGCTTTTAAAATAAGTAATCTAAAAAAAATAAATCCATTGAAAAAAATACGGACCAGTGCAATATTCAAGAATACTCTGCGTGTTCGCGGCTCGATCAGAATATTGAGAGATTGAAATTGAAAATGTTTATATAATTGCAATTTATTGGTTAAAAAAAAAGTGAAACAAAACAAATCAATAATAATGGCAATGGTAATAATAATCATAAACGACAATGATAAAACAAATAAATAAAAAAACATATAATAATTTCACAATAATAATCAGAATAGTAATAAAAATAATAATAATAATAATAATAGACAATAAAAAAAAATCTTACAATAATATTTAGAATAATGACAATAATGGCAACAGTAAACAATAATAATGTTAAATGTTAATAACAAACAAATAATCATAAATGTCAATAATAATAATAATAAATAGAGGTTACATTTAAAACAGAATTTAAAGTACTCGTCAGGATTTGCTCACAGGTAGATAAATAATGGGACCAGAATTCAGTCCCATTGACAAAAGACATAACATGACCATCATAGCCCCAGGGGTTGTGACCATCACAACCCCTGGGGAGGCCATCGTACCTTTCTGGGAGGAGGCACCTTCCCCTATGAAGGTGCCTTCCTAGGGGGAAGACACCTTGTGACGTTACCGATCGCCACACCACTCCATCCGTTCCTAACCCTGAAGGGTTTTACCGGAGGTCGTCTATAGACCCTTTACAGCCAGGCCTCGGCCTCACTGTAGAGGGCCAGGCTGTATACAGTCATCAGCCAGGCCTCGGTCGGGATGCCACCGATGTAAAGGCCACTGCAGACATTTGCATCAGTAAAATACAAATCAAATTTTGCCTTCACGTAGGCCTCAAACAGACATCTTCACATCTAACCTAGCATGATTCCCTCAAACTAAGTAATCAAGTCCGTGGACCCCGCGCCTAGTCTAAATTTGACAACACCGTTCGTGACTGTGAATACTTCACAAAGCGAAGGAGTTGTAAGTTAAATCAGTGCTACACTCATACCAATAAAAATTATATTTTACACAACATAGAAATTCAGACCCACGCCCAAATAAGTCGACCAAATTAGGCCACCTAACAAGAGGAACGTACCCTCATTCCGGTCCGAGCCGGGGACCCTCACCCGGTCCCATAATGAAGCCTCGCGCGCCATTACCAGGTCACAATCAGGGACCGCCACCGGCGGAACGAAGCCACGACCCCGGGCTACCATACCCCGCCAGCGGGAGCCCAAAATCAAATCACAAGCAATACCAATTTAACCGTGGCACGATGCCAATGCGCCTACCTCCAACCAATCCAATAGACTAGGTCACAACCCTAGTCACCCGGGATCCTACCACGATCAAATACCCCGATTAAACTCTCTCTGCAGACCTACACACCGCAAGGACGCGAAGAAAACCAGCCACTATAGACCAATCCTCGCGGATCATCCAGTTAATACGGAGATCCAAAAAGGAATGCATTCTCTCAAGTTCCCTAACAGCTCGTGAACGTTCGACCTCATATCGGGGACAGATATAAAGGACATGCTCCACTGTATTATCAGTCCCACACTCCGGGCATTGGCTTGTAACCACCAAACGAAGCCTAGGTCAAACTCACCCAAAAGGCACCAGAAACTGTGTGATATACTGATTTGGGGAAATCCATCTAATCGCACTTAAATCAGTCACTAAAGGATATCACATAGCGTGACCAACAGTCGTAACACTTTTAACCATTAGTCTTGTATTAACAACCATAGATAAGACAAGTATAAAATTCTTTCACTGAAAATAACATTGCTGTTCACAAATAAAACTACCCTAACAGTTTATGAATGAAATTTAGTACATTATCTCTTTCACTTATAGTCTTATAGCAACTAACCGAACCATTATTTGTAACGTTACCATAGTTGCATTGAACCTACATATACTCGAAATTTGCTCCTTCACTCACCTCTCGCAGAATACTGTTGTGGACTGATTAGCAGAACTCACATCTGCAGACTCTAATCTCGCAGACTCACATCACACACTCTCCTCGCGGAAATGATTTTTAACTGGCCTTCCCTGCAGTATTTATACTCCTATCTTCTTTACCTATGGGACCAGACCCCAACTGAGCGTGAGAACGATCAACCGAGCCCTTTTTTTCCCATGCATTCCACACCTTGGTCTGGTAACTCTTTTCGGAAAGAACGGAAAGAACATCTGTTTAGATGTGTCAGTGTGCAATATTACAAAAGACTTTTGTTAAACGGACCTGTTACGTTTAGTAAAAGGGTTCCTTTTATTTGCTTTCTGGACTCCTCCCATTATTATATTTTCTACTACTTTCTTTTTAATTTGTAGGAATCCGTTAATCAAGTCCGCTATACCAACCCACCGGGAGGTCTAGTGGTGAACGCGTCTTCCCAAATCAGCTGATTTGGAAGTCGAGAGTTCCAGCGTTCAAGTCCTAGTAAAGTCAGTTATTTTTACACAGATTTGAATACTAGATCGTGGATACCGGTGTTCTTTGGTAGTTGGGTTTCAATTAACCACACATCTCAGGAATAGTCGAACTGAGACTGTACAAGACTACCCTTCATTTACACTCATACATATCATCCTCTGAAATATTATTTGAACGGTAATTACCGGAGGCTAAACAGGGAAAAAAGGTCCGCTATACCGATCTTGTTACAATATATAATGTAACTAGCATCCCCATCGTGGCTTCATCTGTTCTATATGTTACTTGCGTTTCCCATTGTCAATTTTTTTTATTTTATGTTTTTTAGTCAAGTAACTGGAGGCAGCTGCAGCCAGTCGTGTTATACATATAGTAACAGTGGTAATGGCTGTGTTGGTTGAGCCGCCGTACCATACACCGCACCCTTAAAAAATCAAAATTAAAAAAATAACCAAAAATTGTTTTTGATATTTAGAATTTGCAAGCCCAAATCTACTGAATTTAGTATTAAAGTCAGAAATGGGAAAAATCTGCGATCATTGTTAAAATATTTTACCTTTCTTCACTTCTTTCAAGGCCAAATCTTGAAAAATCTAGAAACTGGTTTTTAGATAGTTACTTGAAGATTTACACACCAAAAATCAAGTTGATATCTTCATTTGTTAAAAATATTAAATTTCATTGTTACTCCATTTTAACCCTTTAAAATCGGAATTTTAAAAATTTCTTCTTAGTGTGCACTTGCACTGTAAGATGGTATATACAATTTTTTATCAGTAGTTTTTGCTGGTTGCTGATTATGAATTAGTCACAGCATATACATTCACAGATGACTGGGTTTATATTCTCAAAGGAGAAAATATAAATTTTATAATAATGATGTTAACAGAACGCAAAGCTTGGTAAAATTATAAATTAAATTTGTATAACATGGCTTAACATATACTTAATAGGAATATAGTAGAGATGTCCAAAAAAAATAGAAAATAATAATAATAAACAAATAAAAATTCATAGGTAAAGGAAAAAAAAATCAGGGAAAATACTGAATATTTTAAAATCATATTCATAAAATCTAATCGATGAAAAAATGTATTTTGAATAAGTTATTTAAATGCACATTTAAATAAAATTGTAAAAACTATATTGCGTAATATAATAAAAATAAATAACAATAATAATAAAAACTAGAAAGTTATGAATATTATTGAGTTAGTTTTAATCATTTTATTACTGACAAGTAAGCAGATTAAGTTGTATAAAATTTTAATAATTCTAATTGATGATGACATTATCATTGAAAGTGTCTTATTTTTAATGTATATTAAAAGTATTTTAATAAAAAAAAAAAAAAAGTCATTGTGCATGAAGTTTCTGCTAAATAAGAGGGATACCTCTAAAGTAAAGACTGCTGGAGAACTTCTCTCCTTAGGCGAACCTGTATCGTTCATAACCAAGCTTGTAATGTACACACTGCATTGCTGTGTGTAATTTGTCACGTAGTATCTTTTATTACGTTATAAAATGAATAGCAAAATCGATGTTGCTGCCGACTGTGAAATACGTGGAGTCATATGTTTCTTAAACCATCAAAATGTTAATTCGGCTGAAATCCATAGGCAGTTGGTTGCTGTGTATGATGATAATGTAACGAATGAAAGAAACGTCCAAAAATGGTGTGAAAGGTTTAGAAATAACAGAATTAATGTGCACGATGAAGAACATTCGGGGAGGCTCTCGATAATCACTGAGGGTTTAAGATGAAAAATGAATAGATATAAATGATCAAAAATGTGAAGACAAGTTACTTCACACAAGAGAACAACATAAACACATTGCCCCTGTTGTGTTGCCAAATGGCTAAGTAAAAGGTTGTGGCGAGACCGGTAACCATGCCTCCATCAAAATCGACATCAGCGGTTGGTCCAAGGTCGGCTGAGAGACGCACAGTCATAAGAGAATGTTTAAAAATGCGATGTCAAACATATGTCTAAAATAAAAAAAAATCCTCGCCAGTCATAAAATTCTCAAACCCCAGACATTTTTGTAACCCCGGATAGCACTAAAAAACCAGCACTATCTGAGCTAATCCTGGATGTGTGGTAAGCCTAAGTTATAAGGATAATATAATTGATAGAATAAACAGTGTGATGCCAAAAACAATTGTTTGCTTTATTTGAATTATTGTTTTGTTGTGATTAATCAGCCAGTTTTAATGAACAAAATGTCTAAATAAAATTAGCGTATTCTCTCTCAAATTTTAATCATTTAAACTCGTTAAAAGTAATGTATTCATCCAGTTTTAATTTTAACCATATTGTAACTGTGCAAAAACTATTATTTACCACATTTAAATATAAAGCTAACTAATAATGAATATAAATTATTTTTATGTGACTAGTCCTATCGCTAGTATGATGTAATGAGTTTCTTATTACAAATAATTTGATGCTGTAGTAAGTTTCAATTATTTAAAGCAAGATTTTCTTTTTATATAGATAATAAATGACAAATAACTATAAGATTAATTGTAGTTAAACAGTACCTGTTTGATGTAATATGATATAATAATGCAAACTACAGTATTGAACTGTGCGTTGAAAACATTGAATACATACTAAAGTTACATCAAATTAAGTATTTCAGCATTGTCAAATAATAGACCATGTGAATAACTCAGTGTGACAAATCTGTCATTATTTTATCATGTTTTATATAACACAGTGGGGTGCAAATAAAAAAAATAAAACCATGTAATTTCTGTGTGTCAATGAATTTTACATTAGCTTCACATTACTAATTTTGATTCATTGAATTGCAATATAATTTATAATCAATTATACTTATATAAAAGCATGCAACATGTTCTCATTGTCAGATAAAAATAAAGTTTGAAGAAAAAAGATATGTTGATAGAAAGAAGTAAGTATGCAAGGCTTTTTTTCAGCCCAAAGATTTAAGAATCAGAAAATTCTTGCCAGAATTACAAGAGAATTGCGTACTGCTTCCTGAAACATTTACTTCTTAGGAGGATTAAGACGGATTTCAACTTTCTATAAGAAGATTAAATTCAAAATCAATAGGCTTTCTTGATCAGAAATTGACGTGTGTGTACCAAATTTGATGAAAATTTCTTAAACAGAAACATCTTTTATTCTGAGTGGCACATAAAAATAAATTATACAGATCAAATCAGGAATGGATAGATATGCTTCCATATGGATAAAATAAGGAACTGCTCCAGCATTTGCATTTGGGGGATAAAGGAAACCATTGTAAAATTCTGATCAAAGTACCAATGCAGAATACACAATTAGTTACAAGATAAAAAATTGATAAAAATAACACATCTTCAGTAGTTTCAGATAAAGCAAACCACAATAAAGATGCACTAATGACAATGACATTTTTTAGTTTGTGCAATGAGATTGGTCTACGACAAAATTTTCATTAAAGTTTTACGCAGATTTTTTTCCAGAGTTTGTAAGATTTTTGCAAGATGAATAAATAACATAACATAGCAACCATGCCGTATTTTAGAATTGACAATGTAGCCACGAAAATGTTTATGTCTTCAATTAACTATAGATTTTATTTAAAAATTAATATGGTTCGAATTTCATATGATGTAAAAAAAAGATTCTAAAAATATTCCACAATTAGCCTTTTCCTGTTGTATACAACCAAAATAGTAACCTATAAAAATAAAAACTTAAGTTTTCAATCTGTGTCAATAAGTCGTTGGTAACAGTAATTTTATTTAAAAAGAGAAACGTTGTATAAATTTTATCAACCATTATTGTTCATATACGAAAAAACAAATTGAAAGTTATAACACAAATGAGATGGTAATTCAAGAGAATAAACATAATGCTACTATGTTAATCCCCATTGAAAAGGAACAATACTTTTACATTGTCTGATTTTGATTTGCTGATAAGGTAAATGAGAAAGGTATATGTCATAGGGTCATTAATTAATTATAATAAAAAGTGTAGTGGGTAGAAATTGAAAGAAGATTTAAATACATAAAGCATGTGATTGAGGATGTAGAATCTGGTAAATGTTTTTAAAATAAAAAATTAGGGCAGAATTGAAAGGAATGGAATTTTGAAAATGATAAAATCACTAAAACTATAAAAAAATACGATATTTAAATTTACTAGAAATTATATACAATACTAGTATTAAAAATTGTGTAAACTAGTATATTAGTTAACATTTTGATTCTAGAGTAACTGAACTGGGTTTGATTTTAGCAAGTCTGGTATTTTATCATCAGTAATTTTATTCACTTTATCTTCCTTGTTGAAATGTACACGTAGAAAGTCTAAGGTCATAAAAAGCAATAATAAAAACATTAATATTATCAACATGTTTAATTAAAGATTGCTTCTATATGTTTACAGGCACCAGATGGTACATTAGAGAAGACATTATATGAAGAGGGTGTCCGATTTGGATGTTGGGGAATGTCAATGTATTCATTATCTTGCGCATGTTATTCAACTATTATTGAAAAATTAATCAAAAGATACAGGTGAATTACATAAAACAGTAAGCCTAATCAATTAATAATGCTTCATTTCAATAACTCTGTCTAGCTAATGCTAATAAACTGGGCTACAAATGTTGTATTGACCGCTGGATTATTACCATATATAAGTAGTATCTACAACAGTAGTTATTAAAAATTGTGAATAGCTGGCTGTAAACTGCACCCAGTCCGTAACTTCAGTAATTTAAAGGAACGGGTTAAATAAACATGGTTGCAGCTGTTGATATTGTACCATTCTTTATATGTTTTAATTTCCATTATGCTATTGCTTGTCATGAAACCATTTGTTATAAGGTTACCATGTTATCCGCTTTCACAAAAGTTGTTAATTGGGGATGTTCTCTATTAATACTATTGAATAATATTAATTATTAGTGTGTGTAGACCAATATTAAGTAGATTTTAAATTCTCATTAAAAGCTTTTATTTAACTCGTTTTAGGAATAATCAAATCTTGCAACTGCTATATCTTTTGATCTATCGTATGAAAATCAATGAAATTTGGTACATGTATGTAACTTCAATGGCAATACAGCACTACGGCGTCAGAATTTGATATGACATCCCCCCCCACGCCACCACCTGGTACCCCTATGCTAAATTCATGCACTTAGTTGAAAATGTTCATTTCTCATGAACTATAGTATGAAAATGATTGAAATTTGGAACACGTATATAACTTTGATAAGTAAAAATAAATATTTTTACTTTTTTTAGTCTTAAAAAAAATACAAAAAAAAAAATTACAAAAATATATTTGATTACATATAAAAAATTATTTCTTAAAAAAGCTTTTATTTAATTAATATTAATATTAATAAAAAAAGGAAACAAATTACTATTATAAAGATAACATAACTATTTTTTCATAACGCAGAACAATGCTTGGGCATGTAAGAAAAGGTTTCATTAAGCCTTTGTTATCACTTTTTGTTGATAATGTTCATATCTAATTTAAACAACTTCCCAAAAGTTTATTTAAAATGAGATTATATACATTTTTTTTTTTACATGAGCAATATTACCCTGTTGATGAATCTTTAATTTAATACCATATCCAGTATCCTTGTTTGACATGTACAAATAACATATAGACATATTAATTCCATTAATGCTGCATACTGAATTTTTTTACTTTCCTGTCTAGCGCTATAGCAGAGCTGTAACTTTAGAAGGGAAACTAATTGGTTCAATTTGGGTATATGCGGTTTTCACTGGATCTTTACATTTTGACACCTAAGGAACCCCAAAAACCGAATGGAAATTTTCATATGTACATGTGTATGTTCGATGTTGCCCTCTGAATCACCTTATATCTCCAGAACTACTTGACCGATTTTGACCAAACTTTTTTATATCGGGGGCATTGATACTATTAAATTTTCTACTTAAATGGTCAAGGAGGTAAGGCTGTAGAGCAAAGTCAGCTTCAGTATCATGAGATTTCACCTAATTTCATATTTTTCTTGGGCACATTTGTTAATATTTAAAAAAATTAAAATATCTACAAAAAATTTCACCTAATTAGATATTAGTTTTCTTAGGCACATTTGTTAACAATTAAAAAATAAAATTTCCAAAATCGCACCCCCATCCCAAAAAATGCTTTAAATAAACTCGTGGCTAAGCGGATATACTGCATCATTAGTACCTGCTCTCACCAAAAGGAGCGCTAGTGTACAGATGCTGTAGTTGTCTGCTACATTATGATGTCACAGGTGAGCGGTAAAATTAAATAAATGAATAATATTTAAAGTGTAAAAAGTATTTAAAGTGACCACTAATACTCCCACATCCATACGAATGAACTACAGTATGTGCACGCACTTTAGTTAGAATCATCGAATTAAATAAACAAAAAATATATTTAAATAAAATGATAAATATTTTAAATTAAGTTGTTTGTGTAAGTCATGCATCAGAAAAAAGCAGCATTGATGGGAAAGTCCTACAACTGTGCTGTCAGCTTTTTTATATTGACTTTATTGTTTAACATGTTCAAATATTTTTATCTTGGTATTGTACTAAGTTTGTTATTTTTATGTGGACTTAACCACTTTTAATTTAAATAAAACGATACTTCTTTAGGTAAGTAGGTTATTTAGGTATTTAGGACTATAGGTTAATGACTTGTTTCCTTCAAAGTAAATCCATTCTGATGTAACACACTTATCCTAGCAATGTTTCCATTATTGGAAGCATTTATCAGTCTTTTATTGCCATAAGGCTTTTCATTGCATTTCTTTTGACTGTGTAATCAATAGAATTATCTTTTCTCTAACTTCAAATTTCTTTCAAAAAGAAAATGAAAATAGACTACATTTTATGATTTTCACAACATTTATTCAAAAAAAGACAACTGTTTTAGTACACATTACCTTCCTCAGATGTTATGTAAAGAATAAAAAAGCTTAACAGTATAATATAAAGAAAAAGGTAAACATATACCAAAAGATAAAATATATAAAGATAAAGAATTACAATAGGGAGTGCAAACATGTATAAGTAATGTATAAATTTAACAGTAATTACTATTATTCAATTCAGAAAAAGGGGCGTTACAATAAGATATGAAGCCCATCTCACATTTATAAATTTAATAATGGTAAACTATTCAAGTCTAATTAATCATTTAAAAGTAAATTAGAATTTTTTTTAAATTTATTAATTTGTAATGACTCTAAAAGGTTCAGTTTCAAACCTTTGTTCCCTACATTAAATACTATGAAATTACATTAAAAATTAATGAATTTCATTAATTAAATGTTAGGCATAATTATAAATCCTCTTGATATTGGGAAAACAAGATTTGTGTGGTCCCCTTATACACTTTCCAAAGATCTATTATCTGTCCAATACAAACTTTATCACAAAAACTACATTTAAGTTTGTAAACTATGAATTTTTCAAGTTTATTAGTTTTACTTTTGTTACTCTTAATGAATTTATAACAGAATTATCAGATTTGAAAACATTATAAAAATTGTTGTTTCTGAAAAATTTACTAATTTTCTCTGCGGGTCTAACTATATAAGTGAGTGTGTGAAATTTCTTTTGTTGGAATGAATTAATTGAGAAGGTAAAAATTTGGTAATTGCAATTTTGTATAATTTATTCTGAAGTAGTTGATCAATTAGACTCATTTGGTAACCATTATTCACAGCTATTTTTCTTTAAAGTTTTTTCTCAAAATTATCATTCAAAATTATCACTCAAATTATCACGCAAAAGTCTTGACAAAAATTAAAATGATAAAATATTTTTGATTGCTTTGGTTTTGAAAAAGTCTTAAAAATGGTTATTTCAATTACTTTCAGTATTGAAATAACAACTTATGAATACATATAACTTATGAACATACTTTCAGTATGTCATAAGTTTTAATCAGCTTACAAATTATGTTTTATGGTGTTTTTTGTTTTATAAAAAATAGTTGAAGCAATACATTTAAAAAAAATTACTTTGGGTTTCTATCATATAAATTTCCTGAAAACCAGTGAATTTATACATACATACTATTATGAACTGGTTGATAAATTTTTTTAATTTTCATGTAAACTATTTTTAATTTAGTTTTATTTCATTTAAAAAAAAAAAATTAAGTGTTTTAAAGATTGTCTAATTTAATGTTGAACACAATTTTTTACTTTAAAAAAGTAATGTTTGTTTTATAAGTTTCTGTACTAGCTATCAATCTTTTTAATTTTCATGTATTTCAGCAAACTTTTGAAATAAAAAGTCATTTGGAGTTTGTTTCATAAAAATCCGTTCTTTAAAAGTTCAGTCTATAGCAAGCAACAAGCAAATATAGATACTAAAAATATATATAATCTTTGATTGCTGTGCACATTTGATTAATAAAGCATACAAAACATGAATTATAAATCATGTTTTATATTCTCATCTAAAACATTATATATATAATTTATTATTTAAAATTAAACATATAAATTAATATGTTCAATTAAAAAATTTAAAGTAAATATATTATGTTAATTAATCATGTTACAGGGCAAAACCAGTATATGTAGGTGGTTTACTCTTCTATTCAACTGGAATGTTTCTGATGGCTGTAACTGCGCATAGAATAGGTGTAATATTGTTCTCATGGACAGCAGGTGTAATGTATTCAACTGTTTTTACAATGCCATATCTACTGGTTGCACATTATCATCAACATAATACAGTAATTATGCCAGATACTATTATAAATTGTTTAACATAATGTTAGGTTAGTTTATATTAGTTACTAACAGACCCGGCAATGCTTCGCTATTGCTCTATATATATATATATATATATATATATATAGAGAGAGAGAGAGAGAGTGAGTGGGGGAGAGAGAGTTTAAATGAACACAATTGAAAATTTGATAAAAAAATTAAAAAACTGAGCTTCACAAAATTTACCTTTCACTTATTCTTCTTCCCCTTTTCCCTTTCCAACTACTCCCTCCCCCTCTCCCAGTTTTTCCTTTTTACCCTTTCCCGTTTTCTCTTTCCACCTTTTTCCCTTTGCCCCGTTTTCCATTTTCCCTTTTTCCCTTTTGCCCGCAAGTAAATTGGCTCATTAGTTTTTTGGCCTTTAGCGGACACACATATGAACATGCCTTTTATATATATATATATATATATATATATATATATATAGAATAAAAAAGTCTGTATATTTGTTAGTTTGTTTCGTAAATATCTAAACACCGGCCCCCACCTAGCGGGTATAGTTTTTGAAAAAATATTTCTTTTCACGTAACTAATATTCATATTCTGAATATGAACCAAATCGGTCAATAAATATAATTTTTATAAATATCTCAACCCCAGCGCCATCTACTGGGTTCATTTTATGCAGAGATAATTCTTTCCATGTATTCTGAATATGAGGCAAATCGGACCATAAGTACAATTTTTTGAAATATCTCGACGCCAGCGCCACCTAGCAGGTCCAAACTAATTCAGAAACCTTCACTGGCATGCGTCCAACCAATCCCCAAAAGTTTCATCGCTATCGGATGAAGGATTTAGGAAGGCATATGAGACATACAGACAGACAAACATTCATTTTTATATATAAATAGATTTAAGCTTTTAAGCTGTTATGATTATGTAAAAACGCCCTTCAGGTCAGTGTATTGCTTTTGATAAATTTTATTACAAACTGTTCTTATTGTCCTATATCCTGTATTCAACTTTATAGGTTAGGAACGAGATAAAAATCTAATACTGAGTACATTTATCACTATTTCTCCTATTATCATCATTCTCCATACCTTCACAATTTTACTTCTTTCTTCTTTTTATATTTTTATCACTTTATTCATTACTCTTTGAGAAAAAAAACAAACAATAAACTGTCTTCTACATCCTAACAGTTATTTTGGTATGCTTTCATCCATTTATTTGAAATTCCCAAACAAACTTACTTGCTTTTCCAATGTGCTTTCTAATCCAACTTCCTTTTTTATCAGATCTCCTTATATTTTACATAATCTTATTTTCTTTTCCTAGAATACTTCTAATAAATTTTATTTTCTCTGGGTGGATCTTATTTTCATCTCTGTATCAGATGACTTATCCCATGGAGTATGTTTGCACAACAGAGTAGACTGAATCATTTTGGGTTTTGCAAGCAAAAAAAAATTTTTTTATATATTTTTTAAAAATATATATTATCTTTAAAACAAATCCAGATACGAAGGAGTCTGCAGGAAATAGAATCATTGAAGTGAAAAAAGTATGTTAGGAGGAGTGGTAAAATGGAAGGTACAAGAAGCCTTTGAGTCATTGGCTAAATCTGTAATCAATTGAGGATTTTTCTTTCAACAATTCACTAAAGTATCATTTTAAGTACATTTTTGTAAAAGTTGAAAGTTTCTGTAAGTTTTAATAAAATTTTTGTAAATTTTAAATGCTCCTTTGTAACACAATAAAGCATGAGTAGAATGTTGAAAAGTACCTACATAATTATTTTATTGGAAAGAGTGACCTATTTATTATATTTCTGAGAATTACATTTATGTCAAGTTAAAATCTTCTATCATATGGGATCTTAAATTTAGTTTGGTTTGACATAAAAATAATATAATAATCTTGTTCATGTATTAAATCCACAAAATAGACTTTAGATTGTATTAAGGGAGAATATTATGAAAAATAATTAACTGATGTGAATTTAAATCCTTATTGATAACACTGTTACAAAGTTAAACATAGTTTAGTAGTAAAGTTAATCACCTTGTAAAGCGCTTACTGGTATATTGATGAACACACCTACTTAAAATTCAGGACAGGATAAGATCAACTGTGAGACTACTACCTGCTCTAAATTTGATCCTCGTGGTTTCTCTTTCATTAAGACAAGTGTCAGAGAACAGCAGTCTCTTGGCAAAATTGAACTACGTGTATTCTCTAAAGCGCTGTTTAGCTTAAACATCTTGATACAATTAAATATTGTTAAACTCATAGTAGTTATAGCGGTATCTAGATAATTCTGAGAGTAATAAAGATAAAATAAATTTAATGAGTCCATTAATATAATTTTCTTTTTAAAATCATTTAATAAAAAAATAAAATTAAATCATCAGATGATTTTGAAATCATCAGTTTTAGTTTATCTATTATCAAGAGGAATTATATTACTTTAGTTATTAAAGAAAGTTTTCCTTTTTTTTTTGTATTTTTGGTGACATAATATAATCCACTAAAAAATTTATAAAGCATGTAATAAACTAAAAGTACTTTTTATAATGACTACTTGCTACTTACTACTATTTACTTACATACTACCTGCTTTTTTATAATGAGAGTAGATTTTTTACAGTTTTTGTAATTTTGAAAAACGCCAAGCTTAATTAGTTTTGAACCCTGAACCTTCCAGAAAAAAGGCATTAATGATATTATGTCTTTCCCTTTAAGTTTTACAATCAATGAGATCCAATTTTTAAAATGTGAATTAACTATCAGCATTTCATCTTTACTTCACAACCTTTAATTTCCAGATTACTATTTCCATGTGTTGTTCCCAACAACATATGGGAAATCACTTTTGCTTGGTAACATCTTACTTGGTAACATCTTACCTAGAAATCTACAAAAATATTTTTGTAAAATTTAAGTTTTTTATGATATGCTATATTCTAGATACAAAAATAAAATTAGTGAATCTTTTTTCTTCATCTTTTATGGCTGCATAGGATCACTTTAGTCAGTTCATTATTCAAATCTCTTTGAAGGGACTGTTTGGTCCTTATGGTTTTCCCAGTACTTTTACATAAATTCAAATCTCTGTGTCATTTCTGGTGTTGAAAATATTCGTGTTGTGAGTTTCTTTCTTGGGAGTGTAAAGTGAATTGATTTTATCTTGTCTGTGGTGTCTTCTAGTGTAAGATCAATTTCCTTCAGATCCTCTCTTATCTGATCCATCTGCATCCTTTCTTGGTGTTTTTAAAGTCGAGATTTTACTGTATCAACTGTTTCAAAAGTCTCGAATCTTGCATCCTCACATGTATCCAAAGAATCTTAGTCTCCTCTTACACATGGTATCAATGATGGGTTCAATCTCTCTGTATGTGACTTTGTTGGGCTCGATCCACCACTGCCCATCTTTCTGGTATTTTTTGGTGATGCAAGATCATACAATCATTCTTTTGATTTTCTCAAGCGTGTTGATCTTTGATTGTTAGTTCAGGTGAAATAGTTTTTCTGCTGCATATATCGCTTCTGGTTTTATTACCGATTTATAATATATATAAAGAAAAAAATTGTTACATAACTAATACAGTAATTTATTTTTCAAGAGGAAATGTAATTATTTAATAATTAAATTTAAAAGTTTTTCCAATAACAAACTGGATTAAATTTTTGTAACAAAACATATTTTTAATATTAAATACTTTTAATGAGTTTCTGAACATAGTTGAAAGAAATATTTTGAAAGAAGATTTTTCCTGAGCAGAAAATAAGGTGTCGTTATCAGCACCTGGGAAGTAAGTTATGAAATTTTTTGCTATAAAAGTTTATATTTATAAATTAATATTGTCACAGACTATCAAGGACAAAAGTATAGGAAAAATTAAAATCTCATTTTCTTAGGTTTGTATAACCATCAAGTTTTATCATTTTGTGTTTTAGGTATATTTAAGTGTAAATTATATGTCTTAACAAATATTATAACTTTAATAAATGTCTTATTATAACTTTAACAAATTCGATTGGCTGATACTGAATTTAAACAAACAAATAAATAAAAAAAATTACTTTACTAATATAGAATTATTATTATTTATTTATTGTTTCCATTTCCATAAACTGAAAATATACAGCTTTTAAAGTCATATAGACAAAAAAGTCTTAAAGTTTTACAAAATTCATACTTTATACAAGAAGTTTTAAATATCTTCAAAAGTACTGATTCTCAAGATTTAAAAAATTACTTTTCCTTTTATTTATCAACCTGAAATGTTATACATGTTTATTAACAAGTCAAAAACAGTCTTCCACAAAACAATTTTTTTTTAAATGTATGATGATTATACTATAAAAATTTGAAAACCATCTATTTCATATCAGCAACTGGTCTTGTCTTATCATTTTTAACAATTGGTTGTTCTTTTATTACCAATTTTTGTTAATTAGACTGGAATTTTCATAATATCAGTTGAATACAAATAAAATATCTAGTATTAGGAGGAATTAAAAAAAAAAATAGTGTGAAAGGTGTACTTTTAATTATAGCTGTACCTATAATGTATAGAACTACCAAAAAATAATAACTGATTGGGAACTACTATTTTTCGCCAATTGATTTTTCTGAGTTTTAATGTTCCCAAATTTTATCTAACATTTGAAGTTATAAGTTTATAATTTAAAAATTTTTTAATCAAAGAAGATGGAGGTGTTTTTATGAATCTAATTTAAGAAAATTATGTTACTTGAAATCTATAACTCGTAGAGAAAATGAAGCAATTGAATAACTAGATTAGCTATGAATTTACTTTTTGCTTTCAACTTTTACTACTTATTGTGCAACTGTTTTGTGGGTTTGGTAGATTTATAATGTTATCTTTATAAATGGGTGTAAATTAAATTCATGAGTTTAGAAAAAACTAAAGAAATAAAATACAAATTATATATTCAGACAAGGGAATGCTTGCTTAATTTAATGGGGACTACGGAAATAATATAGTACATAAGAAATAAAACTCAAAGCTGAAAGTTGAAGATGGATGCAATTAATAGTATGTATGAAAACTAAATTAACAAAGCGCAAGATTTCTATTAAAGTGTGACAATAGTATACAGTAATTTACTTATTAAATTTTGAAACCAAAATATTGTACTCTCAGTGATGAATTCTATTTCAAAAAGAATAAAAGAAAAAAAGAAAAGTATTTATGTGATGGAACATTTTAGTATAATCAAGAAAGCATATCAATTTTATTATATGTTTATGAATCTCATTCAAAGTAAGTTAGAGTAATGGATTCAAAACATTCTTAGAACTAGAATGCTTAAATCTTTCTTTCTTATTTATATTCTCTTTTACCGCCAGGTGTCGAGGTTGAATATGAAAATACTAATTTAAAAAAGTTATTTACATAACAAAATTCAGTGATTTTTGTTGCTGCAAATTTCAGATTAATGTAATCGATAATATTTTGTGATTTCAAAATGGGCCATCTTATGATGAATTTTAAAATAAATTCATTTATATTGTGAAGATTTAAAATTAATGATTTTAAAATATAAAATAGAAAATTAGTGAGGTCAAATATGTCTTATTATAATAAATTATTTATAAATAAGCTGTATAAAAGCTACTAAAGTAAATAAAATACTTTGTTACCCCATACATTAAATGACCTTGACTCACATTAATTCATATGATGAAAAAGTTTATGTACGCTACAGTTTTAATTAAGTAAAAGATTCTATTACAATCAACAATAATGGGGAGAGTTAATTTTCTTAGTATAAAATTATATTCTGTAACTTATTTATCCTCCTGAATAAATATTATACTTTCTAAAGAGTAAATGGTATGTATAAAGGATGTTATCTAAAAAAAACTATTTAATCAAAATGAATGAAGTAATGAAATCCTGAATGAACCAAAATCAAAATAGATTTAAAATCTCTTAATATTTTAAATTAATTAGTCTGAATACATTTGATTTTTTGGTGAGATGGTAAAATGAATCTCTTAGATCTAATGATTCTGCAATATTTGAACAACTGAAGCAGTAGTATCCTGGAAATTGAAAGATGTGAAGTAAACATATAATATGTCAGAAGCTAGAGCCATATTTAATAAACTGTATTTCAATGAAGATCATCAAAGATGATCAAAAAAGATCATCACAGTAACTACATTAGGTGCAGTTTCACTATGAGCTATTGATATTTATTATCGGTTAATGGCCATGACAGTCAATGGTAATTGTAAATTAAGAAAGAAGTACAAAGATATTACTTCATATAGATATATTAAAAAGAAAAGGATGCATTAAACCTGTACTAAATTTAAGCAGAAATCATAACCTCCTCTTCAACGGTCTTCCCACACTTCTCTTTCTTGTTGGTTTATAATTAATCACTTGCTTAACCCTTCTATTGTTATCAATCTAGATATATGCTGAAGCCAATTCTTCTTGTAATGTGCAATTTATTCAATAAGAGAGAATATATCTAATTATTTTCTTATATCATCGTTCTTAAATTGGTTCCATCTAGAACAGCCTTTAAATATTAAACTTTTACATAATAGTTAGCTTTTAAAAAAGTTAAATATTGAATTTGCCTGAATAAAGTGTAACCCTTAAGATATCAGTTTTTCTGAAGCTTCTGAACTCATTATTGGATCGAGAGAAACAACCAGACCTTTCAAACATTTTTATTTCAAAAGTTTTTAAAATTTATTATTTGTAATAAATATGTAGTTTATTTTTTGATAGAAATGTATCAGTCAATATTATTATGAAGTAATAAGTGTTGCCTGTATGAGTATCTTTTGATATAAAGAGAATTACTGGAAAATTAAAACAATGACTGTTGTAATAAAAAATATTTTAGATAAAATGGTCAAAATTTTAGGTTATTTAAATTACTTCAGGTTACTTATTTTTTGTAAAACAACATTCAAGAAAGTAA
This sequence comes from Lycorma delicatula, assembly GCF_047948215.1. Lineage (NCBI taxonomy): Eukaryota > Metazoa > Arthropoda > Insecta > Hemiptera > Fulgoridae > Lycorma > Lycorma delicatula. The sequence continues at coordinate 81,277,777 of NC_134463.1, forward strand.
ATAGAAATAAACTATTTCTGATCTAGAGAAAGACGTGCACTCTCATATGTACATTTTGAGTGCTTTATATTCTAAGTTTGGGTCAGGTACAAAACTAAAGCAACCTGTGAGTTAACAGATATGCTGATCAATTGTGATGCCTGAATAGACATTGATTATCATTGAAAAAAAAATAAATAAGAAAATAGGCAACGTAAATAAAATGAAAATAACACTTAAAAAAAATAATAAACATGAGGTGTAGATATCATGAATAATAAGTTTAGAAAATACATATATGTGATCTTATTAATATGCAATGTGCATATTTACTTCTGAAATTTTAGGCTATTCAGCAATAACGCTATATGAATTACTCACTTTATATGCGATGAGAAGAGTAGAGCAATGTAGAGTAAAGTAGTTGTAAACTTAAAGTGGATTTATTACATAATGGTACTTATATTTCATACAAATTGAGAGTTCTGACAAATAAAATCATATGTTGTTTTTTAATGATGTTTTAAAATTAATTTTTAATAAATTAATTATGAATATTTTATAACATCACTGTATTCATTTGATTTAGTTGAAATTAGTTTAAAAGATGATACTTCTATAATTTGTCAACTTTTAGTGAATTAAATGTTATTGTATCTGTATAAATAGTACTAATATCACTGTTTTACATATTTATATATGATAATTATATTATATCTACATCAGCATTTGTGCTGTATCTTAAGTAATATTCTTAAGTAAATATTCGGTATCATTCTATCAAACTATCATTACAGATTCTCTAAAGCTTACTTTGGGTACATTGCATGATAATTAAAGATTTATAGCCTACATCACCAAAAAATATCAAATAGATTACTGAGAGTTGTGGTTATAAAAAAAAAATTGAAAAATTGATTAATGTTCTTGGCATTTCATTATATAATTATTTCTGAATATGGAAGTCATTTTGTAAAAACTTTTTAAAAGACAAAATCTTCATCTTTTTAAAAGAGCTCAAAACTTATACAAGTAAAGTTTTATTAAATACTAGCTGCTCGGCCCGGCTTTGCCGGACTTCCCAGCCAGGCCTCATTTCGCTTGGCGCTTTGGTTTTTCAGGTTTCCAAAGTTCTTTTTTCAACTGGAAAATTTTTGATGTTATCAACTTTACTCCAGGTTAAGAGCTTAATGTTTTTTAGAAAAAAATTTCATTCAATTTAGATACGTTATCCGATAACAGAAAATCCATTTTTTTTCATTTACCAACATGAATACCTCCTCAAAAAATAACTCCCATATAACAACTGTGAAAACATTTTCAGTAGATAATTAGGAAAAACCAACATGATTTTTATTTTTTTTTTTTAACTGAGGGGGGAAACCCTCCCTCAATCCCCCACCTTCTAATGTTTGCATACAGTCGGGAAAAATAACTTCAACCTTTTTACATGAATCACTTTTAAATAAATACAATACTTTTCTTAGTTAGGGTTCATTTTTACTCAGCTATCCTTTACAGACTTTAAATTGGTAACACACAGATGATAAACAAAAGCAGCTACTTATTTATGTTTTTAAACAGCTGTAAAAAATTGTAAATGAATGAATCGTAAAAATTACATATGCATGTGGCTAAATCAATTGAAACTTAGGAATAACTGTACGTTAAAAATTTAGCCCTCTTCAAAATTGATCAATGTTAGCTGTTAGATCAATTGTCATTTTCAAAAAATGTTAGCTAAAAATTAAATTTTTCTTGAAAATCAAAGTAATTTTGAAAATTTAAATGCAAAAATATCAAAATTGTATAACGTTAAAGTAACTTTAACGCCGATAACTCGCAACCGTTATGTTAGAGGTCCAAAAAAATGAGCCTTTGTTCACCGCAGAGCTTCAAAGTGTAGGTGTGAAAAATTTTAGACAAATCTGTCCGGTAGATCTCGAGTTAAGTTGGAACAGACAGACAAACAAACATTGATTTATATATAATATAGATAATAAAACAATGTAATTTATAATTATAATAATAATTTATTTTACAATTTATTATAATAAATGCAGAGATATTCCCATCTTTCTGCATTCATTCTCATTTTAAAGGTTATTATGGGTTAAGGTGCCTTAACCGATAACCTTTAAAGGTGATTTGTTTTGAGATAATACCAATCACTCCTAAAAAGGACACTGACATAACAATCCTATGCCAAGCTTGCTAAGGAAAATTAGAAGTATTTCCTATCGTTTTCTTCAATGAATCAAATATTATGTTCTGTATTGTCATGCCAAACCCACTGTAATGCACTGGATATTCACCATGAATAGTGGCATCGTCGCTCTGTTCTGGGAATGGAAATGAAAAATTATTCTCTCAGATTTATGATTATAGCTACTTTTATCATATGGTTTTGCATGTATTAAATCCAACTGGGCAGATATTGTAAAATAACAAAGTAATGTACTTTATTTTGTGGGAAATGAAATAATATATATATATATATGTTATTGTTGTAGAACAGTAACATTGTGTTATAGAAGTGTGGAACCCGTTATTTCATAAAATAACAAGATATTTCATGAATTAACTGAGTGAATCAGTTAAAGTGTATAAAATTATTGCATTCTACAAATTAACTAATTATTTTACATAATGATTGCCTTATTGTTAAAGTTTTAAAGACAGTACGTGAATTTTTATTTGAATTCATTATGGCTGTTTTGTAATAAGTATGCATGTTGAATTTCCTAATCCTATTAGTTTGTTGCTAACCGTCAATCAGAGTCTGTGTTTTGGAGAGTTTTGGGTAAAGTTTCTGTAATAGTTTTTAAGCATCGTAAGTTTTTTACCAGCAGGCTTATGTAGCCTGCTGGTACAATTTTATTTTTATAAAATAAAATAACATTTTTATATAATCGTAAGTTGTAAAATTTAAAATTCAGTTAAACACAACTATTACATTATATTCTGTTATTTCAAGCATTATCATGCTTGTTATTCTTTACTATTCAACAGATATAGCTGTAATGTCAAATGGTTTTTTTTTTTAAATTAACTACTTATCAGTTAATTTATAAAAAAAAACTAGTTATTTCATGGAATAAATAGGTAAATTTTATAACAGTATATTTATTTGACACTTTATACAACATTGTCAGATAATTCATGAAATACCAGATACATATATATATATATATATATATATAACCTTTTAATTATATATATTTATAGAAAATTTCTATATGTGTCTTTACTCACATCAAGATGGGAAGATGGCAATTATGTTTTACTAAATATAATTTTTTTTAAATTTATCTTATTTGTATGAATGTGTTGTGAGTTTATATGCGTGCATGTAACCATATTATCAGAGGTAATCTCTCATTAATATATGTATAATTGTAAATTACTTGGGAATAAACATGTAATGGTGTACTGTTTAAAATATATACTAATGTAAATGTAATTGTTAATAACCAAAGAGATAGAACAATCTTTTTACACTGAACAAAGTGTATACTATTGTTAATTCTAATAATAGTACTAAGAATATTGTACAGTAACTGAAATTGAAAATAAAAATAAACTCTATATAGAATATTGTTCACATGTATGCAGCTACGTGCCACACTACAATACCTGTATCATTGTTCTATTATAAACTTGTATTGGTCTGTACTATGGTTCAGTTAATCAAAAGGGATTGTTTGTGTTTAATTAATTGTACAACAACGATAATAGATGTTATGGATAATTGGTACAGATCAAAGAGAATTTAAAAATGACATAATATGTTATATAATGGTTGTTAAATTCGACCCTTACATTATAACATGTTTTCCAGTCAATAATATTTTATTTTTGTTATAATAATTTAAGACATGATTATATATACATATTTCAAGGAAAATGAGCTGAATAAAAAAACTGCCAGATTATTATCAATAAATCTATGTATACCTGATTGAGAATCTAGAATTTTTAACCAGAACACCTACTTATCAGCAAATAAAGGCTAACACCAATCAAAATTAAAAAAAAAAATCTACAAAAGTTGTTAGAGGCTTTATTTTCATAAATTATTCTACTTTTAAAATTTTTACTTAAATTCACCTGAGCAAGATATCACAATAACAATTTGTATCAAGTAGGACTAATCATTCTAAACTTAAACAAATCTTGTTTACCTTAATTTTAGTATCTTAGTAATTCTTTTCTAATGAAATAAAAAAAATCTGTTTCACCAACAGTGCTTGGAACTTGCATTCAGAATTTTGAAAACTTATAATTTGTACAGATAATATATTTTTAATTTTTCAAGTTGGATCAATTTTAACAATTTTTACAATTTTACTTTAATGATAACATATATGTGATAGTAACATAACGGTTTTTCCATTTTTCTTATAAGCAGATGACTTGACATATATTCACCACTTAAGGAATACATATAAGTACTACAAACAAAAATAGAAATAACTTTTGAAAACTGGTTTATAAAAATAAAAGATAAATATAGTCAGTAATCAAATAGAAATTTTGTGCAACACTTACAAACCAAGATCATAAACAACGTGAAATGTAGAAACACATGACATTTAACAAAATTAATTATACCTTTGTCTACATTTAACAAATGGAAAACAGGATATATTTTTCACTTAATTACTTAGGTGGTTATTGATTTTTTAAAACTATTTATAACAGTGCAGCAATAACTTCATTGAAAAAGGTATTTAATTCGTTCCAAAAGGTCCTACGGAAGAAAAGGTTCTTATTTTGAAAGTTGTTAATTTTAATAACTTTAAAGTTTTTTCAACTTCATCATGCTATTAAAAGATTTTTTAAATTATTATTTTTTGTCTTCAAAAAATGTATCCTTTCAAGTAAATGAGGAAAAATTATTTTTCTTCAAAATATTCTGTGATTATTCAAAGTTATGACAGTCTAGATAACAATAGGGGCTTCAATAAAATCCTATTAGTTTCATTAAAGTTAGTGCTATTATTCTGTCAGTGATGCATAGATTAGACGTTAATTTGAACGAGGCAAACGGATGTTAATTGAAATTATATTATAATTTACTTTTGTTTCAAATGAAATAAAAAATAGTCATTAAAGAAAACCAGCAATTTTCTAATCAGTTTATTATATCGTGTACTAAAAACCTAATTTTTATTTCCTTGTACGAAGTAAGGAAAGTATTGTGATCGCAAAAAATTTTGGTTTTCAGATTTCCATGGAAATATCCATTTTGATCATCCCTGAATCCATTTTGACCAGTTACGGCATGATGTCTGTACATACATAATGCACATAACTAAAAAACGATTAGTCTTAGGATGTTGAAATTTTGGATTTAGGACTGTTGTAACATCTAGTTGTGCACCTTCCCTTTTGATTGCAATCAACTGAACCATACGTGTCCATAAACTCCCAAATCCTAAAAATTTGGATTTTGGACTTTTTCTTAACTGCAGTAATAAGTCCTCATTGAGAGCTTTTCAATGATATATCATAACCAGTACTTATTTTCACTGGTTCCAGAGTTATAGCCAAACTAAATTTTAACTAATGAAATATTTTATCTTTTAATGGGAAGACACATTGGTTCGAATCCAACTTCATTTGTTTTTTTTTTAACTTTTTTTTAAGATCGATTTCACAAGAAACTACCTATTGTAATGGGTACCATGATTCAACTTCTGGAAAATTTTGACATATCTTCGCGTTTCACATCCCCCAGACCCCAAAATCACCGTCAGCTCAAAAGTTTAATATATATATATACACACACACACACACACACACACACACACACACGAGTATATATATTTCACTTTCTTGTGCACACGATAACTGTTGTAATTTTGCGCCAATCATTTTCAAATTATTCCGTAATAAAAATTCGACTCAAAATCTCGGTCGAGTTTGTTAATGGCAAAAATCAAACCATAGGGGTGAAAATGGGCTGGCTTTTTCTAAACAAAAAAAAAAATGTTGCTATAACTTTTTATTAAGTAAAATATCGAATTCGTTTTAAGTTCCTACGATTTTTTGGATAAGGGCCTAAAACTTATTTCAAAAGGGCACCTCCCCTTTTTATTGTATTCGGATTTTGTAGTTTTTCTTAATTGCAGCAATAAGTCCTCATTGAGAGCTTTTCAACGATGTATCATAAGTGGTACTTATTTTCATTGGTTCCAGAGTTATAGCCAAATAAAATTTTAATTAATGAAATATTTGGCTCTTATAAGGGGAAGGCACATCAGTTCGAATCCGACTTCATTTCCTTTTTTTTAAATGAAAGGTACATAAAATTTTATTTCACTAATAACTTCTGATTTTTTTTCATATTTTTTTTTTTATATTGTTGTTATTGAATTATTATTTATTGTAAAACGTTTTTTACAATCAGAGGTGCAATTGATGTTACAACAGTCCTAAATCTAAAATTTCAACATTCTACGCTTAATAGTTTTTGGCTATGCGAGATACATACACACAGACGTATGTACAGACGTCACGCCGGAAATAGTCAAAATGGTTCACCGTCAACTGGAAATTTCCGTTGAAATCTGAAAACCGAAATTTTTCGCGATCACAATACTTCCTTTACTTCTTACAAGGATGTAAAAATCGATATTTATAAATAACAGTTAATTATTTTAATTGGTCCCAAATTATTTTTACTGGTAACTGGTCCCTGGTTATTGAATTCACTGCTGTAAGAATTCGATTTCGCAGATCTTGAAGTGTAGCACGCTTAATTGGTAAACCCACCTGGTTGGTTAGTGGTTTACAAATCAGCTGACTTTGAAGTCGAGAGTTCTAAGGTTCAAATCCTAGCAAAAGCAAGAACAACTTTTTTACGGATTTGAATACTAGATAGTGCATACCAGTGTTCTGGTTTCCACTATCTAGTTAGTTATTCCACTATTATTTAGTTATTAAATTCCTATTGTTCTTTGGATAAGGGCCTAAAACTTATTTCAGTAAAGTTTTTTGATATCACCTACTATTGGCTCAGGGAGTGGAAAAAATGGGGTTTTGAAGACAAAATAACTATACCTACCTTAATAGACACAGTATCGAATCAGTTTAAAGTGATCTTTGGTCCTCTAAACATTACCTGAAAACCTTTCTCTGAAACAATTTTTGATATGACCAACACTTACTTATGGCAAGGATGACCAAAATTTTTCTGGATATGTAAGAGGATGGGCTTGTCGTATGCTAAACATGTGAAACCATTTTTTCACATACAACCATTGTTGTGTTGAGTAAATTTGAAGTTTTAGAGCAGGTGAAGAAATTTTAGTACATGAGGAGATTGACGATCTGACTTGCACAGAAGTAATTAAATCAAGAATATCAAGAAGTAAGCAAGCATTTAATAAGAAGGGAAGACTGCTGTGTGGAAAGTTAAACGTAGTGTTAAGGAAGAGATTAATGAAATATTTTATTTGGAGTGTGATTCTCTATGAAGATGAAACGTGGACGATGAGAAAGGCTGACAAAAAATAAGTTAAGACTTTTGGGATGTGACTATGGTGCTGATTGACAAAAAATTTCAGATGGCAAGAAATGTAACAAACGAAGAAATATTAAGTAGTATCCGAGAAAACAGGAAAATGCTAAATGTGACTGACTATAGGAAAAGGAATTGGCTAGGACATTGTATGGGAAGAAAGTATTTATTTATTAGTGAATGCAATAGAAGGCTTGATGAATGGAAGGAAAAAATTTCAAATGAGGGATGGGATTATGGAAAAAGGAAAAATATGTGAAAACAAAGAGATTAACAAAAGATAGAACAAGGTGGAGAGAAGCAGCTGTGACAGGATTTACCCCAACAGCAGAACATTATGAATGAATATAAACAAATAAACTGTACGATAACAAACATTTTACATAATTTAGGATTTGTTGTTTGCACTAGAAAACAATGATTCCATATAATGTCATTTTCTATATACGAATTAAAAGCATTAATTACTATGGTTTTGTCATTTTCCTGTATGTTACATGTATATTGATAAATTTATACTTGTTATACAGATTATAATTAGTGTACCTGGAATTCATTTTTTGATTCTACATACCAAAATGAACATTTTGATACTTAGTATCTGAAAATGAATCAGGTGTGCTTTTTAGTTACACTCTTTATTTGTTGTACGTTATATATTCATAATTCTTCTTCTTCCACTTCTTTAGGATTCTAGATATGATAAGGGATTGTAGATAGTTATCTCGTTCCATCCTTCTACCATTTCTTCTCAATAATTCTTTCTATTCCTTCATTGGTACTAGTAACATCCTCCTTAGATTTATCTAACCATCTTTTTCTTGGCCTTCCTCTTGGCCTCTTTCCATTCACTTCCCAGTTTACCAACCTATCCAATATACTTTCTGAAGAAAACACGTTTGTGAGATTTTACTTCTTTTTTTATATTTCACATGACCTCTTTTTGTCTTACCTATCAAGACTATAATAAATTATTTATTTATTTATAGTTTATTATGGCTTGGAATTCTAAAAAAGGGAGGAAAATAAAAATAATATTTGAAGTTAAGTGTTTTTATATTGTGAAAACAAAAATATTGTCCTCGTAACATTATAATAATGAATTATATAAAAAAATTTAAAGAGCTTGAAAACTGAGTAAATTTTTTGGAAAATATGAATGTTGTTAATTATTTGGCAGTAATAATAAAATGATACACATGATATCATAACGATATTGTATCATATATCTATCATACGTATTTATATCATATATGATATTATAATGATAATGTTACAGATAATATTACATAATAAAAATAATTATTATTATTTGATTTCAGTTTGAAGTTGGTGCTTCAGGAGAATCTGTTACAATGACACGACTAAGGGGGCTGGGTACAGATGTGGCAATAGTTAGTTCAATGGTATTTATGGCACAGTTTATGTTATCAATATGTATGGGTACCATAATCAGTGTTGTTGGTTCAACTACTGCAGTAGCTGGAGTAGCATCATTTCTGGCTTTTTGTGGTGCAATTACAGCGACACAAGTTATGTACCTCGATCTTTAACTTCTTTAAAAAATAACGTAAAATTAAATTAATAAATAAACCATCTTGTTTATAAATATCTGTAAAAAAATTATAATATATGTATTATAAATTAAGTTCAATAAATGTACGTTGAAAAATGTAAAAGTGTACAGTTTTAATTTGTAAGTGACTTTAAATAAAGGTGAATGTTCTTGATTCAACTCAAACTAATATTTTTTGTATATATTAAACTAAATTCTTTACAAATGAACCGATTTCAGTGATATCTTACTTTCTTGGTAACTAATGCTGCAGCAGTGTAACTATATAAGTTAAGTATATTGTACAGCCAAAATTTTGGTTATCAACGTTTTAGCAAATGTCAATGTTAAAAAAAAAAACAAAAAAAACCCGTTATAAAAACTTCCAGATGTATATACATGTATTGGCCTACATTTTGATTAACATCTACATAGTTATTAATGATCCACAACAGAATCAAATAAATTTATGATTTTATGGATCAACATAATTTCTTTGAAAATGGTTCAAAACATTTCTGTATATGGGGCACTGATGGCATTAGATTTTGGATAAAATTAAAAAGGGGAAGGTATAGTTTTTGCTGTTTTGAATTTTTTAAATTTTGTGTAGAAGTTGAAGAAAATTGAGCTGTAGTATAATGAAAATGTTTACTAAGTTATTTAAAATTTCAAAGTTTTAAGACGATGAAATATAGTGGTGGGGGGGATATTTAACATTATTTCTGAACAGTTTTTACCTCATACCCCGAAAACCCATTCAACAAAAAATGAAATTTTGCACAAATATTTAGCTGTTTACTAAATTTCATTAGATGTATGTAAAGATAGTCAGAACAATCTAGTAACAGATTTTCAAGACGAATTACAAAAAAAAACAAAAAAACTCAGGGATAGTAAATACAACATAAAATGGATCACGGAAATTAAGGAAGACTTGAAAGAACTTGAAATAACAATAAAAAATTTAAGAGAAAAAAAAAGGTGAAATTAATTAACTGAAAAAGCAACAAATTATATTACAACCAAGAATGAATAGACGAATGAATGAAACAGGAAAGAAGGGGAGATTTCAGAGAGGGAAAAATAGGTAATGTCTGAAAAGATGAATAAATATTGGAAAAATAGAAAACTAAAAAATCCTTCTTATAATTGATTAAAGTTCGATGCTAACCATAAAAGTAAAAAATATATATATATATATTTTTTTAAATTATTTTTATTATATATTAATATATTCAGAGTGAGAAATGTAAAACTGAACCCATAACGTAATCGCTGCGTAATCGGTAGTTATGTTATAATGAAATTTTTTGAATGATGCGGATAAATTAAATAAGAAAAAATAAATAAAAACAAAAAATTACAAAAAAATATATTTGATTACATATAAAAAATTAATTTTAAAAAGGTACTAACTAACTAATATTAATATTAACATAATTAAAAAAGGAAACAAATTAGAAAAACCTCTAAAAATTAAAAACTAAGAATTAAATGAAATTGAGAGTTTTAAACAAAAAAATTAATATATTAACAAATATAAAAATGCACTGAAAAGTAAAAAATAAATTATATAAATATCTAATAAATAACCAATAAATAAAAAATAAATAAATGTAATAATTATTAAATTTTAAAATTAAAAGTAATGAAAATATTTAGTTAAATATTTCGTGGGGAAGTTTTTATAATTTATTTAAAACACAACATTTATCTTCAATAGTTTTTGCTAGGCGTTGTTCTGAATCGCTCATGACATGTTCTTTTGTATACCATATATATATATATATATATATATATATATATATATATACACAAACACAGTATACATACATTCAGTATATATACATACCCAAGAAATTAATTAATAAACTTTTATTAATTAATTACTTGGGTTAACCAATCAATTGTACAAACTTATAAATTAAATACAAAACCTTTCACTTAGAATTTTATAAGCTTCCTCAGATGACAATATACACTTATTCGCACATCATAGAAAATTCTCTTGCATGTATAATGTGTGTATGAATGTGTATTGTCATCTGAGGAAGCTTAGAGAATTGTATGCGAAACCTAGTGTATTTAATTTATAAGTTTGTACAGTTGATGGGTTAACCCAAGAAATTAATAAAGGTAATATTTTTAAGTAAAATATGTCTTTTTATTATTTTAATTCTATCCAATCAAGAGGAAAATAACTTAAATAAATTAAATTTAAGTTAATATTCATATATATATATATATATATATATATATATATATATATATATATATATATATATATATATATATATATATATACACGCGCGCGCGTTTATAAAACAGTTATATGGATTCTCTTTAGAAAAAAAGTTATCAATATGTTTGGTTACAGATTGAAAAATTTATCTAACAAAAAAAAATAAATAAATAAACAAGTGGAGACGGATTGCCTGCCTGCTTCAATTTTGATTAAAACACAAAAAACAGTAAAAAAAAAATCAATTTACCGACAAAAATCCAATCTTACATCTATTCATTTGTCATAAATCTATGAGTTAAACGTAAACAATTGAAATTTATCTTTTTAATTACTGTTTCACAAAATATTTATAACATGTTCTAATAAAAAGTACAAAAGTAAAACATACTACCCAAAGCAAATAATAAATAAAACAAAAAATAAGAGAACACTAACATCGCTTAATCCTCTAAAAGATTAAGTATGTTCCAAACATATGATGCTGAACCTTTAACGTCAAAGTAGCCGAAGTGCGATGTCAAAACTTTTGTCTGGGTAACAAATTGAAGTTACTCAAAGCCTACGTAAGACTAAGTTGAATAATGTCTTAAGTTAACTAAATTTCAGCAAACAAGAGATAGAAGTCGTTTTTGTAGAGTTATATAACTTATTAATATGCAGTGCTAGTCAACAATAATGGTACACTTTAAATAATCTGTTAAAAAAAAAAAAAAAAAATTTTGCTTGTGTTTGATTAGTATTTAACAATAATAGAAATTTTGTAAGTTTTGTAATACAAAATATAAATACATTGATAGAAAGTATTTATCAGTATAAAATAGAATAAAACTGTTGTAAAACAGTAATAATTTATGTTTAAGAACATCCTTTCGTAGATTCAATATACAGGGTGTCCCATATAAAACGCAACCCATCAATCACTCATCCATGAAATTTCAAAAGTCAAGCTTACTCCCCTACTCGTTACTGAAATGGACTCGTCCAACATCTGAACATCGCAGCGTGGCAGTAGAACACTACCGATAGTAACAACAATGCAATCATAACGTTCAGTGTATTGCTAGAGACAAGATGGTGTTTTCGCTAGATGAACGTGTTTTCATTGTCGAGTCGTACTTCAGTACGAAATCAGCGGTTGCAGTGCAAGATTTGTTTCGCCATAAGTACCCAGATAAACCGGCTCCTAATAAAACATCAGTATTAAGGTTAGTTGCAAAATTTAGAGAGACCGGTTCTGTTAATAACAAGGAACACAAAAGATCTGTGTCAGTATTGAATACAGATACAGTCACTGAAATTAAAGACCGATTACTCGCCTCGCCAAATAAATCGATCAGACGTTTGTCTGTTGAAATTAATTTGTCTAAATCAACTGTTCATCGGGCAACCAAACGATTACAATTACGACCTTATTGCATTCAAACGGTTCATCGACTTCTTGAGCCCGACAAAGAAAAACGGCTACAATATTGTCAACGGTTCCGTCGATTTCTGCGAGGGAATTAATGTTATGGATTCGTTATTTTTCACAGATAAAGCACGGTTTTATTTGGATGGCTACGTTAACAGCCAAAATAGTAGAATTTGGAGCGCTGAAAATCTCAACGTTTATCACGAAAAACAATTACACCCGCAGAAGTTGGGCGTGTGGTGCGCGATATCGCGGAAGAAAATAATCGGTCCTATTTTTTTCGAGTACACCATTAATGCAGAACGATATCAGGATATTTTATTTCAGTTCATCGCACTCTTGGAAGAGGAAAACAGACACTGCTGGCTACAACATGACGGTGCGACATCGCACTACGCAGGTTCAACTTCTGATTTTGTCGAGGAATTCTTTGGTAATCGTGTTATCGGTCGAGGCTTGTGGCCACCAAGATCTCCAGATTTGACTGCGGCAGATTTTTTTCTACGGGGCTACCTAAAAGAAAAAGCCTACAGCAACAAACCACGAACACTTGAACGATTGAAAGTCAATATTGAACAAGCTGTATTAAATATCCAGCCACAAACTTTGAAAAAAGTTGCAAGAAACTCTGTAAAAAGAATTGAAGCTTTTATTCAAGAAGATTGCGGCCACTTCCAACATTTACTCTAAATGTAAGGTAATGGATGGTAATAATAAAAATTAAATTTTCATTTACACATGCCTTTTTATTATTTCAATACCTACCAATATAATGTTCGGTTGCGTTTTATATGGGACACCCTGTACTTCTGAATAATAAAATTATTTCAACAGAAATAACTTTGGCATTTTTTCGTTAAAACTACATTCAAAAATTTCCATCTGATCTACTAAACTATGTAATTAAGCAATAATTATTTACTACGAGGCGAGTTTTTTAAGTAAGATCCGTTTTTAAATAGAAACAAAACTGAAAAACATGAACAAATTTTATTTCTTACATATAAACTACTATTTAAAATTTAAAAAAAAAAAAATTTTTTTTAATAAAAAAATTTAAATTAAATTTAAATTTTAAAATTTAAATTTTAAATTTTAAAATTTAATTTTAAAATATTAAAATTTTAAAATTTTAATAAATTTTAAAATAAATTTAAAATTTATTTTTAAATAAATCAATAAAGTGATTTATTTAAAAAAAAAAAAAAGCTGACAACACTGTTGTCCCGGTCTTGGGAGTTGTAGGACATTCTCCTTGGGAGTTGTAGGACTTTCCCGGGACGCGGCCGTAGGCGCGTTCCAGTAAAATCCTGTAACTTTGGGTTGTTTCTAATGGACGCCTTATACACACATACAGGACAACATTATTTAAATATTTATCATTATATTTAAATATAATATTTTTTCATTTATTAAATTGAATGATTTTAACTAAAGCGCGCGCGCATAGCGTATTTAATTCGTGCGAGTATGGCACTACTAGCGGCGACGTTCGGCACTAACTAAACTAATGTAATTTCACAACTTACGTAGAATAAATTTTGCCTGTACAGTCAGGAAACTGGTATAGACGAGAGGCTTAACGCATCAAGTTCCGAGTCAACCGGGCGATCGAGTTCGAGATCCAGCAGACACAGTTATTTTTTTACACTTTTTTTAAATATTATTCATTTATTTAATTCCACCCCTCACTTGTGACGTGACAACATAACAGTAGTTTACAGCATTTTTTTGGGATTGGGGTGCGATTTTGCAAATTTTTTTTGCTTGTCTTTTGATTATTAATAAATGAGCCGAATAAAAATAACACCTTAATTAGGCGAAACCTCAAGACACGGAGGGTGACCTTGCTCTACAGCCTCACCACATTGACCTTTTAAGTTAAAAATGTAATGGTATCAAAATATAGAAGTAATTTAAACAAGTTTGGTCAAAATCGGTCCAGTAGTTTTGAAAGATATAAGGTGATTTATAGGCAAACACTGAACACACGTACATACGAATATTAACATTCGGAAAATTTCCATCCGGTTTTTTGGTTTCCTTAAGTGTCAAAACGTCAAGATCCGGTGAAAATCGCATATTCCCAAATTGGATCGATTATAATACTTTCCCTTCTAGGGCTACAGCTCTACTAGACGCGCTACCTAGACGGGAAAGTAAAAAAGCTAACAACAAATTTGTTATATTTTCTTGGTATTAGTTATTTATTCTTATATAGTAGAAAAATAACATGAAAAAAGTTTAAAAAATTAAAAAAACAAATCGATATTTTTTAGTTTGCGGCTCCCCCACCCCTAATATTCTTTCATCGTTTTTTTGTCATTTGCACTACTATTTTTTTTTGTTATAGAGGTGGAGGAACCCCATTTACGAGCGCCGAAGTAGTGTAGGACTCGCTAACAGGTTCCGCAAGAAGTTATTAAATGTGTATGTGTTTCTGCGTACTATCGACTAAACCACCCCTGGGTTTCCGCCCCTCGGCCTCTTGGCTAAGATCAAAGTGTAGTACTTCTTTTATGCTTAGGAAGACTAAATAAAATTTGGTTAAAAATATGCAATAAATAAAAAGAAATCGTTTTCGATTTTTGGAAAAGGAGAGAATTTGGGGCAAAATGTTGTTAAAAAGATTAAGATAAACATGTACGCATGTACTGAGCTTAATATAAAGTGGGGTTACGTTGAGAAAATTTATCCCAAAAAAACTATCTACTCCCATCCCCTGGGACCCCAAACTTTTATCAAAAAAATTGTCCTATATACACGAGTCTGTGTGTCAAATTTCATAAAAATCGGTTTATCAAGTCAAAAGTTATTAAAGCTTCAAACACGAAAACACATATACGAATATTACCCTTTTTTTGTTTTTTGGAGTCCCTGTATCATGAAACGTTGAAAAATGCAAAAATCCAATACTCCATTTTTTGACTGATTCATTTTTGCTGCATAACTCTAGAGGTATGACGCTAGGAAATTAATACCAATTTAAAGAGTTAAAAAAATAATGTAATATATCTATAAAATAATTCAATCAACCTTAAAAATTTGTAAATAAGATTGAAAAATAACTTGTTTGAATTTTTTAACGGTCAACGTTCCTTATTATTTTAATTTTACTGTAATACTGAAAGTAAACAGTCAATTATTATTTGTTTTAATTTTTTAAAAGTTTGACTACTTATTTTTTACATATATGTTAAAAAAATTTTCGCAGAAAACAGAGGCTAAGCTATTTTAAATAAAGTAATAAACAAATCTAATAAACACGCATTATTTGATACTTTTAAAATAGGCATCAACACAATATTTTCTGGAAAACAGGAATCTGTAAGTGAATGAGATAGGCAAACGTTTGCCTTGCTTAAACGACTGTGAAAATTCTCTTTAGGTTTACATTGTTTTATCAATTTATTCGTGATAAGCTGACAGTCTAACACATAAAAAAAATCGCTATTTGGTTTATAAAAAAATAAGTCTTTGATCCATTATCAAATCTTTCTTGTTGAAACACAAAAATAATGAAATTGGGGATGAATCTACGTTCGAAACTTCTATTCCTGATATGCAGATGAATAAACACTCTACGTGACACTTAGATAGCTACATACGCGGAAAATTTCGTTGTTCAAACAACCATTAAAAATGCTGCTTGTTGGCTTTCTGATAGAGAAAAATTCAGTGGATTCAAAACAAAACACAGATGTTCAGACCAATACGAACAATAGTTATACTGAATTCTTTCTGTAAAGACGTGTTTTAGCATTAGTTTTTTCTTCGCAACAGTTTTGCAATTCCGTTGTTAATTTAAATTATTAAATTAGATAGTATCGTAAAATATTATAAAAAGAATTTTTAGATGTACTTCACAGCCAAAGAAGCAATTTCTTTTTAAACGGCCACTGTATAAAAGAATCACCGAAAAAATTTTAACAAAATAATTTTACTTGAAATATTTAAGATAAAAATCCTCTTTTTTTAAAAAAATTAAATATTAAAATTTTTAAAATAATCTATTTATGAATTTATGGAACGTAAGTTGTACTACCACTGATCTAAATACGGAGTTTTATTTGCAATTTGTTGTCATTCCTACATAATTTTTTTTTAATACATTGAAATAATTTCTGCTTTATACTTGTAAATAAAAAAAGGTGAAGATTTAATGTGATATAGATTTAATTTTTTCTACTAAGTGTTTTTTGTAGGATATAATTCTTCAAAGATTTTTTTTTTTTAAGTAACACCATAGTACATCTAATCTTCGAAAAGGTTGACGATCTAAAGTGTAAAAATTACAAATTATAAGTCCTACAATCGAATTTGTTAAATTAAAAATGTATCATTGTTTTTTTTTTTTTATTAATGATAAAACAAAATTTAAAAAATAATTAAACAATTATGAACAAAAAACCCATATGTTTTATCATAAAACATTATGGTTCTATAGCAATGAAATTTGTGTCTAATAATAGTCGTACTAGAGTATATATATTTTTAATATTAACTAATCATATTAACATCAATAATTATTTAAACATTCTTACCGAAATAATTACATGTCCAATATTAATTGCGTAACTCATAAAAGCAACGTTTCCAGTACGAACATGTTTATGAATGTATAAAAGTAACGAATATAACCTAAACACACACAACCTAAAGTTACAGAAACGTCGAGAATTCAGTACGAAACGTATTCAACAGCTATTTAAAATTCTTAGTGCCAACTATAAAACAAAGAAAATAATTGTGTAATTATAAAGTATAATTAAATCAATATGAAAAAAGTAGTCTTAATACATAATAAATATTTTAATATTTTAAAAACGTGGATTTCTGTAATTTTATTATTTTATCTGTAAATAAGTTTATTTGATTTAAAAAAATTAAATCTTTCTTATGTTTAATATGTACTGTTTGAAATTTTAACAATATAAGTAGTTTCATTTTTTAGTCACTAGAGGGTGGTAAGAGGGATGAGTTATGATGTCATAGTTTTTTTTCTGTTTGTGTGTATGTGTGTGTCTGTCTAAACCAGCCAGCCCTATACAGTTTAACGTTTTAATCTGACGAACGTGTTTAACTTGTCTTCTTGCTAAAGACGTTTGATTGTTTTGCAGTAATGTAACAGTGCGTCAGATACAGTATAACTTTTGTTGTTTGTAATAACAGTTTAATATCATTTTATGTGATGTCAACATGAAAAAGAACTTATAAGGTAAATTATTTATATAGTAATATATTAAATAATTTTAAATATATTTAATTTAATGAATGTATTTTAAAACCTTATTAAATTATTTATATGTGTCTGTACAGTTAAGTAAAGATAGGTTAAAGTATAGATCTTCAACCATTACTCCATCTTAAACATTTTGTGGCACGCGGGATCAAAAATATTAGTTGTAAAAATTTATCTTCTTTTATTAAATATTTATGTATCTATCTTTTTAAATGCGAAAAAGTTAAAATATAAAACACTTGATATCAATCTTTTCCTGTAATTAATCTAATTCATTATTTTTCGAGTTTGTAATAAATAAACTGTAGTAGTAAACACGTCAGACTTGAATTTAGTGTGAATATAGGTAAAATAGTTATAATACAGGGGAAAGTACGGTGATCGTGTCAAAAATGGGGCTTTGTGTTTTTTGCAATTGTTTACGTTTCAGGGCCCAACTAGTTCACCTAACCAAAAATATATATGTACGTATGTGTGTATAACAGTTTAAAGAAATTTTTTAAGCCAAAGGGGTGTATCTTAGTTTTTCTCAAACAATTTTAAGCAAATAATATGGGAGTTAATTCATTAATTATTGCACAAGAAAGGTTTACAATACGAATTACACAAAAAAAAGCTGTAACAATATTTAGAAAATTATTTCATAACTCAAAAGTATTCTATATTAAAATATGTCATTTTCGCTTAAAATGACGGCTTAAAAGTAACATAAATTTTTGAATATTTCATTAAAATATTCTTTGGACAAGACTGTGAATCTCGAACCAATACTGGTTAGAAATATTGGTCCAAAAGTGATAAAAGGTTGAAGATGCTTAGGTTAAAGAGTCCGATTCTACATAAAGCCATTGTTGTTTTTAGAGAAATAAAGACTGTCCGTATTTGCTCTAGAAAAAACAACATTTTCTATTACTCTAAACCGTTTACATAACTGCATAACAGTCGTTGTTCGGCAATTCAAAAATTTGTTTTTAAAGTTTTATTATGTTCCTTTGTTCAGCTGGAATCCATTTCAAATTACGTTTTTCACAAAATTTCTCTAAAATTCTTATAATTATTTTATATATTCTTTCAAACTTGTATAAAATAGCCTCTACTTTAAAAAAAAAATATTTTTTATTTTTATTTTTACGAATATTATCTACAGGCTTTAATTCTTTTGTAATTTCAATAACTACTGAACCGAGTTAAAAAATTCCTACGCTGTTTAAAAAGTATTTATTCTCTACATGTGAAGGTAAAAGAATATTATATTATTTCTTCTGTCTATAATTTCACCCCTCCACCATCTTAGATCCACCACCTTAGAATTTAGATAAACCTTCGTTTATCTAAATTATTATTAAATTATTCTAATTATTATTATTATTTAATTAATGAATTATTCTAACTATTCTTCTAAATTACTTATATGAAATGTAATAATACCGCACATCATAAGCCAACCAAATTTAGAATCATATTTTTCGAGGCCAAGTATGGGTCAAATTCAATTTTGTAAAGGTCCAAACTCCTATAATTTCCCTCCAAAATTCACAATTAACAAGGGGAAAAATTAAAATATTTTTATATTTGAACTAATATTTTTCAAAATGTATTCTACTTTCAAATTAAATACTAATTAAAAGTATTTTCGATTTTAATTAAAAAACTTAATGTATTTCTGCATAAACTGTCACGCATATTATTTTATATAATTTTCTTATTGTTATTATTATTATGTATTTTTTTTTTTTTTTTTTTTTTTTTACTTCTTTGTACGAAGTAAAGTAAAGTAAATTACGATCGCGAAAAATTTCGGTTTTCAGATTTTAACGGAAATATTAATTTTGACCATCCCTGAATCCATTTTGACTAATTTCGGCGTGACGTCTGTACGTAATATGTGCATATGTACCACACATTACTCAAAAACAATTAGCCGTAGGATGTTGAAATTTTGGATTTAAGACTGTTGTAACATCTAGTTGTGCATCTTTTTTTCTGATTTGGAATCGACTGGACCAGAAGTGTCGAAAAAAGCTCAAAATCCAAAATATTTGGATTTTGGACTTTTTCTTAAGTGCAGTAATAAGCCCTCATTGAGATTTTTTCAATGACATATCTGAAGTAGTACTTATTTTCATTGGTTCCATAGTTATAGCCAAATTAAATTTTAATTAATGAAATATTTGGATATTAGGGGAACGCACATCGGTTCAAATCAGACTTCATCTTCCTTTTTTTCTTAAATTTTTTTTAAATTTAAATATATTGATTTATTAATAATTATTAATCTCTGGTTGAAAAAAAATTATAATATATAATTTAATAATAACAATAAAAAGAATAATATGAAAAAATATCAGAACTTATCCATGAAATAAAGTTTTATGTACATTTCATTTAAAAAAAAGTGTATATGCAATTTAATAGGCGTACAAGGAAGTCATGTGTTGTCCACTCAGATTTTTATTTATCTAACACTAGTCGTAAATGATAATTAAGTAACTTGAAGAAATAAAATATATATATATATATATATATATATATATATATACAAAATAATAATTTCATACCGTATCATTCATGAGGGGTAGAAAAGAAATTCCTTGCAGTACTTCTCCAAACAGTGCATTTTTTGGAAATTTTTGCCGAAACATGAATTCAGCCAGGTAGGATTGATTCTAACCCACCGGGTAGGTCTAGTTGTGAACGCGTCTTCCCAAATCAGCTGATTTGGAAGTCGAAAGTTCCAGCGTTCAAGACCTAGTAAAGACAGTTATTTTTATACCGATTTAAATATTAGATCGCGGTTACCGGTGTTCTTTGTTTCCTGAAGCTTTTCATTCCACCATTTCAGCGGCCCACACAAGCGTTCAATGGTTTGAGTATGAACACCATTATGAGGACGAACGAAATGGTAGCAAATTATTCACAGTGTAATATAGGAATCCTGTTCTTTCTAGTACTCGGTTTCGCCAGGAATCCTAGTACAATATACTCCCGTCATTAACGTTCTTTGATAGCATTTAGTAGAATTTGAATCGATTTGTCACCATTACACACAACGAAACAATCGCCGTTTTCACGACAAATGCAGCCGAAAACCCACTGTTGTTGGTAGACGCGATCAGCATGATTTTTGCGCCTAGAGAATACCATCTCATCGATTTTGACGACCGTACCATTTCCCCTTATTTTACATTGCATGTACTGTTCAATATAAACGAAACGTACTTCTTGAATGAAATTATTCCAGTCGAATAATGAAATATAATGAAATTATATCCGGACTCATATTTTGATTCACGATGACATCGAGCAACACTTGCTTGTTATTTTCAACACCCAACTATATAGATGATGTATGACGGTCATGAAGTTGACATTCGAATTTTTCAGCTACGTACCGTCACGTATATTCAAATATCTTAGTTCACGGTAGGATCCCATGCAGTTTCAAGAACTCAATTTTTTTTTTGTTTACCCTTCGGAACCACCATCAGGATTACTTCAGAGGATGAATGAGGATGATATGTATGAGTGTAAATGAAGTGTAGTCTTGTACAGTCTCAGATCGACCATTTATGAGATGTATGGTTGCTTGAAACCCAAGCACCAAAGAACACCGGTATCTACGATCTAGTATTCAAATTCGTATAAAAGTCTTTACTAGAATTTGAACCTTAGAACTCTCGACTTCGAAATCAGCTGATTTGCGAAGACGCGTTCTCCACTAGACTAACTCGGTGGGTTCATAATGAAATCTTTCTTTCTTTTTCGTGTTTACTCCGGTAACTACCGTTCAGATAATACTTCAGAGGATGATATGTATGAGTGTAAATGAAGTATGTAGTCTTGTACATTCTCAGTTCGACCATTCCTGAGATGTATGGTTAATTGAAACCCAACCACCAAAGAACACCGGTATCCACGATCTAGTATTCAAATCCGTGTAAAAATAACTGGCTTTACTAGGACTTGAACGCTGGAACTCTCGACTTCCAAATCAGCTGATGTGGGAAGACGCGTTCACCACTAGACCAACTCGGTGGGTTTCATAACGAAATCTGCTTTCATGATTTCACACGGACAAAATCTAAGTAAGCGGCTAGGTATACCGAGTTGAATTTATGATAAAAAAATTTACTCTTATCTTATCCTTTCCGTTTGAGAAATTTTTAAAAAAGCATCCTACATTATTAAAAATAAATAAATTGTGTATTTAAACAAATAATCAGCGGCGTCGGTATTCGATAAAAGTACTTAAATTTCTACTTAGATAATCGGTCGATTATATCTTCGTACATTTGGATTCATTAATTGCTTAAAACTTGTATAAACGAAGAATTCTGAATTTATGTGCCATTCTGTTGAATTCTCTCAGTTTTCATGCAAAAATAATTCAATTACACAATCCCAATATCAGCAAAAAAAATTACCGTGAAAAATAACCGCAGAATTAGTTCTTTGATCTCGACCGCTTATTGGTGTATCCGTTTTATTTCAGGAAACACAGTGTATAATATTTCATAAAATATCATTGTTTTCCAATAATCTGTCAGTTGCTTTTATCTTCTATTGATGTCCTCATATCTATTTCTTTTGTAAAAATAAACTAAATTACGAAATTTCGCTGATCTAGTCGAGATATTTCATACGTTATGAATTTATAGATTTCAAGTGAATTATATAAATTGTTGTGTTCAATCAGTAATGTATTTAAATAGCGATTTAATATAGCTTTTTGTTATACCATTAAAGAAAGTTGAGATTTTGTATGAATTCTATCAGCGTTTTATATTGCTCCATCAGAGATTGTTTTTCTTAAAAGCATTTTTTTTCTAATTTTTTTTTTAACGTGTAATGTCATGCACTCACAGTTAGAGAAGAATATTGAGAGAAAGCACACGTAAAAATTTCTTAAAAATAAAATTTATTACATTTACATAATTTATAAGGAGAAATTAAAATTATACAAATTAATTTAATAGCAATTTTATTATACATACCAAAGTACAATTCAGATTAACTACAAACTTTATAATAATAATTAGGAGAAAATAATACTGAAATAACAGTAAGAGAGCTATCGAAAAATCGACATTCCTTAATTTATAAATTATTCTCTTTTAATATTTAAAAAGAAAACTATTTTATACTTATAATTAAATTAAATAATGTTTCTTTGACTCCTGTTTACAAAGAACTCGCCTAACAGCTTCTCGTTTGCAACCTCTTTCCAAAATGAAATTCTCACGACGCTCCCTTTACTCGTTTGTTACCGCACAGTTACTCCGAATGATGTGGCACACTTGATCGCATTTATCGCGCACCGTACCGAAACTTGTAATTGTCACTCCGGAACAGAACGCAAAGATAGTGCAAGATTTATATATCCCCTACTAATCGCAGAGCCTGGACAACAGCCCCTTGCTGTTGGACCTTTCTTACATCAGGCGGGTATTTCTTTGTTTCTGTCCTGGCCCCCGGCAGTATTTATATTTCCAGGTCTAGGGCGTGACCTTTTTTTATTTTTCCTGTTTATCCTCCGGTAATTACCTTTCAGATAATACTTCAGAGGATGATATGTATGAGTGTAAAGGAAGTGTGGTCTTATACAGTCTCAGTTCGACCATTTCTGAGATGTGTGGTTAATTGAAATCCAACCACCAAAGAACACCGGTATCCACGATCTAGTATTCAGATTTGTGTAAAAATAACTACTAGGACTTGAACGCTGGAACTCTTGACTTCCAAATTAGCTGATTTGGGAAGACGCGTTCACTACTAGACCAACCCGGTGGGTTAGGGCGTGACCTACAGTACTAATACCCGACCTGTCCTTTTATTTGGTCAATCGTAATAATTTTTATTGTCCGCATCTTATATGCTTTTTTTATAAATCCTTTTTTACAAAGAATTCCTTTTTCGTATTTTCTAGATTTTTATTTCTTTATTTTCCCTCTCTTTCTTCTTTCTGAAACATTCTCCCACCGTTATATTATAAAGTGACGGTGCAAGAGAAATTTCTTCAGATTTTAAAATGCTGAATGTGAAACGAGCTATGAAATTGGACTTCTTAAAACAAAAGTTCTAAAAGAAATGTATTACAACATATTTTATTTATAGTGAAATTAGTATTAATGCAGTAAAAATTTACGGGAGCTGTAAAAATTTAATTTTTGAAATCTTTGTATCTGTTAAATCAACAATTTTATATGAATTGTGTTAATTTTTGGAACTGTGAAAAGTGCTAAATTATAATTAAAAAAATAATAATTTTCTTTTAAATTAATTTTTAACCCAATTAAATAAGCATAAATTAGAATTTAAATATATGTCTATGTGTACTGAATTTTAATCTAGACTAATGTGCATGAAATTGAAATGCTGTGTAATCTAATAATCTATTATTTTGGTAATTACGCTGATATGAAATTATTCTATCATTAATCAATTTTGACGCTAATTAATTTTACTGAAAACAATATAAGCTTTTCATCTGTAATTAATATAATATTTTCTCTCGGTTTTATTACCGTTCTTGTAAAATCTCATGTACTCAGTACAACCTTGAATATACATTTATACTTCTCCGGCACGTGTAAAGGGAAAATATAAATACTAATAAAAATTGGTCCATCAGAGTATTTGAATTTGTTGATACTTTGAAGTCCCTGAATAAAATAAAAACCTTGTTTCAATAATATTTTATAGTTTTATGACGGTACTTGAAAGGTTCTAATATATATGTTATTGGAGTCGTACATCCCGCATCAAAACATTGATATGGTGAGGATGTGTAAAGACACTGAACTAATTTAATTTTTTTGAAAAATAGTTGATAAGTTGGCCCTTGGCCATTAATTACTAAAGTATTAATGAGTTCCCTTTACAGGGGAGGATCTATACCCAAGAATAATGATGGCACAAATAGAACATGCTGCTGTTTTGGACACTTTTCCGAAAACAAACCAGATGCAAATTAAATCAGTGTTTAACTATACTGCTCTCTGCTCTGCATGAACGCTGCAATTTTATCTACTCCTTTAACACAATGTACTGATATGAAATGCAAAGCAGTGAGTTGTACAATCAGTTTGTGCTGCAGTACATTTTTCTCTGTTTCAATTTGCCATGCTTAACACAAGACAGCACTTCATTGACGTCTTTTTTTTTTAAACACTCCCAGAGCGACCGGTACATCCTTAAAGCATTACCTCGATCGCTTCGAAATGTCGTGGCAGCAGATTGTCCCACCCTGACTTGGTCCCCCCCCAGAGGCCCCCATCGGGGGTCTTCCCTGGATCATAGGAACAACCCGACTTCCGCTTCTGGGTAGCCGAGATGCCCCTCCACAGGGGAGAGCCCTTCCCGGCCCTAATCTACTAGGTTCCAGGTATGCATTTTGCATGTCCTTCCCCTCAACGCACCCTCTCATACCATCAGGGTCCTCCGTACCATCATCTGAAGCACCCCGACTCCCCCGCTCTTGGGTGCAGGCGAGCCAAGGTGTCCTAGGCAAGGAGGCTGCCTAGACGTCGCCACGTTTCTCATTGACGTCTTACAGAGTAGCAATAATCACGCGCCAGAACCCTACTATTTTATTCAACCATGTGTTATAGAATGTGCTACCTAACATAGTAGTCTGGTAATATCTGAATTAGTTACCTTTGTGAAAAAAATTTTACTCTGTAAATATTCATTCCATTTTTTCCACCATCAGCTAGACCGTTGGTCCTATAGATCAGAGTCCTAAAAGAAAAATCTGTGTTGGAGGAGTTGCTCCTTCGGAGCAGCATAAAACTATAGTTTTCTTCACTCGTTGTCCCATGAACACTGCTCCATCAAATGAGGACCCATTTTACCTCTGGAGGAGTTGGATGTTACAAGATTTTATCCCTGTAAATGATTAATTTACCAAAAAATTATATCAATGGAACAAAATTGAAAATCTTATTCCATAAAAGTTGAAGTTTCATAAGTTTTTAAAACGTTTTATTTTATCAACATGAAAATGTTTCGTTTCTATATATGTTTATTGAGTTTTATGAAAATAAACATAATTTTTGAATCTTATCACATAGTGTGTGGTAATTTTTAACATTTTTTTTTTTACTAGTAAATACACGTGATAAATATTAAAAAATGTCCTGTACAAAAAAAAGTAAAAATTAAAGATTTAAAAAAAATTAATTTATTTAAAATAATGATTTAATTATAAATTAAATTGTAATTTATTTTACGAGATACTGTTAAGAAATTCCCCTAAAGTGTAAATTTTACAAATATTATGGATATTAAGACGTGTTACATTATAATTCCTTCAAAGTAGTTTCATTTAGCTGCAACCAACTTTCGTTAACGTTTTTGGAAACATTTTTGTATTTCATTCTTTTAGAATACTCCTTCATCTGTTTCATAACTATGGGGATGATATCGTCAGTGTTCTTCAATTAATTTACTTTCAAAATTGGTTACAAGAGAGGAAATAAGTTTCTCTAAAGTTAGGCGGTATGATCAATAATGCTGCGATATTTCGCTGTGTTATTCTTTTTAGCATGAATTAATAGATTTTTTGAAACAATGAGTTGACAAAAACAATGTACCTTCAAATTGTTGTTTTAAATATTATAGAAACTTGTATAATTCTAACTTGTGAGATATTTCGTCAATAGATTTGTTTTAAATTTATTTTTATTAACACTTGAAGCGCACACAATTTTCGTTCTCATTTGTTGCAATAGATGATAGCTTATAATTTTGGGTATTGATTGTGAGGAGAAACACAACAGGACAAGTGGCATATTGTGACGTCACTAATGCTGCCAATTTAAGAAAGAATAATATTGTTACGATTATTATTCCAACAAATGAGGACGCAGGTTTACGGAATCTCTTGATGCTAATGTATGTAAGATGCAATTTTTTTATTCTTTTACTTTCCCATCTAGATAGCGCTATAGCACAGCTATAGGTTTAGTAGGGAAAGTATTGTAATCGGTCCAACTGGGAGCGTATGAAGTTTTTACTAGATCTTAACGTTTTGACATCTACGGAACCCAAAAAACCGGATGAAAATTTTCCGGATGTTAATGTTCGTAAATACGTGTGTTTGTGTGTGTGTGTGTGTTTGGTGTTGGCCTCTAAATCACTTCAGAGCTACTGGACCGATTTTGACCAAACTTGGTCAGATTATTTCTATATATTTGGGGCATTGATGCTATTACATTTTCAACTTAAAAAAGTTAAGGAGGTGAGGCTGTTAGATTAAGGTCACTCTCAGTATCTCGAGATTTTGCTTAATTAAGGTCATATATTTCTTCGGCACATTTGTTAACAATTAAAAAATAACAATATTTGCGAAGAAACCTTTTTTCAAAATCGCACCCTTACCCCCAAAAAAGGCTGTTGTAGTCGTCTGCTCTGTTGTGACGTCACAGGTGAGCGGTAGAATTAAATAAATGAGTAATATTTAAACTGTAAAAAATTAATTCGGTCTGGCTGGGTCTGGAACTCGATCTCCCGGTCGACTCAGAACCTGGTACGTTAAGCCTCGTGGCTACACCAGTCTGCCGACTGTACAAGCGAAATTTTTTCTATGTAAGTTGTGAAATTACATTAGTGTAGTTAGTGCCGACCGTCGCCGATAGTACCGCCGCACCCGCACTAATTAAATACGGTATGCGCGCGCGATTTAGATTCAATCATTGAATTAAATAAACGAAAAATATTTATATTTAAATAAAATTATTATTATTATAATTGTAATAATAATTATTATTAGTGTTTTAAATTAAGTTGTGTGTGTATGTGCGTGTGCATCAGAAACAATCTAAAATTGTGTTGTAAGCTTTTTTCTATATTAAGAAGTTGTGAATAAGTTTACGAAATATAATATAACATTTTGTGTTTAGTAAACTCATTTTATTTCATTAATTACTTAAAAATTGCAGCCTCTATTTTCTAAATTAAATAAAATTAAATTAAATGTCTTAATACAATTTTTGCGATTACTATAAGCTTTTCGTGACTTATGTGTGAATGTTTCATGTTAATAATAAAATTATTATGAGTATTGCTTATTACGTTAACGTTATCATTTTCGATTCAAATATTAAGCGCACGTAACACTAGTTTATAATTAATTAAATTTAATTAATACCTTTCACGTCTTATGTGTCTGTAATACGTACTTCATGGTTTAGGTGGACGTAATTATTAGTTAAGTAGAGCTATGAAATAAAAAATAAAGCCTCATTAAAAAATTATTCATTCTATAATTTTTTCTTTATTTTTATAATTAATTATAATTTTTCAGTTATTTATAGCGCTTTAATGTATTTTAAATGTAATTTAATCATTCTGTTTGTAGAAACAAGCAAAATATTTTGATTGGATAAACAATGTGGTAGCCTACTAAGTAATTACCGATCAGAATCAAACGATTATAATAGACCAGCGTTTCTCAGTCTGGTGGTCGCGGTGATATGAAAGGGGATCACGAAATTAGTCTAAAATTCTATACATAAACAATAATGAAATAATTATATGGGAAAAAATTATTTTTTATAAACCTTATGTTTAATAGTGATAAAAATTTCTTTTTTGATTATTTTTACCTGCACATATATTTGTATATTAATAGTGTTGTATAATTACCAGCAATTCTAATTAAATTATAATACAAATGTAATTGGATGAAGGAGATAGATAAGATGTAAATGTGGAAATTTGATATACTACTACGTAAATATATTTAAAATTATTATTAAAGTTATCACTCGATAACTACCATAATGAAAACTCTAATTATTATTTTTGTTGTATTTTAATTTATAATAATTATTATTGTTAAAATTGTTTTGGAGTATTTTATTACTATTATTTTATGTTATGCTCAGATTCATAACTTGCATTTATTATTAATATACATGTAAACTTGCTATTGATTTATATATGTTAACGTATATGCAGATATTAGTTTTCGTATCCACCGTACAATATACAAAGGCTGTTCTATTGTACAAAATGAATAAATAAATAATTATTATTAATATTACTATATTTGCATCTTTTTACAGTTTTATTATTACAAAGGCAATTCCATACCGCTATGTCAGACTGATGTGGTCATATTTGCTAGACCGACGTTTTGTCGTGCGCGTAGGGGAAACGATTTCCTCCACCAGAGAAATAGCCGCTGGAGTTCCCCAAGGAGCAGTGCTTTCTCCTTTCCTATACACTCTGTACGTGAACGATATGCCGCTGTCGGAAGGGGTCAAAACGGCCCTTTATGTAGACGACACGGCATATTTCTACGAATCCGCAAATGTGGATTACGCGGTCCGGAGGCTCCAAAGGCAACTGGACTTAGTGGAACCGTGGCTTGATATGTGAAGAATCTGGGTCAACGGTGAAAAATCGGTGGCCGTGATGTTCACATACAAGACACGCAAACCGGCCAGGCAGCTGGAAATCTCAGGGGAGAAAATCCCTTTTGAGAAAACGGTTAAGTACCTGGGGGTGGTCTTGGACAGGCGGCTTACCTTCGGCGAACATGTAAATTATGCGATCCGGAGGGCTAAGGCCGCCAGAGCCTCACTATACCCAGTGCTGAACAGTGCCAGCCCGTACCCACTGGCAACTAAGTTACTTATTTTTCGGCTGTACGTACTGCCGATTCTGACATATGCTTACCCGGCATGGGGGGGGGGGGCAGTGTTGAGCTCCTCGCTTCAAAAGAAGATCGAGGCCGTCCAAAACATTGCGTTGCGGACGATATTTGGAGCTCTGTGGTTCGTCAGGAACGCCACTCTCCGATCCGATGCGAGATTGCAATCCGTGTCCGAGGTGGAGGTGGCGCAGGCGCGCAGACTGTTCGGGAGAGCGGCTGTGTCCGAACACAGTCATCTTCGGGACATCTGCCGAGAGGACCCAACCCCGACAGTTGTAAGGAAGCGACGCCATACTGGACGAACCACCGTGATTCAGGAGCCGAGAATCGACAAACCAGGCTTAGGGGCCTCCATATCGCATGAGCCACAAACGGAAAAACGCGTCAGAAACTTTCCGGGGTCGGAAACGAATAGTTTTCGAGTGTAAACTGTACAAATCAGCGAGTTATACGGTCTCAGGACAACAAAATGCGGTAAGTTGTGGTTCCCTTTTTTTTTTCTCAGACGCAACTTCCGCCCCGCAAACGTGGAACTACTCTGCCACATCAATATTGAGGGTAAGAGCAAAAACGCGGTTTTTCTTTTCTTTTTTTTTCGTGCGTGTGTTTTGTTTCTCTTGTTTCAGAAACGGGAGAGACGTGGGTGTGGAACGACGTCGTGTCGTCTTGGTCTCTGACTAAGCACTCACCGAAATAGAGAGGGAAACGGCCTTCCTTTAATCCTGTCATCCCAAATTAAAAAAAGTCAATTTTTTTTTTCGTGTGTGTGTTCTGTTTCTTTTGTTCCAAGATACCCACAGCCACCACAATAAACAATGTTTTCTTCACTGCGGACACGCGGTCTAACCCCTTCCCGGACACACGCGTGTCTGGAAATTAATATTATGTAGAGTAAAGAACTCCTGTTTGCTTCTGAAAAGGCAATCGCCGCCCCAAAACCGCGATCGCGAATAGGTATCACCAATTTGTATGTTCCCTATTCCCTTTCCTTTCAAGAAAGAAGAATGAGGGAACGAGCCCAGCAGCCATCAGCCCAGCAGTCACAAGTCCAGCAGTCACTTGCCCAGCAGCCGCTGACAGCATGGAAGAAAGAAGAATCCTGCACTTTCCCCCGTTCAGCCCTTCGGGGCCTTGGGAATACTAAGGTTAACGCTATGTAACTTCGGTTACTACCAATTCTCGGAAAGTGCAGGCCAAAGAAGAATGAAGAGGTCATCGGAAGAAGAAGAGGAAGAAGAAGATGAAGAAGAAGGAAGACTCTCTACTCGTTCCAACATCACGGACAGGAGTCCGGAACAGAGCCCAGCAGAGATGCGTCCTGAAAGGCAGCCATAACAGAAGTGGATGAAGAGCTTCTACACAACCCTTCCTTTAAAACTTACATATAAATTAACATAAATCAGCAATTGCGACTCCTCCGGAAAAGGGAGCGCATTGCTCCCTCCCTCCATATAGCTAGTGCCCCGTTGTGGCGTATTCCTGCTAGCCTATGAAGCGTTAGCACCGAAAGGACTTCAGTGGACGGTCTGAAGGGGACTTACGTCGGGAGGACAGGTTTCATAAGCCTAGCCTTCCGCGGTCGGCCCATAAAATGGGTTTGATAAAGCTGGTTTAACAACGGATTGGAATGCAATTAAACCCGTCTTTAAAACACTAAATACTAAAGACAAAACTTGAAAAATTAGACCCGTCACTTAAAATAAACCTTTTAAAAAAACACGCCCGATTGAATCATCCAGCAGCAAGGGACTCTGTCCAGGTTCTGCGATCCGAAGGGTGAATCTATAAACTCCCGCTAACTTTGCATTCCATTCCATTATTACAAATCTGACTATTATAATGAAATAATCAGAACATGAATTAAATATTTTGAGAGGATCATCTGTATAGAAGCATATTCATCAGTTAATAACTGGTAATTACCAGTTAGTTTACAGATCAATCGCAATTCACCGATCAGATTGATCGATTACAATCAGTTAATGGTAGGTATTTTTTGTTCACTCACTATATGTTTATCATAATAGTCTTCTTTCTTTACTGTTTAGCCTCCGGTAACTACCGTTTAGATAATTCTTCAGAGGATGAATGAGGATGATATGTATGAGTGTAAATGAAGTGTAGTCTTGTACATTCTCAGTTCGACCATTCCTGAGATGTGTGGTTAATTGAAACCCAACCACCAAAGAACACCGGCGGTATCCACGATCTAGTATTCAAATCCGTGTAATATCATAATAGTCTAGTTTTAACTTTTATTACTACGTAATCATTTTTTATATTTCTTTGTTTGATTATTTTAACAGAATATAACTAATGTTTTGTTTTTTCTTTTTAAAGTAAGCATAGCTAATTATTTAAATGGTCATATTAAGAGGTAAGTCAATGTTAAGTAATTCTTTACATTTTATTAATTTATTTAAGACCTGGGATATAATAATATCTGTATACGATAGATTTAATACTACAAACGTGATGTCTTTTCCCGTTTTTTTCTGTTCGATTAATTTCTCTATTAAATAATGCTTCTATAAGTGCGTAAAAACGATTATGAAACTGTTATTACTGATGATCTTATTAAATTTATCATATTTTCACACCTTTTATCGATCGATTTGAGATTTGTTTGTGAAATCTTAAGGTTTTTTTAAATAGAATAAAAAAACGGATTTCTTTAGAGTGTATGATAAAACTATTTTTGAATTATTCATTCAGAATTATTGAATAAATCTTTATATTCGATTTTATTAATTCTTTAAAAATGTTCTAGTTACAAAATTATTTCTATTTACCTCAAAATTTGGTAGTTCCTAATCAATTTCATCAATCATGTATTTTTATTATAAAGAAAGAAAATTTTCTAATGGAAGTAAGTTTTAATGAGATTATTTCATCCATTAAACTTTCTACCGGATGTTAACTAATAATATGGAGTGATTGAAAAGTTTTTCCACGATAAAGGGAAGTAACGAAGTGCACTTAATGGTGATTTGTTGGGAGGGTATTAAAAGAAAAATGTTAAAGCAGGAGTAACACTTTATTTGAAATAGAGTAAATAACGCGTAACAAAAAGATATATATTTTTGAATGCTCTTTCTCTCACATCTATACTTATTACTGTTGTATTATTGATGTTTCGACGATATAATTGAAAGAAAATTTGTTTTAAAATTGGCTTAAATCCCGTAATTTATTTGACTTAAATTCCTTTACCTTTTATTTATTGTAAAGAATTTCCGCTAGATTTGTTGATTTAATGATCTAAAATAGTTCTATGATTTCAAATTTTTACGACTTGCTATGTTCAGTACGGTTTTTTGTTACCTTTGGTATTTTAATATTTTACATTTGTTTGTTTATATCCTTACCTGAGGATATTTTCTTTTTACTGTTTACATAATTAATTGAGATTGATTTTAATTGTTTCCAAGTTGCTTAAATCTATATAAATAAAAGATAATTTTCGTTTTGTGTGGGCCCTAATAATTCAAAAACTACTTAATCGATTTCGTTGAAAATTTCACAATTTGTTATTATTTGTTCTGGGAGTGTCTACATCTTATTAGTTCTATATGATGAAGAGCGTTTAATAAAATGTTTTTATCACGTCCTTGCAAATTCACATTTAAGTCGTTTAAATGCGGAAATATATAAGCTAAGTAAGCCAACAATAACGTATAATCATTATTCTGTAAAAACATTGAAAATGGCATCTGTTTATCCTGGAAAAATATTATTAATTCAACTCGTAGTTTTAATAATCGGTTTATTAGGACTTGATTTACAAATAGAAGCTTCTTGATTTCATCCTATTTTATTTAGAAGGTAAATATTTTTACAAATAAATTTAATATTACTTCAATTCCTTTGGTTTATTTTAATTTTTCTATTATTTTTTAGTATTTTTGAGTTGTATGCTCTGTTTTTAGTGTTTAGTGTGTCTTATTCCGTTAAAAGTGTTTAAATTATTTTAGTTTTAGTTTTGTTTTTGTAGCTAATCTTAAGAAAATATTTAACATTTATTTATATTTTTTATTTCAACAAATTTTTAAATGGTGTACTCAAACTTTAATATCAAGGAATGATTATAATCATTCCCTGCTGAGGTAATTACCGCTTACATTTCTTGAACTGTGGTTCCTTTTAGATCACACCGTCCTTTCTCACCGTTCACTTTTTTCCTTATCTTTGATCCCTTCTTCATAATTCTGGATTTTATGGGTATAGATGAGATCCAGGTAGAGAATACAAGGATTTGTGAAGTCACTGCATCCTTAGTGTAATCTGGTAAATAACAAATGCTTATAGAAGGATCTAGTAGTTGATAATGCGTCTAATGCCTAATAAGCCTAATTGCTTAAAAGGAGGATCCAGGATCCTCCTGGATTCATAATCGAGTCCATCATAAAAAAAATAATTCTTATTTGTCTCCGATTTAAGTTTTGGTGTGGTTTGCGAATGGGTTAAGAATGGCTTATGACTGCTTTTAAAGACCTTAATCATTAAATTTATTTAATTTGTTAAATAAATTTTTGAAGTAGCATTGACTATGGCAAACATAATTTTATAATGTTAATGTTGGCAGCAGCATGCATTAAAATTTAATATATATTACTTAAGTTTTGTGATCTACTCTAACAAATTTATTAAACATAGTTTCTGTTTTGACATCATGGTTGCACCACATCCTTCAATTTATATCACCCTAAGCTCTAAGAATAAACACCCTAAGCTCTAGGGAGTATAAACAGTAGGGTAGGGCGGACAGTCACTCCATGGAGGGCCCGTACGCCTTGGTGTGCGGGTACCTGAGAAGGGGGTGAACTCCAGGGGAGTTTGAGTTTGGGTTAAAATAAAAGACCAAGTCCCGGTCGGCGGGGTCGTCCCTGCGGGAGCCTAGGCTCTTTGTGGGGTCGGCGCTGTCGATTAGAGGCCAAAGGCGTAAAGACCGAGTCCCGGTTCCCTGCTGAGGCGCTGGGGGACGGCATAGCCGGACCTTGGCTCTAAAGCGGGGGATTAGAGGCAGGCAATATAAAACAAAAGATCCGATACCGGGGAGGCCAACCTGCCGTGCCGGACGTATAGCCGGCGGGTGGGGGACGCCTCCTTCGAGAGTAAAAGGACACTCTCCCCGACTGAGTACAGTTGCTATATTAAATTAAATGTCACTAATATTTTGAAAACAGTTAGGATCTAAATCGGTTAAATATAATTATGTCAGTTTCTATTCAAAAAAGGAGTTTCTTCGATGTTTACTATTGAAGTCTGTAGTAGAACTCTTGTAATATTGAGTGATGCATGTTTTTATTTTTGCGTTCCGCTACCGCTCATAAAAGATCTGTTGTTGTCTGTGTCTCTCATACTGTATTTACGAAATTTTATCAGTGGTTTACCAGTGTATTCATAGTGCATACTAAATGTTTCTATTATGCCATTATTTATCTCTATGTTGTATATAAATGCAAAAATTTATCTTTTTATTTATTTGCAACAGCGTCACGCGAGAACTAACCGACTGATTGATTGCTTTGAAATATTTAGGATACATTTCTGTTATCTCAGGGAAGGTTTTAATCCATTGATTGAGGTCCTAGCCCTTATGAATTAAAGATATTCATTAAATAAACAAAGATTAATCCTTTTACTCTATTATATTTCTATGACCATGACAACAGAAATATAATGAAGTAAAATGACTAATTTATATTTCTTTAATGAATATCTGTAAATATTTAATTTTCATACTACTATACAGAGTGTTTCTAAAATGGTGGGCTGGCTATACTTTTTCGAATTCAACCTGTAAAACTAAACAAAAAATATCCTTAGAAAAAATGGCAATTTCTCTTTCATTTTTCCCCTGCCCACCATTTTGTTATTTTTATATAAAAATGTATATCACAAGTTCGGATAAATAAATTAAATTAATATTTGGTAAACATCTTGATAATTAAGTTTTAAAATTATCAAAAAATCAGGACTTAAATATCTTCGCAAATTATAAGATGGCAGCCATGTTTATTTTTCAGTTCGTTATATCTCTATAAATATTAGTTTAATCAAAATTTATGTTAATTGCTAAAATGTTAAGCCTTTTATTTTGAATAAAATTACATTTTGTTTTTTAAAATCGGTTAACAAATATTCCAGTTATAAGAGAAAATTGATGATGTAATTTTGTGTCATAATTATTAGGTCTATTATTGCGAGAAAATTATTACTTAATCTTATAGTAATTTACAATACTAGAATTAACAATAAATAAAAACAATTAATATCTAATCAAATTAAACGTAAAGTGGAGGACACGAAAACAGACACAAAATTACAACATCAATCTGTTAACCGATTTAAAAAAATAAAGTGTCGTTTTGTTCAAAATAAAAGGCTTAATATTTTAGCAAATAACATAAATCTTGATTAAACTAATATTTATGGAGATATAACGGATTGAAAAATAAACATGGCCGCTATTTTATCATTTGTAAAGGTATTTAAGTCCTGATTTTTTACTATTTATTACCAAGACACTTACCAAATATTAATGTGATTGATTCATCCGAACTTGAGATATAAATTTTTATATAAAAATAACAAATTGGCGGACATGGGTGAGAACGAAGGAGAAATTGCTATGTTTCGTAAGGATATTTTTAGTTTAGTTTTGCAAGTAGAATCCGAAAAATTATAAACAACCAACCATTTTAGAAACGCTCGGTAGTTATTATTATTCACCTTTTGTAATTTTTTATTTTTTTCAAGCATTTTTAAGGCTGCTATACTCCTTTCTTCTTCGTTTCCCTTCACTTTTATTTTTTTTTGTACAAAACATTTATTCCCTTCATTATTCATTTTATTCTTCTTCTTTTTTAAGGGCAACTGGAGCCCGAGTGCTCTCCAACCATATAAATTTAAACCAATATTTGTTTCGATTCCACCTGACAGCTGATGAGCTGTGCGTCTGCGGGTAAGTCCAATCGAACGAACACGTGATATTCGATTGCCCAGCTTTGGGGGGGGGGGGACAGATCAGGCCACCCTGGAACTTAGAGGTCAAGGAGAAAAATTTGCCACTCACAAGCGGCGAATCAATGTGGCGAGTGCCGTATTGTTGGACCGTGTGCGAGTTCCTTTATGTTGTTGCTTTGTTCAACCGACATCAGTAGTTTACCAAAGGGAAGAGATTCCTACCGCGCTGCTGTAGGAAGGTAACCGAGAGATATGGCTGGTTACCAGCCAATTATTATGGCTCCAAGCGCTTTAATGGTGGACAGGTACTTGCTGGCATTCAGCGGCCTAGGCGTGGCAGCGAATTGCTGTCTTTGATGAGATAAATTAATTATTGATAGTCATATATGTTTTAGTAGTTGACGGGGTGTAACTACCCATTTTAGTGATATATGACAAGTGGGGGGGTGGAACACGCAAGCGAGCGGTTAATGGTACTAAGCTTATTTCGGTCACGTTTTTAGGTTAGCTCTAGGAGCTAGTTAGGATACTGGTCGCTAAACTGTTTCGTGGTTCAGTAGCCGTTTGTGGCACAGATATTCGGTCTTGTGCTTTAGGGCGGACCGAACGAGGTGGTGGCGGGAGAATTGGCATCCTTGTGTGTGTATATATATATATGGCATCCTTGTCGCGGCTTCACCCGCGCTACATAATTAGTTGCGTTTCACGTCCTAGACGAGGAATATTTAGTCGGTTATGGCTTGCCTCGTTCATCCTTTCCGTCTAGTTAGAATGAACTACCCCTTGGACTCCGCTGTGTTAATTAAACTCATGATAAATAAAAATTAAAGACTGTTCAATTTATACAAAGGAATCAGTGTATTATAATTTCTTCAGAGCCGCGGTTTGTTCCGTACCGAAATCGAAACTTTGAGTGATCTAAGAATGTGGGTTTAAAATAATCGGTCTCCATCCTAAAAATAGTTATAACTGGTTATCCGTACTTTGTATGAGTAAACATGTATTTTGCCCGGTTCTTATCGTTACGCGACAACTATCACTAGGAAGTGACCGTAGTTCGATTCTCATTATTTTTTTAAAATTATTTTTATTTTACGTTTTTTAGTCAAAAAAAACCGGAGACAGGTGCAGCCAATTGCTTCGTACATACAATAACAGTGGCAGTCGTGTTGGTTGAGCCACAGTACACCGTCGTACCAGTTAAAAAATCGAAATAAAAAAAAAAGAAGTAAATGGTTCATAGATATTTATCTGAAGAGTATTTAGAAGCCAAATCTAGTAAGTATTTCGTTTAGTATAGTTGGAAATGCGGAAAAACTTGCAATCGTTGTTCAATTATTATCTTTCTTCACTTCTTTCCGGATGGAATTTCGAAAAATCTAGAAATTGGTTTTTAGATATTTACATGAAAATTGCACGTACCAAAAATCAAATATCTGATTTGATAATGATATCTTCATTTGTTACCGAGAAATTGATAAAAAAATTAACCGGGTTTCAAGTAAAAACGAAAATCCTTTTTAACCCTTTAATCTCGGAATTTCAAAAATCTAGATATCAGTTTTTAGATGTTCAAATGAAGATGATACAAACCAAAAATGAAGTTGATATCTTGATATGTTACTGATGAATTTCATTGTTACACTATTTTAACTCTAAGCTCGAAATTTCAAAAAAAATCTTTTCTTAAGTGCACTTACGTAAGAAGAACATGTATACAAATTTTCAACAATCTATCTTTAGTAGTTTTTTACTAGGGCTTGATGAATCGGTCAGTCAGGACAAGTTGCTTTATAGGTACATATATATAAATTTAAAAATTGTTATCGATTGAAATATATTGTTTTATTTAATATTTAAACTCTAAATTAAAAAAAAAAAAATGTCAAAAGATTTTATATTTTTTCCTTTATAAAAAGTAACGTAGTTGGCTGATTATGATGAAAAAACAAATCTGATTCATACATGAATGTAGAATCAACTATGAGCTGACTAAAAACTAATAAATTTATTTAATACAAGATAATTTATTTATATGTTAAGTCTTCTGTTGTTTACAGAAGTATAAATTGTACTAGTTTCGTAAAAAAAAAAAAAAGAAAGAATACTTTATATCAAATTGAAGGATAAGTATCAGGCTGCAAGTAATTCATACAATTTAACAAAATACTTTCAGAACTAAAGAATCTTAAATTCTACAATTTGATATAATTTTTTTCTAATATAATTTTTTATTGCTTTATTTACTAGCTGATGAAATTTTATGAGACTCGTAAATTTTAAG
Source organism: Lycorma delicatula (assembly GCF_047948215.1). NCBI lineage: Eukaryota > Metazoa > Arthropoda > Insecta > Hemiptera > Fulgoridae > Lycorma > Lycorma delicatula. The sequence continues at coordinate 81,316,655 of NC_134463.1, forward strand.
GAAAAAAATTTAATATGATTACTATGTTTTATATTTCATATAACCTATCAAAGGTTATATACACGTATACACACACGTATCCATACGAATTGTATACCTCTGTGACTAAAATATATCATAAGAAAAATTCTTGTTACAACAATAGTTTAACTTCTATTGTCGAAGAATATTACATTTTTATTACAAAGAAATTTTATATAGGTAGAATAAAATAAACTTTTATATCGGCTTTTAAGTTTAGTACTTTCTATAAAAGTAATTTAATAAATTAGTAAAGATTTTCGAATGATTAAAAGGAAGTTTATGCCTTTTAATAAACGGATATAGTTATTAATTTTCAAATTAATCTAAGTGTAAATTCCTACTAAAGGGAAACATATAAAAGGTAATCTGCTGTTCTATTATTAGCCATTTAACTGCTGCGGGTGATGCCACTATTTTATGTGGAGTTTTATTATAGCTTTTTAAAAATACATCTTAATTAATTAAAATTAACAAAAATGAAATCGATGTATTAAACGTTCGTAATAATTAATTTATGATATTTTAATGATTATCTAATCTTATGTATTTGATTATATTTTAATATTAATTAATGTTTATGATGTTTTAGTGATAATGATTAATTTTTATTTTAAATGTATTAGTAAAATTAATTTAAAGGGTAACTACTAAATTTTAATTAATAATAATTATTTATTTACTTTGATAAATTGCACAATGCAGTATTCCGCTAAGATATAAGTCTTATCAGCAGGTTCCCGTATTAACGTAATTTGAATACAAGTTGTTTACACAGAACACACAAAAAAAAAAATACAATGAAAACATACATCCGTAGTAAATAGTTAAAATTTTCTCGAATATTTAATTTTGGTGGCGTCAGAAAGTAAAACAAAAATATATAAAAATTAATTAAATATGAGATTAATTTATAAAATTATGTTAAATAAATTTCAATAAAAAAAGTAATTATTATAAGTTTAAATTAATTTAAAAAATTTACATACAGGTAACTTTTAATACATGTATACATCTACATTTAGGTTGTTCTTGCATTTTACAAATTACATATAATAAAAAATATAGAAAAAATAATGCTTAGATCACACATTTTATAATAAAAAAAAATATATAGAACGTAGTACAAAAATATTATTTATAATCTTTATATTTATTTTGAGAACGCACCCGCCGTGGACCACTCCGGTAGTCCTCCACCCCTGCAATTTCCAGGCCAAAGCTTTTACCTGCAGTTCTCAAACGCCCTCAGCCTGCAGTTTTCAGTAATCGCCGAGCTACAATGTCCATTTCCTCAGCTTTCCTTGGACTACCTCCGGCTTCATTGGGAATAGCGTCGGATCGTCACGAGAATGCGGAACCGGGCGTCTCTCGACACTTTGTAGCCCTCCTTGCGGCAACTGCGCCCTATTACCTATAATCGCCGCATGCTCCGTTTACAACTCTGTCTTCTCCAACAATAATTACGGACTGCCCAACCCTAAACAGAATTCCTTTCAGTTTTAACGAGAGAACACGACCCCGAAGGGCCCCGACTCTCTGGCTGGAAGGACTGTCTGTGGTTTAATTTCTTCCTGGCCTCGACGACAACACTTGCTTAAAGTACGCCATAACCCTGTTCATTCTCCACAGAAATTTCACCTCGAATAAGAGCCCAACACGGTCTAGATTTCAGCTATCATATTCATAAATGATGCAATCATATAATATATGTTTCACAGTCTCTGGAACGAAACATTCAGCGCATAGTTCATCTTCCACCAATCTAAAACTATGTAATTTTGCACGAAACGTTTTACGCCCAGACAATACTTGGGTCAGATCAAAATTTGGTTGAATGTACCTCAGTTGACACCTGCGGTAGATATCTGGAAAGATCGCATGTGTATGACGACCAACCTCTGAATGACCCCATCGTCTTTGCCACTCAACATATCCCTCCATCCTAATTGATTACGTTGTATACATTCATATTACATATACATAACTAATACACAGTACAAAAAAATATTTTATAGTAAAAGAAAAAAGAAGTATTAAGGAATTCTCGCTAATAAATAATTAAAAGCGTTGACAACACAGTTTTGGGTCGTTTTAGACGCACGGTTTACACACAACTTAATTAAAAATATTTATCATTTTATTTAAATATAATATTTTTTCGTTTATTTAATTCAATGGTTCTAACTATATCGTGCGCGTATACCGTAATTAATTGTCGCGGGTATGACGTCACTAGCGATGACGGTCGGCACTAACTAAATTAATTTAATTTCATAACTTACATAGAGCAAATTTCGCTTGTACGGTCGGAAGACTGGTGTAGCTGCGAGGATTAACACATCAGGAACTCGACTCAACCGGGCTATCGAGTTCGAGACCCAGCCAGACCGAGTTACTTTTTTACACTTTAATTGTTATTCATTTGTTTAATTATATCGCTCACTCTGACGTCATAACATAGCAGTAGTTTAGAACATTGCTAATTAATGTGCGTAAGAAAAATATTACCTTAATTAGGCGAAATCTCGATATATAGAGGGTGATCTTGCTCTACAGCCTCACCCTCTTTAAGTTGACCTTTTAAGTTGAAAGTTTAATGGCATCAATGCCCCATGTATAGAAGTAATCTGACCAAGTTAGGAATCCACAGGCGATTGCCGATATTGAAAGGAGAATTACTGCCAGTCCAAAAAAATCACTACGTAAGTTATACCAACAATCCCGGTGTTAAATACACATCTTATCGTAAAATTCATCAAGAATTAAAATTGAAACCATACCGCGTTACAACTGTCCAACAACTGAAGGAGATAAATAAACCAAAACAACTTGATTATTGCAACTGGCTTCTCGAAAATATTCTTGGTGGAGAGATAGATCCCCCGATGTCGTATTTCGTGTCAGACGAGGCATGGTTTCATTTATCCGGTCTTATTAATAACAAGAACACCAGGTATTGGATGGTGAGGAATCCTCACGAGATATTCGGGCGTCCACCTCACGATGAGAAAATTGGTGTTTGATGTGCCGTTTCCGGTAATCCTATGATGGGATCAATATTTTTTGATCGGACTCAATACACAAGTTTACCTCACAATTTTCGAAGAATTCTATGCGCAGTTAACTGATAATGAAAAAGAATACAGCTTATTCCGACAAGATGGAGCAATGTGTCGCACATCAAACGTTTCACTGAATTGCGGTTCATGCAGATTTCACAATGAACTGTCAACAGGGACGATATCCTCCATATTCCCCAGAATTATCTACTTGCGATTTTTTCCTTTGGGGTAATTTAAAGGAGAAAGTTTACGCGTCTAATCCCCAAAATATTGATGAACTGAAGGTGAACATTCAACGAGAAATCAATGTAACTGACAACAACGTTTTGCATCAGACGACTCTTAATGTGATCATTCAAGCATAAAAGTACGTCGATGCCCATTGTGGTTATTTTGAACATCTTTTATAAGGTAAATAAATGCAACATTTAAATTACGTTTTATATTTTCTTATTTAATTTATCCGTATCATTCGTAAAATTTTATTCCAACATAACCTACCGATTCTACAGCGGTTACGTTATGCGTTCGGTTTTATGTTACCCACTCTGTATGTTATAAAAAATTATTAATATAATATAATGCTTAATCCCAGTCCAGAGTGAAATTCAGAGGTGAATTCTCTCAACCCTTCTACATAAAAACTGGATTGAGGCAAGGAGACGGCCTGTCACCACTCCTTTTTAACTGCGCCCTCGAATTTGTCATGAGAAAATGGTATGAAATAAATCCCAAAAATATAAAAATGGTAACTAAGAAAAACTCCATCGCACTAAATTGCCTAGGATTTGGAGATGACCTCGCTCTTTTAGCAAATAATATTCAAGAAGCCAAAACACAAATCATGAGCCTTCAAAACCTAGCACAAAAGATAGGGCTTCATATCTCTTTCGAAAAAACTGAACTAATGGCCATAGATCCTCTGGTAATAGAGCACATTACGGTAAACAATCAGAAAATTAAAATAGTAAAACAATTTAAATATCTAGGGGAAATAATAACTTATAATTTAAATGAAAAAGTGACATGGCAAAACAGGACAAATAAAACGATTAAATCCCAAAAATTAACTTGGTCAACATATAACAAAAAATGCCTTTCTGCTAAAACAAAACTTAAACATTATAAAACTGTAGTACAGCCAGTAGTCACCTACGGAAGCGAGACCCTTTTCAAAATCACTCAGAAAAACCGAATTGAAAAAATTCTGAAAATAGAGAGGAGAATTGTCAGAACGTGTATCAATAAAAAACACCAAAAAGAAGGCCAATGGTGGATTGTGCCAAATGAGGTGGTGTATCGAGAAATAGAGCCTGTTACTGATACTATGCGGAAAAAAAGAATCTCTTTCTTTGGTCATCTCATAAGGACACCGGAAACAAGACTGTCAAGAAATATCATTGAAAAGCTTTGGTTCCAAAAGCTAGAAGTAGGATGGATCAAAGAAATTAGAGAAGATATGAAAGAATTGGGAATTTCCCTGACTGACCTACAGAATAAAACTGGAAAAATTACAAAGCTAAAAGACAAAAGCATTAGATTTAAACAAAAGACAGACAAACGACAAAATACAACGAAGAGGGTGTTTACGGATGAAGAAAAGAAAGCAAGATCTGAACGGATGAAGAAATACTGGGCAGCTCGGAAGAGTAAAATAACACGCTTTTCTCAGAAAAGATCCAACTAAAATTGACTTAAGTGGTCCCATGTTGGCCGTAAAAGCATAATAATAATAATGCTTAATAAATAATATATTATAAAAAAATTATTTAAAAATATTTGTTTTTTCAACAAGATGCTATTAAATTTTTACGATCGTTTGCCCTTTTTGATGCCGAGCATCAAATACAAGAGGCAATCTGGTGTGGAAGTTTATGACGCGTGAAAAATATCATGCCTAACCTGGATCTGTTTGCAAAACCTTCCAGACCAGTCAAGAGGGTCTTTTATCATGAAAAAATTGTTACTCGGAAACCGATTGCGGGATATTTTGAAGTACGTTTCGTAGTTGAAAACGTTTTAAACTCGAAACTGGGTGTAACAATTTGTTTAAACAATGTTTTTGTGCAAAAAATGATTTTTTTTCTTTTGCTTATAAAATTAAAACTGTTGAACCAATGACAATATATTTAATATAAACGTTGTAGAAAACTTGTAAAATGAGACCATATCCGTTTTGATTGATACATTTCCCGCCGAGTAAATCTGGAAAAACTGCTAAAAATGGTTATTTTATTCAAAATTTCCAACTCGATTTTTTTTTGCGTTTGAAGCATCGGTGTTGAGGAAAATATAGCTAACGTCTTGTAGAATATGTGTGCAGAAGCTGTGTTATATCGGATGTATACTTTGTGCACAATAGACATTTAACATTTTTCATGCTTTTTTGTACAGCATTCATTCTACATATCACGATCGCTTAAATGAAACTATAAAGACGGATTCGGAAACTAGAGAGGCTACACAATTCATTAATTTACTTCCATTCGTTTAAATTCCGTTGAATTAATTTAAAATTCACCCAAACCTCGAGTGTTACATGCGAGTGCGCCGAGCGAGGCGGTGTTAGTGGGGGGTATACGTTTGGGGATTACGTTTGATGCGAGCGCCGTGCTGCACTTCCCCGCCGATGCCGTAAACCCCCACTATCACCGCCTCCCGCGGCTTAAGGTCTCATTAAATAAGGTTTGGTATAAAGCGGCATAAAATTTGAACGCATAATGTCTCATTTTACTGATTTTGCAATTTTCTACAACTTTTGTATTGAATGTATTGTCATTGCTCGAACGGTTTTCCTTTTTATCAGCAAAAACCGAAAAAAAATTTTTTTTGTACAAAAAAATTGTTTAAACAAGATTTTTACACTAGTTGCGAGTTTAAAACATACACGTTTTCATCAACAAAACGTACAAAATATTCCGCTATCGAATTCCGGGTAACAATTTTCTCACAAAGTCAGTCCTTTTTGAGCTCTATTGGCTGGTCTAATATGAAAAATATGCTACTCCATTACGAAGTAGTTTTAATTTTAAATAACACAAGCGATGGTTGTATTTTTAGTTTTTGATAGTTAGTTCTTATGTATTTTTTAGCTCTGAATCCGGAAATAACCTTCATTTTTTTTATCATGTCAGGAGTTTTCGTAAATCGTAAATTTCAACATTTGTACAATTGCGAAAATATGTTACAATAAAATAGGTATAAAACGTTTTATTAATAATAGATTAATACAATATATTCTTCCTTTTTTTTTTTGCTTATACTATGCATTCTTATAGCTAAACAATTCGAGTGTTCTGACGAGGTGGGTAAGGGGGTTCATTGACCTCTTAATTTCTAATGAAAATTGCCACAAAATAAGCCTAATTTATATTATAGTGCATTTTTAAATTAATTTATTTTTATTAATTTAATTAATTTTTATGAGGTACATCATGCTTTGAAAATCACTCTCCTCTTCACCCACCCTTAATGACGAAGAATGTAAAATACAAACAGTTTTATTCCACGTCTCGAAATTTCTTTGGACGGCTTATACTCAGCTTTGCGCTTTTCCTACTGTATTCTCTACAGTGTTCATCTCGGTATAACATCCAGCAGTAGTAGTCCATTTTCCTTGGTACCTCCTTTCCATTTCTTTTATGTCCTGATGAAATATCTCACCCATCTCTTCGCTAATGGCGCCCAGATTTTCAAGAAAGTAGCCCTCATGTGAATTTAGGAAGTGAACCTTCAAGCTCATGGAACAGCCTAGTTTTTTTACTTCTGCAGCTTGTTCTCAACCATTGATTTGAAGTTCAGATTCTTCTTGTTGTCCAGAATCTTGGTTACTACGTCTTTAAAGGCTCCTCAGGCTTCTTTTTCTGTAACTTTAATTTTTTTTTCAAAATTATAATCTTTGAGAAGTTTTGTAATGTCAGGACCATAAATAAACACAAAGGCCTTCCTTAAGACAAATTAAAAATATGTTGTCCTTTATATGGTAGTGAGATTATAAAAAAGTAGATAATAAATATTACGTAACAAAAAATAATTAAAAATAAAAATTTTCTACGGTTGTATTACGCGGCTGGAACCTAGATTATAATAACGGTCATTACGAAACAGATTTATGTTTTGATACAAGTGTTCACCCGATCAAAATCCTATTCTTTTCAATCACTGACCGATCAGAAGCGGGGGTATTGTTTAATGTATCAGCTGATTTTTTTACTTTGATTTTAATCTAATTTTAGTAGTTAGCAGGAGGAGATTAATGTGAAAGTGCGTTAGTAGATAACAAAGTTTCTATATTACACTATTTATCCTTTTGTTAATTATGTCAGATTCTAAGGAAAAAATGTCTTTAAACACCAAACAATATTAACGAAACCACAGAACTTACGACTAATATAATCCTATATTAATAATATCTTTAAAATATATTATTATACATTCTTTTTTTAATTCTAATTTATAATTTAATTTCTAATACTTCAAAAAAAAAAACAAAAAATACATTCGGTAATAGTTTTATACTTTCAAATATGTACGTTGTTGTAATCTGTTTTACTAGTGAACAATAAGCAACCCTCCTCAACCCAATGAGAGAAGGATGTTTGATATGTAAGTGGAGGTGTAGTCTTGTACAAACTCAGGCCGATCATTCCCGAAATATGTGATTAATTGAACCCCAACCACCAAAGTACACCAGTATCCAGTGTCTAATATTCAAATCCGTATAAAAGCAACTAACCTTTAGTGTTTGAACCTCAGAACCTTCGTCTTAGAAAATAACTCATTTGCGACGAGTTAGCCACTAGACCAGCCCGGTGGGCTATTATGTGATTAAATGTATATCAAATAAACAGAAACGGTAATCTCAAAATTGAGTAAATAGTTTTAAAAAATTTGAAGATGTGATTTGTAAAGTCATAAGAAAACTGTAATCAGAAACACCATGCGCTTTATTATGATTTATATGGTTTTTTTTCGTAAGAAAGAGCTCTATCGATAACCTTTCTTCTCAAAAGATTTTCATTTTCCTACTTTAGGTACTCTTTCGGAATTTTTCCCATAAAATTTCTTTAATGATAAATGACGAATCGTACGTATATCAACATAACCCAAGCTCGCTTCGCTCGCTAATCTCGTCTAATTAACGTTAAATATACAAATTATATACAACAATGATGCAATCTTTAATAATGGCTAATAGAGATTGTTGGATTCTTATTTATGTGAACTTCTATGCCGTCACCGAAATAAGAATGAAGATTTGTTCAATTTCATGCTTCAACATATTAGCGAGTTTCATCCTGTAGTATAATTATCGTTTAGTAAAATAAGTATTGTATTCTGTTTATAAAAGTAATTGTAATTTTTATATATATAAATAAAAAAGACAATCTTCGTTTTGTGTGTGTCCTAATAACTCAATAACTACTTAACCGATTTCCCTAAAAGTTTCACACTTTTTATTACTATTTTTTCTGGGAGTGTTGGTATTTGTTCCATATATTTGTTAGCCTGGCATGAGATGTTTGTTATGTATAGGAATCACTAAAACATCATATATCCCAGAGCATTGCAATCATTTTAATTTATTTAATTGAAATACAATTGATATTGTATATTTTTTATTATTTTCGTATTGTAATTCGTTAAATGTAATAGAAAATTTATTTAATTCATGTACTTAAATTTAACAATAGCGAAGCATTGCCCCGGGTCCGCTAGTTTATAATAAATATTATTTTTTTAAATATATTATGAATTTTTAATTACATTCTTGTTTCTCCAAAAATGATTTTTTTCTAATCATTAAAATAGACGAATTTTAATGAATTTTAATATTACACAATATTAAAGGTATATATCGTTCAATTACAGTAGAAAACGTTTGGGGGAGGAGAAATTTCGAAAGAGTGCCCTTTTTTAAAATGATTCCGGGAGAGGTTTTGACACATTTAAATTTCCAAAATAATTTGTATACATGACTTTAGACTTCAAAATATGTTAGAAGAAAGCATTTGAAGACTATGCTGTTTTATACATTATATATATATATATATTTTTTTTTATAAAATAATATTACCTCGTTTACATGTCATACATATCATCCTCATCTCATTGGGTCATGGGGAGGAGGTTCCTCCTTATTCACTAGTTGAATTGATTGTAAGATTCCAATGTAACACTAGAGATTAAAGAAATAAAAAAATAGTATTTGGAGAATGGAGAATAGAATGACTAGATCGGACTTTACCGAGTACCTCCTTTTCTTTTCTTTAGTTGTATATTTGTAGTTGTAACAGACTGTTCCAAGATAGTCAAGCAAGACGTCACAATAATCTTGTTAAGAAATAGAACGTGACATTTAGCTTATATTTGTCTGGTAACATAAAATATGTTATTGTACATGGTATGTATTTATCCCTCTCGCCTATAACTTTAAACGATGAGAAAAATAAACTGTATATTGAAGCAAGAAAGAGAAAGAAGTGATAGAGAAAAGATAAGGCGATGACTAGTGTTAGTAATTTAGGAGAAAAAAGAATGATGAATGAGAGTAAAAGAAACAAATGTTCTTAGTGGATGGAGGTTAAGAGAGATAGAGTGACAGATGTGGGTGGGTAGTGAGAGAGATAGGAACGAAGTTGATTGATTTATTTACTATCGGCAAAGATGGAGAACGATGGCTATCTTTTCCATTTAACAAGTTTTTTTTTTACATTATTACATTAATTTAAAAAATTAATTTAATGAAATTCAATCGTAAAATAATAAATAAACAAAAGCAATACCTGATATGAACAAATTTTTACTTTGTAAGTGAATTGAGATTAAACATTTTCTCTTTAAATTAATTTCTCCAGCAAGAAATACACAAAATAAACATAACACCGTTCTTTAAATAAGATTAAAATGTACATGTGTTACTGTAAAAGACCGAAATTAGAGAATGACAATATTCTCCGGTATACACACCAAATTCGTCGGTCAAAGACCGAAATATTTGTTAATTCGGACCTGCGCCGGTATATGTGGACAAACACAGATAAGCTCAGTTGGGGGGTCGAAACGATAACTAGAAATTAAAAAATCACCCAAATCAGAAAAAAGAAAATTTCGTAAAAAAAGGAATTTTAAATTTAAGCCGGACATAACCGACGCTTTGCTCGCTAACCTCGTCTAATTAACGTTAAATATACATATTGTTATAAGACCAGTATAACGGACCTGAGTAAAGGGGTTCCTACCAATTATTATGAAAATAATATAAAGTATAATAATTGGAGAATCCAGAAAGGGACAAAAAGGAGAACCCTTTTTGTAAAGAACAGGTCTTTTGTTATACAGCCTGCTGACACCCAATGAACACCCCTGTTGTACGGTAAGAAGAGACCAGGTTTGGAATTAATCGTGGATACCGGTGTTCTTTGGTGGTTGGGTTTCAATTAACCACACATCTCAGGATTGGTCAAACTGAGAATGTACAAGACTACACTTCATTTACACTCATACATATCATCCTCATTCATCCTCTGAAGAATTATCTAAACGGTAGTTACCGGAGGCTAAAACAGGAAAAAAAGAAAAAAAAGAAAAAGGTTTGGAATTTAAAAAAAAAAAAAAAAAAAAAAAAAGGTTTGGAATTCATGGGAAAGGAGAGCCTTGGTCGCTGGTTCTCACGCTAAGAGTTGAATCCGGTCCGGCAGGAGGTAAAGAGGCTAGCAGTATAAATAGCTCAGTAAAACCAGCTAAAAGAGAGTTCTGTTAGAACCAATCTGCGAGGCGTTACGGCGTCGGTTCCGCAAGGGCAGTTCTGCGAGTTGTGTGGAGTCGTATGGGTTCGGCGAAGTTCTGCAAACCAGTCCAGCGAGGAGAGTCACAAGTGTGAGTTTGCGAGACGAAAGTGGAAAACTTCAGTCCAGCGAGAAAAGTCCTGAATCCAGTTCAATACGAGTAAGATGATGCCACGAGTAATTCCAGTAAACAAGAAATACTATCGGTGAATTACTGTAAAACTATAAACGTATAAGTGAAAGAAATAATACAATAGACTTCATAAACTGTTAGGGTAGATTTCGAACGATTATTTATTTTGAACTCTGTCTTCTGTGTAATGTGTATTTGTTATTTACTAATGAAATTTATCACTATTTGATGTGTAATATCTTGATTGTTATTCTTTGTCGATTACGATCTGTTTTTACGTCATATTTAGCGATTTGATTATGTTATATATTATGTCATGTACCACATTATGTATTAATTATTTGATGTGTGGTTATTGACATGTAATATTAATATCGCTTACTACTATTATTATAATACTATTATCCTGATTATTATTGTGATTGTAATTACTATATCAATATTTTGTATTAACTATCTTATTTTATTATTGTCACTTATTATTATCATCATTATTGTATTTTTCACCATTGTTATTATTATTAATTTGTCTGGTCATAATTATGAACATTTTAAACCAATAAACTGTAATTATATAAATATTTTTAATTATCAACCTCTCAGTTGCCTGATCGAGCCGCGAAACACGCAACAATGTTATTTATGTTATTCTCCAACATTGAAAGCGATTAATAAAATCAACTGGATTTATAAAAAAAATTAATCTAATTTTCACCATTTTATAAATTGAAAGGGCCAATCAGGATACACAGAATATGTTAACTGCGTGGATGAACGATAACATCACAAATAAATGATCAGGTGTTTGACCCTTTGTTCAATCTTTTTAAAAAAAAAATATTTTTATTCAACTTTCACCCTCAGTACATGCTGAATGCAGTGAATCTGATTAATCGCCCCAATGTTGGAGAATAGCATATATAATTTGTATATTTAACGTTAATTAGGTGTGGTTAGCGAGCGTAGGTTATGTCTGGTTTAAATTATACTTTCTTTTTTTACGAGGATTTCTCTTAACGGTATTGGGTGACTTTTTTAATTTCTACTTATCGTTTCGACCCTCACCAGAGTTTATCTGTGATTGCCGACATATACTGGCGAAGATCTGAGAAAACAAATATTTCGTCACTGATGGTACGTATCGAAATTAACCTGAGAATATTGACATTCTCTAATTTTGGTCTTTCACGGTAACATATAGATATATTAAAAAATTAAATAATTAATTCATGTTTCAATAAAATTTTTTAATAAAAATTACTGAAAAATAAATTGTCACATGTGATTAATAATTTTTTTTTCATTACTGATTTTTTTTTTTACACCTCTACTCTATCCCGAGAGATCGTCCAACCTAGAGGTATTTGGTCACAAATTATTCTAGAATACGTATATTATCAAAATGACCGCCTCTGGTAGTAATAATTTCAAATTTGCAATTAATTAATTAAACTTTTCGACTGAGATATGGACCACTTATTAACGAAATCAGGACTCACGTTTTCTAGCAAAATCAAATCAATATGTTACCGTGAAAGACCAAAATTAGAGAATGTCAATATTCTCTGGTGAATGTCAACGTATACCAAATACGTCGATGAAAGACCGAAATATTTGCTTACTCGGACCTTCGCCAGTATATTTCAACAATCACATACGCTCTGTCGGGGGTCGAAACGATAACTAGAAATTTAAAAAAAATCACCCAATACCAATCTCTATGGTAAATAGATTACTAGAAACCCTTGTAAAAAGGAATTTTAAATTTTAGCCAAACATAAAGTACGTTAGTTAATTTCATCTAATTAACTTGCAATATTACAGATTATATATGTTATTCTACAAACAGTGGAAGAAGTGTTAGAAGACCAATTTGGTTTCAGGAAAAGTATAGGGGAAAGGGAAGCAATTTTAGTGCTCAGATTAATAGTAGAAGGAAGATTAAAGAAAAACAAACCAACATACTTGGCGTTTATAGACCTAGAAAAGGCATTCGATAACGTAGACTGGAATAAAATGTTCAACATTTAAAAAAAATTAGGGTTCAAATACAGAGATAGAAGAACAATTGCTAACATGTACAGGAACCAAACAGCAACAGTAATAATTGAAGAACATAAGAAAGAAGCCGTAATAAGAAAGGGAGTCCGACAAGGATGTTCCCTATCTCCGTTACTTTTTAATCTTTACATGGAACTCGCAGTTAATGATGTTAAAGAACAATTTAGATTCAGAGTAACAGTACAAGGTGAAAAGATAAAGATGCTACGATTTGCTAATGATATAGTAATTCTAGCCGAGAGTAAAAAGGATTAAGAAGAAACAATGAACGGCATAGATGAAGTCCTACGCAAGAACTATCGCATGAAAATAAACAACAACAAAACAAAAGTAATGAAATGTAGTAGAAATAACAAAGATGGACCACTGAATGTGAAAATAGGAGGAGAAAAGATTATGGAGGTAGAAGAATTTTGTTATTTGGGAAGTAGAATTACTAAAGATGGACGAAGCAGGAGCGATATAAATTGCCGAATAGCACAAGCTAAACGAGCCTTCAGTAAGAAATATAATTTGTTTACATCAAAAATTAATTTAATTGTCAGGAAAAGATTTTTGAAAGTGTATGTTTGGAGTGTCGCTTTATATGGAAGTGAAACTTGGACGATCGGAGTATCTGAGAAGAAAAGCTTTTGAAATGTGGTGCTATAGGAGAATGTTAAAAATCAGATGGGTGGATAAAGTGACAAATGAAGAGGTATTGCGGCAAATCGATGAAGTAAGAAGCATTTGGAAAAATATAGTTAAAAGAAGAGACAGACTTATAGGCCACATACTAAGGTATCCTGGAATAGTCGCTTTAATATTGGAAGGACAGGTAGAAGGGAAAAATTGTGTAGGCAGGCCACGTTTGGAATATGTAAAACAAATTGTTAGGGATGTAGGATGTAGAGGGTATACTGAAACGAAACGACTAGCACTAGATAGGGAATCTTGGAGAACTGCATCAAACCAGTCAAATGACTGAAGACAAAAAAAAAGCAACTATAATAGTCGCAAACATAACGACGTTACTGTCTTATTGACGTACGAATTTGTCGACCGACTATTATGAACATAACAGTTTTAATTTAAAAAACGATATTGATTTGAATTTAAATTAACATCTTTAGGAGTAACAGCTCCGAAAGTACTAGGATTTATCACTTTTTTAATTGTTGGTAAGTGGAAATTTAATTTATACAAATATAGGTTTTTATTTTCTATTATTACTTTACATGTTACACCTAGTCGCTACTTGTAGATATTTTTTCTAATAAAGGATACTACTTCGAGCTAATTTTCCTGGACTATATATGTTGATTACTGCCGGAAATCGTGGCTCAAAGATTAGAAATAAGATAGAACCGCCATAGTCGCTTTAAATCACTTCTGTTTTCTTGGTCCGTCAATTTCAGTACTCAAATGATGCTGATAATTCTAGAGCTAATACGTGCATGCAAATATATATAGTAAAAAAAGTCTACCGAAGAAGCTGTTTTATGTTTGGAATTTGAAATAAGTATTCAGAAACCGAGAATAACTGTTCCTAATATCTGAATTTTTATGCATATATTTTTTAATACATTTCAAATAAATGTTAAGTTTCTTCCCTAAATAAAATATAAACGGAACGGTAGCTGTATACAAGTTATGCTTGTTTATTTTCAATCATTTGTGGTCAAATGGTGATTTATTGGAATGTTATGAATGAAAAGAACACATGAGTTTTGTGCTGTTTCGATAGAATAATTTCACACTTCGTATAACTAAACACGCTGTTGTAAGATAATCAATGAATGGAAATAGGAAGACATATATACACTCGCGCGCGCACACACACACATACATACATATATATATATATATATATAAATAAATACCCTCATAGAGAGAGCATCGTCTATTTCGTACTGACCATAGCAATTCAACTTCTGGTTTGCCTTATAGTAACCGCTCAATTCAATTTATCTGCTGTTAGATACATCTATCCAATTTCATTCTTGAGTTTCTATACAGTAATATTCGTTGCATCAAATTGCAGTATCTATATAGTAGCTTAATAGGTTTTATATATATAATCTATACAATAGCTTTGTTCAACACTTCTACGTTGAAGGAAGAAATAACTAGCTAGTTAAATCTAATTTAATATAAATTATACTGTACATTTCTCGCAATCTACACAATTTAAAAATTAAAACCATTTTAATTAGTTTTATTCATTATGAAATTTTTTGTAACGTAAATCCATTTTATAATATATACTAATTGTAAAAATTAATTAGAAAAATTGAATTTTACATCCATTTTTTGTCGGTAACATTAATTAATTATTAAAAGCACATAAAAGTTTTCTCATTAATTTTTTTTTTTTTTTACAAAAACCCATATTTATTAAGAAATTATGTTTAATAAATATTAGTAAAAGTATTATTTTTATTACTTTAGTAATCTATATGTTGAATAAAAAAAAAATCTGATATGGACAGTAAATGACTTCCTTGTACGCCCATTAAATTACATTACACATTTTTTAAAGTATACAAAATTTTCACTAATAACTTCCGAGTTTTTTCATATTTTTATTATTATTTATTGAAAAACTTTTTTTACAATCGCAGGTTAATAATGGTTAGTAAATCAATATATTTAATTTAAAAACAAAAAAAAATATTAAAAAAAACGAAGTGAAGTTGAATTTTCTTCCCGTTGTAAGATCAAAATATTTCATTAATTAAAATTTTATTTGTCTATAACTTTGGAATCAATAAAAATAAATACCACTTATGATATATCGTTGAAAATCTCTCAATGAGGGCTTATTACTGCAATTAAGAAAAAGTCCAAAATTCAAATTTTTTTGATTTTTTGGTATGTTTGGTCAAGTCGATTACAATCAACTAGCAGTCCTAAATAAAAAATTTCAACATCCTACGGCTAATAGTTTTTAAAGTATGCGGGATGCATATATACGTACTGACATCACGCCGAAACTAGTCGAAATGAATTCAGGGATGGTAAAACGGATATTTCCGTTGAAATCTGAAAACCGAACTTTTTCGCGATCAGAATGCTTCCTTTACTTCGTACAAGGAAGTAAAAAAAAACGTATTCAGGGTGTATTATATCAAACAATCACTATATTTTTTATGAAAATGAAAATGTATTTAAACATAAAATTTTAAGATATCGATTTTTTTTTTAGTAAACACGAATTCACATGGAAATAAAAATCATAAAACGAATTTTTTTTTTTAATAATGTATATTTAATTACACGAGAGTGTAATTATGTATGTTTGTTTCACCGTAGTAGCTCAACGGCTGAATTGATTTATATATATGACCCCGAGTTGGAATCCTTACGTTACCGGGAGCATCAGAGGTTATATAAACATATATATACATATATATACATACATATAACATATATGTATATATACATATATATACATACATATAACATATATGTATATGTTTAAAAATCATATGATTTTTGACGGGCAGTATGTTTGATAATGTAACCATGTCCTTTATTCTTGCTCTTTTACATTTTTGGCAATCACTTTTTTTTTTTTATAATTAAAAACTTTTTTTCATTTTATATTGCATTCCTTACTTTAATGTTATGCCGTAATATATTTTTAATACAGAAAAATTTATTAATAATAATTTATAACATTTTGTCCACTCTCAAGTAATCTAACTTGACCGATAGTCGTAAAGAAAACATTCAATATACGTAGAAAAAAAATACGAGGGTCGTTTAATAATCTTAGATACAAAAAACTGTAGAAAATCATATATAAGATACTGATAATGAAATTAAAACTACGTTTCAACAAAATCTTCGGCTGTTTTTAGTCACTTTTCCCATCTTTTTGTGAGCTTTCTTATAGTAAACAATTGTTCACCTTGGTGTCTGAGACATTCTTGACCCATTCTATGTTGCTAAACTCGGTGTTTTGTTGTAAAAGTTGTCGTTGCGAAATCGGGACTGTAATGTGCCTGTAGTAATACCTACCAACCGTGTCTTTTAAGCGGTGGGGAAGGGGGCGTTATCCTACGATAACGTATACGCTGTACGTATGATAACTTCCCATGATAACGCTCCCAGGGAAGAAATCCATATTTTTTCCCTGGGGGCTCAACGAACTGTCATTACACTGGTCAACATGGTTTTATCTCACAAGTACCAGTAGGTGTACTTAATGCAGTTTTTTTTTCCTATTTTAAACATGTATTTTGAATTTCTCCATCACCCACTGTTTTTTTTGTTATTTTAATTTTTTTAAATATTTTAAAACGTTTTTCGCCCATTTGTCCATTTTCAAGTAAAAGCTCGTAGAGAATTGTAAATATGATGGAAAAAAACGAGCTAACTCAAAGGATAGCGTTGGTACTGTTGCGCAGGTTCAGACGTGTACAGACATGTATAAACGTGATCTAGTGTAGCACACATTCATCAGAACGATGCCATTTGTGAGATAGTAGTGAAGCGGTAAACACGTCATTGTGAGTGCTTTTTGTGTCTGAATTATTGTGTATTACGTATTTACAACTTTATTTCTTTTAATTAATCGTTAGTTCCAAAATGCCTACAGTTTATTTAAATCATCTAACAATGTTTTTTATGTATGTGGTGAAGTGATGCTCAATTCCTAAAGGTCAAACCTTACTCCTTTAGTAAAAAAGTGATGTGAACCTTATTTTGGGTATAAAGTCGGGGACCAAACAAGGGCCTGGGCCGCACATATCTGTTGTTTATCGTGTTCTAGGCTTCTCACTGCATGGAAAAATGGCAAACGCCACATGCCATTTGTCATCCCTGTGATTTGAAGGGAACCCAAAGATCACTCTTCTGACTGTTATTCTTGTTTAACAAACATTAAAGGGATTACGTCAAAATCAAAACATACACTGGTGTACCTTAACTTGCAATCTACAATGAGACTAGTTTCACACTGCGAAGAATTGCCCGTACCAAAACCTCCAAAACATATGACATTAGATGAAGAGAGCTCAGAGTCTGATGGAAGTAAGGAAGAAAAAGAAACAGATTCTGGTGATACAACTTTTGAACAAAGCAGTTCATCTGAGCCTCATTTACTGACTCAAGAAAATCTTAAGTATCCCATACGAAATTTAAAGTTATCCAAAAAACAGTCTGAAATGCTTGCTTCCCCGCTAAAAGGATGGAATTCTCTTCAAAAGAATACAAAGATATGTACTTATCGTAATCGTCATTCTGAATTTAAAGACTATTTTGCTGAAGAAAATGACTTAGTGTTTTGTAATGACATTTCTTCTCTTATGGAGACACTTTGTAATGAACATAACCCAACAGAATGGTGCTTGTTCATTGATTCCTCTAAACTTAGTTAAAAAGCTGTTCTTCTGCATAATGACAATAAATTCCCATCCGTATCTGTTGCTCACTCTGCTAGTACGAAAGAAACATATGAAAATTTTAAATTTATATTGGAAAAGCTTCAATATGCAGCGTATGAATGAAATATTTGTGGTGATTTGAACGTATTTGCATATATTCTTGGTCTGCAGCTTGGTTACACAAGATACTGTTGTTTTTTGTGCGATTGGTAGAGTAGAAACAGAATAAACCATGTCATTAGAAAAATGGCCTAAATGCGAACCACTCATTCGTGAACAGAAAAATGTGAAACATGACCTATTGCTAACCCAAAAATGTGTACCTACTTCCGTTACATATCAAACTAGGATTAATGAAGAATTTCGTCAAGACCATGGACAATATTCCTGGTTTCATGCACTTAAAACAAGTTTCCTAAAATTAGTGATGCAAAAATTAAAGAAGGAATATTTGTAGGTCCATAAATACGATAATTATTGCACGATGAGAAGTTTGAGAAACTATTGAATCCATCGGAGAAGCAGCTTGGCAAGCATTCAAAAATGTTACTCAGAGTTTTTGGGAAATCGAAAGGCGGAAAATTACCGTGATATTGTCAACGATCTTATAAAAAATTAGGTTTTAATATGTCCTGAAAAGTAAACTTCCTGCACGCGCACGTAGATTTCTTCCTGGAAAATCTTGGAGCAGTCTGAGATGAGTACTTTCATCAGGAGATTTCAGCTATGGTAAAGAGGTATCAAGACAAATGGAATCCTAATGTGCTGGTCGTTGTCGTTGGACCGTCAAGAGGAATGCTCCACAGGCGAAATATAGCAGAAAATCGTCATTTTTTACTTTCTAGCTGAGTCAAATATTTAAATATTGTATAGTTAAGAATGCAAAAAGTATTAAAATGTTTGAAATTATAAATGCCTCTCTCTCGGAAACCTTGCATGATGGGGAAAAACCGATATCATATTTGAATTCAGGAGAAAAAATACTATCAGAATCACATAATTTTCTTCCTGAGAGAAAAAAAAAATATATTTTCTTCCTCCATTGCCTGGACACGATATTTATATAATACGTAAATAAATATTAAAAATTAAATTAAAAATCCCAAAAAGTGAAATAAAACTACAATGAAATATTACATCAATAATCTAAATTAAAACAATAAAATTACCACCTCCTATACGCCAAATGGTATAAATAGGTGAAATATAGTATTTTTTTTTGTCTTCAATCATTTGACTGGTTTGATGGAGCTCTCCAAGATTTCCTATCTAGTGCTAGTCGTTTCATTTCGGTATACCCTCTACATCCTACATCCCTAACAATTTGTTTTACATATTCCAAACGTTGCCTGCCTACACAATTTTTTCCTTCTACCTGTCCCTCCAATATTAAAGCGACTATTCCAGGATGCCTTAATATGTGGCCTATAAGTCTGTCCCTTCCTTTAGCTATATTTTTCCAAATGCTTCTTTCTTCATCTACTTGCCGCAACACCTCTTCATTTGTCACTTTATCCACCCATTTGATTTTGACGTATATACTATACTATAAATATACTATAGTAAAATTAAATATCTGAATATAAACGGACGGCCCTGAGTGTTTGATATGCTGCCTGTCTGGATTCAGCTCCATATGTTACTTATTTATATTTCTTATGATATATTTTAGTACAGTCTTGTTTTCTTCTTTTTTTAACTGTATATCTAGTTAGCCAAATACAGGTGATGTTAATATACATATTTCATTAACATTATTGTATTGTTCACTCATACATTCATAACAAAGGATATTCATCTCATTTAATTTATACGACACAACAATGTAAAACATAATATAATTAAATATCATAAAGTAATCTTTATAAAGTGAATCAGTGCATTTTTTATTTCACGTAAAGTTTCTTCTGGATTACAGTTTTTTAGAATAGTGTTCATGATTGTGAACACTATTAGACTTAATTGCGTGAACACTGAGAAATCGTAAAAGATTAGATAACACTGTTTCATTGTTCCCCAACGTACTCCGCATGTCAGCCTCTAGTTTAAATTTGCGACGCAATGCCGCATAACAGATACAATTCACAAGAATGTAATGCACAATTAGCAGCAGCAAGAAGAGGAGGAAGAAAAACAAAAACAAAAAAAGAAAACAAGATGAACAAGAAGAAAAAGTACAAGAACCACAACTACGAGAAGAATTACACCAGTAACAACAATGCCGATCTTCGTGGCAGAGTGGTAGCATCTCAGCCTTTCATTCGGAGATCCGCGTTTGAATTCCCGTCATGCATGGCATTTTTTCATACGCTGCAAATATCCATTCTCATAAGGGAAAATGACCAAAACAGTCGATGCCCGACATCTCAAAAAACAATATTTGAGTCTAATTTCATAAATCTATGAAAGTTAAATTTGAATAAGGTCATTTAAAACACATTTTATTAACATCTTTAAAATATATATTCCTATTTAAGAAAGCAGAGAAAAATATGCATTTTTTTGATTAAATATTTAATAAAATTAATTATTCTTTTCACTTACTGCTTTTATTTCTTATCCAATTTTTTTTTCAAACAGTGGCTGAGATGGTAAACGTTTCATATTTTTAGTATTTTAATTATTAAACGTGGAAAATAATTCAAAAATTTTAAATGGAAAGAATAGGGTGTGATACATCATTTTAAAGACCATTGGAAAGAAATGTTTACGTATGAAATTCAAGCTACAACAATACTAATCAAAACCGTTTATAACTTGCGTAGGGTTCGTTTTTTTATAACTTGCTTAAAAAATCATTTATACTGCTTACTACCTCTTTAATGTTAGTTTAACAATGAAACGATAAAATAAATAAGATTTTGTAAATGCTCCTACCCAAAATGACCTACTTTGATTTAAAACAGGGGTTTTGAGACCACTATGTAACGTACTGAAGGCCATATTTGAAACAATCAATTAAAAAGTATTAAATATTGCCATTTGTGTTAGGGTTTTCGTAACCCGAAGTGTTTGCATCAAATATTTTTTAATGCTTTATAAAATTATTGTTACAGTCGTACTAATTCGATTTAAAATATTTGAGTTAGCTCTCCCTGGGTGCTTGGATGGCTAGTCGCCAACAAAAAAATAGATAGTTTTAAGTTAAGAGAATTTGCTAAATTTTTTTTTTTTTTTATTTATCAGTGGAAAAATTATTTAAGACTTGCCGTTGTTTGTTAACACCAGGTATATAAACCTCTATTAGAAATTTTAAACAAAAATATTAAACAAATCAACCTGTAATAATAACCTAACACATACTCTAATATTACACAAATAATAAATAAAACTTTCGTGCAGTAGGATAATTAAACTAAAGTTCATCTTAAATCATTGAAAGAGGACCTTGGGACTCAGATTCGCCAAATCCTCAGGAGACCCCATCGGGGGTTCTCTCACAGATGGACGGTTTATGTAACATCTGAAATAACAGCATATTCGATACTTAGCAAATTTTTGTTAATATTAGACGAATCTCCATCTAAGGTTAATTTTATCAGCTTAAATTATTAAAGGGATGTTTGAATTGAATTTTTTTTTCATTTATTTATTTATTCACAACAATAATTAAATTTTTTTTTGATAATGATTTTACAATCTTTTTTCAGATTTTTTTTAAACTGCGAAAATAAAATACAAGCAAATATGTATACGTACGTTTTAAATTAATTAACTTGTAATCCCCTTTGGATTACTGACTCCGGACATTGATCTCTCCTAATTGCCTTTTAATGTTGATTTAATTTTATAAAATAAAGATTAAAGAATTATAATTTTAATGAATTAGGTACTGTTTGTATAAGGGAAATAAAAAAAAACTCGCGGAGTGGTGTAAATTTTTAAATATGATGATATGACAAAAGAGAAATAAGAAAGAAATGGTACATTATGACATATTTTTCAGATTTTATATTTCTTCTAATACCAAGGGATATTGTATTATTTTGTTGACAGGAGTTTTATTCCCTTAAAAAAACTTAAAGGGTTGGATGAATATTCTGTTATAAAACTTTTAAAAATAGATTTTTAATAAATTAAAAATCCTACAAAGTTATTTATTGGTCTCTTAACTGTTATTCAAGAATGAAATTTCTTCATCGTTGCTAATAAAATAAGTTTACCGATTATCTAATTTATATTTATCATTAACATTTTTTAAGATTTCCAATAAACTGATTTTCTGTCCAGTTTTCTAGTAGTGTTATGCTTCAATCGATTTCTTTGGTGTTGAATATGTTGTCGCCGAATGGCTTCGACGGCATGTAGCACTTACTAAGTTTATGGTGGCCCTGAAAAGGGCCGTCTTAAGGGCTACTTTAGGGTAGTTCTGAGAAGGGCTGTTGTCGTCGAATGGTTTTGACGGTTCGTAATCCATAACCTTGTGGTGGCTCTGAAAAGGGCCGTTCTTACCAAGAAACATGTTAAAAATTTGGTTGTGATTGATGGGGTAGTTTTTTTGTTTTTACCACGAACAAACAAAAACCCTCTTCCTCTTTATATCATATTATAGATTTACATTTGATTTGAATGAATTTTTTTTTTCTAAGCGTTAATTAATATGGCTACTCGCTACGTTATGATAACGTCTCCACTATGCATGTGACATTTTCTCATGCTCTTCGTAGAAGAATGAGAAGGAAATGTAAGAAAACAACAATATTTTTACTGATATTATTATTTCTCATTTAATGATAAATATAGCATTTAGATTAGTCTATGTCAAATAAAGCTTTTTTCTTCAAATACTTGCAGATATTTATATACTAAATTACCATATCGGATTTTTTTTTTTTAATTTTGAATTTCGTAAAATTAGATAATAAACTTTTACATTTGATACTCGTATATATGATTTAACTTTCGTTTTAATTAAGTTAATTAACAAATTATATTATTACGAAGCTTCAAAGTGATGTAATTTGTGCTTTAAGTAACTTTTAGTCTGAAACTATTTAATTAAAATGTTTATTCATTTAGTACTTTCTTTTATAACTTTATTTTTCTATGTTAAAAGAAAAAAAATTAATAATATTACAAAAATTTTTCAAAATTTTTAAAAACTTGCTTTACATTTTAGTCATACTTTAATCAAATTATTATCATACATTGCATGAGTTTAATTAGTAGGTTAATTTGAATTTCAAAAGTTAACATTACATATTGAAATTTCTAATATATTTATAAAATATCAAACAAATTTTCAGTCAAATATATACTATACGAAGTAACAAAATAGTGAAATTTTTGCATAGTGAAGTTTTATAGCGAAGTTTTTATTTTATTTACTTAATTATTACAATTTTTGATATTTAATTGTATTATAAGTATCACTATTTTCTGATATTTAAACAATTTTGTGTGTTAAATTATTGCACCTGTACCCTTAATTTCCACTCTTAATTTACCCCCTGTTTGGTTTTAAATCAGACACTCAAGTGCTGCCTTTGGGCAGCTTTAGTATTAAGAACATTCTGTTATACTAGTTAGTTGGAGTTGGACAGTGATAGAGTAATCACGCACGCCAGTACGGCCTCTGCATCGTAGTAACATAGTTTAATATTGTTAATCTTATAAATATAGTATCAATCAGTGTGTAATTATTTTATTTATAATACAGTTCATTATTCTGCTATTAACGTACAGCCCGTTACGACCCCCCCCCCCATTCCTATTGGGGATATTTGCAGAAGTAATGGTGGAATATTGTTTTTTCACCCGACCTTAATAACTGTGCAAAATTTTATCGATCGACAATGTCAGGAAGTATGTTAAGTTTTTACACCTGTCCCCTTAATTTATCTCGGTTCAATGGGATGTTTGCAAAAGTAATGGTTGAATATTGGTAATGGTTGTATTGTCATCCGACCTTAGTAACTGTGGAAAAGTTCATCAATCGGCAATGTCAGGAATTATGTTAAATTAAGGGTGCAAGATCTAAGGACAAACAAGAAAAAAAATATATTGCGAGTTAAAAGCAAGTAAAAATAATGTTTAGTTTTTCAAAGATGGTGTTTTTTATTTTTTGTTACATGTTATACGGTTGCTGTTTCAACACATTTTTTCTTATTTTATATTCTTTCTTTAGTTTTATGTTATTATATCTTTTCTTTTCTTTAATTATTTACTTAAAATTTCATGTGGACTTCAAATAAATCTGTAGATAATTTATCATAAAACACTAAACACTATCCTTTTCTTTGTAGGTACTAAGCGATCATTTTTGTAAATAAAATTCCAGTTTCGGTTTATATTTATTAACTAAAATCATTTTTTTTAATGTAACGTCATTTTACATATCCAACAACACAATATTAGTTGGCAGTTTTGGGCCAGTATTGGTTATATCTATATGATAAATCATTAATTTTTCTTAATAATTTTATTATTTTTTACGCGCGCACACACACACACATATATATATATATATAGAGAGAGAGAGAGTGAGTGGACTACAGTATACTCAAGAGTATACTGTTAGAAAGCAAACAGTCATGACTGTATAAATTTAACTTTTGACATTATTTTAATTTTTTAACTTAATTATATTTTAACTCCTGATGATGGTTTTGAAATAAACCGAAAGATTTCGAGTCACATTTAATTTGTTGGTAAGGTGGATTTTCATTTTTTAGTAATTTATTAAATATATCAGTGGTAACCTTTCTTTCTTTTTCTTGTTTAGCCTCCGGTAACTACCGTTTAAATAATACTTCAGAGGATGATATGTATGAGTGTGAATGAAGTGTAGTTTTGTACATTCTCAGTTCGACCATACCTGAGATGTGTGGTTAATTGAAACCCAACCACCAAAGAACACCGGTATCCATGATCTAGTATTCAAGTCCGTGTAAAAATAGCTGGCTTTACTAGGACTTGAACGCTGGAACTCTCGACTTCCAAATCAGCTGATTTGGGAAGACGCGTTCACCACTAGACCAACCCGGTGGGTTATCAGTGGTAACCTGTTCGAGAAAAATATATGTTGTATATATATATGGTATATACATATTAGCTGGTCATACATACTGCCGTCTAGCTAGTAGACCCTATTGCCTATTGTGTTCGTTACCTTCATGGTTGTTAGATTAATACTGATATAAATAACATTAAAACATACAGACTTCACAAATACCTGAAAAAGAAACTAAATTACAAAAGACAGAATAGTAATAGTAACTAAAATACACAGACTTTTGAAGAAGCTAGGGCCTCGATCTACGGCTTAAAACATTTCCTGGGATAACGCGAATCCATCTTGAAAATTTGAAAGGGATCAGTCGGTTGATTCTCGCGTGATGCTGATGCAAACGGACAGATAGAACCCGCTACAAACTTTCGCATTTATATATTAAATATATTTAAATGGGGTGTCGGGTCTTTTGCAAATCTTTTCATTTTAGGGTTCAAATAGTCTATCTAGACCAAAAAATATAAATATATGTGCGTACGTACATGTCACACTGCTTTTGACTTTATATCTCAGGATTTACCGAATTGATTTTAATCAAATTTGGTTCAAATTTTTTATATATGGGACAATAATCATATTAATATTTTTTTCAAAATTCCTTAAGTGGATGGGGGATAACGCGAAAAAATCAATTTCGATTTTCTTTATAACTTTTTAAAGAATTAAAAATGATTAACTTATAAAGAAATTAAAATTATAACTTTTTTAAAGAAAATTTGTTATCTACATTACATATATAAATCCAGAAAAATGTTTTTCAAAATTTAAAATACATGATTTTTGTTCTATCTGTCTTCGGTATAAATATTTTTGAATGTTTATAATTCATATATAGAGCTATGTAGAAATGTCTACAATTTAGTAATTTTAAAATTATAGACCCGGATCTGAAATACAGAAAAGGTTTTTAAAAATTTGTTTTTTTTTTTAATTTTAAGCAAAGGAAAATTCATGACTTTCCTTTTCCTTATATTATCGTGTACGTAATATCTGAAGGCGGGTCCGTAGTACGCTAAGGCATCCCCTCCACTGCTCTTAACATCACTCGGCTACTTTTCTCACACTAGCAGCCAAATTGGTGTATTCCAAAAGTTACATCAATTAAGAAATGGCTTGCACCGTATCTAATTATGACTTCACTATTACAGTAACGAAATATATTCTGCTGGTTATTTGTTATTACAAATAAAATTATTTATGCCTAATATTTTGTTCAAGATGTACATGAAATAACTTTATTTATATCTTGAAAGTATATTTTTTCTTTCAAGTATATTAAACTAAGGTTTTGCTATAAATAAACAGTAAAAATGACGTATAAAAGAGTACGTGAAACGAGTTTTTTATTTATTTTAGGCTATAATTATAATTTTCTTTGACGTGGCGTATTTATTTACAAAAAATTATTTTTAAGTAGCACGTAAGCATTACTTTTGCGGCAACCAGTAGCACGTGTTCCCATGCCAGGTTATAGGAGTGGTGTTGAAGAGGCAAGTAGAGGCAACTTGTAGGAGGACCCGTCTTTAGATTTTACATAAACTATAGTATTGTATACAATACGTTTTGGCTAGCTTTTAAATTTATATATATATATATATTTTTACCACATATATGCCTAAAATAATATCGGCGGATGGCAACGGTAGCAGCTCAGATGTCAGCGGAAGTAAAAAATATGTACGCGCTTGGACAGCGTCACTCCCGCCCAGCAGGTGACCGTGTAGTTCTCTCAACATAGCGACGCTGCGGCCCCATCACTCGTAAGCTCCAATAAAAGAACACACACGAGAGTGAATTTTCATTTCATCGTCGACCACCACCTGGAGAAGACCAAGAAGAAGAAGAAGATGAAAGAAGACAAAAATGGAAGAAGACAGAAGTTCCCTGGCCGCCTCAACGTAGGACCTCCCGGCGAATGCCAACATCCCTGCCGGCCGAGAGAGCCGCTGGACTAGACGCTACCTTCCTGCTCCAGCTCGCCTGACTTCAATCGCCCTGGCCGGGGACTCAGCAGCAGCAGCCGGCCCAGCGTGAAATCGCTCGGGGAGAACTGTCTTCGGCCACGCCGGCGAAAGACGACCGACGCCGACTCGACACTACGGGGCTCTGGGGGCCACCACTGCCAGGCTGTAGTGGGGACCCAACTGCCGCTGAGGGAAAGCCCGATCTGATTTCAATGGACGAGCCTCAACTCCCCGATTATAAACAAGTCAACGGCGAAGTTGACTTGTTCCGGACCCAAAAGCTCTTCTCACAGCTAACGCAAATAATGGCCCTTTTCAAGGTTACTACAAGGTTTTAAATTGCAACGTAATGTCGAAGCCATTTGCTAATAACAGCCCTTCTCAGGGCTACTATAAGGTTTTAAATTGCCACGACCCGTCGAAGCCATTCGGCGACAATATATATGTATATATAAAACAGAAGAAACATAAAAATTGAATTTTTTTAATATAATTTAAAAAAATATATATATCCATTTAATTATTAAAAACTAATTTTCTTTATTCTCTTGCATCATATGGATTTCATCCAGAAATTAAAGTAAACAATCATAAGAATATAGATGTGTTACCTATTTCTTTTTTTTGTTCAATTATTGCTGTTGGGACATTTCATAGATTTGTAACTGAGATCAACATCGCTTTTTTTAAAAAAAATATTTTTCTTTTTTATTTATAGAATGTTGATATATATATATATATATATATATATATATATATATATATTTATAGAGAGAGAGAGAGAGAGAGAGAGAGAGAGAGAGAGAGAGAGAGAGAGAGAGAGAGAGAGAGAGAGAGAGAGAGAGAGAGAGAGAGAGAGAGAGAGAGAGAGAGAGAGAGAGTGAGTGAGGGAGACACTAAAGTCTGAAGAAAAATAAATATAAGATCGATCTGGTCTTTTGTAATCTTTTGTTCGGAAAATATTTACAGACTGTTGAGAAAACACAGATGGTGGGATATTTGCTAGTTATAAAGAGATAGGTTAGTAACAAAGTTTATTTTGTTTTAAGATTATTGCTTTTTCAATTGGTAAAATATTTTTGATTGGTTATACAGTTTAGGATCATTACATGATCTTAGGTAAACTGTAATTACAAAAAAAAAAAAAAAAAAAAAAAAAAAAAAAAAAAAAAAAAAAAAAGTCCTGTAACGTTGCAGGGCTCTAATTTAATTAAATATAAATTTCTGTCATAATCAGTTTTATGATAATCACTGACAAGTAACCGTATTAATTTAGATTTTATTATTAACCTTAAATTTGAAAAAAATGAAATAATTTTCATGTACAATTCAATTACATTGAAATATTTTTTTGTAGTATATTGTTTTTACAATTTTTATTTATTTAATATTTTTATATGTAATATTTAATCATTAATTAACGTAAACTTCAGTCTTTCTTATGGCTCTAACTCATGCAAAGAAAATTAGGTTCTGTCACCAATTAGAGTTGCTTTATTTGAGATTATTGATGTTTATGAACAGTTGTTTTTGTAAAATCTGGTGAGTATTGCATAACTTTCCCTGCTACCCCGGACAAATTATATGATAAACTATTCAACTCTTATTTGCAATTCGGTTATTAAAACTCTTATTTTTATTTTATAATAAATTTTTAAGCGTAACCAACAGAAATGATAAAATAAATATTTAAAAAAATCCGAAACCATGAAGTAACATATGTACTGCAGCGCCCCTGGCGGCTTATAACCGTAAAACTAATCTAAGAACCTGCTCTTGAGGTGATACCTATGCAATGCAAAAAAAGTGTATCAAAATCGGTCCAACCAATTTAGAGTAACACATCTACTACAGCTCTCTCTGGTCGCCTATAACCGTAAAACATGTCTAAGAACCTACTCTGAAGTGATAATGCAAAAACCGCATCGAAATCGGTCCGGTGATTTTTTGAGGAAAATGGTAACAGACACACACACACGCACACACACACATAAACCTGTTATCCCAAACACATATACCGTCTCTGTTCGTCGAAGAAAAATAAATTAATTAAATTTTTTTTTTTTTGGGCACAACATTAACTGCAATGATAACCAACATAAGATTTAAGTATCAAAATTTTAAAATTTTAAAATAAAAATAATTTTTTATTTAAATTTTTTACTTATTACATAAATATATTTTATTTATATAGAATTATTAAAAAAAAGAATTGTTTAAAAATATTGAAAAAATCAGATACTCCATTTTTGAAACGATCATCATATTTTCCCATTTAATATATACCTACTCTAGCTACATTAGCCTGGAAAGCAAAAATAAAATGTAACTTTTTTCTGAAAGTAATATTTCTGAATTTTCTGAAAAAGTTATTTCATATTTTCGGTTCGGATTAAAATACATGTTCCAAAGCTACTTTAATTTTAATTCCTCTTTTAGTGACAAAGAAGAATAAAAAAAAAATTTAATAATAAAAATTGATGTGGACATTACATGACTTCCTTGTACGTTTATTAAATTACATACACACATTTTTTTAAAACGAGAAGTACATAAAATTTTATTTCATTAATAATTTCTGATATTTTTTTATTGTTATTATTGAATATTATTTATTGTAAAATGATTTTTACAATCAGAGGTTAATAATTATTAATAAATCGTTAATAGTTAAAATAAATTAATAAAATTTATTTAAATTTTAAAAAAAGTTAAAAAAAAGGAGATTAAGTCTGATTTGAACCGATGTGTCTTCCTTCCCCTTGTAACATCCAAATATTTCCTTAATTAAAATTTTATTTGGCTATAACTGGAACCAGTGAAAATAAGCACCACTTACGATATATCATTAAAAAGTTCTCATGAGGGCTTATTACTACACTTAAGAAAAAGTCCGAAATCCAAATTCTTTGGATTTTGGGCTCTTTTTGGAACCTTTGGTCTAGTCGATTGGAATAAAAAGAGGAGGTGCACAAACTACATGTTGGAGCAGTCCTAAATCCAAAATTTCAACATCCTACGGCTAATCGTTTTTGAGTTATACGAGATACATACGCACATACGTACGTACTACCGAAACTAGTCAAAATGGATTCAGGGATGGTCAAAATGGATATTTCCGTTGAAATATGAAAACCGAAATTTTTCGCGATCACAATTCTTCCTTTACTTCGTACCAGGAAGTAAAAATTAAACAAGCCAAAAAAAAAAAACAAAAAACTTAAATATATTCTGTAAGGATGGTGAATAAATTTTTACTAAAAATATTCATGTATAGGATAAACTTAACAAAATTTGCTTAAGAAAAGTTTTTTCTTAATCTAACACCCCCTTCTATAAAGGCTAAGACAAGAACATAAAATTTTTCAAAAACGTTTTTCTATGTTAAGGTCCGGGGTTTATAATTATGGAAACTTGTAGATTTTTTTAATAGCCCTATATATATGATGTATATAATTAAAAAAAAAAATAATAAAACCAAAGGTAGGAAGAGCAAAGAACAAAAAACAAAAAAAACTTCAATATTTGAATTTTAAGAGGTGGTGAGTTGATTTAAAAAAAAATTGGATTTTTAATATATGACATGTAGGTAAAAAATTTGACAAAATAAATTTTCTTCTTAATACCTCTGAAGAAAATCGAAATTCATTTTTTTTCGCGATATTTCTCATCCTGTTAACCAATTTTGAAAAAAAAACGAATAAGATACACAAAACATTTGAGCCTAATTTGAAGAAATCACTTCTTAAATATGAGGCCAAAAACAGTAAAAACATACGTATGTGCGTATGTAGGTACATACGCACATAAGTATGTTTTTTTTATAGATAAACTAGTTGGACCCTAAAACGTAAAAAAAAAATGCTAAATATCAAATACTTTATTCTTTTACACGATCTCCATGCTTCCTCTTTAATGTTGCTATTCTAGCTATATTCACCGGGTAAGTAATAAGGGTGTAGTATAAGGGTGTAATTTGCAGTCAAATATCGCTTGCATTTTGATTTACTTGTTATGATATAATGAATTTAGCTTTCAAAAGAATTAAACCGAAGCCAATTTACTACTTATTTACATATTAAGTCACGAATAGTGTAATTGTATTATTGAAAAATGGGTGGAATTACGGAACATAATATACATTTGTAGTAATTTATTTAATTCTATCACAAATTAACTAAAAAGTTAAAATTTAAAGAAAATTTCATTGTTCATGTTTTTGTAACAAATTTTAATTAACTTTTTTTCAAAATCTATTACAAAAAAAGAAAATGGATAAATATTCTTGTTTGGTTTTCTTTACACAATAAATTATGAATTATCGTGTTGTAATTACATTAGTCGAATAATTAGTTAGAAAACACTTTCCTATAGTTATAATAATTTTTTATCTATAACTTACCTTAATTTGTAGAAATGTACAGGCGTGTCATCATTTATATCTTCGACTTTTTTTCATTGTACGCTCTAATCTAAATAAAATGTACAATTATCACAGTTTAAAATTAAAACAGTATTTCCCAACTCTTGAAATCATTTTCACTTTTACAGTAAACGTACGAAGCCTTTTATCCCTCTAATACTTTAATATTAATTAATGCAATGAAACCGTATCCTAGCCTTAAATTCAATAACAATGTTATGTTATTATTACATTCTGATTAGATAATACGTACAGGAAATACTATTGTATTATATCAACCGACATCATATTATTTATTAGTTGTTCGTATACTGACCTTTGAACACAGCTTTTCTTGTAATTAGTTTATTTAATATTTAACTAACTTTGACAGTGAATTTGATAGGGTTGTCTCTAGAAATTAATACTATATCTTATTATAACTTACAGTAACTATAGATTTACATTAGAATGGGAGGGAATAAAATTAGAAAATAAATCAATGCGAAACAAAAAATTTACAATTAAATTCGACCTTAACGGAATTAATGTTTTTTTTTTTTTTTTAAAAAAGAAATATATATATATACCAAAATGTTTATATATATATATATATATATGTATATATATATATATAATGTTTCCGTTAGGTAATTAGAATTTTGATAATATTTAAACCTGTTGAAAAGATTATTTATAAATTGTGATAATTAAAGTGAAAAAAGTAACATATTTTTTGAGCTTAGACCGTAATTTATTTTTATAATTGATAGTAAAATGAATTGTTTTAAAAAAATGGATATCAATAACATACGCGTACTTTTCATTTTATTAAAATTATTCATTTTTTTTAACTAATCGTTCTAAATGTTCCATGAATTAATTAAATCCCACCAATCCAAAAATAAATTATATAATTAATTCAGCAACAACAAGGATGATTCCAATAACATTTATTGTTATGGATGATAGTGAATTATTTTACTGTGTGAAAAATTTCACGCTTAATCGGGATTCGAACGGAACCTCTAGATGAAAAGAAGAAACGGTATCACTCCAACAAGGAGATCGGGTATTATCCATCCCAACCCTACAGGAAAACACCCGCCTTGGGATGATTCCCATCGTCACCACTCCCCGTTCCAAGCCCTGATTGGCTTTAACGGTGGTCGTCTTTTGACCCTCTAACTTTTAAATCTCAAAGTAATAAACCAGGACTCGTTGGGATGCCACCGATGTAAATGCCTCGGTAGACATTTGCATCAGTGATTTATAAACTCAGCTTTTGTCTTCGCTGCAGGCCTCATCTGAACATCTTGAATATCCTATATCGTTGCCCTCTGAACTAGCTAACCGAGTTCGCGGTAGCATGAACCCCGCGCCTAGTTCTACTTTCTATAAAGCCAATTTTTGTGTAAATGTCTCATAAATTCGAGGCAACTAAATAACATACCACTAAAAATGTTGTACGCAACAACAAAATTTATTCCTAGTTCCCTTAGTGAACTCAACTTCAATTCATACCCCTGGACTTGAATCGGATACTATCCAGGTATATTATTTATGCTATAGTCTAGCATCCCCGTTCACTATATGATTACTTACGTTTTCGTCAATGTCCGGGGTTGTTTAGCCGGTCAGTGCTCAGTCTTCTGGACCTCCTGTGTTCATTAAACTCATGCTTGTGAGAATAATAATGATAAATAAAAATCAACGGCTGTTCAATTTATAAAAACTATCAGTGTATTATAATTTCTTCACAGTAACAGTTTGGTCAGTACAGGACCCACTAATTGATTTTTAAATTTCCTATCCCGGCTTTGCTTGTGAAATACGTAAACAGAAATACACACGTAAATTCCATCACAATGTTACCATATCTCATAAAGATTGATTCAATAGCGGTAGCAGCATAAAATGGCAAAGTAAATGAATTTATGTTTTTTTATCCCATAAAATCGTAAACATTCCTGCCGTGATCCATAAAATTCATTAGAATAAAATAAAATACCTATCAGA
The DNA here is from genome assembly GCF_047948215.1 of Lycorma delicatula. Classification (NCBI taxonomy): domain Eukaryota; kingdom Metazoa; phylum Arthropoda; class Insecta; order Hemiptera; family Fulgoridae; genus Lycorma; species Lycorma delicatula. Next base: position 81,350,491 of record NC_134463.1, read on the forward strand.
ATAAAATACAGAGTCTTCATATAAGAATGGTGGGGTTTCTATAATTTAAATCAAGGCAGTAGGGAAATTTTTCAGAAGTTATGTTGGTAGCTGTGATAGTCTCCAAACCAGAAGTTCGTGTAGGATCAGTTAAAATCACCATACCGGTTTGATCACCACACCAGTTTTTGTATTGTTGCTGAAGTGTGTTTGATTTGTTACTATCTTCATTGTTCAAGAAAAAAACAAAGTGTGTTTTGTCGCAGACTGAATTAAAATCGTAAAGTCCGTAATTTTTGTCCGACGTGCATTTCAACGTAAATATGGAAAGAGCTACCATATGAAAATAATATACGTCGTTGGTTCGAAGAACCAACAGTTCGAAGAAATTGCATCTGTTCTCAAGGAAAAATCAATCGGCAGACCACGAGTATTAGACAAAACTATTGAACGAATTTGACAATCTGCAATCAAAGTCCTAACAAATCCATCTTTCGTCGAAGGCACAAGTTAGATATTCGAAATCAACAATTCACAAAGTTTTAGACAAAAGATTGAAATTACATGAAAATATAATCCAGCCACTGCAGAAATTGAAACGTGATGATGAAGAAAAACGTTTCAATTTCGCTGTTGAAATTTCCCATAAAATTAATGAAAACGAACCATTTTTAGGCGACATAATTTTTACGCATGAAGCTACATTCCATATTAATAGTGTATTTACAGACACAATTCACGAAGATGGGGATCTGAAAATCTACATGGTTTTTTTTTGAGAAATGACGCAACACGCCTTAAGTTAATGGTTTGGTGTGGTGTGATGAAAAATCGTGTAATTGGGCCTTTATTTTTCGCTGAAAAGAACGGAAATCTCGATGTGTTAAACAATTACTGCTTTCTTTAACTGGATGAACTCGAAAACATACAACGAATTCATTTCTAACAAGATGGCGCAACCCCGCACTTTAATGCATTCGTCAGCCGAACTTTGAACGGAAAATTTAGACGTCGATTGATAAGCCGGCAAGGACCTAGTTCTGACACCTTCCGATTTTTTCTTGTGCGGGTTTATTAAAACATTGTTTATTCGTAAAAAATACAAGACTTATGCCATTTAAAGGAAAGGATTAATGAAGCAATTGTAACCATAACAGAAGATATGTTAATTTCAGGGCAGTAATTGAGTATCGACATAATTGGATATTTGCGACTAATGGTGCAGATATTAAATTTATTAACATGTAAAAAACTGTTTGAGATGAAAAATTTGATAAATAAATACCAACTGTATTTTTTCATCAAATCCAACCCCACCATTATTTTATGAAGACCCTGGTTATTTATTTATTGTGTACGCTTTCAGGTTTTCTTCGTTGGGCAGTTTTTATTCATGCGTAAGTTATATAATATATTTCAAGGAAATTATTTGAAATTATTTATTTATTTTTAAAATATAAAATCTATATAAATGCTTATATTTTACTACGTTGTATGCGTGTATGCGGGAGGGTGATCCGGAGCGGCGGGCAGTCCTAGTTGCGGAGTGTAGAGATCGAAGATCTCATTATTTCCATAAGGTCCGCACGGGTAAGAGGGATTCTTAGCGTTCCTTTGTTAGCGAACAGGGAAAGGACAATCTCCTGGGCCGAACTTTACTTAATTATATGTCCGGCCCAGGGGAGTAGGGGGAAAAAAGGGGGGAACAGTCCACAAACATCGTTGTGTTTTTTTAAATTTATCTAGTAATAGTATAATATAATTTTTAAATTTATATTTTAAATGTTATGTTTATTCTGCTTAAATATTAAAATTATGTCTATTTCTTACGTATATTATTTTATTTTTATCGTCCGTTAAAAATAAAAGATAATCATTTCAAAATAGAATTTCTCAATTGGTTTATATAAATTAGATAAGATTTATTGTTATGTGGAAAATAAGTATTTTTAAAGTCTGCAGGCCATTTTTTTTTTTTGTTGCAAATCGTGTATTTACAATCGGTTCCGAGTAAGGAACCGCAAGTAAATTTCATTTAAAAAAACACGTCAAGAGGGATTTCCAGCGAATACCTTTAATAAAGCGTTTATACATAAATAGACACACACACACATATATATATGTATATTTATTATAAAATAAAATAAAAAAAAAATAAAATTTTATTTTATAATAAAACAACATATATACATACAGAAAAAATGGGAAATCCATCGTTTGTACTGAGAATCGGGTCAACTTGTTTGTAGACTGTTTCATTTTTGGCAATTCGTCAGACTCCATCCTTTTGTTAACTTTTAATTTTAAACAAGTTCTGATAATTCGCCTTTTTGCTTTATGTAATTGGTCCGTTTTACTTTCATTCTTAATCTGAAAGACAGTCTCATAAGCATAAAGCGCCATCGGTGGAACTACTGTGTTATAGTGGTTGATTTAATTGAGAGTCATTTTTTATTGTGCGTTTGCCAAGTTAGACTTTGTGCTCTTTTAATTTTAGTTATTCTGTTTTGCCGTGTTTGTTTTTCCTTCAATCTGCAGTGAATGATTTCACCTAAGTATTTAAATCGTTCAACCATGTTTATTTCCTTAACTTTGATTTTGCTTACACAGAGGTAAATTTCTGTCTTTTCGTAAGAAATTTTCAGATCAATCTTTTGGAAAATTTTTCCTAGGCTGTTGCTAATTTGTTTTTTAACTTCTTTCATATTTAGTGCTAGTAAAGCCAAATCATCAACAAATCCTAATATATTAGTTTTGATTGAATTTTTATCTATTCCTATTATTGTTTTAATGGGTTGTTTTCCTTTTGTCAAATTTTAATTATGTAGTCCAGTGTAACGCTGAATAGCAGCGGGAAAAGTCTTATCAATACCTTAAGTCTTATCAATCTACTATCACTAATTCACAACATTATTAAATAATAAATACGGAAAAAAGTAGGGTAACAAGTTTACAGAAAGAGAGGGCGCTAGGCTTTTCACTGAAGCATAGTAAAGATGTTTATCACATGTTTGATACCGAACCAGTACAAGTGACACTCAGATATCCAAGTCGAACACGTGTTGGTGTTTCAATCACCAGACATCATCACTGTTTTGAAGATTAATTTCTAGAAAGTTCAAATCAACGTCCAATCGTTGACTGTTACTTAAACCAGACCGTTTGAGCTCATCACAAACATAAGGCGATACAAGATAATCATGAATTTCCTCATATTATATATGGAAAAAATCGTACTTTTTTATTTTTAAAACACTTCTTATTGGTTGCCGTGTGGTTATAATAAATATTAATCAAGTGCGATCGAAAGAGTTAATATGAATGCTGTTTTTAGTTTTTGTTATAAAAAAAATTCTTTTAAATTAAAGAATATTCATGTACATACACCGGAAAACTTCGCGAATCGATCGTAACTAGTATTTTTTTTTTTTTTTTTTTTTTTTTAATTTACCACTTTTAAGAAATACGGGGTTAAACATAAACAGAATAATTTACGAATAAAATCTTGTTAAAAATAATAGATTTGATTATAATGAACCATTTAAGATTAATGAAATTGCACATTTATTTAATTATGAATGTAATATTTTATTTATAATATTGTAATTTAAAAAAAAAAATCTAATCAAATATTTAATCCTATTGAAACATTAAATTGGTATTGAGGCCAGATAGAGATACCCTTTCTTAACCAACAATAGAAATAAGGGTGAATTTAGTGAATAAGGGTGAATAGCTAATATAATTTAGACCCGCAACTCTTTAAAAACTTTAATAAATTACAGCGAATGTAGATTGCTATTCGAATGGAATGTGAAGGATCCTATTGTGTTTCAAATTACAACCAATTTGAATAGAATCCAAATCTTTAACTTCATGAATTAGAGACGTTTGCTTTACTTTCAAAAGATTTTTCTATTTAAATTATTTGAAGAAACGAAGTAAACAGTTTTATTTATTCTTACAAATACAGTTTTACATGAAAAAACTAAATAAATTTTAATTTTTTTATTTTCAATAAACGTATATATTATCAATCAAATTTTATTACATAGTATGTTTCCAGTTGTGGAATCCAAATATCATTACACCTTTCTTATTCTTTTCAACATATAAGTAGAAAACTTTTCTTTTTTTTGGGAGGAGGGGGAAGAAATACCAGTTACGTACACCCCATAAGGAACAGTGTTGGACTTGCCACAGGTTCCGCAAAGCGTTTAAGTGCGTATGTGTTCCTGCGCCCTACCGACTAAACCTAAACCCCCTCACCAACTTCCCCCATCCGGGGTCAAAACGGCATTGAAGCATACCACGGCCCTGGCGGGAGTCTTCGGACTCAGGGAATTCAGAGTCCCCGTGCGTCATCACCGTCGCCGATCCACGCAAGCGCAGACCAGCGGACTGCTCAGCAGGGAGCGATCATTCACTTCTTCGTCCTCCGGCGTGCTCTTCTGCCTCTTTCAGAGACTTTTCCCAGAAACTATTATTCCGCTGGCGGCACTGTAGAAATCCTACCGAGTAACCAGCTCAGTCAGCCAGCATTCTAGTTCTCTCTTCTATTTCCTTTCTACTGAGAATATTTGCTACCGTACTTGATACCAGGTCCCATTCTCTATTTTCTTTCAACATAAATTCCATCATATTTTTCGGTGTCAAGCTGGCTAGTTCAGACGAGACTGTAAAAGCATTCCATCTGTCACGAATAAAGAACACGTGTTACGGAGTATCTTCCGCTCCACAATATATACAGTCAGGTGAAGATTTTCTTTTGAACCTGTTTAGGTATGCCCCAAATCCCCCGTGGCCCGAGAGGAACTGCGTGAAGAAGTATGACAACCCCCACATCCGGACACAGGGTTCAAGTCAGGGAATAAGGCGCCTGGTCATTGCTCCTTTAGTTGAGGCTTCTCAGGACGTCTGCGATTCTTCCAGCATTATTTGGTTTGCCTGTTTCCTGGGAACCCATGAACCCCACAATCTGTCTAACGTGGGATATTCCATTTCAATTCAACAAATGATCAGTGCATCACTATTTTTGATTTTGATGATATTTTGTATATGATAACTACTCACCTTGTAGTGGTCAAAAAATATTTTTTTATAGTTTTAAAAGATTTTAACAACCCGTTACGCGGCTAAACCCGCGGTTGTTGCTGATGCACACACACACATGAACATACGCAACCAACTTAATTTAAAATATTTATCATTTTATTTAAGTATAGTATTTTTTCGTTTTTTTAATTCAATGATTCTAACTAAAGCGCGCGCGCATACTGTATTTAATTTTCGCGACTGTGGCGGTACTACCGGCGACGGTTGGCACTAACTAAACTAATGTAATTTCACAACTCATATAGAACAAATATCGCTTGTACGGTTGGCAAATTTGTGTAGCCCCGAGGGCTAACGTACCGAGTCAACCGGGCGATCGAGTTCGGGATCCAACCAGACCGAGTTACTTTTTTACATTTGAAATGTTATTCATTTATTTAATTCTACCGCTCATCTGTGATGTCACAACGTTGCAGTAGTTTAGAGATTTTTTTGGAATGGGAGTGCGATTTTTCAAAAGATTTTTGAAAAGATTGTTTCTCTTATTGTTAACAAATGTACCTAAGAAAAATATGACCTTAATTAGGCGAAATCTCGAGATGCTAAGCTTAATCTTGCTCTGCAGCCTCACCCCCTTCACCTTTTAAATTGAAAATTTAATGGCAACAATGCCTTATATATAGAAATAATCTGACCAAGTTTGGTCCAATTCGCTTCAGTAGTTCTGGAGGTATAAGGTGATTTAGAGGCCAACACCGAACACACGTACATACAAACATTAATATCCGGAAAATTTCTAGCCTGTTTTTTGAGTTCCTTAGGTGTCAAAACGTCAAGATCCGGTAGAAATCGCATATGCCCAAATTGGATAGATTACAATACATTCCCTTCTAAAGCTATAGCTCTGTTATACCGCTATCTAGACGGGAAAGTAACAATCCGATGATTTTTTGTTTCAACCAGTATTAATACTAGAACCATAAAATTATTGTGGCAGCTTTTTTGTACATTCTGCTTCTTTTTTGTTTTCATATTCGTGCTGCATGAAAAACGTTTTGTCTGTAAGAGACTAATAAATACATGTTTTAAATGAAATATTTGTGCTGTAAAATAAATTTTTGCAGTTTATTTTTTTTTTAGGTTAAATTTTTTTTAAACGTATCTGTATTTTTTTTTTTATTTCGTAGTAAAGGAAGAATATTTTATTTTTTTTTTAATTTTATTTTCTCCTAACTTTTATTATTAAGACAAGATGTTCTTAGATTTAATTTTCACACCTTTTTTCTTTGTGATTATCTGATTTCCGAGAATCTTTTTTCTTTTGAACTTCATTAACAGCCTTTTGTTTAATTATATGGTTACGTGCATTTGTAAGGATCTATTTTCAATTTAAAATTTCCTTTTTCCTTTGTTTTACACTTATATCTTGATGAATTCTGTATTGCGATAAACAGGTCTTGCTTCTATTATATTTCTCGAAGGTCAACCCCACGTCGTACTAACTTTTCATAAACTCTCTCTTTCTTTTCTTTCTTTCAATTTTCAGGTCTTATTTCCTAGGCCTTACGATCAACTTGTTTTATTTTGCATTACCTAATTTTCTTCTTTTATTTTTTTCCCTTATGGTGTGATGTTTCTTTCCATTCTAATGTGAGTTATCTTTTGAAAACATTTTATAATGTTACTGTCCGGTGGAATTAAAATTTTTTGAACTTTTCAGCTATATATTAAAAAAAAAATTGTATATTACTTAAATAGAATTATGCGAGTAATTACTAATAAATTTTTTTATTCTACGTAGTTATAACTTACGTACGTTTCAGAAAAATCAGGGTACAATAACTTCCTTTCTTTTTCCTGTTTAACCTCCGGTAATTACCGTTCAAATAATACTTCAGAGGATGAATGAGGATGATGTGTATGAGTGCAAATGAAGGGTAGTCTTGTACATTCTCAGTTCGACCATTCCTGAGATGTGTGGTTAATTGAAACTCAACCACCAAAGAACACCGGTATCCACGATCTAGTATTAAAATCCGTGTAAAAATAACTTACTTTACTAGGACTTGAACGCTGGAACTCTCGACTTCCAAGGGTTACTATAACTGCATATGATTTGATTCACTAATTCTTGTTCTTCATAGCACGCTGATGGTGCTGACTTTAATTCATTTTGAGAACTATATTTTAATTTAGCTGTTATTTATGATTTTAAAACTAACTACCTCGCCAAGTCTTTTTGATTTATTATTGTAAACATTTCTTTATTATTTATATAACCCTCTGAATCTACTGTAATTTACTTTGTAAATTACGCATCTAAGAATTTGGTATTAAAACCGTAATGTATGTAATATGATTTTATTTGAATTAGTAAATTTCCAAAGAGGTTATATAAAAGAGAATTTAAGTTCAGATTATTTATGTTTATTAATCTACTATCTTTTTTGGCTGATGGGTTTATAATTATCATTTACTTTTAAATACAATAATATGCTCTACTTTCACAATCGGCTAATACAGAATACTATTTTTTTTTTAAAATCATTAAGTTTTTAAAACGTTTAGCTGTAAATTCAGTGAAGTTATTTTTTGGGTCTAAATATAAAACAAAATAGAGAAAACAGCAAAAAAGTCTATTGAGTTCGTTTGTATAAATAAATTAAATCGAATGTATAAATAAATGTTACATTTAAAAGTATTTACTAATTATAGAACTTGTATTATTTTCTTAACATCAGCTGTTTGTTTTACTAATCTCTAAACGTTAAGCTGACTGGATCGGTTTAAATGAAATATAACTTATAAGAATAATTCTTTCATAAAAAAATTGAAAAAGAAAAACACAAATATTTCCTTTATAAACAAAAGCATGGTGCGTTGATTTTTTTGTTTGGAGTATGTACTCCTAACCTACCGGGTTGGTCTAGTGGTGAACGCCTTTTCACAAATCAGCTGATTTTGTAAGTCGAGAGTTCCAGCGTTTAAGTACTAATAAAGGTAGTTACTTTTAAACGGATTTGAATACTAGATCGTGGATACCAGTGTTCTTTGGTGGTTAGGTTTCAATTAACCACACATCTCAGGAATGATCGAACTAAGACTGTACAAGAATACAATTCATTTACATTCATACATATCATCCTCATTCATCCTCTGAAGTAATACCTGAACGGTAATTCCCGGAAGCTAAACAGAAAAAAGAAAGAAAGAAAGGGTACAATAAACAAGCACCTACGGTTCAGTCAAATGAAGATAATACCTAGGTAACATAGAAACATAGTAACATAGGAAGATGTATTTTTTCTGTCAAATATAGTTTTATTTTGCAACAAAGTGTCCCTTCAAGGTGATACACTTTTTCCAGGAATGCTCTAACTTCTTGAACCCTTTCAAATAGTAGCTGGCGTCTTTCTCCGCAAAATAGGCGTTTAAAGCCAAGCGAAATTTCTCCAAGCGAAATTTTATGGTTAGGAAACAAGAAAATGTCGCTTGGTGCCAGACTAATGAATACGGTGAGTGGTCAACCAATTCAAAGTGCAATTTGTGAATTTTAGCCACGGTGACCGTCGAAGTGTGAGCAGGCGCATTGTCCTGATGAAAAAGCACTATCTTTTTCTTTAAATGTGGTCGTTTTTTTGCAATTCACTTTCTGATGAAAATTGTTCGTGTGTAAGTGTAGAGATGTATCCACTTGTAAAGAAATTATTTTAGTCCGGTTATAATAATACGAATATTTTGATGTGGGTTGTCGTAGTAGAAATGTGTTTACATCGACGATATATGGAGATTGGGTGATTCTAAAGAAATATTTTAATTATGATCGCTTAATAGTAATGTAATTATATTGAATCAATTTTAGTTCTTGTCCAATAATTCTAAATTGGTTGCTGATAATGTAATGCACTTCAACTCAAAAATGTTAAATTACTTTAATCGAATTAAAAAAAAAAAAAAAAAAATAGATTTTTTTTTCAGTTATATCGATTGATTTTTTGAATATTGAATTATTCACCAACAAAACCTATTAAAAACCACGATTTAGAACCGATGGTTCCATTTTTATTTTATAGAAAAAGTACCTATGGTAGACTTGTTATAAGTTCCTTTCATAAAATTTAAGTGGAAGACGTTTTAAACGAAAATTTATATGGATTTATACAAACGATTAGGTGATACATATTTTAATTTTTATCATTGCTTAATAATGGATTGTTATAACTTAATAATAAATAGCTTAATATCCAGTTTAAATGTCATGCAAAATGTAAAAAAATTAGTAAAAAAATATAAGGTAAAAAAAATTACATATTCCGAGAATTCCTGAGAGATTTGATGTTTTTAGCTCATTTTTCTAAGTTCCTTTTCTTGTTTACACTAAGAATCAGATTTTCCGCTTCCTTTTTATTTCTTGTAAAATGCTTTTTTTTATATAAACGAGTTTTTTTACAGGTCTGCGCTTATTTTTATTAAAGAATAAATATTTAAAAATTATTTTTTTAAATATTTCTTTATTCTTTAAAATTTTTGAAGTCCGATCAAATGAAGGGTTAATAAGTAATTACTTTTAATTTGACATCTTTTTAAAGTTAAAATTAAAAGTCATTGAAAATAAAATTTTTTACTGAAGTTTTTTAAAATTTAAATTAATTTATCTCTTATTTTTTTCGTTGTATAACAAATTTTCAGAGAGAAATCCAAAAGCAAAATAGAGGTAAATTTTGTCATTGAGATGCGCATTAATAGGCTATTAGCGAAATGGTTTAGGTCAGCAGAAATAATGATTTCAATAGTTTCTATTTCCTACCCATTGAGTAGGATGCATACATATACATTATATGTGTTGGGGTATTATAAACCATTCCATTAAACGGATGACATATATTCCCCACAAAATTAATCAACACTTCTTGTTCTATACAGACTACTTAACAATGTTAGTAATCAATTAGGGTCACGATTAGAGTTAATACTTTCGGTGTTTGTACATTTCTACCATTGAAGGTAATCATTTAGTAACATAAAGGCCTATGATTATATTATGTACATATAACAGTCGTATAACTTGTTTATACAAATACCATACAAAGGTACTAAATACCTATATTGATGTTATTTATATAAATATATATACTAGTATACCCACCGCGGCTTCGCTCGTGCTAAATGGTTGCTTTCGTTTCCCGTCACGGTCACGGGTTGTTAGCCGGTCAGGTCTCTGCCTCCAGGACCCCCTGCATTTATTAAACACATGCTTGTGAGAATAGTAATGATAAATAAAAAGTTAAGATTGTTTAATTCATTAAAAACTATCAATGTATTGTAATTTTTTCAAGGCAACAGTTTAGTCAGTACAGGATCCACTAATTGGTTTTTAGATTTCCCGTAGCGGCTTCGCTAGCGAAATATGTAATCAGAATTACAAACATAGATTACCATCACAATGTTACCAAATCTCATAAAGATTGATTCAATAGCGGTAGCATAAACAGCCAAAAATTAAAAAAAAAAAAATTTAAGTCTTTTACCCCTTAAAAAATTAAAACTCAAAACACCCGAGAATAGTTTTTAAATATAAATCTTTAGAGTATTTGCAGGCCCAAATCGAGTGATTATCATATTTAGTATAGTCGAAAATGTGAAAAATTTGCAATCATTGATTGAAATTTTTCTTATCTTTCTTCATCCCTTTCAAGATCGAATTAAAAAAGTGTACAACTTGATTTTTAGATATTCACATGAAGATTACACAAATCAAAAATCAAGTTGATATCTTAATTTGTTACCGAGAAATTAAAGAAATAATAAATTTCATTATTACTCCATTTTAACCCTTTAAACTCGAAATTTCAAAAAATCTCTCTGGTGTGCACTTACACCGTAAGAAGAAAATGTATATAAATTTCCATCAATTTATCTTCAGTCGTTTTTTTTTGGGCGTTGATTATGAATCGCTAACATCTTCTTTTACACACACACACACACACACACACACACACACACACACACACACACACATATATATATATATATATATATATATATATATATATATATATATATACACACACACACACACACACGCGCGTATATATATATATTTGTATGTGTGTGTGTACGCGGTGTGACAAAAGGAATGTAAAAATAATAATCTTTTTATTGCGTAAAAAACTACAAAATTGCATCACAATCGTCAACAATGAATAACTAGAAAACGTGGTTAAAAGTCTACAGAAATGATTAAAATTTTAAAGTCTTTTCTATACATTCAGTCGCCCCATTCAAACATACAAAACGTATCATTCATGCACAATTCACATCTTTTGATATCAGGCTCTGTCCTTATAAAATTTTGATTAATTATCCCAGCGGCTATCCATGAACTCGTCAACAGAGTAAAACGTCTTAGACACCAAAAGCCGTCTTAGTCGAGATTTAAACCGACTCAGAATGGGAATTTGTTTGAAATCCTCTGGGAGCCTATTAATTAATCAGATATCAACTTGCGACGGCAAATGTTCGAAAGCCACTGTTTTGTGCTGTTCGGAACGCACGTTTTCCCTCCCTTTGGTATCGTAAAAATGTACATCTCCGTTCCGCACTGAATTGCATTTCGAATGGCAATACACCACAACATCAAAGATAAAAGACAGGACAAAGTCAGGAATTCCAGCTCCGAGAAGGCGTCCCTACACGACTCTGAATTTTAATTTTATAATCACTCTAACAGCTTTCTTCTGCAGCCGAAACACCCTAATCAGCAAGCTTCGACCAAAGCATCCCCAAATTCGAATCTTTAGGACAAGTGTGGAAATATTAGCCCATAGTAGGCCATTTTCAACAGATATAAAGAGAAGACACTTGCGGGTTTACGCAGGGTTCCAGATGAACTCTTACCGCAAATATGATCTATGTGTTTATCACAGGTCAGCCCTCGATCAAGGTGTATACCAGGAATCTGGCAGATTCTGATTTCACCAAGAGTTCATCATCAACCATCGTGGAGCGTTTCCTGTCATGCTCATGCTCTCGGAGACAAAATTTAATAACGTTCGACTTTTATTTATTGGTCCTTAAGTTTATTTCTGTTAACTGTTGAATTAATTGATTTAGTTCAACGAAAGTTTTGACCTCCAAATGACTTGAAAATTTATTTCTAAAGTCGTGTTATCAGCATACTGAATCACATTTCCACACTGGACAAACAATTTCAGGTTGTTGACGTAAATTAGGAGATAAATTTGTAAGTCAGTTCTAATGATTTATTATTTATTACAATTGTAACGGGAGATTATCTCTTTCAGTGATAAGAATCTAAATTAGGTAAAAAATACAATTTACATCGGTTAATTAGTATTTTTTTTTAAAGAAATAAATAAAAAGGAAGTGACAAGAACTAGCGTGGTCTAAATTCTGATCTTATGTAGAGGTATCATTGAGGGGAAAATATCTATTAAACTGAAGGTAAAAAGCGATAGAACCGTATATAAATCCATCTTTAACTTACGATTACCAAATCTACGAGTACATCTAAATAAAACCATACTATACGTTTATAAACTACATAACTAATAATGGAACGTAGCATGTAGGGTCTAAATAAAAAAGGAACGATGTCCTTGAAGCGGGCAGTTAAGTTAGAGTAATAATAGGGCGGTCACAAGGGAGAATGAGTTCAAGCAGGTTGGCTAAAAAGGTAACAGCAATTATCCCATCTTTTCGTTTAGAACGAAAGGAAGATCGTGTTCCAGATCTCAGGATGACAGTGACAGTTATAACTGGAATACATGGAAATGTGTTGGGCAGGGGAGAAAAGTTCGATGTACCCAAAGATGGGCTAAATTTCTTTAAAATATGTACGTAATGATAAAATTTATCAGAGGGTATTTACTTATCAGAGGAATTGGGCAGAGTACCCAGAAATACTAAAATAATCAATTTACTTCAACCCCATGGAGGAGGGGATGAAGACAAGCGGCTCTGGATCATATAAGACTCAAGAAAAAAAGACCTGGATGATTATGGAGACCAAAGGTGCTAAAAGGGCTAGGGTGGGATCATCTGAGGAGGAAGATGCCCCGCTCACTCTTAAAAGTGTTACATGCAGGTTGGAACACGCCTTACTTCAGCTGCGACAGGGCTTGGGCAAATACAGCCCGGCATTTATAAAGGCTCACGAGCGGGAGCTAACAGATATCTATAGCAAGCTCCAATCAGTAAAGGAAGAAACATCAGAGGTGGATACCAAAACCCAAGCGACCCAAACGGACAAGTCTCATAGGGAGGATGACATACTGGATATAGACTTGACTGACGATCAATTGTTAGAAAGACTGCCAACAAGATGGTCATCTTGGACAATGAACAGGATCACCCAGATAACCAATTTAGAGCACGGGGAGGACAGTTGTCATTACGTAAATCTAACTAAAACTAGACCCGGTTGTCAATTCCATGGCACCAAGCCTGGGGCCATGATGATTCAGGACTCTACTGTGTTGGAGGACAATAGAGTCACAACAAGAGGCACGAGATACATGGTTGTGTACAGTACGGAGGAGGAAGAAAAAGCAGCTGCGGCGCAGATAATTAGAGCCATGCGAAGAGTCGTCGGCAAGGAGGTTGTGTATGTCATTCCATCCTGACCAGAGGGTGTGATAATAAGGAAGATAGAAGGTAATAGATAGATAGAAGAAATAGGGTGTGATAGAAGGACCGTGGTGCATATCAAGGATCTTGATTATGACACCACAGAAGACGAGATCAAAGAGGCTTTAGATAGAAAAGATGAAGATTATAAGATTACATCTATTAGAGGAGCATACGGTGACACGAAAAACGCCACGGTAATTACTACCCACAGAAGGGCGACTAAGCTGGTGGCTTTCAGGCTCCGGGTAGGGTGGGTCAACTGTCGGGCCTACATCCGGACGGAGAACGAACGATGTTACAGATGCTGGACTACGGGACATGGTAGTAGGAATTGCAGGGGCCCTGACCGGGGTAACCTGTGTTATAATTGTGGTGGATCGGGGCACCTCATCCGAGAATGTAGAGAGGCCACGAAATGCCTCGACTGTAAAAGCTCAACACACAGGACCGGGAGCACTGAATGTGAAAAAAAGACATGTTAAGAATTCTACTAACAAATAGTAATCGGAGCCTTCTCAGCAATGACCTAGTAGAGGAGATAGCTAGTCGCGGAAGATACGACTTCGTAGTGGCCACCGAGCCAAACGTGTACGCGGCCGCTCACTCACAATGGGTATCTGACGTGGCAGGGAAAGTAGCAGTAAAGCGGGCTACCGGCAGTCGTGACTATTGCCTATATCACAGAGCAGAGGGTGTGGTAGCCGTCGAACTTGAAAATTATATAATATATGGTGTATATATTAGCCCCAATGTGTCCAAAGAGGAATATCAGCACAGTATCATGCAGTTACAGCGACTAGTGATGCAGTCCCCCAAAAGAGTTCTTATTTTGGGGGACTTTAACTGTAGGACCATGGTAGCGGGAGCAGGAACCACGAATGCCAGAGGAAGGGTCCTGGAGGACTTCCTGGCGGCTACCGGCACTACATGTATAAACGAAGGGACCCCGACCTATCGAGCGAGGGGCTACGAATCCATATTGGACCTGGCAATTGCGGATGGAAGAGTGGACACTAACAGAGTTGTGCTGCGCGTATTGGAAGATGAGACAGGGAGTGACCATCTTGCGGTCTCCTTGGAAATACAAGGTCGTTTGGCGTCCTCTGCTGCGTCGCAACTGATAAGGAGACTCACCGACAGACAAGTGGAAATTGTGGTGGAGTGAGCGGCAAGGAAAACATCAGATGGCAGGAGACTAGATCCGGAGGTTTTCCAGGAAATAGTTAAGCACGAAATTTCTGAAATACCGGAAGTGACACATAGACATCACCCTGTGTACTGGTGGAGCCAGGAAATAGCTGAACAAAGAACAACACTACAACGATGTAAGCGAACGGCTCGGCGACTGAGGGCAAGACCAGGACCCGAGGCCCATCGTGAACTGGCCATGGAAGCCTATAGGGAGGCTCGGAAAAGGCTGAATTTTTTGATCAAAAACGCCAAGAGGTCAAAGTGGAGGGAATTGTGCGGTGAGCTTGATGCTGACCCGTGGGGGCGAGCCTTTCAAATCATAATGAAACGGCTGGGGAGAAGAGTACCTGTGCTGAGTAGAGAGGAAGCAACATGTCAGATGTCCGTGCTCTTCCCGCGGGAGGAGGTGATGAGACAGGAGGTAGTACTGTGCGAACGTGGCAGGTTCGCACAGGACGAAGTGATGGCTGCTATTGATAAACTTAATAACAAGAAGAGTCCGGACCCAGATGGGATCCCGGCTGCGGTCATCAAAGGCCTTGCAAGAAGGGTCCCATGGGAGATTACGAACATTCTGAGTCACGGAATACAGAACCGCACATTCCCACAATTTTGGAAAGAGGCTAGAACAGTATTCCTGCCAAAACCTGGCACAAGCCTTGGTACCTGCCAGTACCACCCTATTAGTCTTCTAAATAACATGGGCAAGGCTGCTGAAAGACTTCTTGCGGTTAGGATTCAAGCTGAACTGGATCAAAGCGGAAGTCTGCATCCTGGGCAATACGGGTTTCGTAAGGGTTGTTCTACCATGGACGCTATTAACAAGGTGGTTAACTGGGCTGCGGAGGCACGGAGGGGAACCTGGAAGACCAGAAAGATCCCGCTGATGATCCATCTGGACATAAAAAATGCGTTCGGGTTGGTGCCGTGGGAGGCCATCATAACAGCGCTTGGACATAAGCGACTACTTATTAAATCAGGTAGACAACTATCTGGCACAGAGATGGACGGAGGTCCGTACAGTGGAGGGAGTGGAGAAATTTCAAGTCTTTGGAGGTGTCCCGCAGGGGTCCGTTTTAGGGCCTCTGTTGTGGAACATTTTCTATGATCAAGTGCTACGGTTACCGTATCCGGGAGGAGTAGACGTGGTTACCTACGCCGATGATATTGCAATACTTGTGAAAAACAAAGAGTCGGATAATGTGGAGAACAAGGCAAGCCGCTCTCTACAGCTTATAGATGCATGGCTTACTAGCAACAACATGGAGGTGTCCCCCGCCAAAAGCAGGTGTATCCTCTTCACGGGCAGAAGAAGACTTCGTAGCGTTTGAGTTGCGATCCGTGGAGAGGATATAACAGAGGTCAGCAGCACTAAATACCTTGGAGTAACCATAGATAAGAGCCTCAAGTTTGGTGGGCACATCGATACGGTGTGCAAGAGAGTTGTACCTACTATCAAAGCTATAAGAAGGTTATTTACAGAGCATACAGTACCGGCGGCATCTAAAAGGAGGCTGATAACATCTGCAGTGGTGTCTGCAGCGCTGTACGCGGCGCCTGTCTGGGCAGAGGCAATTAGAGTGCAAAGGAACAAAGAGAAGCTAAGAAGTATGCATCGAACGGCATTACTAGGAGTAGTTGCTGGTTATAGAACATTGTCATATGAGGCATCGTGTGTTTTGGCGTCGGTTCCGCCGATAGACCTGCAGGTCAGAATAGGAAACTAAGAGTGGAAGGGCGCAGTAGGGCTGAGGCTGAAGCAATGACCAGACAGTGGTGGAAGGAGACGTGGGATGGGGCCAATGTGGCGGCCTGGACCAGAAGGCTCATACACAATCTGGATGCTTGCTTGGACCGCCAACATGGTGAAGTAAATTTTTATATTACACAACTTATGTCCGGTCATGGGTGTTTTGGACACTACCAAAAAGATTTGGCTGAAGAGATACGCCTTATTGCGACTACTGCTAGGAGGTGGACGATGTGAATCACACGGTGTTTGACTGCTGGAGGTGGGGACAATATAGACAATTTATTGTAGACAACAATTTGGATGCTAACAATATAATTGAGTGGGCGCTAGTCAACGAGCAAAATTGGAATGTTTTCAAAAACTTTGCTAGCACAGTTCTTCGAACCAAAGAAGAGGAGTCAAGACGGGGGAACCGTGGGCGTATTCGGTGATACGGAAGGGTGGACAGCCTCGTCACTGAGAGCCTGCATGCCTTGGTGTGCGGGTTTCAATGAGGGGACTGGGACTCCAGGGGAGAAATCGCGGGGAAAGAAAAGACCTAGACCCGGCCGGCGGGACTGGTTTTGGGGGTGCGTGCGCTCCCTGTGCTGGTCACGCCGGTTAGAGGCGAAAAGGCATAAAGACCGAGACCCGGTTCCTGTCCGCCATGTTGGACCGCCAACATGGTGAAGTAAATTTTTATATTACACAACTTATGTCCGGTCATGGGTGTTTTGGACACTACCAAAAAGATTTGGCTGAAGAGATACGCCTTATTGCGACTACTGCTAGGAGGTGGACGATGTGAATCACACGGTGTTTGACTGTTGGAGGTGGGGACAATATAGACAATTTATTGTAGACAACAATTTGGATGCTAACAATATAATTGAGTGGGCGCTAGTCAACGAGCAAAATTGGAATGTTTTCAAAAACTTTGCTAGCACAGTTCTTCGAACCAAAGAAGAGGAGTCAAGACGGGGGAACCGTGGGCGTATTCGGTGATACGGAAAGGTGGACAGCCTCGTCACTGAGAGCCTGCATGCCTTGGTGTGCGGGTTTCAATGAGGGGACTGGGACTCCAGGGGAGAAATCGCAGGGAAAGAAAAGACCTAGACCCGGCCGGCGGGACTGGTTTTGGGGGTGCGTGCGCTCCCTGTGCTGGTCACGCCGGTTAGAGGCGAAAAGGCATAAAGACCGAGACCCGGTTCCTGTCGTGGGGAGGTTGGGAACGGCATAGCCGGGCTTGGCCCCCCTTGGTGGGAATTAGAGGCAGGCAAACAAAAGATCTGTACCAGGGCGGTTGACCTGCCGTACCGGGTGTAAAACCGGCGGGTGGGAAGACCGATTAGAGTCAAAGACACGTCCCTGGGCCGAGTATACTTAACTGGATGTCCGGCCCAGGGATGTAGGGAAAAAAAGAAAAAAGAGGGTATTTACTTCAGTAATAACTTTTTACTTTTATTTTAAAGAGTATTTACTTACTGTGTTTAAATTTGCTCACTTATTTAATTTAATGGGTAGCAGGATAAATATTTTATATTAATATATCTATTTGAAGGAAATAAAAATTATTATCATCGTCAGTAAACGACCATGCTTTGAAGTAATGTTGCGAATCCCCAATCGCTGATCGATTTTATTGGCCATTACGTGCTCAAAGTACCATTTCTTTTTTTGCTTATGATGCATCTCATATCCATATGTGTGTATAAATTTATACTTTTAACTTAAACATTATTTTGTGCATGTTTAAACAATTTATTTATGTAGATATATTTTTTCCAACTGTTCAGCACATTTGGACGACAGGTCATAATTCTCAAACAACGTTCAAAATAAACACTATAAATAATTTTAAAAAAAATATATAAAAGTCTATTAAAAGGAATGTAGGTATAGTTCTGTGTTAATACGACGTCCTTAAAATAAGCTATTAGTATTACGATTATTGGATTTAATTAATTAATTTTTAATTTAACCCTTTAAAAACATTAATATATTGTTAACCCACCGGGTTGGTCTAGTGGTAAAGTCGTCGTCGTAAATCAGCTGATTTCGAAGTCGAGGTTCTTGGGTTCAAGTCCTAATAAAGGTAGTTACTTTTATTCGGATTTGAATACTAGATCATAGGTACCGGTGTTCTTTGGTGTTTTTTTTCTTTACCTTCTCCCTCGAGCCGGTTCCTGCACTTATGTATTACAGCCCAGGGGAGTGTCCTTTACTCTAACGGACCTTCACGTCTCTGCCCGCCGGTCGTATCTTACTTGGCGTCCGTCTCAAATCTCCAGAGTAGGATCCACCAGGCCCGGCTGTGCCGTCCCTGGGTCCCCATTTCAGGAGCCAGGACTCGGTCTTTATGCCAATGCTACTCGTGAAAGCACGTGTGAACGGTAGCTCCCCAGTGAGCTGTCCCCCATCCCTGACCACCCCGATCCTTCTCCTGAAGAACCCTCGCTATGAACCCTGCGATGATATCAAAAATCTTGGAGCTCCGCAACAAGGTGGCGATGATGTTCTTTACGCTGAGCGGTCCGATAATCGGTAATCTGGGAGGGTTGGGTCTAGGGGGTTCCGTCCCCTGGACCCTCACAGCTTGCTTCGCTCGCTATTAACGTCTAGCAAGGGGACTCCCCCTGAACTCCCGCAGGGCCACTTTGCTCGCCATTCTTATTTAATCAGGACCGCTGTAGTGTTCATTACCCTTGTAGTTGTGAGAATAATGATAAATAATAATTAAAATATTCAAGCTTTACAGAAACTTGAAAAAGAAACTAAATGCTTACTACTATTCTGTCTTTGATAACTATGGTAACTAAAGTACACACATCTTTGACGACAAAAAATTCATAACTTATCTCTGGTGCCATGGCAGAAATATAATAAAGTAAAAGGATTAATTTTTTTTTTTAATGAATACCTTTAATTTACAACTTCATCACCAAGGGGGCTAGGGCTTTGATCTATAGCTTAAAACCTTCCCTTGGATAACACGAATGTGTCCTCCAAATTTGAAATGAATTTTTACAAGAACAACAAACAGATAGACACACAGATAAACAAACTAACTTTCGGCTTTATATTAAAAGATTAAAAAAAAGTAGGCGGGTTTGAATCCCGATCGGGCACGCTACGAAATAGAAATCTATTTCATCTCATCTTCTCAAGCAATTCCTAATGGGGATTTCAAACGCTAAAAAAATAAGGGTAAACTATTCTTCAGATAACATTTAATATAATCTTTTTTGTATTACTATTTTTTTAAGTAGGCGAGTGACGGAAGTTTTCATAGCAAGTGATATTCTACGTTCTATATAGTTAACAACTGCTTATTTATTTATTTTTTTGTACTCGTAGTTTGAAAGAATCTGCGATCTCTTCAGAGAGTAAACAATGAGTAGAAAAAATACAAGTAACAACAATGGAGTCACTCCCACAAGAGCGTTTTCATAAAAATTAATTACTAAGAAGAATGAAGAACCAAATAATAAATCAAACTGAAACTTAATGAAAAGTCAGTATTTTAAAAAGAAATTTCCACCTTAAAGTTAAGAAAAACTTTAAATTTATTCAATACGACAATACTTGCATGTGAAAAAATGTTTCACATGTTTAGCATACGACAAGCCCCATCTTCTTTCAATTCCAGCAACATTTTGGTCATCCCTTGCCGTAAGGGTTGGTCATATGAAAAGTTAATACAGACAAAAATTTTAGAGGACTAACAACCACTTTAAACCGATTCGATACCGTGTCTATTAAGGGAGGTATGATATTTTTGTCTTCGAAACCCCATTTTTACAACCCCCTGGGCCAGTGACTTGTGATATCCAAAAACTTTATGTAGATACGTTTTAAGCCCTTATCAAAAGAATAGTAGGAATTTTAAACGAATTGGATATTTTACTTAATAATAAGGTTATAGCGATATTTTGTTTTTTCGGTAAAGCCCGATATATCACAAGTGGTACAGATTTTCATTGATTCCAAAGTTATAGCTCTATACAATTGTAATTAATGAAATATTTGGATCTTTTCAATGGGAAGAAACATCGGGGAGAATCCGACTTCTTTCCTTTTTTTTAACTTTTTTTTTTAATATATTGTTTTATTAATATTAACATCTGATTGTTAAAAAAATACAATAAAAAATAATTCAATTACAGAAAAAAATGAAAAACTTTAATAAAAAATATAAATATATATGTAATTTAATAGGCGTACAAGGAAGTCGGTGGTGTCCACATTAGATTTTAAAAAAAATTATATTAATCCAAGTTTATTTTTATTCTCGAATTGGACTTAATATATCTAAAAGTCTGATTTTGTGTAACTTTTAGTGACTCCTTTCCAAAATTTATTTATAGTATCATTACATTCATTTAGACCCGTGTAATTGTAGTTTTTCTTTTGACGTGAGGAGCTCAAAGCAAATATGTTTATGAAATTAAAGGTTAAGTAATAAAATTGAAGGAAATCTTTATTCTTAAAACACAAAACAATAATAATAATACTAATATGAATAATTTTATATTATTAATGATAAATATTAATATTAATAATGAATAATTCTGTTATTAATTTTGCATTGATTACAAATCACATATTAATGATTTCTTTCATATACTAATCATTATTAGACAGGCGATAAGATCAAAATTCAACTAAGTTTCAAACTTAGAAATACAAATTCAGAAGTTTCAGAATAAAGATCTTTACAAATTCAATGAAACAGAAAATGTCAAATTACATCGCAAAAAGAATAGCCACATTTTTCGTCTGTCGTACACGAATGAATGAAAATTGGCTCATATTGGTTTCAAGTACATTTATAACAAAAAAATAACTTAAACTACTGAACTTTAGTGATTCAAAATTTTTAAAAATAATTAAGGTAGAACAATATTCAAAAAAACTGATATAAAATTTTAAGGGGTTTTTAAAAGAAGCAAAAAAAGAATCCAAAAACGTCTGATAAGAAGAAATAAGGCAAAGATAAAGATAAATAATGAACTATTGGAAAATCAGGAAAAAAACATACCCAGAAAAAAGAGAAATAAATGGAAAATGTTGCTTCACGTGGTCCTCAGTCGGCCTACTCAGCACAATGTGTATAGCAATTAAATCTAAGTGATATAAAATTAAAAAAAAAAAAATCACAAATATAATTATAAGAATAATAGTAATGATTGATGTTAATTCGCAAACTTAAAAATTAATAATTTTTTTAATGATTGCTTTTTAGTACAATATTATTTTATTCATATATTTATATTTTTTAGTAATTTATAAAAATCTGTAGAAATATAAAAGAACATGTCCTGACTGACTGATTGATTATTATCGACGCTCAGCAAATCTATTGAATATAAATTGATAAAAATTTGTATACATTTTCTGACGATGTAATAGCACACTAAGAAAGGATTTCTTGAAATTTTCAGTTTAAAGGGTTAAAATTGAGTAACAATGAAATTTACAGTTTTTTTTAATTTATCGGTAACAAATTCAGATTACTTGATTTTTGGTCTGTGTAATTTTCTTGTAAATATCTAAAAACAAATTTCTAGATTTTCGAAATTCAGCCATAAAAGGAAGTGAAGAGAGACAACAAATTTGAATAATGATTGTAAATTTTCCCCATTTCCGACTACACTAACGAGATATTCGCAAAATTGGGGCTTTAAAATATCCTTCAGATAAATATCTAGGAACCATTTTCGGTTTTTTTTTAAATTTCGATTTTTGAAGGGGTGCGACGGGGTACGGTGCGGCGGCTCAACTAATACAGCCACTGTTTCTATATGTACGACGTGACTGACTGCATCTGACTAAAAACATAAAATAAAAGTAGTTAAAAGAAAATATGAAAAACTAACTACGGTCACTTTCTAGTGGTGTTCGTCGGGTAACGATAAGAACCCGGAAAAATACGTTTTTACCCGTACTTCGTACGGGTAACCAGTTGTAACTAATATCTTTAAGAGTGAGGCAAACTGTTTTGAAACTCACATTCTTAGATCACTTAAAATTTGGCCTGTACTGACCAAACTGTTGCTGTGAAGAAATTAGAATACCCTGATACTTTTGTAATTAGTACAGTTTCATTTTTATTTATTATTGTTTTTTTATTCTCACAAACATGAGTTTAATAACACAGGGAAGTCCAAGGAGAAAAAACTCCTGGCTAGTCATCGTAACAAGCTAAACATCTCCTGACCGCGACGGGAAACACAAGTAACCATATAGTGCGGGCAAACTCGCGAGGGATCTGCTAGGATCTCCTAATCTGCTGCATATGTATATGTAGTAAATGTATGTGAGTATTTACATACATATAAAACGATATGTCATATCATTCATAATCAACGCCCAGCAAAATCTACTGATGATAAATTGATGAAAATTTTTCTACACATTTTTTTTAAGGTATAAGTGCACAGTAAAAAAGGATTTTTTGAAATACCGAGTTTAAAAAGTTAAAATTCATTAAAAACGAAATTTACTATTTTTTTGGATTTCTCGGTTACAAATAAGATATCAACTTGATTCTTGGTGTGAGTATAACTTATAAAGTGAGTAACTTATGTTACTTACTTATAAGTGAGTAACTTATAAAGTGGTGTAAGTATAATTTGAATATCTAAACACCAATTTCTAAATTTTTGAAATTCCGAGTTTAAAGGATTAAAATGGATTTTTGTATTTTCTTTGAATCAGACTAATTTTTTTTTAATTTCTTTGTAACAAATGAAGATATCAACAAGATTTTGTTTGTATAAGCTTCATTTTAATATATAAAAACAAATTTCGAGATTCGACTTTGAAACGGGCGACGTAAGGTAAATAAACTTTGAACAATGCTTGCAAATTTTCCCCATTTCCAACTATATTAAACGAGATATTCACTAGACTGGGGTTTACAAATATCTTTCAGATTTATAAACTATTTTCGGTTTTTTTTGAATTGGTGGCTTAACCAACACAGCCATTGCCATTTTTACCGTAGGTGCTACGCGACTGCTTGCACTTGCTTCCAGTTGCTTGATTAAAAAACATAAAATAAAAAACTGACCTTGACGGTAAACGCTAGTAAACCATATAAACTGGTCGAAGCCGCGAAGGTGATTCTAGTATATATAAATATAAAATACATTTTTTTACAGATAATTTTAAGTGTAAGTTTTCATTTTATTTTATTATTTATATATATTTTTAACGTAATTAATGTTTGTAAAAATTTTAATTGGAAAATAATTTATATTTTTTTCTTTTTTCCTAATATGTAAACTTTTATCTTATTATTATAACCAAAAATCTAAATCAAATTTGTTTTAAATATATTAATTTTCATCTACTCACTTTAAAAATATATTTTCATGAAGGATATTATTTCAATACCCATTTATTACAGACTACACCGTTTATAAATTAAAGAATCTGTTACTCTGAGACGAAGAAACATGTTCCTTCGAAGGATTTTTGTCATTACTATCCTTTTTCAATTACATACTTCATTTTTACAAATTTAATGCACTATAGTGCAAGGCGGATTAATTGAGATTAGATGGCACGATTAAAATTTGGTTTATAATAATAATATTGTATAACTAAGTTGATCTTGTTAAATAGTTGATTCAAATGAGTTGAGAATTTTTTTTTAACTGTATTATGATTTCAACCGCATTAGGTAGTTACTGAATTTCGAGTACATATTACTTTCTATAGATTATATTTATTTATTATCTTCTTGAATCATTAGTAAAACATCTTCCTGTTTGTCCAATGTATTAGTGTATTTACTAAATACAACTTAGTGTATTTAAATCAAATAAATTTGTATACATCATTATTTTTTCGTTATTTTATTTGAGACTCTGGTATTTATTGTTATCGATCCAATATTCATCTTGGGTTAAGAACCTACGAATATATTTCTCAAAAATTTTGAGAAATAAGAAGTATTCTTTACGACTTTATAAGGAAGTCCCGCTTCCTTGATGATTTCAACCGCATTAGGTAGTTACTGAATTTCGAGTACATATTACTTTCTATAGATTATATTTATTTATTATCTTCTTGAATCTTTAGTAAAACATCTTCCTGTTTGTCCAATGTATTAGTGTATTTACTAAATACAACTTAGTGTATTTAAATCAAATAAATTTGTATACATCATTATTTTTTCGTTATTTTATTTGAGACTCTGGTATTTATTGTTATCGATCCAATATTCATCTTGGGTTAAGAACCTACGAATATATTTCTCAAAAATTTTGAGAAATAAGAAGTATTCTTTACGACTTTATAAGGAAGCGGGACTAGTTCCTGTATAAGCTAACGTATATTCTTATATTTTTTGAATATTTTCATTGAAATATTGTGCGTATTTTTTTCCCTTGTCACACAAGTAATAAAGTTTCTTGTCAAAAATTTACATTTTGGACAGAGTAATCAAGATGTATCCTATTTAAATTATTCTCTCGATCAATATTTTTTTTTTTTTTTATGCGCCCGTGTTTTTTTTTATAGCACGTATGATTTCGCTATGAATATTTAATATATTATGTATTGAAATTGAAAGACGAATAAGAGAAATGTTTTCATATACTCCCGAATATGTTATTAATGTTTTTGTAACGCATCGTGATATTAGCCTATACATAGAAACTTTTACGTAATAATATATGAAATTTAATTTCGTTTCGCGTCACATGATCACGCATGACATTGAATGAATGCCATGCGCTCAACTCGATATCTAAACTACCCTTCGTTTATCCTATCCCTTCCATTACTACTTCAACCCTTCCTCTATCACATTGAAATAACGTGAGTTAGAAGCGAGCCGCTTTTAAGAGCATAATATCTCTGCCGGCCATACGGTGTAGTTCCCTCTTCCCAAATTTTATAGTACCATATTGTTTTAGAAAGGGAGGGTTTCATAATTACTTAAAACTATTTTTAATTTAAAAGAAAATATATAAGAATTTAATCGGAAATATTTTATCAGAAACACCTGTTGTTTTAAATTTGCGCGATAGAATTTCTATTTATTTATATATTTATGAAAAAATAAAATATTAGTCGCTAAATTTAATTTATTTTTGAAAATTATTACTTATTTTACTATGTTGTGTTGGTATAAAAATGATGGTTATATTTTTCTATTTTTATGCCTACATTTAATGAATTACAAAGAAGTTCTTGCGAAGTAAGTAAAAACATTTTTTTTTTTACAAATAATTTTGTGTATTTTATGTGTTTATTTATATCTAATATGTATTTTACAGCACATATACATGTCTCTTTATTTTAGTTTTAAAGGTGAATATCATAGGTATTTTTTTTTACTGTAATTGCCTTGTTTCTGGACGTTTACGATTTAGAAATTAAAATAATTTAAGATTTGTATGCATCAACATTATCTAATAAGTAGACACATCTTCCAAATTTGGTAACATACAAATATGAGAATTTCTTAAAATTGGTTAGTTTTCAATGAAAAATTTACTTAGCTATTTTATTTTTTTTGTGACTGATCTCTGCAGTTCTACTCTCTTTGGAGTGTTATTACATGTGTCGATATGTATTTAGGAGAGAATTAAAGTAACTGCGTTTAACAAATAAATTTTCTGTTTGTTTAAATCAAATCTTTAATAAGCTTCCATTTAAAATTTAAAAAAAAAACCGTTGTAGATGGAACGTGAAAGAAAAAGTGTTCACAATGATAAAAAGGTTGGTTTTTGGGGTTTTAATATTTTATAGGAAATTATACATAAGTTTTCTTAAAACAGCTTAAAGATCGGTATTCCAAACTAGGATAAATCAATTAAAAAATCCGTTGACTATTTTATTGGGAAATGAAATTTGAAATGCGATATTTTTATGAAGTAAATGCATATAAAAATAATAAAAATACAAAATTAGTTTTAAATTGATTTTTTTCTTTGAAATGATTAATTTAACTTCCCATGAATCTTGAAGATGACAAAAACAATATTAAACCTAGCAAAAATTTGTTTTTCTTCTAAGAAATATCATCGTTCAAATTTTTTGCAATTTTTAAAAAATATTTTGCAACTTTTTAGTCGATCTTATTTGTTAATAACTTAAATTTTAAATCGTACGTAGGATATTCGTATATTTTTTATTTCATCCAGAAGGTTTCGTATTTGAACCGTATTCAGGTCTGGCATTTATTATACGCTGATATGTCTACGTAATGTATTATTTGCACAAATGTTCTTTAAAGTGAGCTTCAAATTTATATGGTGAATTCAAAAAAATTGAAAAAACCGTAGTAAAATAGAGCAAAATTTAAAGGATAAATTAACAACAGCAAAATGTGTTAAGAAAACTATCAAGATGAAATAAAAAAATATATATGAAGAGCTATTTAAAAATTTAAAAAAAAATAGTGTATTTTAATCAATCTAGAAATTTTTGTTTTCAAGTTAGAAACTTTCAAATTCTTTTTTTTTATTAATAGTTGTATCAACAATTAAAATCATTAGTGACTTAAAAGTGTAATGTAATGTACTGGTAAATGTATAGTCTTAAAAAAAACTCAGGCTAACCATTCCTGAGACGTGTGATTAATTGAAACCCAACCACCAATCAACACCGAAATCCACGATCTAGTATTGAAATTCGTAAAAAAGAAACTACCTTTATTAGGATTTGAACCTGGAACTCTTAGCTTCAAAATCAGTTGATTTACGACGAATTTACCATTAGATCGGTCCGTAGATTTTTCGAATATTTATTTTGGCTGCAGAATCAAACTTTTAGATTTTTTGTTGATTTTTTTAATGAAAACTTTATATTATACAAATTTTCTGCTGTAAGTATAATTTGTGATGTTACTAATTTTTAAGAATCCTTAATTAATTTGTTGTTATAGCAATAAAAATCATTTGGTATTTCTACACAAAAATGGGTATATTTGTTTTAAAAAAAATTTCAATAAAATGTAGCCATGAAAAATTGAAGATTTCCATATTTCAAGGGATAATTACAAATAGAAACTATGATAAAAAATTTGTTATAAATAGTTTTATGGTAATAAAGATAATAAGATAATTTACAAGTTTACTTAAAAATTTTCATTTTCTTAGCAGAAAAATCTCAAATGATTAAAATATCCTATCATACAAATATTAATAAATTATAAATTACTAAATTAATTTTATATTTAACAAAATATAAAACTGAAATACAAACTTATTTATCTGTAATATTTTTACAATGTCTTTTGAAAATTCCATCATTGGAATTTCATTCGTAAAAAATGTTTCTAAAATGCGCAGATTATAATCAGAGCTTTATGTTTTTGCAGTAATTAAAATATTTTACAAGTGGTTATTTTAAGATTTACTATCAGTCGCATGATGTTATATCCGCATTCCTTTTTGAGGATAGCAGCATTAGATATATATTGATCAATTGACGTCCTGGATTCTGTTTTAATTTTTTTCATTCATTTTTTTATATTTCCAAAAAAAAAAATTATGGACAGGATATTTATGACCAATTTAAAATTCCTTTCAGGAGTCACTAGAAATTTTTTTTTTTATATTTGAAGAGGTTAATATCTAGGAGGTCTATCAATTTGAATTTTTAGAAATATGTTCAACATAACAATTAAAATGGTTCAAAAAAATCTGTTCTACCTTATATTCATCAATATGTAATTTGAATATGAAAGGAAATATTTGGTTTCGTTAATTCAATTTTCTTTGTAATTTATATCATAAAATATCTTTTTTACTTCAAAATTGTAATTTTAATGAGAAATTTAAAACGAAATCGCATTAAGGCTTAGGAATCTAAACGGTTAGTATCTGAAAATTTTGGGAAAATACAAATATATTTGAAAACAAAAATAATTCCTTACTATTAAAATTATTTTTTATAAATTTTTGAAATCAGGTTTTAAAGATTTTTTAAATCATCTTAAAAATGTATGCGTCTGATAATTATATATATATATATATATATATATATATATATATATACAAATATGGTGATGTTTGTGAGTCTGTTACTCCTTCACGCATAAGTTACACAACCGATTGAGCTGAAATTTTGCATGAAGATAGGTTTAATACTGTGAAGAATGTAGGACTACTGCCGTTAGGAAATTTTTCACCGTTTCAAGATTGTGGTCGTTGTAACGGCTTGGGGTAATAACCGGATTACATTTCATTGCCGATATTCATTTTTACTATGGCCAAACCGTTGATAAAATCGAATTCGTAGGTCACTTATACTATTTAAAATTAAATATTCTACAAAAAAAGGTTTGTTTGTCTTATTCGATATCTCTTTTGATTATCGATAAAAGTAGATTTAAAGGGGAGACGGTGTACGGCGCGGTTTAACCAACATAGTCATTAGAACTGTAATTCTGTGTGGGACGCAACGCGTCACGACTGATGCACCTGCCTTCGGTTACTCGACTAAAAAACATTAAAAAAAACAACAAAAAATTAGAAATGATGGACACAGATACCTGTCCGTACGAATACGAAGTTATAGGTATAACCAGCTATAAGATTGGGGCCTGACTATTTTCAAACCTGCATACATCAGATCATTTAAAGTTTCAAGTCCTCTGCTGATCAAACTGTTGTTCTGAAGAAGTTACAATACACTGATAATTTTTATAAATTGAACATGCTTTAATTGTTATTTATCAATATCACAAGCAGTATAACATAATGAACAGAGTGGGGCCCAACTAAACGAGTCCTGACCGAATAGTGTAGAATAAAGTTGTACTTTAAAAAGTTGGCTTCAAAAAAAATGTTGCATTCAAATTTGACTTGTATTCTTTTTGTGTGTGTGTTCCATGCCTAATTATTAATATAATTAAACGTACGCGACGTATGTATTACATTATTTTATTATTTTTATTATTAGATCTTACTTATTTTATTATATTGTTCAAAGCCGAATGTTTGTTCGTTGGAATGCGAGTAAGTTTTGAAACTTTATCAAGCGTATCAAAAAAGTAGTCTTACAGGAATTTAAACCCAGAATTTTTTGGCTGAAAAAATACCATTTCAATAAGATACGCGGACGTATCTTTATGTGCTGTATTGGATTATTATAGATCAATGACACATACGCGTAGTATGATGTCACACTGATATTAAAAGGATTTTTGCTCGAAATTATAAGAAAATTTACATTTTATCACACTAAGAGTAAAAAGTATAACAAAAGAACATTCGGTTTCAAGTTTGAAAATTTGTATTACTATATTTTAAGTGTTCTAGTTCACATTGACCCAGTGCGAGTTAAAAATTTATCCACGAAAATAATATAATCATTATCAATTATAGGAGATATATCATGCAAGAAAAATTATTTAGAAATTGGAAAGAAGTAATCTGCGTTTGCTTCGTCCATATATATGATTTATTGGATTTATCACAACGGCAAGCCCACGGAAATGTACGTGATATTTAGCCCTTTAAATGTCACCTTCATTCAATTCACCACAGGGATTGATTGTTTACTGAACATCATTACTCTCAGAGAAAGAGACTGTGACTGGTGACTATGTATCTCAAGTGATTTACTCGGAAATAGGTACAAGTTACATAGTTGTAACTTGTAAGGTTATATAGTGCAGTGTAAAATTGATGTACCGGTTCTGTCGTGAATTAAGGCGTTACTGCTTCAGCTTAGCGACGGAATCGATAGTGCTATTAAAATTAATAGTTAACTATATTTATTAATTTCATCTATAATTCGAGGTCTTTCTTTTTTAAAATTATTTCCCTAAATAATTTCTGGTGATTCAGTATAAATTTACTTTAAATCACAAAATCATATACATGTTTTAAATATATTATAAAAGTTTTATAAATTTCACGATTTATCTACATACTTGTTTCATACATAATATTATTATGGAACCTCAACCTTAATCTATGTATATTATTACATGCATGGTTTCCATAAAAGATATTAAATTTCAAAGGTAACGTTTTCGTCTTTCATCTAAAAGGTACCATTTCGGTTAGGCATGTAAATTTTCATATGCTACAAAATATAATTTTCATCCTTCTCAAGCGCAAGATATAATAATTATAATAATGTCTAAAAAAAATAATGAATAAATAAATATGTTACTATATGCTAATAGTGCTACGCTATATACTAATATGCTGCTACTGAAAGTAATGAAAAACATTTCATAAATATTTTTCTCCGAAATAGTTTTATTTTTGATATAGGGATAGCAAATAATGCCATACTAATTTCTGATCAAAAATAAAATGAGATTACAATGAATTCTTAGATAAAATGGTGAAAAATTTGATAATTTTGTGTATTTTTGAATTGAAAATTTAACAAAACTGGGTTTCAAAATTGTATTTCCTGTTGCATCCGAAGTTATTATTGGGGAACACCCAATAATAAGAGTAAAAAAACATTTTTTCTAGGTTCGGAGTAAATTATTTTATCTAAATTGCCAATAACTAAAAAAAAACTTGATAAAAAAATTTTAATTTAAAAATTGGTGTTAGGCAACCAAACAATAAACAAGTTTGAGAAATTCGACTTATATTTTTTTAAAAACGCGCAAAACGGACTGAAAAATGTTTTATTTAAAAACTAAATGAAAATCTGTTTGGTGTTGTTAGAAAATTGGGTACTTACGTATTAGTCCGTCGACCATAACCGTAATGATCCTGTAACTTTGAAAATACTTCAAAGTTTCGGGATCATTAACATATTTTACATATCAAAAATATAAGCATTATTGCTTAAAATTGTAATTATAAATTAACCAAACTTAACCTACGCTCGTTTCGCTCGCTAACCTCTACTAATTAACAGTAATGTTTTGATTATTTAAATAATAAATAATTAACCTACCGTGTTGGTCTACTGGTGAACGCGTCTTCGTAAATTAGCCGATTTCAAAGTCTAGAGTTTCAACGTTCAATGGATTTATACGGATTTGAATACTACATCGTGGATACCGTTGTTTTTTGGTGGTTGGGTTTCAATTAACCACACATCTCAAGAATGATCGAACTGAGATTTTACAAGACTATACTTCATTTACACTCATACATATCATCTTCTGAAAAAATATCTGATTGTGATTCCCGAAGGCTAAACAGGAAAGAAAAAACTGTAATAATTACTGAATTTATTATTTTTTTTAACCTCCGGATCCATCGTTAGGCATTCTTCAGAGGATGAGATAAATGATTTATAGCGTGTGTGAAAATGCCATGCCTGACCGGGATTCGAACCCGGGATCTCAGGATGAAAGGCCGAGACGCTACCACTCGCGCCTCAAAGGCCGGCGAATTTATTATTTAAATACTCAAAACATTACTGTGTTAATTAGTGAAAGTTAGCGAGCGTAGGTTGAATTTATTTAAATTATATGTATAAAATAAATAAATATAAATGGTAATATAATGGTTATATCGGGTGATATTAACAATAACCCAAACGTTTTCTGCTTATAATTGTAAATATAAATTAACCAAACTTAACCTACGCTCACTTCACTCCCTAACCTCGACTAATTAACATTAATGTTTATTTAAATAATAAATAATTGCAATCATTATTGAATTTATTATTTTAATGCTCAAAACATTACTGTTTTAATCAGTCATGATTAGCGAGCGTAGGTTAAGTTTGGTTGAACTATATTTATATAATAAATAAATATAAATTGCTATGAAAATGGTAAAATAATGATTATATCGGGTGTTAGTAAAAATAACCATAAAGTTTGCTATTTATTGGCCGACGGGCTAATACGTAAGTACCGAAAATTCCAAAATCAAAATCAATTACTTAAACGGGAAAGAAAAGCTCGTAATAAACATACAATTATATAAATTGTTCAAAATGACCCATCGTTGTTTAAACAATGCTTCGTTAGATATATCAATGGCTGTCTGTATCTATAATGTGTTATTTATATAACATTGACATTATAAATCTTATCATTTACTCTTCTCTTGTATTAATTTTTTGTCGTTGCATTTTAATATATCCATTTTAGTTAAATTTTATATATATATTTTTTTGTTGGATAAATGTATAGCAGTATGTATATATCACTATACTATAAAAGCAGAAGTTAATGTGATATTTTTGGTTAGCCGTAACTTGGAACAAAAAGCATATTCATTCAAAATTTTGTTTCATAATATGAAATAGAAAAATTTCTGAAATCAATTACATTTTTTTGTTTGTGGGAAATCACTGTTATATAAATATATATATATATATATATATATATATATATATTTTTTTTTTTGTTCCACAACTAGTATATATACAATCGGCATAAGTGGAACCATAGATAAATTGTTTGATAATAAGCACATGATAAGTGGTTCTGAAGGAACTTCCGTAAGTCAATCTATAATAATAGTTATCAGCAAGCGTAACCTTAAAGTTCATTAGTAAAAAAAAAAAACTATATCTGTTAACACCTCATAGTCCATAAAAAACAAACAACTAACAAACAAAAGCCAGTAAAAAAAAGACAAATAATCAAGCGAAAAATAAGCAAATAAAAATAAAATCATTAGATTTGGCGATTGTACTGGAAACTGTCATTCAGTAGCCCGTAAGGCAACCACACAGAGACATTTCTACCTTCGGACCTCCCCACTGTTATCTAGTAGATTGATCACTAAGTGTTTGACGTGATTTTTTAAACGTTGTTGGTATTTAACACTGCGCTGTTTCACAACCTCACGAATCGTTGGAAGCTCCAGATATACAAGAATTTCATCATTCCGTGTGAACCATGGTGCCTCTGCAATTGTTCTCGTTATCTTGTTTTGGAAGCGTTGTATGATATCTACGTTACTACTACTTGCTGTCCCCACAACTCTACGTAAGACGTCCTGATTGGTCGTAGGATAACTTTGTAAATCAGAACTGTATTGGACAGCGTGAGGTGTGTTTCTCCACAGCAGCCAAAGCAGTTCCTTACACTTCGAGTTTTCTTTTCATCCTCATGTGACACTTCTAATTATCATCAATTCTATATCACGTGTTAGACGAATTATTGGTTCTAATTTCATGAAAGTCGGTGCAACCGTTCTTGAGTTAAAGCTGCACAAACATATATCAACATATAAAATTCTTCTAAGCGTTGCTGGTTAAAAAAATGGAATAAATATGTGGTTTTTTTAAAGTCTTTTTTCGTTTGTAATTTTAAAATAAAAAAACAATCATTAATTTCTCTAATTCGGGTTCTTCATGTTAAACAAAATTAAAATTTTAATTTTTCGTTTTTCCATGTAGGTAAAGTGCTGTTTTTGTTTTTAAGAAAACGTTGTGTAATCAATTTGTACAAACAGCCTTTTACGGATAATAATGAGTATCTATGTACTAATTTGCGGGGTATAGCAAAGTAGGTTACTAATTAGAGCGTACAACAGCTCTCAACAGACTAACAAGTAATACTTCAATCACCTGGGAAATTTCCAATACATTTCATCTTATACAATGCACTTAATTAGCTTTACAGTACCTTTCAAATTTTTGACAAGAGTTAATATTGTAACAATTTATGATAGTTGATAGATATTTTTCCTGTTGCTTCAGATTGTTAATTATATTGTCTGTTAACACGAAAAACGTTCGCTGACGTAGGTATATTTGTTTCATTATTATGATTGATTTATCTCTCAATAATAAACATTATTTATGTGATCCTTAAAAATTATTTTTCTAATATTAGATATTTATTAAAGTTTACACCTGCGATATGTATTACATAGAAAAACGTAAATGCTACAATATGTAAATTAATACGTAATTATTATTTTTGTAAAACACTATTTAGTTTTCGCCGTTGAAACATCAAGCAAAATAGTTATAATTAGCAAAATAATTGTAAGAAATTGTAGACGATCGATCACTCACGAAAATAGCATAGCCATTCTCAAGAATAAGGGAGCATCCTATGTCAGACTTATTAGGGAAAGTGAGGAATGAAGTGGTCTCCTTTTGTTTTCTACGGTATACTGAGCCAAAGTAACTATATATTTTATTACAAATTAAACAAAGTTTTCGCAATATTTTATATTTCCGCTAGAATTATCATAATTGATTAGAGTGTTATTTTCTGCCCTTCTTTCTAACATCGTCACTCAAACATTCTTAGTTCACGCATTTCGTAGTACTTCCATTCTCAAAACTACATTTAGCTCTTCAAAGAGAAGTTATTTGCGTTATTTTTGATTTTTGTATAAGTCGGAATTACGTTATTTTTCATATACTGTTTGTTAAAGGAAATATTTGCAGCTATCGTCTTATTTAATTTCATAATACTGAATTAGCATTCCTTCAATCACACAGTTTGGTTGCAAGTTAAAATTTTCGCAATACTTTATACTTTCGCTAGGATTATCATAATTGATTTAAGTATTATTTTCTACTCTTCCTAGTATTGTCACTTTATCGATGTCTTAAAGAAGTTTTAAGAATGGGTTTTTTCGAGGGTGCAGAATGAGGTGTGTTATCAGCGTCCGGACACAAAATTACTATAGTAAATAATTACAAATTTATATTTACCTTAAAAATTAAAATGATGTAAAACGCCTATGAGGTATTTTAAGTGCGAAATAAAACCAAAATAAAAACAGTATTAAAATTCTAACAAAAACAATAAGTTTTCCGAACGTCAAAAGACAAAAACATAGTATAGTTTTAATCAAATATTTGAATTCTGATGGAAGGCATTAAGAATTGTAAGATATTAGGCAACATCGATAAATTGTTGCCTAAGATATTTCGTATGTTATCCCCTAATTTAAAATTCCGAAGCAATGCCGCATAAGACACAGTCTTATGCGTCTACCGTTAGTTGGTAGACGGAGTGAACAGAGATGAATACATCGGTCTGATTCATGAGGTGTCCATGAATAAGTTTAGTGAGTCCTATTCACAAACGACCTTCTGTCGACGGTTATTCCTAGACGAGGAGCTCCACGGTGACACAGTGTTCTTAACCGGACGAAATTTATTGTTGATGGTAGCATTACATTCATTCTTTGCCACTCATTAACCTCTTCAGAAAACAGATAAATCGTTCGAAACAACGCGATTAGTGAAAGAAGGCTGCAAAGAGGCCTTTTTTGCCGCATAATCTGCGCGCTCATTTTCTGAAATTCCAGTAAGACTAGGGATCCAGCAGAAGCTCACGGTTGTGTTACGCTGAGGAATTTCAGAAATAACAGACTGTCTGGAGGAGTACATGTCCCTAATCACCTGCAAGGCACTCATGGTATCTGAACAGACAAGTATGTGTCGGAATGTTGGTCTAGGTACATTTAAGGCCTTGTTAATAGCATACAGTTTCGCTACAAAAACACTGGTGATGCTGGGAAGGCCAAACATGTATTTTCTATTGCTAACCACAAAAGCGCATCTTTTTTATTTTTTTTTTTTAGCCTCTTCAACCATTGTAAGGTATTACTTCAGAGGATAAATGAGGATGATATGTATGAATGTAAATGAAGTGTAGTTTTGTAGAGTCTCAGATCAACTATTCCTGAGTGTGTGGTTAATTGAAATCCAACTATCAAAGAAGACCGGTATCCATGATCTAGTAAAAGCACAACCAACAGAATTTACAACAGCTATTTAAAATATTTAAAAATTTTCTCATAACATAACTTTTGATAGCGACCAAAACTAAAACAATAATTCACGAGAGAAGGCTCCCAAAGGGGGGTATTAACATTGAGTAACACGAAGTACTAGAGGTAATTGTATATTTAGAGATAAGAAAAGCCGATGAGCTCTGATGGGTAGCGGAGCAGTAGTCTTGGCCGTTCTAATATCGATTGACCATTCCTCCTCGATTGAGAATGGAGGTTCTGAAAAACGTGTCAACTACGATTAATAGAGCGTCAATGCTAGTAAGAGCAGAAAATAATACTCGAATCAATTAAAGAGAATGGTAGGATGTATTATAATCTTACCAGCAGATTCCTTTCTCAGATTAGCCATAAAGTTCGATTGATAGAAATTAGAATGGTATTAAAGTTTAAATCTAGATAATAGGTAAGTTGATAGTAAAACTTTCAAATGTTACAGAAGTATTTATTAAAAAAATTTGGACAAGATAAACGTTGAAAGTAGATATAAAATAAATTTAATGAAAATTTATTGTTTTAAAGGTTTTTTGAAATTTATCTTCTATTAATGTACAATAATGCTATATTTTATCATTTTTATTAAATAGATTTTGTTAACTAATTTCTGTTTATTAGACATATTTTATAAAACTTTAATTTTTACTTCATTATACGAAAAAATCGATCTTTGACGCTTCATCTATTCCTGCTCTGCTTATAATCTCTTCTAGGTACTTAAAGTGCTTTGATGACATTTATCATTTCCTATTTAGTTCCTATTGTCTTTTCTGTGAATGATATAATGTTCATCATAATTTCCATCTTGGTAAAAGATACCTGTAGACCTGCTTTTTGGGGTACTCCTTTTAACTCTTCTATTTGTGCTCCTGTGTATTCCTTTAATTTAGCTAAAAGAGCCAGATCGTCAGAAAAGGCTAGGCATATTTTTTTTGACGTTTCGGTTTTTGGATCCGATCTGCGCACTTGTATCATTCAACTACTAAAAAATGTTCATTATTTTGTCCAAAATCACTGTTGAATAGAATTCGTGATTTAATCATAATGTCTAAATCCTGTAGTTACTAGGAAGGTTTGGCTCATATATTTCCCTCATAGATTTAACTTTAGAGAATGTATTTCGCTATCTTTTATTAATAATTTTTGTAGATTTGTTTACTAATCGATGAAACTTTAATTATACGTTATTTTAAAGTTACAATTTTTTTGAATTTAAAAATTAATAATATTCCCGAGTAAGGTATGTTTTTTTAAATTGTTATAAGCCCACCGGGTTGATTTAGTAGTTAACTCACCGTCGCAAATCAAATGTTTAATAACTGAATTTCGTAGTTAATAGTTCTGAGGTTCGAATCCTAGTAAATTCTACTTACTTTTACACGGTTTTGAACTCTAGGTAATAAATACTGGTGTGGGTTTTTTTTTTTGTTATCGATGTTGCGGAGAAATATCATTTACGTACCCCCCAACAAGGTGGGAGAGTGTCGGACTTGCACGGGTTCGGTTAGATGTTGTTATAGAATCTACGTGTGCCCGCACCCTACCGACTAAAACTCCGATTTCACCGTTCTTCTCCACCCGAGCTCGGTTTACTTTAGTGGTTGAAGTTCAATTAACCACACATCTAGGAATGGTCGACCTGAGTCTGTACATGACTACACCTCATTTACATGTTATCCTCATTTCATTGGTCTGTGGGGAGAGGTTGCTTATTGTTCATTTGTTAAACAGATTGCAACATACACGTTAAAAAATAAAAATTAAAATTGTTTTAGAAGAGAGAAATTTCATTTTGAAGAACCTTTTTTTTTATTTTATAGGAAGAAATGATTGATTTCGTAATTACATTTTTTTTATATTAGGGCAGGTAGTAATCTTACAATTCTATTGTAAAAAAATGTTGATAATTTTTTTTTTCTCAGTAACAATTATAATTACAATCGGCTCTCCTGCGGAGCCATAAGTAAGTTTCTTGACAAAAGCACGTGATAAGAAGGTCCTTAAAGAATCCCCAAAATAAATAATACACAATAAACAGTTGCAAGCAAACTTAACAAATGTTGATAATTTGGAAGAAGAAAAATTGGTTTAAAGAATATTTTACTTTAGAACACTGCAATTTTTTACGTTTTGAAAAATTTGATAGGATTAAATAGAAAATTGAATGCTCTACAATATTGATAAGTGCTCATCATATAAGTGCTCAAGTGGGGAAAAACAGAATGGAAATTATGTGTGAAATTATATTATTTCATATTACTTTTAGATATTTTTAAAACTTTTATTTCAATAACATATTCAGCAGTGAATATATTTAGATGAAGAGTAATGTCTTAATGAAAAAATAAAGTAAGGTTTTTATGTATTATTTATTGAAAGGTGTAGAGATAAATTTATATTATGATTCAAATGCAGGATAGTCAAATGGTTTAATAAGAAAAAAAATTAATATCAAGAGAAATCAATCAGCCTTAACCTTCATTCTGTTTCTACGTATTTGTCGTATAATTGAACTATAATTCATTTCATATGTCACACCGATATAAATATCACTGCTGCAGTTACTTTTTGAATAAATTTTGACGTAAAGTTATCAATTTAATAATAATTTAATTACATTCTGTATTTTTAAGTAATATCATATATTATTTATCATAATACAGTAATACCGCATAAGTTTTTTTTTTGTGAAAAACGCTTTCGCATTTGTCATCACTCGGTATGTTATTTTATTAATATAATAATTAATTAAATTTAAATTAATCAGAAATAATTGAATATAAATAAATTACCTTTTTTTATTCAACTGTTGAAGGAAATCTGTGCAAGAAAAAGTTTGACAATTTTTTTTACGTACTAAACCTGATCTCATTCATGTTTATTAGAACGAGATTTAAACAAATCATTTCTGCGCAAGTTTGTAAAAACCGTTCTATCGTACTTGACTATATCTAGATACAAGACTTGCAGCCATAAGGAAATTAAGGTAACCAACATATAAATAAATTACATAAACATCTGTTATTATTAAAAATATTAATATAATTTTTACTTTCCCATCTAGATAGAGCTGTACGAAAGCTACAGCTCTTGAAGGGAAAGTATTGTAATCGGTCCAATTTGGGCATATGCGGTTTTCACGGGATCTTGACGTTTTGACTCCTAAGATACCAAAAAATCCGGATAGAAATTTTTCGAATGTTAATGTTCGTTTGTAAGTGTGTGTGTTTGTTATCGGCTTCTAAACTGGCTTATATCTCCAGAACTACTGGACCGATTTTGAACAAAATTTTTCAAATTACTTCTATGTATGGGGGCATTGATGCTATTAAATGTTCACCATAAAAGGTAAAGGGGATGAGGTATAAACAAGGTCGCCCTCAGTATTTCAAAATTTCGCCTAATTGAGGTCATATGTTTCTTAGGCACATTTGTTAACAATTAAAAAATAATATTTGCAATAAAAAACTTTGAAAAATCGGACCTGAACCCAAAAAATGCTCTAAACTTCTGCTATGTTGTGACGTCACAGATGAGCAGTAGAATTAAATAGAGTTCAAGTGTAAAAACGTAACTCGGTCTAGCTGGGTCTCGAACTTGATAGGTCCGGTTGATTCGATACCTGGCGCGTTAAGCCTCACAACTACACCAGTCTGCCAATCGTACAGACGGAATTTGTTCAATGTAAGTTCTGAAATTACATTAGTTAGTGCCGGTCGTCGCCGCTAGTGCCATCACACACGTGCGAATTAAATACGGTATGCTCGCGAGCTTTAGTTAAAATCGTTGAATTAAATAAAAGAAAAAATATATTTAAATAAAATTATAAATGTTTTACGTTCCCCGGTTCCGGGAAAGTCCTTCACTACAACTGCGTTGTCAGCTTTTTTAATATGTGCGGCGCTAAAGATATTCAATTAGCCCATGAGCATAAGTCAGAGAATAATCGAATACAGCGTTTGTTTACACCATTTCTAAAGATAATTGAAATGAGGTCTAAGGTTGGAAAATAAGAAAGGGGTAGACTAATTAAAGCGAATGCTAAGGAACAGATAAGTGTGGCCCTGATAGGTTATGGAGAAATAACAAGGAACAAGAGGAGAAAAAATTGAAAAATGAAAACAAAAAATGAATGATCGGGTTAATATTCATTTCAATAAAATTCTGTCCTGTAGTTCACCTTCATTTTATCAAGATAGGAATTGACCAAGACTTAATTAAACTTTTTTTTTATACCCTTAGAATTCTGCCGTTATCTAGAGAATAGCGAGTGAATTGAATTGTTTTCTATCGAATCTTCTTAAATAATTTTTTGATGTTAATTGTTCGATATAATTTAGAAAAAGAAAGTCATTAATAATTTTAATAATTAAAAATAGGTTTCTTTTAATTTTCTAATAATTAATATGAAAATTATTTTTTTCAAGCTAAAATGTTTAAAATAGAATATAATACCGGGTGATTCGAAAAGAACTCCACAACTTTAAAAGCATATAAAAATTTATTTAGATAAATTACAGATACGTTTGTGGTCTCATTTCGTAAACAAATACATCATTAATAAAAAAACACCAAACATTCACTTTGATTCGACATGGCTTCCATTTGCGACCTTCATTCCATTTGAAGTCGATTTCATTCCAGACTGTAGCTAGCAAGTCGGGCGTTAATCTGCAGCTGCGGCATTAATTCGAAATGTTAGCTCAACAAGATCAGTAGAGAAAGGTGTTACATAAACCCGATCTTTAATGAAATCTCACAAGAAAGAATCTAACGGGGTCAAATCTAGGGAGTGAGATGACGATCCAATTGGACCAATGCACCGACCTGGGAATCGAGTATCAAGTAAATCTCGAAATTGTAGACGGTAGTATGGTAGTGCCCTGTCTGATAGTAATTTTACCATGCTGATAGTAATAGGAACAGCTTGATCATCATTGTCCAACTGGAAAATTAGAAAATTTTGAATCACGTCCAGAAAAACAATGTCAATGTCGGTTGCCTCCTGGAATAAGAACCGAGCCGTACAGTCTTTGTTTGCTTAGGATACAAAAATCATTGACTTTACGGCTATCACGAATGCGCTGAAAAGTTTCATGAGGGTATTCATGAGGGTATGAGGGTTTCATGAGGCTGCTCCATATTTGGCCATTATGGGTGTTCCTCTTGCCACTGATGTGAAACGTTGACTTACTAAAAATTTCATTGTCTAAAAATGTATCGTCGTCTGCTATTCTATCCATCATTTCCACACAAAACTGCAGCCGAGCAACTTTTCCGTCATCAATGTGTTGAACCACGGTGCAATTGTATAGCTACAAGTGCAATTATTTATCTAATAAGCATCAAACAGTCGTTTGTACAATGTCAGTCTTATGTGACGCACATCGATTTGATTTTTTAGGACTACGTGCACCGCTTTCTGTAAGTTGTTGCACATCAACTTCAGGAACACGTGAGCATCCTGGCGATTTTGTATGTTTAAAAAATAAAT
Organism: Lycorma delicatula; assembly: GCF_047948215.1. NCBI lineage: Eukaryota > Metazoa > Arthropoda > Insecta > Hemiptera > Fulgoridae > Lycorma > Lycorma delicatula. Next base: position 81,392,267 of record NC_134463.1, read on the forward strand.
CAGCCTGTCTCAAAGAAGGTTTGGTGCCAATAGTAGATAGTATACCTATAAGGAGGCTCCCTATCGTACTCCCTACGAAAATTACGTTGAACTACAATTGCTGACTACAAATCGTGAAACCAAAACACACAGAGAGCACGTTTCGCACCAGTTAATGTATCCATTTTTAACAAAACTGGTGGCCGAATTCGGTACTATTGAACTAAGCGATTCAGAACTTGATGTGTTTTGCTACGAAATGACACATCAACCGAATCTGTAGGTTATCTAAATACATTTTTCTATGCTTTTAAAAGTGTGAAGTCGTTTTTAAATCAACCGATTATTACTTTCGAAAACGTTTAAATGAATCTTACAATTAATTTTTATCAATATTTCAACAAAATAAAGCGAAAAGTAAAATATTTTAGTAAAAAGTTGGCTGTAGAAAATATGGAAATAATTTATTTCTGTTGTATTTAAATATTTTAAAATTATTATTATTTTTTTATTAACAATGATTAATTTTAAACTTGCGGAGAGACTACAAATACAATTTATATATCTTTCCGATTTGGCTTTGAATATTGAAATTTGTTGAGTTTATCAATATTTTATGTTTTTTAAACTTGTACAGTTTTGAAAAAGAAAACACTTCAAGTGAAAAGTTGTTTCTACTTTTAATTTTTTTCGTAATGTTACGTGTATTCACCAGTATACAACTTATATAACAACTGAAGTTTTAAGGTTAGGAAACGACAGGATACGGATAAAAAACACTTTTAAAAAAACAAACTGAAGTCAATATTTTATCAGTTTTTTTATTAACAAAAAGTTTTTTTTTTTTGTTTTTTTTATTCATATACGTAGTATGTACATGTTAAGTATAAAAAAAGTAGCCTTCATTCAAGAGACTCAAATGCACGAAAATCCCATTCACTCAATCTATTACATGCCATTTATTTTACCTACGGAAATTCTCATGTTAAACTATGACTACACACACACGCGCGCGCGCGCACGCGCCCAACAACAGCGTCGTCGGTAGATGGGAACTAACACTTGCATGAGGAAAATCCCTGACGTACTTAATTTTAGATGTGAATTTGTAACGTAACTGCTTATTTACCAGCAACCTTATAACTTTCTTTCTCTTTTAGTATTTTGGTACATATTTTTGAATTCAGAATACGTATATATATGCTGGTAGATATTTGGAAAACCATTGCATATTTAATTATGCATGTGAATTTATATTAAAGTGATTACTGCTGATATTTAGAAAAAACTTCTCAATCCTTTTTTTGTTTTTAATTATTTTTAATTATAATTTTTTAATTTTAAAAATTATTTTTTTGTCACGTAGTTTTACTACTTTTTCACACAGCTCACTGCTGTTTTAAGTAGTAAATTATTAAATTAACTTTAAGCTATTTTCATTTTATATAGTACATTATTTACAGCATATCCCAACCCCGTAGGGGGAAGACACTCACCTTTTGACGTTACCGGTCCCACACTTCCCCCTCCGTTCCAAGCCCTGAGGGGTTTTACCGGAGGTCGTCTTTAAACCCACTACTGATTACATCTCACAGTCATCAACCATGTTTCTGTCGGGATGCCACCGATGTAAATGCCTCGGCAGACATGTGCATCACTAAAATACAAATCTAATTATGCCTTTACATAGGCCTTAAACGGACATCTTCACATCCAGCCTAACATGATTCCCTCAACCTAACTGACCGAAACCGCGGGAGCGCGAACCCCGCGCCTAGTCCAGATCTGACAGCACCGTTCGTGACTGTGAAAGCCTCAGAAAACGATCGAGTTGTAAGTTAAATCAGTGCTACATTCATACCAATCAAAATTGTTTTACGCCACATCGTAATTAAGATCCACACCCAAACAAGTCGACCAATTTAAGTTAGCTGACAAGGGGAACGTAACCTCATTCCGATCTGCGCAGGAGCCGAGGACAAACCCCGCACCGCCACCCGGTCCCATAATGGAGCTCGTTCAGCATTACCAAGTCTCAACCAGGACCGCCCCCCGGTCACACGGGTTAACATACTCCGGCAGAGCGGCCACCCCCACCAGGTGAAGCCCCATAGCGAATCACAAACAATACCAATATAACCGTGGCACGATGCCAATGCGCCTACCTCCAACCAATCCAATGCCTAAGCCGCGATCGAGTACCTCGATTAAACTCTCTCTGCAGACCTACACACCAAAAGGGCGCGAAGAAAACCAGTCACTATAGACCACTCTTCGCGGACCATCCAGTTAGTACGGAGATCTAGAAACGAATATATTCTCTCAAGTTCCCTAACAGCTCGTGAACATTCGACCTCATATATAGAGGACGTGTGGACCACGTCCTCTATATCGTGTATCATCATCGTGTATCATCAGTCCCACAATCCGGGCATTGACTCGAATCCACCAAAAAAACCTAACCAAACTCACCCGAAAGACACCAAGCCCGGAGAGAAACAACTATTTCCCCTGAAATTTATAAATATGTCTTATGTATAATTATATCTATGAATTTGCTGTACTTCATTTCATGATAATTGCCATAGCATTAGCCTTCTTCCTTTTTATTTTATTTTTTTGTTCGCAGCTAGTATATTTACAATCGGTTCCTAAGTGGAAAAATAAGTAAATCGTTTGATACTGTGACACAGGGTTCTTAAGGAACCCTCCTAATTTTGTTTAATACGTAAAAAATGTATCAGTAACCAATGTTCTTAAATTTCATTAGTAAAAGAATATATCTGCCTTCACTTCATAATCCATAAAAACAAATAATAACCAATAAACAAATAAGTAGTCAATTAAAACAATTAAATAATCAAGCAGTAGCGAGTACTTTAAATTAAATCCACCTTTATTTAGTCTTTCTTTTTCTGTTTAGCCTCCGGAACCACCGTAAGGTATTACTTAGGAGAATGAATGAAGATGATATGTATGAATGTAAATGAAGTGTAGTCTTGTACAGTCTCAAGTCGACCATTCCTGAGATGTATGATTAATTGAAACCCGACCACCAAAAAAACACCAGTATCCACGATCTAGTATTCAAATCCGTTTAACAGTAACTGCCTTTACTAGGATTTGAATCTTAGAACTCTGGATTTCGAAATCAGCTGATTTGCGATGATGAGTTCACCACTAGATCAACCCAGTTGGTTAACTTTATTTAACTAACACAAAGATGAGTAAAATAATTGAATGAATATCTTGTAAGTACATTCTTTTTTTTTTAACCTTCGAGACCACCGATAGATATTGCTTCAGAGGAGATGAAATGAATGATTGTAGCGTGTTTGAAAATGCCATGCCTGACCGGGATTCGAACCCGGGACCTCCGGATGAAAGGCCGAGACGCTAGCATTCGTGCCACGAAGACCGGCATTTTGTATGCACTGTACTTTATTTATGGTTCCATCATTGACAAATCCAGAACAGTCGCTTTCATTATCTTAGGATATTTTTTAATCTCGTTGATCTCTTGATATATAATGAATGTAGTTTTCTTGATTCAATATCTGCAGGCAGTGGATCTTCAAATACATATTCAAATCATTACATTGAATTAATCGATCGCATGAAGATTCTTTTTGGTATAAGCCAAATTAGAAATTTAAAATATTATCCATTCGTAAAACTCATCTAACTTTATGATTATTTTTAATTCTATCAGCTACTAATTGCAGAACCAGTTTTATGTTTTATGTTTTATTTAAACAAACAAAAAAAAACACAGACAATATTCGGGCGAAATACATATAATAGGAAAAAATTGAATCCTTCCTCTCCTACAATTAAAAAGTAACAAGAAGATATATAAAGGAAGAAGCTGAGTTAGATGGTTTGTTCATATTTTAAAAGACTTAAAATATCTTAACCACAAAAAGTGAGAAAAATTTATCAGGATTGGTTAGTGAATCATGTAGTACAAATCTCATTGTCTTTTAATTATGATCAGTTAGACAGACTGAAAAATAAATAAATTTCTTAAACATGGTTTCAGCTGGTAATTGTTTTAATAGAATAAAAAACAATTAAAAATTTTATATCCACCTTACCAGCAAAAAAAATGTGTTTTCTCAAGATCTTTCGGTTTATTTCAAACCGTCATTAAGAGATAAAAATATTATAAGTCAAAAATTAAAATAATTGCATAGTTATGATTATTTGATTGTCAAAAGTATACATTTTACGAAAGTAAAAAAGTACACATTTTGAGTATACTTTTGACATACAAACAGTCGTGACTGTGTGATTATTTTAATTTTTGACATTATTTTTTTCTTCTAATGATGGTTTGAAATAAACCGAAATATCTTGAGAAAACACATCTTTTTTGCTGGTAAGGTGGAGATATAAAATTTTTAATTATTTGTTATTCTATTGATAAATAAATATTTGTAATTATAACCAGTAAGATCTTCTGACTATCTGACTACAAATATCTATTTGAAGAATAATTTGTAAGATTATTTACTAAAAACTTTCACTTATTAAAATATAATTATCAGAGTTGTCGTAAGACTTGTGTAGCCTATATGAAGACAAATATATTATAGTTACGGAAAGGTATTACCGTAAATTTAACAATAATGCTTTTCCAGTATAAATGTAAAAATTTGATCCTTAATAAATAGAATTTAATCTTAGAATAGACTTCATTGTTATAATTATATCAATACAGGTCCTTAGCCTCGGATTTGAATACTAGATCGTGGATACCGGTGTTCTTTGGTGGTTGGGTTTCAATTAAACACACATCTCAGAAACAGGCGACCTGAGACTGCTGTACAAGACTACACTTCATTTACATTCATACATATCATCCTCATTAATCCTCTAAAGTAATACCTAACTGTGGTTCCGGAGGCTAAAAACAAAAAAAAAAGAAAGGTCCGTAGCCTAAAATGAACCTAATTCCATTTTAGGTAATGTTGTCTGATATAAATGTTTTGTAATATTGTCTTTAAATAATGTTGTTTTATCTTAATGTAATGTAATTTCTATTATATTAAAATTCCAGTTGTACAGTATGCTATATTAGATGTATGTATATTTATACTAGCATCCTTGACACGGATTCGCCTGCTCTATATAAGTATAAGGATTTCAGCGGACGGTCTGAAGGGGAACTACGTCGGGAGCACAGACTCAAAAGCCTAGTATCCCGCGGTCGGACCCAGTAATGGGTTGAGAACGCTGGTCCAAAACGGATAGAAACGCTAATCACAAATCAACCCGTAAATATAACAAAACTTGAAACTTATAACCGACACTAAAAATAAACCCTTGAAACACGCCCGATTACAGAATCATACAGAAGCAAGGGACACTGTCCAGGCTCTGCGAATCGAAGGGAGGATTGTGATACTCCCGCCACTTTTGCGTTCCGTTCCATATAGGTATACAACTTCAAAAATTGGAAATAATTTTTTAGTAATTATTTATTATTTATAAGTTATCGCTATTCATAACATACCGGATAAAATAAAATGTTTATATAAAAGATGAGTTCCCAAAATCAAATTTTTAATGTGAAATTTAGAGGAAGGGATAGAATAAATAGTTCAAGAACTACTTTGCTCCCAGCACAGCAAAATCCAAGAATTTCATTATTACATTTTTTGGTATTGCAATGGTTAAATACTTTAATCATGTTACGTTTTTGAATATCATTCAAATTCAGGGGGAAAATCAAAAACCGATTTGAGTAGGTTGAAATCAATTTTGAGCCTAGCGAATACGTGGTTTTTCTAATCTTTCAGGACGCTCGGCGTAAATTCACATTGCCTATGATCACAAATTCTAGTAGTTCTAGAAGTCTATCGGTCTATCTGTGACCTCACGGACCAAGGCGTTATGAAAATATTAATACCAGATTGACAGTGGAATCTATACCAAATATGTGTATGGCTAAACCTGATGGAATTTCTTACTTTATAATATAAAACTCTACATAATTTTATTTTGCTTGCGTGAGAAATTCTCGGGAATCTCCACCAGATTAGACGATGACATTAAATTTAGTAAAATACATAATAACTTTCTGAAGAAGTCGATATTGATCTCTAAAATAAGTATTCTTCAAATCATTAAAGTTTTGTTACGTATGTAACAAAGTCGTCATTGCTTTAATTTTATTAACGGACAGTTTGATTTGCTTAAATTAGACAATAATGCAAATTGATATTTTATAGACAATGACATTAAATTTATTAATTACAATAATTACTGAGGAAGTCGATATTGATATAAACAACTGCAATCGATATAGACAACGACAACATTACAATTAGCAAAAAAAGTTCTAGGTAGTTTATTTATGGGTTTTTATTTATTTATGATTTATATATTAATGAGATTGGTGAGGTTTGAACAGTAGTAAAAATTCCGAGGGTCATAAGAAAGCTAAAGTTAAAGTTTAATAATGATTGGTTCAGTAGTTTTTTTTCAGATGATCGGGAACAAACGAAAAAGACGGTGTTTTATATTGTGGTGAGATATTCTTATTCAAATAAATGTTATTTTAAATTTATTTATTGCGATGATAAATGAGTTATTCAGTAAGAAAATAACACAGTAAAATCACAATAAAAGACTAATTTTATTAATAAATATTATTATTTATTATTACTACTATTTTGGATGATCACTTCACCTTATAAACTTTCGAAGCTTGTGCATGGAAATATGAAATGTAAATTTGTAGCTTATGAAAAATGCCATGCCTGACCGTGATCCGAACTGAAGACCTCCCCGATGAAAGGTTAGACGCTACCCCTTTGCCACAGAGATAGGCAAATTTGCTCCAATAAAAAGATGAAGTGCTTAAAAATCGGTTATGGAAAGCAGAAATTGGTTAAATTTTTATTTTTTTACTTCTTACCACTGGTATATTAGAGAATTTATTTTTACATTGAAATATAAACATTACTTTGAAACTTAAAACATGTTTTTTCTTAAATGAAATATAATTATTAAATAAAACTTTTATTTGGCTATAACTCTAGAACCAATACTCTGGAACCACTTATAATATATCGTTGAAAAGCTGTCAATGAGGGCTTACTACTGCAGTTAAGAAAACTTCCAAAATTCAATTTTTTTTTGGATTTTTGGCTTTTTTGGATACTTTTCGTTCAGTCGATTGTAATCAAAAGGGGAGGTTTCAACATCCTACGGCTAATTGTTTTGGAGTTATGCGAGATACACACATAGGTACGTACAGACGTCACGCCGAAACTAGTCTAACATGATTCAGGGATGGTAAAAATGGTTTTAACGTTGAAATCTGGAAACCGAAATTTTTTGCGATCACAATACTTCCTTTACTTCTTATAAGGAGGTAAAAATAAAAGATCATTTATCACAATAACAAAACCAGAATTAGTTAGACAAGTAAAAACTTATTCGTAATGGATGGAAAGGTAAAATTGAGCATTCTGTATAGTGATATAAAAATTCGATTTTTTTTAAATTTATTCCAAAATAAATCTTTTTCAAGTAGAAATAACTAAAAATAAAGAGTGAGCATAAAAAAAATCATCATGTAGTCTCTTTTTATTAGAAAGTAAACGGTTGATAAAAAATTATTTCTGTTGGTCTGTGTTTTGATTAATATCTATGGACTGGCTCAATATAATTTTTTCGAAGATTGCTCAAAATATTTCTATATAATAGATATTGATGGCATTCAATTTTAAAAAATCTTATATGGACATCACATGACTTCCTTGTGCGCCTATTAAATTACATATACACATTTTTTTTTTTAAATGAAAAGTACATAAAATTTTATTTCACTAAAAACTTCTGATTTTTTTCATATATATATATATATTTTTTTTTTTAATTGTTATATTGAATTATTATTTATTCTAAAAATCTTTCTACAATCAGAGGTTAATAATTATTAATAAATCAATATATATTGAAATTAAAAAAAAGTTATAAAAAAAGGAAATGAGTTAGATTCGAACCGATTTGCCGTCCCTTTGTAAGATCCAAATATTTTATTAATTAAAGTCTTATTTGGCTATAAACTCTGGAACCAATTAAAATAAGTAATACCATTTATGGTATATCGTTGAAAAGCTCTCAATGAGGCCTTATTACTTACTGCAGTTAAGAAAAAGATTATGGGCATTTTTGGACACTTTTGGTCCAGTCGATTGCTATCAAAAGGGGAGGTGGACATTATTTCTGTGATAAAAACTTGAAAATTATTAAACAATTTTTTGAAACAATCTTACGCTATATGTATACAAATCAACTGAGACGTATAATAATTACGCTATTAAGCGTGAAAGTTAGAATTTAAATAAACATAACTATTTATAAATCTGTTTCAAATCAATAATTGGTATTGGTTTATTCGTTTATTGAAAAAATCACAAGATGAAAAAGAAGTTACAGGAAAGGAATGTACGAGCAAATTAAAAACAAAAACCTAACAAACATTGTAAAATGTTATTCCATTCAAATGAGTTATGTTACTGATCTGCATTTTTCGAAGAATAGAAAATAAATAGCACAATATTTGTATAATTTGATATATTTTTTCTTTCTTTGTTAAGGGATCGGTTTTATTTAGATTAAAAAATTTAAACAAAACAGTTTTAGCATATAGTAAAGCACTATAAATGTGTTCTTTTTATTCTGAAGTTATGAATTATTTATTGTCTTAAGTATAGCTGACCCCTTCCAGAAAATAATTTACAGCTGTTGCCAGGGTATAAAAAATATAGATAATTTAATATCTCTTTCCGACGAGTCAAAAATCAGTTCAAAACTGGAATACATATACCCAAATATATAAGCCGAATTTCAACATTTTTGATCAACGAGTTTTTGAAATGAGAAGAAAAAATGTTTTACAAATTAATTTGAAATTTTTTTATCCCTAAATCCGATTGCTTAAAAGTTTGGTATTTTAAATAAATTAGTGAATAATACTTGAATAGTTCTAAAGTCAATTCTCTACGGCTAGTCAAAAATTCAAAATTACGTAAATTGTTCCTGTCCCTTTTTACTTCCTTGTACTTTGTACAAGGAAGTATGGTAATGGCGAAAAATTACGGTTATCAGATTTCAACGGAAATATACATTTTGATCATTCCTGAATCCATTTTGACTAGCTTCGGCGTGACGTCGTACGTATGTATCTCGCAAACTCATAAACAGTTAGCCGTAAAATATTGAAATTTTAGGTTTAGGATTGTTGTAACATCTTGTTGTGCACCTCCCCTTTTGATAGCAATCGACTGTCTTATTTTAATTACTATATTTTAATACTTATTTTAATTGGTTCCAGAGTTTATAGCCAAATGAGACTTTAATTAATAAAATATTTGGATCTTACAAAGGGACTGTAAATCGGTTCGAATCTAACTTCATTTCCTTTTTTTATAACTTTTTTTTAATTTCAATATATATTGATTTATTAATAATTATTAACCTCTGATTGTAGAAAGATTTTTACAATAAATAATAATTCAATATAACAATTAAAAAAAAAAAAAAATATATATATATATATATATATATATGAAAAAAATCAGAAGTTTTTAGTGAAATAAAATTTTATGTACATTTCATTTAAAAAAAAATGTGTATATGTAATTTAATAGGCGCACAAGGAAGTCATGTGATGATGTCCATATAAGATTTTTTAAAATTGAATGCCATCAATATCTATTATATAGAAATATTTTGAGCAATCTTCGAAAAAATTATATTGAGCCAGTCCATAGATATTAATCAAAACATAGACCAACAGAGGTATATTTTCCGGAAATTTCACGTAATTATTTCTAAAATTATGGGAATTTCCATAAAAAAATTATTTTTAGACTCGGGAAATGGTGAAAGGTTGAAATTCGTAAAAACCCGACATTAAAACGTTTAATTGATCTATATACTTTATAGCTATAGCTGTTATATAACCGGGAAAAGTAAAAATAGTAAAAGATTAGATAAATATATAAAAATATTATTGTGATATAGAAATAATGTTGAATATTCCCACACTCCTAAATTCGATTGACTTAAATACTTGGTATTTTAAATAAATAATTGAATAATACTTTTATAGTACGAAAGCTCAGTTTTCTACGGCTAGTATACCAAAAGACGCCGGCCTCCGTGGTGCGAGTGATAGCGTCTTAGCGTCTCGGCCTTTCATCCGGAGGTCCCGGGTTCGAATCCCGGTTAGACCTGCATTTTCAAACGCTGCAATTGTCCTTCATCTCATTCTCTGAAGCAATAACTAACGATGGTCCTGGTGGTTAAAAAAAAAAAATGGCGAAAACTGTCTCTCTCTCTTTTTCAACAAGATTAAAATAGAATACTATAATAATAAATAAAATAGATTGGTTAATTTATTTCTCACTGAAAACAGTACTTGCATGATTAAAAACCAACAGGTAAAAAAAAAAAAAAAAAAAAACTTCCAACTTTACTCCAATTATAGTTGGCTACCGTTTACTCTTAAACTACGACCTGTCTACGAATGAAAGAAGTACGGGGTTTTTTCATGCTACGTGAACATAGAATATTTTTAAACCTCCAGAAATGTATTGCATTTAAAATTTAAAATAAATATTAATTTAAAAGGATATATAAAAGAAAGGAAGTGAGATAAATGAAGTGACAAAAAAGATGTATAATTTTTGTTTCTTTTTTTATTATACAAAAAACTTTCTTCTAAATTTAACATCTAGGTCACATTCACTACCCTATTTTTTGTAATAAATATAAATGTATCTTTATTTATATAATGATACGAAAGAAACCCATATGATAAACGGTTCTAAAAAAATTTACAAAAAGAAATCCTCAAGAACCGTTTACAAAAAATAAATATTAATAATTAACCCCAATTTCGACTGTTAAAAATAAAACCATTATCAGTTGTTAACGTAGAATAAGTAAAATATAAATAATTAAATAGACGAAATGTAAACTAAATGAGCAAATATAAGAAAAAAGAATTAAAAATAATTAAATTAACAAAAAAGTTACTAGCAATACTAATTAGCTTAAAAATTTTAATAAATTGCTTTTGTCATCCAACTGGAAAGTAAAAGCTAATCGTTATAATTATAATCTAAAACATTTAAAATTTACTTGTATTGATCATTCCATGTATTATTATTACTTTAAAAAATTAATATTATAATTGATTTATCTCGGGTTTCGTTCTTGTATTAACATTTACTATTCCTTCTGTTTATATATATTGTCGCGTGTTCCCGGTTCGAGAAGTATATTGTGAGACTATCAAATGTAAAAATGTCTTACAAATATAATTTATTACTCTAAAGATATACAAACAAAATAAATAATAATAATAACAATACGAATATATAACATACAAAATAGTAATTCAAATAAAAATGACAAGATTTTTTTTTTTGTCTTCAGTCATTTGACTGGTTTGATGCAGTTCTCCAAGATTCCCTATCTAGTGCTAGTCGTTTCATTTCGGTATACCCCCTACTTCCTACATCCCTAACAATTTGTTTTACATATTCCAAACGTTGCCGGCCTACACAATTTTTTCCTTCTACCTGTCCCTCCAATATTAAAGCGACTATTCCAGAATGCCTTAATATGTGGCCTATAAATCTGTCTGTTTGATTTGTATAATGACAGTTAAATTTTAAAAATCAGAATATAGTCCAATTTATAAAAAAAATACGTTATAACGACCGATATAAACTAATGTTGAATTAGGAAGAAAACAATAGAACAATCTAAAGTTCACACAATTCAATCTTTGCAAATATTTTTACTTTTACTGTTTGCAATAGAAGTACCCTACTCTTTATGAATGAATATAATACTAATTTCACTACTGTTTACCAATAGTTCACCGAACAACTTCCTGCATTCACCCACTGTCCACAAAGGAATTCTCATGATGTACTTTTCACTCGTTACCAATTGCTTATCGCCGTCCCTGCAGCTGCATCGAACTGGGGTTTGTGAAACTACTACCTGTTATCACAAATGCGCCGAACATAATGTGCCGAATTACTGACTTTCTCCGTTGCTTCCTGGCAGAATTTATATCCCTTGACCTGGAGAATTAGTACTCGTTTCATCCCTTTAATTGTTGGAAGCGTAAAAATTTTCATTTTCCGCGCCCTTAGGTTTTTGTTTAAATTCTTATTCCGGTCTGGTAACCCTTCTGGTCGAACAACATCTTTTGGAGGTTGCACTATTGTATTACAAAGAAGAGATTATTAAAAGGATCTGTTATAACATAGAACAACCTATGCTGTCCTTGATAAGGTCAGATAAAGGTCATTTCAAGGTCAACTTAATTTTTTAAAATAGGAACCTATGTTTTTATTGCAGAATCGAATTCTTCGTAAAAATAAAAATTTCATTTCAGACTTTTTTTTCCAAAATTGATAGTTTTTTTAATTGTTATTCATCCTCAAAAATGCTGTATAAATTGGTGTTTTAAGTTTTGTTAGGTCTGCCGGCCTCCGTGGCGCGTGTGGTAGCGTCTCGGCCTTTCATCCGGAGGTCCCGGGTTCGAACCACTTTAAAGCATGGCATTTTCACACATGCTACAATTCATTCATCTCATCTTCTGAAGCAATACGTAACGGTAGTCATGGAGGTTAAAAAAAAAGAAGTTTTATTAGGTATGGCCTAGCTGACGAGTTACATCCCGTTGATGTTAAATTTTAAATAAAAAACAATCAATTAAAGGATTAACCTAAATAAAATCTATTTACTTTTTAATGAAATTTTTTTATTCAAATAGTACGTACTACATATAGTTACATAGCTTACATGTGTTGCACCCTTTGATCGTTAAGTTATGTCGACTCTATGAAAATATTTGTTTTAATGAGTTATTGATACTTAACATTTTTTTAAAATTCTCTTTATTTAAAATAATTACAAAAACTTACTGTACGTAAATTACAGCAACAAATGTCCTTACTTCAAATGTTACAAATGTCACAAATGTAAGATAAATGTCTTTTACTTCTATGCATTTTTCGATACGTTTTAAGAACGACCTATGAACATTTATTAGAGTTTCTCTCTTGATATCTCTACACACGTTTGTATGCGGTTTCATATTTTCAAGGGTAATTGATACTTCTAGGTAAACCATTTCTTTAAGGTAACCCCATAGAAAAAATAGGTTACTCCATTTAAATGGGATTACTCCAGTATGCATAAAAAAATGTCTTCTGGAATAATGTTGGGGGAACTAGCAGGCCAGTGAACTGGACCAGCTCGATCAATCCAATGATCATTCTGTTCGCGGTCCAAAATTACTCTGGTAACTGAATAATGTGCCGGACAGCCATCATGATGAAACCTCATCGTTCTTCTCTTCTCCAAGGCTAATTCATCAAGTCGTAAAGGGCAACTGATTTTCTAGAAAATATGCGTATTTCTCTCCATTCAAATTTCCATCGAAAAAATGCGGTCCGCGTAATGTACAACCTTAGCCCTTAGCCACCGTGGATTTTGCACTGCCCAATAATGCATGTTATGTCTGTTTACTGTTCCATAATTAGTAAAACCTGATTCCTCAGAAAATAAAACATTAAGAGATTTTGATCTACCTGTACTTTTTCCAGCGCCCATCGATAAAATGCTACTCTTAATTCAAAGTCGTTTTCATGCAACTCCTGATGCAGTGAAATGTGATACAGATGGAATTTCAGGCGTTTTAATATTTTCGGGAAACTGGTTTTTGATATCTCGGAGTTACGCAAATTGTTCTTGAACTAATATGAGGATCTACAATGACCGCCGCAGCCGCCGCTATTTGATTGTTTTCTGCTGTCACAGTATTTTGACGGTTCCTATTTTTGATACCCGCACTTCCAGCATCACTAAACTATTTTAGAATTCTGTACAAAGAAGAACGACCTGGAGTATTTCTACCGGGGAATCGTAGAGCATACAAAGCTATTGTCTGATCAATATTTCAGTGGCATTCTCCGTAAAACAAAATTACCTCAGTTTTTTCTCTAATTGTAAATCGTTCTATAATTTGCAATAAATAAAAAGTAATTAATTTAATATTTAATAGTGGGGGAGTAACAGTAATAAAAACATTAACTGAAGACACTGATGATCCATTTACTTAGACAAATGTCATTTTCAACTTGAACTTTTAGACTATTTTAAAACTTCGCTGGTGTTTACATGCTCAACTTCTTTTTCTTTTTCTTCTTTATTGTTAGCTTCATTATTGATTGTTTATTTAAAATTTTGTTTTATTTTTTTTTTAATTTATCATCAGCTGGATGTAACTCGTCAGCTGCGACAGATCTAATAAATCTAAAAACACCAATTTATACGCCTACAACATTTTTCAGGCTGAATAACAAAAAAACTATCTATTTTAGAAAAAAAAAGTATGAGATTAAATTTTAATTTATTTTTGCAAAGAATTTGATTCTACAATAAAAAATATTGATTCCTATTTAAGAAAATTAAGTTGACCTTGCAATGACATTTATCTGACTTTATCAAGGATAACATAAGTTGTGAACGTATTTCCTTCCTTTCCCGAAAAACTTTAATAGTAAACATGTTTTCCTAAAATGTGTAGTTTTTGAGATATAGATGTGTCTCAATTTAAATGGACCATCCGGAGTGTGTGTGTGTGTATGAAAATTATTTAAAAATTGGAATTTTATTTTATTTCTTCATTGTTTATTAACAGTCTTGAGTATTTTCTCTGCGATTCTATTTTATTAATGATGTATAAAAGTGTAACCATTTGCGAACGTTGTACAAATGCAAAACTAACCTTAAACTGATTTTTATATAATTTGATATAAATCTTAATCTTTTTAAATCACTTGATATAAATCAGTGTGTTTTTTCGTAATGCTGTCCATATACATTATTACAAATTTATAGTCGTATGTACACAAATTATTGATTACAAAAGAAAATAATAGTAATGGACTACTTAAATGTGGTCCATTACCATTAAATATGTAACAATACTCTACTCTGACGAACTAACATAAAAGTGAAGATAGACAAATTATGATAAAACTTCTCCGCTTAAATCTGATCCTTTATTTTCTGTTAAATTTCCTTTCGTCTCTGTTGTGCCTGTAATTTTGAATGTACGTGCAAATTTACTTCTATTAAACAAACTTTTCATTTATTTTTTTGTTCTTATCGTGTACGTTGCAATCTGCTGAGCTTGTGAATATTAAGCAATTCCATAGACCATTGAAATATGTGCTGCATATTAAAAATGAATTGTAGTCTTGTACAAGCTCGTGCCGAACATTCTTGAAAAAGAAAGGTGTGGTTAATTGAATCCTAACCACCTAAGTACACCGGTATTCATTGCCTAGTATTCAAATCTATAATAAAATTAAAGTAGCCTTTTACTAGGATTTGAACCTCAGAATTTTTGACTTCGAAAATTGGCTGTTTTTTGTTACCTTACGTTCTTTTCGTTATACGTTATCTACTTCCCGAAATGGAACACATGATAAAAATGTTGAAATATTATGTAATAAAAAGTGTTCTTAAATATATTACATATCTACCGCCGTGAGCATACAGAAAAAAGGAAAACTTTCTCTAAAACAAGGGAAAATAGGATTGATTTAAAATTCTTAAAAAATAACCCGCTTTATTTATTTGTATTGCAGCGTGTTCGCGGTTTGAGAAGGATATTCAGAGATGGCACACGTAAATCGTTTTTTGATTTCCACCAGTACAATTTGTTTCCTAAGAATCATAAACTGTATACGAAATAAATTAGTTATAAATAGCAAAATATAATTCCGATTTTACTAACACCTTACAAAGTAATATAAAACTAACAAGAAATTATAACAGTCACAGATAATAATCACAAAACACATAATTCATTTTATATAAGAATTAATTATTCATTTTTAACGTTTACAATAGCTTATACTTATATCAATGAATAAATATAAGTCCTCTGTTCAAAAATTTCTCAACGAACAGCTTTTCGTACTTACCATTGTACAAAAATGGAATACTCGTGACGCATTCTTCGCTCGTTTTGTTACCGCATACTCACTTCGAGTGCTCCCGCACAATGTTCTCGCATTCATCACACAGTGAACAGAAACTGAAAACTCTGAACGGAATGGTACTGCAGGGACTTTCTTATTAACGGGCGAATATTTAACTATTAACAGCAATTATATATTTGTTTTTGTTTTAAGATGGGCAGATTTGGCGATTGGGTTTCGGTCCTTTGTAAGTCGGATGTTGAAGTGTTTTTAACTTTGGTTACCCAATGAAGATTAGCAAGATATATCTTTCTCCCGGCGCGATTTTCCTTCAGTCCGTCTACTGAAGGCCTTTTGGTGCTAGTGTTTTCAGTCTAGCAGGAATTCGCTCGATGGGGCTCTGGTTTTTGAAGGATGCAATGCATTCCCTTCGTGGAGGCAGTCGCATGTGTTGTCTGTCTGAAAACTCGCTGGTTCTCGGCAGTATTTAGGCCCTTCGGGCCTATGGCTTGATCTGTAGTTCCAGTAGCCGATCGGCCTTTTATTTGTTCAAGTGTAAAGTTTTCTATTGTTCATACCTTCTACGTTTTACTATAAAGTCTTTTTAGAAAGAATTTCTGTGATGTTTCTTCTAGATTTTTCTTTCTGATTCTTCTTTGGGAACCTTTACCCGTACACTATTTGTAATTTTGTATAGGACAATCAATGTAAATTACAGAGGTAGATTTTAATATGTTTTAAAAATATTTTCTTAGTTAAGCTTTTTTTTTTTAATGTTATTTTACTTTTAAATTATTTTTTCATTTAAAAAATGTAGTAAAATATTTCACTACAAGTACAACATAATTTAATAAAGAAACATCGACTGAAAAAGAAAATGTAACAACATAATCTAATAAAATTTATAAAGTACTCACTTTAACCATATACTATTAATAAATCCCGTAAGATATATGTTTATTTTTTTTTACTTTACTTTTTTTTATTTGTCAATAAATTCGTACAAACAACTTGTCATAGTACACATAATGTGAAAGAAAAACTCTTTTTTTTCCTAAGAAATTTATCAAAACATGTAATAAGTTAACCAAAAAATATCACGTCAAATTAAAGAAAAATTAAATCAGTAATTTCGTAATGTAAATTTCTCAGGGTTTTAGTAGTAATTTTTTTATCACCTAACACTAAAATCTAATTATATTATTTTATTGTCCCTAACAACATACAAAACGATTTAAAAATGCCGATTATCAACCCCAACTTCTAAGTAAAAAAGCAGGTATACAAGGTTTTCCCATTATTATACATTATCTGTACGTTATAATATGAGGTAATGGGATCAGAGAAAATTTTTTCTATTCTTAATGCAGTTTACATCATGGTTAACGAATATAATATGTAAAACCGCCACTATTTTTCATTTTCTAACTGACATATAAAAAAAATTCTTGTAGGCTATGCATTTCCATTTTATTCTTTCTTATATATATGTATAGCAGACCCGGCAATGCTTAGTTGTTGCTAGATTTGAGTATATATATAGATTAAATGAACACAATTGAAAATTTGATAAAATATTTAAAAAATGAACATTACGGAACTTCACAAAATTTAACCTTTCCCTTTTACCCTTTTCAATTTCATTTTCCCCCTTCATTACTCTACTTTTCCCTTCCCCTTTCTCCGTCCCCATTTTCATGTTTACCATATTCCCTTTCCCAATGCTCCTTTCCCTTATCCATTTTCCCCTTTTCTCCACTTTCTCATTCATCCCCATTTCTCTTTTCTTATTTCCCATATCCTTTCTCTTTCCCCTTTTCCCTTTGTTTTTCTTCTTTCCCCTTTCTGTTTTGTTTTCTCGTTTTTCCTTTTCCCCGTTTCTCCTCTTTCTAATTTTCTATTTTCCTGTTCTTTCCTTCTTTCCTTTCATCTTTTTCGTTTTTCCCTTTTCCGATTTTTCTCTTTTTCCCTTTCTCCCTTTTCTCCGCGCGTAAATCGGCCCAGTAGTTTTTTAGTCAATAGCGGACACACAAATCGGAAACATTGAAATGGAATCGTAAAATATTTAGTATAGCATGAGTTGCTTTTACGTCCAACAGATAAAAAAAGCATATTTTTACCTGCCACAGGTGTGACATCTTAGGTATTATAAATAGTAAGTTTATAAAAACACGCGCATATTCGATTGCAACGTTTTGTCAAAATTTCAAAGCAATCGTGAAGAACTTTCGGAGATTTAAGATTTTGAACAAACGAACATTTACATTTTTATTTATAAAGATATTAATAACTTTGTATTGCACACATGTGACATTGTTGCAGTTCAACAGCAGTCCCTATCATTGAACACCGTACAATTGATAAATTATATACAAGTATTTTTCTTTAAAAAAAGAATATCATCTTCCAAAGCATTAACTTTATTGACCCAAAAAAGGTACTTCTATATGAAAAGGCTGGAAAAGCATCTTTTTTGGATCAACGAGGGAAGAATACTTTATATTTGAAGTACCTGGTACTTCAAAAGAAGTTCTGTGAGAACAATCATGTTTTACCTGACTGTCCCATAGGATAAAAAAGCAGCAGTACTTGGACAAACAAAGCCCTAGGTATTTGATGGTCTTGGAAGGTCTATTAGGAATAAACTAATCGGGTGTTATCTTTTGTATTGGTTTAAAAATACGTTTTTTTGATACCTAGCACTTTTAAATCTCCAAAATATTTCACTGATACTGTTCATATTTAACCTCTTATAGTATGATACCCAAGGTTATCACAGTTTTCTTTCATTGCCTTTGAATGAGCTAAAGGAAGAGATAGTTGGTTTTTGTTTCCATTTTTGTGAAAAAAACTGATTTTAGGCTGTATTAAACGAATTTTTGAAAATACGCCATTCGAGGTCCATATTAAGTTCATTCATTAAACCATTAATATCATGAATGCCGCGTAGTGATCCTAACATATTATAAAATCATGAATATATTACATTCCGTTTTAGTTAAAGTGAAACACGTGTTTTCATCTAACTGGTTTCACTGTTGAAGTATGGAACCAAGAAGTTCATCTTTTTGTTTTGACAAACCCAGGTCACGTACATAATCATTTAATTCGTTTATAGTTACTTGATGAGGCTTACTGGTGGTAAAATTATAGGGTTACTAATAGTGGTCTCAGGAAGTTATGAATCAGATCCTGATAAAAAAAAAACAAACAATAATCATCAGAAAACGTAACTTTGTCCAAGTTTATTTATTTTTATCCTATTTATTATTTTATTTTTTATTACATGTGGTCGGTCTTTAATAAAACGTCATTAATTCCATTTAAAAATATTTTAGATGTAAATATATTTTTTATTCGAAATACAAAAAAATTTCAAAAATCTTCTGTTTTAAGTCTTTTCTTTCTTTTCCTGTTTAGCCTCCGGTAATTACCTTTCAGATAATACTTCAGAGGATGAATGAGGGTGATATATGAATGTAAATGAAGTGTAATGTTGTATAGTCTCAGTTCGACCATTCATGAGATATGTGATTAATTGAAACCCAACCACCAAAGAACATCGGTATCCACGATTTAGTATTCAAATCTGTGTAAAAATAACAACTGACTTTACAAGGACTTGAACGCTGGAACTCTCAACTTCCAAATCAGCTAATTTGCAATGACAAGTTCACCACTAGACCAACTCGGTGGGTTACTGTTTTTAGTCTTTTTTTTTTTTTGTTTTCCGTAGGAGGAGGAAAAACCTCTGTCAGCCGCCGCCAGGCCCGTTCTGATGGCAAGTGCGGGGCTCTAACCCGCAAAAAAATCTTTCCCTCTAGTCACGCAGGAGACAGACTCAATCCACATGGTATGTACACAGCCCCTGCGCAACCACCCTGGCGCTCTTGTCACCGTATTAGAATAGCCAGAGCGACGTCACCAGGAGATCATCGGCGAACGACGACTTCGAGGAGCCCTCGCCTACCACCCCCTAACACTGGCCGCCCATAGCCATCCGGCATAGGTCTCGCCGCCTCACGTCAACTGCAGTCTTCCAGTGTGCCTGCCCCTTTCCTCCGCTGCCTTGTTTCTAATTATGGCTGACACCGCAGTCGTCACTGTCGTCCAAGCATCTCTATCACCCAACATCACACTAATTACATTATCCACGTTGACTGCGCCGTGGCTCATCATGGCAGCCCTAAAGTTTCTCACCTCTTACATGAGAATATTTATTCCTTGTAGAATGAGGAATGAGAATATTTATTCATGTTCTCAGTAAAGCACGTGCTGGTGTATCGCTACGATTTTTTTTTTTTTTTTTTTTGTCTTCAGTCATTTGACATATTCCAAACGTGTTTTACATATTCCAAACGTGGCCTGCCTACACAATTTTTTCCTTAATTAAGATATTTATCGCTACGATAAATGTCTTAATTCATGTGCTGATTATATAAAGTAGTATAAGGTACGTCGTTTAAGAGAAATAAAAAATATTTATAAAGTTATCAGAATAAATGTTTTTACAATGAAACGGTATTTACTTTAGAGATAACCTCTCGTACATATAAACTACTTGTAACAACTTTAGCTTCGTATAATGATGTCCGCTTTCGTTTCGGACTTTACCGCTTAAAATTATTTTCTAATAATTATATTTGATTTTTTTTAAGTCTACAAGCGATATGACTACATAATACAATGTCGTTAATTGATAATTTTTACAATTTCTTAACTGATAATTCTACTGTAAACACAAATGTACTGAAAAAAATTCATTGATTCTTGGACATTGAAATGGATATGAAACTATACCTTTAATAGAATTTGAACTTAAATCTTGCAATAGCACAAAAAATGTATTAACTGAAAAAGAAAATTTATTATATTTCTTTCATATTTGTAAAAAAATTGTTTATAGTAAAACGAGCTATTATTTTCGTGTTTTCACGTGGACTGGTATTTCTGCAGCCCGCTATTCTCCAGTTTATGGCTGATAATTATTCTTAAAAAAAATACGGGTATCAAAGGACTTGAATGAAAGAAAGAAAATTAAAAACAAAGAATTTATGTGTTTAGTATTAATATTTTTTTATTTATGAGATAAAATTACTATTTAAAAAAATTAATTAAAAACATATACAACGATTAATTTTTCTACCAAAGAATATTACTATTACACTTCTTCTTTTTTTTTTGAGTTAAAATATCAAATCATTCAGTTTTATTGTTATTTTTCTTACTAGTTTAAATATAGCAAAGAATTCACTCAAGTAGAAGAAAAAAGAACAAGCAAAATATTGTTTTAAATTTCAAACATACTTTTTAATATCAAATATTACAATAATGCAACCGTTTTAAAATTTAAATGTAAAAATATATTAAACTATGTATTAAACCTTTTATAAATTTTTAATTTTGTCGTACTAAAAGAAAAGAAGAAAGAAAGAAAGAGAAAGAAAGAAAGAAAGAAAGAAAGAGAGAGAGAGCGAGAGAAAAAGAGTGTGTGTGTGTTTCTCTTTCTCTCTCTCTCTCTCTGTGTGTGTGTGTGTGTGTGTGTGTGTGTAAAGTACTGTGGGGACATATTGTAATGTTTAACTTTCAAAACTCTGAAATACATTTATGAAAGTTAAAATTTCAATCCTCTGATCTGTGTACGTATACACTTTTATACGTAAATAATAATAAAAAAAAGGTAAATAAAGAATGGTACTAACATATATATCACTTCAACTAAATTTCCTTGTGTGTAATATTTTATTGAAATCATATTAAATGGTTGAATTAAATTTTATTTCTGTTTATTACAGAACAAAACATTTTTTAAAATCATTCGATTGATTTATTTTAATTAAAAATTGAATTTATTAGAGCATAAATATAAACATCTTGTATACATTTTTCTTTTGTAAAAAATTAACGAAAATACAGTCAATAAAAAATAATTTAAAAAAATATATATATAAAATGTATTATATTTGTCTCTTACTAAAATATACACAAATCATAAATTCTAAATAATATTGTAAATAACTTTTTATTATTTTTTATAGGATGGTCTCTGTTATCTCCCCTTATAACCACCTCAACCTCCATGACGAAATAGAAATAATTAGCAATCCTTAGTGTATTGCAGTTGCCTCACAGGGTGATAAAGGGAATCAAAAACAGATTAAATGTTAGAAAAAATTTAATAACAAACTAAAATTTGTTTTCTAAAATATAACTTCCAGAGTCAAAATGAGAAACTTCTCCAATATCTATAAATATTACAACCATTGTTATACTGTCAAAAAAATGTTATACTGTCAAAATACAGTCAAAAATAATGTTTTTTATTTCTTATGAAGACTTCACATCTTTATTATTAAAAATATAAATTTCCGGGTTTTCATTTACTTTATTAATTCTTACAATGCCTCTTTGTATTGATGATAAGGTAACGTTATGTGAATAAATGAAGAATCTGTTCCTTCTATTATTAATATAAGGCATTCTATAACCAATTCGAGAAATGTCAGAATCTATTCGACCGTGCATCACCTTGTAGATAAATAAAGCCTATTGTTCACACACCTTCTACTCTCAAAGGAAACAATACCCAATTGGATACATTCAACTTGATTAAACTGTAGCCTCTCACTAGTCAATTTAGACGCAAGTTGTAAAGAAACCTCAATCTTCTGAGTATTGTGTATTCTACTGCAGCTGGAAACTATATTATAATATTCCAGGACCGGTCTTACAATCGTCTGGTAAAGCTACAAGATGGTATTTGCACCCTGAAAGTGCCGGCTCACCCAAAATAGTAGATTAAGTAATATTCTATCAATGAAACAAGAATACTGGTTAAAAATCTTAGTAGATTAATAAACAGAGAGGTGTAAAATATTATTAAATACCAAATTAATATACCATTTTTCCCAATTAGGAAAACTAAATATACTAATTTAAGTGTTTAGATGAAAAAAAAAAATAGGACTGAGAATAACAGAAAATGGCTTTTAAGTAAGGTACAAAGAAACATTTGTATGATTAAGAAAATCTTCGGTTGATTCTAAAATTTTTTCAGAGAAAAAAACGTTAAAAAATCTGTTCTTCCTGTATTTATTACTGCTATTTACAGATTTATATACAAGCAATTACCATTTATGTTCTAAGATATGTTAATTTTTTTTTCATGTAGCGGATTTTGATCGGTAGAATAACATAATAAAATACCAATAATAATTCATTCATAAAAACGTTTTAAAATATTTATACATACTGGTCAATATACTGCAAAAAACATTCTGGTCGGCGTAATTAATTTCATTTAAAAAACTTATCCTCAGATCAATATCGTTTCAATAAAAAAAGTTACTTTTAATTTCAAATAAATCGGTTGGAAGATCTTTTAGTCGTCACGTAATTTATAGAAATAAAAACTAAAGAATAAGTGAAGTTCTTTCTTATACACTGAAATGTATTTATTCTGTAATATGAAAACATTTCTGCTGTTTCCACTCGAAAAGAAAGACGGATGAATAAATGGAAGATCTTTTAACCGAGTATGAAATCAATTTTACTAAGAAAGCAATTTAAAATTTCTGAAGTTCTGAAGACGGGACTTGAAACGGTCAACAAAATTATGGGATTGAACAAACAGTTACAGAAAAATAAAAGCAGAGGTTCATAATGTGAAATATTTTTACGACTCAAATGAATGTATTAGCGGTAAAATTTTTCCGCTAATACAAAACATAGAAACCTTAAAATATCAGTTATCTGTTTATTAATAATAATTTAGCAGAGCTAAGAAAAGATATTGAACCGGGCGATGATAACGCGGAAGCTTCTTTCGCCCAGGAAAAAAGTATAAAAATAATAGTAACAAATAATTATAACTAAATAAACTATATTATATATTAAAACAAAAAAAGTTATGAACTGAGATTAACTGAAAAAGGGTGGAACATTTTTCTAGAATCGTCCACAACTGTAATGAAATTAAAGTTAAGTTAGAATTTCGAGTAACTGTGAGCCTGAACACCCTCAACCTTAATATTTTTCAAATTGAAGTATCTTGAAAAATATAATTAATAAAAATACAATTTTCAAAAGTTAGAAGAATGAAATTAACTCATTATTCTTCCTCATAATCTGTAATGGCAGTAGCGTTATTATCAACTGTTTTGGGTAAATGTATTAGTACCCGTTTCCGGATGTATGAAATTGTATTTGCGGTTCATCGCCAAATGTTGGTAGTTCTCGTGTTGCAAACAATTATATGTCTTCCAGCAATCGCTAACAATTATTGTATCGGGAAGAATATACTTTTGTATGATAGACAATAAGGTGGCATGTGTGATAGCTGGTGCAGCTAACTCTACAAGGTATTATATTGTTAAAACTGATTTGGGAAAAAAGATCTGAAACAGTAATTTGAATTTACAGGAGTACAAAAAAAGAATATCGGTTATACGGGACCCCTACAGAAATCTAATTGTATGCGTATATAAAAATAAAATCACCTATACGTATAACTTATTACGTGTAATTTTTATTTTTAACGTTAATCAAACGAGGTTAGCGAGCGAAGGGAACGTAGGTTATGTTTGATTAGATTATGTTGATTCCGTGTAATGGACGTATCGCTAACTATATCAATAATTAGCGTTCATCTAATTAGCGTTAAATATACAATATATATATATGCCAGTAGACGGCAGCTTCATTGTATCCTGACTATATGATGGAGTTGCCCAACGCTACTGCCATTAGAGATTCTGAGGAAGTATACTAAGGTAATTTCACTCTTCCGACTTTTGAAACTTGTATTTTTATTAATTATATAACATATTTTTCAACATACTTCAATTTGAAAAAGATTAAGGTAAAAGATTACTTGCAAAATTAAAAAAAAAAAACAAAAAAAAAACAGTGAATTGTTTGAATTAGTATTATTAATGTCTTTTATTTTATTAATTAAATAAACCTTTTTAAATAAAATAAACTATGCTCGAGCCCGTGAAAAGTAATTATCATAAATCTGAATTTTACTGGATTCAGGTAATTAATCTCTAAACTTTTATGAATAACATTTGGTGAATGTATAAGAGTATGATAATCGTGTATGATAATAATTTGAATTTAATTAACTACTAGAACTTCACGTACCAAGATTATTGGTAATCAAACGAAATATTTTGTTGTATATTAAAAGGGATAATGCCACTAAGTTTTTTCGTAAGAAAGAAAAAATCATTACAACCGGAAAAAAGATAAAACAATTACAAGAACCGCTGAAAATATCTCAAGAATTTAAAACAGAATACTAACTATTCCAACTGAAATATGAGTTAGAATTAAAGGTCACAGAAACTTTAAAAACTAAAAACCATAACATGAAACATCAACAAATAGTAGATAAATAGTTAAAATATAATCTTAGAAATGAGAATCGAATAATACTGGATATAATAAAATCGTTAAAAAACTTTCAGTAGCAAAAAAAGGTTATTTGAGTTAGCTAAAGAAACTAGTGATAAATAAGATAAGCTTATTCATTTAAGAGGACATAATTGCAACTGAATTAAAACTTAGGAGCTTCCAAAAATTAATTAAATTCTTTTTTTTTTTAATAAAGAAGACTCTTGCGATGTAAAAACGAAACTGGAAGAAAGTTATCACACTCATATTTCTAAAGTATGAATACGAAAATTTGTTTAAATCTCTATGAATTATTAACGAAGATAGAAGAATCAATAAAAATATTAAAAACGAGGTATGTGATTTGAAGTCTGTTATATTTAATAACTAAAAAAAGTTACAAAAATTAAAAAAATATCTGCAGCCGTCAAAAATTCAGGGGGACCTTTTCCACTATAGGACTGCACAGCTTAAACTTTTTCCAATAATAAAATAGGCGAGTTATGTATTTATTTTAAATATAATTTTTTTAATAATAAATTATATATAATTTGTATATTTAACGTTAACTAGATGAGGTTAACGAGCGAAGCGAGCTTAGATTATGTTTGATTTAGTTATTGATATACGAACTATTCATCGGTAAACGTAATCAATATAATCTAACCAAATATAACGTACGCTGGCTTCGCTAGCTCACCTCAACTAATTAGCAGCAATGATTTGTTTATTTAAATCATAAATTCAGTAATTACTGCTTATAGTCAAGTTGTTATTTTAATACCTGAAACAAGAGATAAATTATTAAAAATTAAAAAACACTACTGCAAAAAAACATTTCTGACAAACACTGGTCTTTAATATAGGATAATTACTAATATAGAATAATTAAAGAGCGTGCAAGTGTCAATTTTGTATGTAGTATAATTGTTTTTTTCAATATTTAAAAATTTTTTAAAACATATATACATGTTTATTTAATTATAAAAACAAATATTTAATTTTTACATGCACCCTAAATACATTTTTTGCAGACATATTGTAAAAGTATCCTATAATACCTACCAAAACAACGCATGAGGGGTACCCCGTTTGTTACCATTTGACGGTGATGTTTGGTCTTGCCTCGCACAAGGTTCTCGCATTACCTCACCACTCTAGCCTCACACAAAGTCCCCGCGGGAAGCCCGTTATTATTAAACAGAATTTTTTTAAATTTATTTAATTTTTTTTAATTTAACGTAAATTTAATTTTATTATTTTTGTAATATCATCATTCAATTGATTCGAATCATTCAGTTCAAATCTAGTTCACACAGCGGTAGAGGCTCACAGTTCATTAATTCAATTCATTAAAGTTTGTGCTTTAACCGGCAACTATTCAGTACTAAATATACATATACTCTTTCGTGACATTCTCTGTAACGTAAGGATTCTAACGCGTGGTCATACATCCAAATCGGTTCAGCCGTTGAGATGCTACGGTGGTAAAAAAATACACATTCTTAATACATTACGATCCTTTTTGGTCTGTCGTGTAAAAATGTTTAAGCAGTGCAGTTCTATAGTGGAAACGATTAATTTAGAGAATTTAAAGCAAATAAATAAATAATCTAAAAAATGGATTAGGTAATTTGCGTAAAGAAATCGCACATTTCATGATTACCAATGATTCATCTGATAGAGAAGAATTTGGGAAAGAAAGATTGATATTGTCTTAGCTCAATATAATAATAAAAAGGATAACGTCTACTTAAATGTAAAACCACAATTCCAAAAAAAAAAAAATTTCAGAATTTTGTTCCATAATGATGCAACAGTTTCAAATTTCATAACTAAAACAAAAATATTTTGTTAGAAAGAAGGGAATTTGCAAAAAAAATATATTTTAAAGGGAAATTTTGTTTTTTCAAGCCTACTATCTCCACGAGTTTACATTGTATTCTTACATTAAGGTTAAGTGGTTCCTCTTTGTTTCGTTATTTCGTTGAAAGTTCTTAATTGACAATTAGCTATTTGTTTGGATTCATTTCTCTAAGTAAATACCAGTATATTCTTTAAATGACGTATTTTGCTTCTAATTTTAATATAAACATTTACTAAAACATCAATTAGCTTACTGGAGTTAGGAGGTTTTTCTCTACTAATTATTTAGAATAACCTAGTAACAGAGAATGGTGTTAAGTGTTTTGACAAACAACATTTTTAAATGTTTTGCTTTCACTTTTTCTTTTAGAGTATTATTTTTTTAAATAATGCTCATTAGTAGGTAACTGATACTTCTAAGTCGAATTTGTTACATGGGAGTTTTTTTTTTCATTTTATTTTTTGTAGAGTTGTTTTGTAATGTTAATGTACCATGGAGTTACATGATTTGAGTGTGCTATCTACATATTAGTTTTACGGTTCCAGGAGTCAGTTTAAGCATGTTATAATGCTCAACTGATGCTTTGTTAACATTTTTCTGAATGGATAGAAAATTAGATAAAATATTCGACTTACTGGAAAAAGATTATAGAGAAAATTATTCACACAAAGAGAAGAACGTAATATCAAATAATAACTTAGTAAAATGCTTCCAGACAATTGTACACCTATTCCCAAATAAGACAAAAACGTTACGAGATTTAATTCTTTTACTAATGCTTCAGCTAACTTAAATTTAGTTAACGATACCTCTATCCTTAGTAAAATGAATCTGAATACTAATGTTAACCTAATAGGAAGTTAATATTGGAGGAGAGCTTCTCCAGTTTATCCAAACCATCCCTACAGCTACACACCGGCATAATATCCGGGGAGAGTATTGGATTCGGCATCCAAATTCCTAGGCGTTACTCGTACAAAAGAAAGGAAATTGGCAGTGCATAAATCAAAACCAGTCAATGGTCAGTTCGTATATTCGATTGAAATAGTATTTATTTGTAGAACTACGTTTCACTTTTTGTCTCTTTTTCCTTTCTAGGATTTCCCGATATACTCTGAAAACCTTGACCGGGTGTTCTAATTGATAGAGAGCACAAAAACCTGGAATGCTTCTGTTCTTTCTTTGACAGTCCAAGGTTCTATGGCTTTTAGCACATTTCACGTAGCGGAAGGGTCGCATACAGTTATTTTTAGTATAGCTCAACTGGTGGCAGGGCATAAATTGTAATAAAACTGGAGGTTTTCTTGGTGTTTCAAATGAAACACTGTGTTAGCGACATATTTCAGGTTAAAGATCTCTAATTTTTTTTTTTTTGGGGGGGGGGGTTTCGACGTTTACAAAGAACGTCGATTTTTTTATTACTTTGATTATTCTCTATGACGCGTATCCACTATACCTTTGACCTTATATCCATGCCCCTCTATTTATTCCTTTATCATCTCCACCGGGACATAGTGTAAGTTCCTGATAACCACTCGAATGGCTCTTTCGTCCTTTGCCGTGACCATATATTTAATCAACCCTTGCTCACACAGTAAGACTATAATCTGTTTTTACACCTTAATATCCTTTGAAACAATACGAAGTTGTTTGGCAGCGACTAGCCATACATTGTAATAGCCCTTTGTTACAACTGTTTCCACTAGTTCATAAAGACACAGAACATCAGTGATCACATATAGGATAATTAGCGGAGGTTTGACAGTTTTCGTCTGGCTCACATTAACACTGGTATCGTCCACCGGAAGATTGAAATTGTTATTCGACAAAGATAAATTATTAGAGGCATTGTTGGGAGTCTGTGGCAATTTAAATTTTTGAAATACAAGTACAATCTACCATGGAAGAGAACCTGTTTGGCAGTCCATAATTTCACTCTATCATTACCCGAGTCCTTGGCTAAATTCGGAGCAGTGACTCCTTTAATTAACTAATTGCGAGGTAGTTTTCTTGGATCCCTACTTGATGAAGCCGGTGACCCACTTTTTCAAGAGATTAGTAAACAACTCGCGCAAGACGAGCTCTCCCACCATCGTCATTTAGGTCAGCTGAGAGAGAGAGGTCAGCTGGTCTATGTTTACATTCCTTTATGGCTTATAGGTTAGCTCCATAAAGATTAAAAAGAGGCATTAAAACGTATAATTAAATATACCTTAAAAGAAAAATATTCCCTCTCTTTTAATCGCCGATATATCAACAATCTTGTACACATCTCTTTTTTTCACAAAATATCAAATTAATTACAGCACTCAAATAATTTATATTATAAAGTAACAGTTGATGGAAAATTTAAACTTTTAGAAGAAAATTTCTTTAAATTATTGAAAGAAAAAATAGTTTTACATCATTATTTTTAAAAATTATTTTTCCATTAGAATTGAAAACTTAATTTAAAAAAAAAAGGTCTTAATATAATTTTATTAAAAAATATTATGCTACCCCAAATAAAACTTTTGAATGAAAGAATCGTTTACCACAATTTTTCAGAATTTTAAAACTGAATATTTAAAAAAAAGTTCGTAAAATTTTGACTAATTTTTTTATTTAAATTTTATAAAAAGTATTATTGTAAAAATATAACCCCCTAAAAGGATCTAAGTTCTTATATTTATTTGTAGTAATTGTTTATCAATAAATAAAATGAATTTTATTTCTGTGCAACGGAAAAAAGTGATACGATATTTCTCTGTATAAAATAACAGTACTATGTCCGTAGTGACTTAGTATTGTTGGATATTGTTGGACTTCAGTATTTGTTGTATTGTATTGGATACCAACCGGTATCCAATATCAGTATTCAGATCCGTATAAAAGCAACCCCCAACGTTTACTAAAATTCGAACTAATCACATCTGTCAAAGCAATTTCTGATTATGCAACTTTATTATTACTTTCCAACTGAACTGCATGCAACAAACTGATACCTTTAGAGCGGAAGAAGTCAATATATATTCTCCAGTTTTTTTTTGTAAAATGTATCTTATTGTACTTCGGTAAATAGATTTAAATTATTTATTATTCACAAGTCGACTGATTGAATTAAACTCGTTCTATTCGTTGGAAAAAACTCGGTTCGAATATTTCGTAAATCTACATTAGAATGTCCAGCGCAATAATCAGGAAAATGTTTCTGGATTTTTGCTTTAACTCATTCCAACTACTCAGTCAATTACGGAAAACCACAATGGTCATCTACGGTTCTTTGTTTTCTCCAGTGGTTAAAAAGAAGTTACCTCTCTTCGTAAAGAATTTATACAAGGGTTAAATGACTTATCACTAAAACTGGGTTATTTTTCGAGTAAGATTAAAAATCATACCAACTAGTGGGCCTTATAAGCGACATTTTGGGCCGTTAAACCGGCGTGATTTTTACATGAATTATACCAATATGTTTGTATTTTTTTTTTTTTACAAAAATTCCTCAATTAAACGGCTGCCCCAGTGATTTTATTAACCGGAATTCACTGAATATATATATATATCTGTGTGTGTATATGTATATATATACATATATTTATATTTGGTACGTCTGGACCATGAGGAACCGGTCGTAAAGCGGATGGCAGATTTAGGTAGTATATATAATATATATATATATATATATATATATATATATATATATATATATATAATCAGTACTTTGATAAACAACGTTATTTTAAAAAGTCATATAAAAAAACTTATAGATAACCAGAAATCTGTTACTGGAATTTTTCTATAATGGGTGCTTAATTTAAATTTATTTTATCGTTTAGGGTATACCATGGAAAATTCACTGTTTTTTATTTCATTTGTTCTCAAGCCAATTATGCAAATTTTGTAAAAGATTTCATTTATTTTTTTAAATCATGGTTATTTTATGTCCTAATGGGTTAAAAATTTTCTTTTGAATAGCTTACATTCTTTTTATCTCAAAAAATTGAAATGAAGTACCATATCTTACTAAAGGTAGTTAAACAAAAAAAAAGATGACAACCTTTGTAGGACTTTGCCGACGTTTTAGAACTTTGTAAGTCCCTACAAGTGTGGGTTGTTTCTGAAGCATGGCTTACACAAACTTAATTTAAAATTTTTATCATTTTATTTAAATATAATATTTTTTCGTTTAATTCAATGATTCTAACTAAAGCGCTCGCGCATTCCGTATTTAATTCGCGCGGTTGTGGCGGTAGTAGCGGCACCGGTCCGCACAAACTAAACTATTGTAATTTCACACCTTAGAGCAAATTCTGCTTGTACGGTTGGGAGATTAGTGTAGCCTCGAGGCTTAACGCACCAAGTACCGCGTCAACCGAGACCAATTTGAACGATCATGTACGTCTGGACCGTGAGGAACCGGGCGTAAAGCGTATGGAAGATGTAGATAAACGATTTTTTTTTTATTCTTCAAATTGAAACCGTGAACATCAGTCGAACAAAAGTAAAAATCATTGGTGTGATTTCGTGGCTATCGCTACATCTTTGGCACTCCAAATCTGAATGCTTCTTGTTAACCCTTTGATCGCCATCAAAGTCATTCAACACATGTGTAGCAAACGTAGTCGGGTGACCAAGTTTTGTCTTGTTTTCTCATTTTCACTTCTAAATATGTAAGGTTCAGTTGTCAAACGAAACTTGTTATATTTATTTTTTGCCTTTCCAACATTAACTTACTACAAATGTAAGAGAAAGAATCTGCAGAATTTTTGCATCCTCTTGAAAACATTTTGTAAACGGAAAGTTTACTTTATGGCCTGAAAACATATTTTCCACCGACAAAACCGTGCTTGATCACGGAGTACGAGATTTACGGACGCTGATGGTTGAAACAGCGCTGATAGTAGTTACACGGTGCATGAGTGGCGCGGATAGCTGACAATAAACATTTTACATATTGTTAAGTCTTATCACAACCTGTCTACCAAGATCTCTCACTCTCTTATCATCAACACAAACCCCTCCTGCCAACCTCTTCAGACCACTCAATTGTTTAGTTATAAGAATGCATAGTATAAGCCAAAAAGTGAATTATTAAATTTATTTATTTAACAAAAATTTATGTCTATTTCATATCCCATTTTCGCAATTCTTCAACTTTTTATTTTTTTCGAAATTTGCGATTTGCGTAAAATCCTGACGTAATGGAAAAATGAAGGTTATTTTTCGATTCAGGGCTAAAAAATACAAAGGAATCAATTATCAAACGTTAAAAAAAAGATTCCACAACCCAAATTTTGCAGGCTTGTGATATTATTCGTTTATTTAATTCTACCGCTCACCTGTGACGTCACAACATAGTAGTGCTTTAGAAAATTATTTTTAGGATGGTGGTGCGATTTTGAAAAAAATTTTCTGATATTTTTATTTTTTAATCGTTAACAAATATGCCCATGAAAAATTTGAAATTAGGTGAAATCGCGAGATACTGATGTTAACCTTGCTCTACAGCCTCATCCCTGTGACTTTTAAGGTGAAAATTTAGTGATATCAATGACTCATATGTAGAAGTAATCTGACTAAGTTTGGTCAAAATCGGTACTGTAATTCTGAAGATTGGTGATTTAAGAAGGTGATTTAGAAGTCAACGCCGAACACACGTACATACAAAAATTAATATCCGAAAAATTTCCACCCTGTATTTTGGGTTCCATATATATCAAAATATCAAGATCCGGTGAAAACCGCATATGCCCAAATTAGTTCGATTACAATATTTTCCCTTCTAAATCAATAGCTCTGCTATAGCGCTAGACGGGAAAGTAAAAGCTTTAATTTACTTTTACAAAATTTTTAAAGGTGAATTTCTTAAATATTGTTCGTACAATGTCTATAAAATATTTTCGTATTTATTATTGCATGGAATACACTATTATTAAATAATGTAATTTCATTATCTGCAAGTAATTTTCATAAAATTATTGAACCATTTTTTTTTTTATATTGTAGATTAAAAATGCTGCTTTTTCGTAACAGTTAAAAGAATTTGACATTAATACAATTATATTTGTGTTGAATAAAATAATCCTATTTTTAAAAACTTAGTTGAATGGTCTTAAATTATTTTTAAAGAGTCATATTTTTTAATTTTAAAACATCTTAATGTTATTAGTTTTGATTTTAATAATATTGATCGTTTGGACTTCGTATTTTCGTATTGGTGTAATAGAACAAGTGTATACCATAATATATTATATTCAACTTAGTCAATGCACGTAAACAAACTACGCAAACGAGATGAAAAGCAACAAATTAAGACCGATTCATGTAACAAGAAGCTTTTCCTAGTTATACTATTACTGTATTATTTAATAATTATATTTAATCCTAAATATTTTAAATAATTAATTAATTAATTCAAACTGCTTTACAAGTTAAAAATTTGATCAACTTCTCTCTGTAGTTTAATTCATAAAATTAATTCCATAATTATCTGGAGATAATTATGGAATTAATTATCTTCTTATACGTGTTTATTATTTTTTAATTTATTTGTAATCATTCATTTGACTATACTAAGCATACAATATCACGAATAAAAATGACGAAGGATTAGTAACCAACGTTCCGTTTTCTAAAACACAGTACTTAATAATCCTAACCTAAAAACTAATAAAAGAAAAGTCTAACGGACAAACTGAAAAGTATACTAATAAAACGTTTATAAATCTTTCCATTTCATAAATAAACAAATTAAAAATTACAATGGACATGAACAAATTAGCAATATATCAATATTAAGTACCAACTGTGCGTACCTATATACTACTAAAATTTATATATAAATCGTAATTTTAACATAAAAATTATTAAGTATTTAATTACAGCATAACACTTTTTTACACCCATTTTTATTATCGTGATTTATATTATCTTATGTACAAAGCCGAACGTCTGTCTGTGTTTTGTTTGTTTTCGCATCATGGGTGAACCAACTGACCGATTCCAAATTTACACAATACATTCGTATTATCCAAGGAGTTATTTCAGCCATAGTCCTCTTTTGGGTGAATTTCTGGTTTAAAAATATTTATTAAAGAAAAAAAGATTTATCATTTTACGTCATTAGTATTTCTGTCACCATGGCAGCAGAAATAAGTTATGAATTTTTCGTTGGGAAAGGTGTGTGTACTTCATTTACCTTTTATTACTATTCTGTCTTTTGTAATTTTGTTTCTTTTTCAGGTATATATAAAGCCGGGATATTTTAATGGTTATTATTTATATTCTCTTAACCATGAATGTAACGATTACTGCGGAAGTCCAGGGGGCGGATCCCTCTGGATAGATGGGAATGGAAACCGAATAGAGCTATACGGAAATGACGACCGAAGCGAATCATTGGATGCGGTCATGGGAAGATGGGTCGGCTCCGAGATTCTCCTAAGCCCCGGGGTCCAGGGGATGGAGCCTCGACTGGCTAGTATATGTCTTTTTTTTTTTTTATTGACAATTACCGAGGTCTGAAACGTGATGGTTCTTTAAACGGTAGATATCTTGGCTATTATCTAGAAGATTCATTGCTAAGGTATTTTTATGTGACATCAGTTTCTCTTGATAACTAAGACTTTTTTTATTTTTTTGTTTAGTCTCTGGAACCACTGTAAGGTATTAAATTCACATTCAGAGGATGAATGAGGATGCTAGTATGAATGAGAATAAAGTGTATGTAGTCTTGTACAATTTCAGGTTGACCGTTCCTGACATGTGTAGTTAATTGAAACCCAACCAACAAAGGACACCGGTTCCACGATCTAGTATTCAAATCCGTGTAAAAGTTACTACGTTTACTTTACTTGTAAAGGCAGTTGCCTTTACTAGGATTTGAACCTTAGAACTCTCAATTTCGAAATCAGTTGATTTGCGATGACAAGTTCACCACTAGACCAACCCGGTGGGTTGATAACCATGACTAGATCTCCCGAATTTATTTTAATTTTATTTTTTTAATTTATTTTTACGATTGGATTCATTAGAAATTCACATACTCCAATATTCCTCAGGATTTTTGTAGAATCTCAACAGAATTTCTGTATTATATTCGTTAGTTGTCTCCCAGATCTGTATTACGTGTACTCGTACTGGCTTCAATATCGCTTTACAAATCAAAAGTGTCCTGAAAATGTATAAAAGTGAAATCTTCGAATTTACCGACTTTTTTTAAGAGGGAATATTTAGTTTTATTAGAATATAAAAATGTAATTTACGTAAAAGAATCCATACTTAAATCAATAATGATACCAACATTGTATACAGAGTGATTCACGAAGAATGTAACAAATTTTTAGGACCTGTTCTACTGATGAAAATAAAGAATTTCATATAAACGTAGAAACGCTTTATTAACGAGGGTTGGTTGGGGAAAGATTTTGCCCTGATTTCTTCGCCTTACGTAAAATTAAGCAAAACTATAATTCTTTTGACTCAAATTAAGGGGTAAATTTAGTCGTTAATTAATTAATTAATAAAGTTCTGGGACCTGTTTTTTTCGATATTTCTGATCAGATTTCTTATATAACCACTAAATATTTTCTTTAATTTGTGTCCCAAGAATTACAGTCTTGCTTAGTTTTACCGATGGCGCAAAAATCAGGGCAAAATCTTTCGCCAGCCGACACTCCCTAATGAAGCGTTTCTGATCCTATGATTATATGAAGTTTATTCTTTACTTTTAACAGTAGATGTTCTAAAAGTTTGTTTCATTCATCGGGAATAATTTTGTAGAAAATATAATTAATAATTCGTATTGTATATTTTTTTAGATCATAAATTATAATTTATATTTTCTATAAACTAGAAAAACAAATTTTTATCTTTCTATTTGTAATTCTAAGTTTTTGCAATATCAGAAAATTATTAATTATTATGTGAATACATTTTAATATTTATTACGAATATGTTTATTTTCACAATTTAAATAATCGCTTTTAAATAAACTTTTAGCCCTAAGGCTAATTTTCATTATTTCAAACAAAATCAGTTCTAAATCAAATAATGATACCTTAAAAGATACCTTAAGTAAATAAGTTAATAATTGGCATATAATGCACAAAAACGTGTTAGTAAATGTCACTGTTTTTTTCGTTTTCGCTATAATCAACACTATTTGGTAACAGTATTGAAGTACTAATTATTATTCTAAATTCTTCTTTGTCTTTGCTGTTTTTTATTCTCATCGGCAAAAGGTCTCTTTTACAAATGTAATTTTAAGTTTGAAATTACTTTTGTTTGAAAGTAAGAATGTAAAGGAATAATTTAAAAGTTTTATTTCTGTACTTAAAATATGCTCACTTTTATAAATTATTCTATAAAATTTTTCTTTACATCCAATTTTTTTTCTTATGGTTTTAGAATTTATAAAAGTTATATTGTGATCTAAATCGGGCGAAAACCAATCTACCCGTATTTTTGAACGCATATGTTTTATAATTGTAATTATTTTTTAATATGTTTTTTCTTTCATTCGGAGGTCACGGGTTCGAATCCCGGACAGGCATGCATGTTTCATTCGTGACGAAATTTCCTATGCACAAGCTTATGTGGTGAAATCAAGCAAAAAAAAAAAAAAAAAAAAAAAATATATATATATATATATATATATATAGACATACTATTATACAGGAAAGGGTTTTTGTTTGTTCGAGATATAAACAAAAAAACGACCCGATATATGTGTATGTGTAGTAGTGGAGATTTGCCAGTTGAAGCAGAAACTTTAATGAATTGTGAATTGTGAGTGTCTATCACTGTGTGAGCTGGGTTTGTACTGATTGAGTATGAACATCTAAAAATCAGTTTCTACATTTTTTGAGTCCCATTCCTAGCTTCAAGGATTAAAATTTATTTTTGATTTTTTTTTTTAATTCTGTTACTTTTTTAAGTTCTCTTTAACAAATGAAGAAATTAACCTGATTTTTGGTGAGTGTATTCTTCATGTGAATAGACCAATTTCTAGATTTTTGAAATTCGATTTTGAAAGGTGATGAAGAAAGGTAAAAAAAAATTTTGAATAATGATTGTAAATTTTCTCAATCCTGGCTATAGTAAACGAAATAATCTGTAGATTTGGCTTTTAAATACTCTTCAGATAAATATTTAACCACCATTTTCGGGTTGCTTTTAATTCCGATTTTTTTACGGGTGCGAAGGTATACGGCGCTATGGCTCAACCACAACCAACACAGCCACTGCCACCGTAACTGTATGTGTGACTGGCTGCACCTGCCTCCGGTTACTTGACTAATAAACATATAATTAAAAAAATTGACCGCTACTGGAAACGCAAATATCCATATAGCGCGGGGAAAAAAAGACTGGCAAAGAAATTAGATTACTCTACACTTTTTACAATATTTTAAAGTAGGCTAATAATTTCAAATGAATCGGCAAAGCTGTAGAAAGACTAGTAAAATTACCATTCAGATAATAGTCCTAATCATAGATAAATATTTATTTATTATAATTACTATAATTATCTGTAAGGTACTTCTAAATTACTTATACAAAAGTAATCTTTAATAATGAAAAAAGTAAATAACTTACATAATTGTTTGATACATCACTGAATACAATGTATCTTCAAGTTTCATTCCGGCTTAATACCATTAGTTCCCGACGTTCTCACTAGGTGGCACGCCGAGTCATATACCGGTGCAGAGCTTGGTTTTACGAATCCGATTTGGCTAATATCGTTCGGAGACAGTTCATGACTAAATATCGCAAGCAACCAACTCAAAAGCATTCCGTTATCGCATGGTACAGTCATATCACTGAAACAGGATGTGTATCACTATGACGCTAGGGTCAGGGTATACCTTCATCTTCTGAAGTGGCAGTCGATCAAGTGCGGCAGATATTCATTTGTAGTCCAGGAGAATCAATGGGATGCGCCAGCACAGAATTGAATATTCCTAGGGTTACAGCATGAAGGATATTGCGTAATCGACTTTCATCTATATCCTTTTAAATAACAACTGATAAAAGCTTTGAATAAAGACGATAAAGAAAAACGAACTGAGTTTTGTACAAACATGTAAATAAAGTTGAGACTGAAGATAATTATCTCAATAAAATCATGTTCACTGTCGAAGCAACCGTCCATACCAACGGTAAGGTGAATCGATATAATGTTCAGATATGGGGTGAGAGGAATCCACGTCGCACAATCAGATTTCGCTTAAGGTAAAAACCAAAACGGTTTTTTGTGTTGTAAGCTGTCACAAAATTTACGGTTCTTTCTTTTTTGCCAAGTAAACTGTAACTGGCATATCGTACGTGAACATTATCTAATGCCACAATTAAGACAAGATATGGGCACAAAATTCATTTTCCAGCAAGATGGCGCGCCCTCACATTATCATGGTGCAGTTGCCGCGTGTTTCAATAGCAAAGTGGCGACTTGGACTGGACGTGATGGAACAATTTCCATCCTTCACGATCGATCGCCTGTTTTAATTCCAATGGACTTCTGTTTATGGGGTTGGGTTAATGACAGAGTGTTTGTTCTTCCGCTTCCAAATATTTTGACGAGCTGCGGCGCTGGATAACACAAATAGTTGTCGCCGTAGATCAAGACATACGAGTACTTTATAGGATTTGACAGAAAACTGATTACGGATGCGACATCTGCTATGTTACAATGGGTAACCATATTTAACATTTTTAAATAAAACTTGAAGATTTACATTTCTGTAAGTTATTTACTTTTTTAACTGTTGAAGGTTAATTTTGTATAACTAATTTGAAAATACCTATTTTTATTTTAAATACCCAGTTTCTTGTTACAAAAAAAAACAAACATACATCTGTAGATGCTGAATCCCGCACAGAAAACAATTACTAAAAAATAATGTAGAATAAAAGTGTGCCCTAGCAGACGTGAGCGAATAACTATTTAATTTGTTTATTAAGGAAAGATTTTTAGTTTTCGCCAATAGCGGTTATATTTTTGATCGCATGTAAAAATAAACAGCACCAATAGATAGCTAAGGAAACTTTGCTTACGGGTAAAAACGGGTACGTTTTTCTACAAGGAAAACTAAGGGCGCTACCGAATTTTACAATAATCACCAAAATTACGGTTAGTAGAGAGAAGCTAGGAAACTGGGTTTCCAAGTCTGTTTGTATACTCTAGTCTAAATGAATAAGTTAATAATTTATCCTTAATTTTGGTCTTAGAAAAAAGTGTTCGGGAGGTTTTTCGGAAGGGAAAATTGTTTCCTAATGGTTGTACTTATTTTATTTATTTTTAATCCTATGAAAATATAAGACGAAAAACTAAATATTTTTTTTCAAAAACGACGTTTTTTTTCTACAAACAGCAAAACATTTGCAAAATCAATCTAACCTAAGGTTAAATATTGGTAAATAACGTATTTTTACGTAAATCTACGAAGTTACATAAAAACATCTGTTTTCATTAACTTTTTATAACAATTTGTTTATAGCATCATTTTTATGTGTTTAGGAAATACACTTAATATTTACTTATGATGAAAATTCATCATGAATTTTCTCCCACTATAAATATATAAAATGAAATATAAATGGACT
Source organism: Lycorma delicatula (assembly GCF_047948215.1). Classification (NCBI taxonomy): domain Eukaryota; kingdom Metazoa; phylum Arthropoda; class Insecta; order Hemiptera; family Fulgoridae; genus Lycorma; species Lycorma delicatula. Next base: position 81,432,140 of record NC_134463.1, read on the forward strand.
AATTTTAGAATAAATTAACCTTGCTCGTGTAATAATTATAAATGTAATCTAACCAAACTTAATCAATGCTCGCTTCGCTCGCTAACTTTGACTTGCGAGCGAATCTTATGGGTTATACACCACTTGCAATTTATTTTCTTAATACCGAAATTATAAATATTATCTAACCAAACTAAACCAACGCTCGCTTCTAGCGATCGAAGCGACCGTAGGTTAAGTTTGGTTAGATTATATTTGTAATTATTAGATGAGCAAAATTAATTTGCTCTTAAATTAGTCCATTTATATTTCATTTTATTTAATTATAGTAGTGGTCGTAAAACCCGTGAGACCTAAAAATTTTTATCTTTTCAATTTATGGAGGTGAAACGTTTTTCTATTATTTATTACTAAAGGAACATTACCAGTTTTGACAACAGCTGTTAGGACAGAAATAGTTATCAAATTTTATTACAGACTAGCTGACCCGGCAATGCTCCGCTACTGCTAGATTTGCATGTATATATATATATAGATTAAACGAACACAAATTAAAGTTTGATAAAACATTACGGAACATCACAAAATCTAACCTTTCCTTTTTTCCATCTACCAATATTCATCCCTCTCTCTCTTCGCTCTTTCCCTTATTACTTTTTCCCGTCTTCCCTTTTTCGCAAAAGCTTTTCTTCTCACGTAACTAATATATATTCTGAATATGAGCCAAATCGGACCATAAATACAATTTTTCGAAATATCTCGACCCCAGCGCTACCTAGCGGGTCCAAACTAATTCAGAAACCTTCGCATTCGTGCTCGCAACAACTCAACCAAAGTTTCATCGCAATCGGATGAACGGTTTAGGAAGGCATAAGAGACATACAGACAGACAAACATTCATTTTTATATATAAAGATGAGTGTTATTGTGATGGTGATATGTGTGGTTTGATATACAAAGAAATACTAAATTTAATAATTATATTAATATATTAGGTACAAACAGCTAGTAACCATGGCAGTAACAAAATAACATTTATAAAAAAACCATTTTGATATTATAAATAAAGAGGAAACGAAGTCGGGATTGACCAGTCGACTAGTAGATTTACCACGGGGCTTGAAAGAAAAGCACCTGTAGCAAGAAACACTTGTAGCCGTCACGCGGTTAAACTCACGTTCCGGGAAAGTCCTACTACTTTGGGGCGTTTCTGATGCACGAATTACACACACAACTTAATTTAAAATTTATCATTTTATTTAAAATTAATATTTTTCGTTTCTTTAATTCATTGAATCTTACTAAAGCCCGCATTCTTATTGTATTTAATTCGTGCGGGTGTGGCGGTATTAGCGGTGATGGCCAGAACTATCGAAACTAATGTAATTTTATAAGTTACATAGAACAAATTTCGCTTGTACGGTCGCGAGGCTGGTGTAGCCGCGAGGTTTACCAGGTACCGAGTCAACCAGGCGATCGAGTTTGAGACCCAGCCAGACCGAGTTACGTTTTATATATTATTCATTTATTTAATTCTACGGTTCACCTGCGACGTCACAACATAACAGACGACTATAACAGCATTTTCTGAGATGGGAGGGCGATTTTGCAAATTTTTTTTACAAATTTTATGTTTTAATTGTAAACAAATGTGTCTAAGAAAAATTAAAAATTAAGAAAAAAATTAGGCCAAATCTCGAGATACTGAGGGTGACCTTTCTGTACAGTCTCACCCCCTTGACTTTTCTGTTGAAAATTTAATGGCATCAATGCCCTATGTATCTAAGTTTGTTCAAAATCAGTCCATTTGTTCTGGAAATATAAGGTGATTTAGAGGCCAACACCGAACACACGTACGAACATTAACATCCGGAAAATTTCATTCGGTTTTTTGGGTTCTTTAGGTGTCAAAACGTCAAGATCCGTTGAAAATCGCATATACCCAATTTTTTTCCTTTTTCCGGGAATCACCGTCAGGTATTACTTCAGAGGATGAATGAGGGCGATATATATGAGTGTAAATGAAGTGTAGTCTTGTACAGCTTCAGGTCGACCATTTCTGAGATGTGTGGTTAATTGAAACCCAACCACCAAAGAACACCGGTATCCACGATCTTGTATTCAAATCCGTATAAAAGTAACTGTCTTTACTAGCACTTGAACGTTGGAACTCTCGACTACACCCAAATTAGAAATTACAGTAATTTCCCTTCTAGAGCTATAGCTCTGCTATAGCGCTCTCTAAATTGGAAAGGATTGATGGATATCTATTATCCATTATGATGGATATCTGGACTATTACTTTTACAAAAAGTTTTGTTGAATTAATTCACTTACCGAGAAGCTTGTGCGTGGGTACTTGGAAATGCAACTTTGTAGGGTATAAGAAATGTCATGCCTGACCGGGATTCAACCCCGGTACCCCCGTATTAAAGGCCGAGACGCTACCAGAATAGTGGGTATTTTTTCTCCAATTATAAAAACTTTAATCTTTTTAAAAGTTAACTCAAACCAGAAATTGCTTACCTTATTTAATGAAAAATTATTTTGTAATTATATCTAGGTTAAAAACAAATTATTATTTTTTAAATATAATGCTCTTTAGACCTAATACTTTAAGAAGTTCTTCTTTTTAGTAGACTTATACTGTGCTAATTCTGTCGCTGTTGATGATTTAAGTTATTTAAAAATCAGAACACGTAAATTTTATAAAATGTAAACACATTTTTCAAATATTCCAACATGAGAATATATTAAAGGTTATTTATCACAATATACATATTTTACATTTTATTTTTATATTTTATATGAAAAAGATTTACCTATCTGCAAGTAGCTACTATAATGTTTTATTTTGAAATAAACTACTATTCGGATGTAAAATAATAATTTCCTAAATATTTACGATTTAATTAAATCTGAAATTAAATTATGTTTTTTATAATAGACTATGTACTTTTCAATTTCAATTTCCAGCATATTTTCATTCTGTTATACACAAGAGATAGAAAATATATTTGGATGGAATGTTTATTTGTTTTTCTGTGTTTGTTTATTTATCTGTAAGCTGCAGATAAACAGTAAAATATTACTAATTTTTATGAAATATTGTAAACCAATCTATTTCAAGCATTTAATATAAATGATTTAACGAATATAATTTTTGTGGATAGTAAGTGTTATTTCATTTATTTTGAAAAATAAAAATCTTTGAAATTTATCAGTTAGGATTAAAAATATTATTTTTTATTCCATATAGTAGATATGCCCATTAGGCTGGTCTAATGGTTAACGCGTCGTCGCAAATCAGTTGTTTAAAAGCTGATTTTCGAGGTCTGAGGTTTGTATCCTAGCAAAAGTTAGTTGATTTTATACGGATTTGAATAATAAACAGTGAATACCGTTGTACTTTGGTAGTTAGGGTTCAATTAACCGTACGTCTCAGGTATGGTCGGCTTGAGTCTGTACAAGATTACACCTCATTTACGTGTCATATGTATCATTCTCATCTCCTTGTGTTGGGGGGGGGGGGGGAGGGGGTTGCTTATTTTTCACTAGTTGAGTAGATTGCAACGTACACGTTAGGAAAACAAATAGTAGAAAAATTAGTTATAATTTTTTTAATTAAACATTTTTAAGAGGTACTATGTCTATATGAATTACCCAAATAGTGTAATATGTGTCTGGTAAATAAATTTCTAACTTAATTTACTGAATACAAAGAATATTTTTAACATTTTAACATTTAACTGTAAGTAGAATTAAGAAACTTACATCTTTTAATTTTGGAATCATCTGTTTGTAATTTTACGTCGGAAATCTTATTCTCACATTCAAGCAAGACTAAATGAATTTTTAATTCTTTATTTAATATTTACAACCTTGTATCTAGTTTTTATGGTTGTCCAATTATTTCGATGAACTATTTTAAATCTTGTAGAGGAATTCCTGTGATGGTTACAGAGTAAATTTCTTTTAAATTATAATGGAATTTACAAAAACTTTGAATATTCTAAATAAATGTAATCGAGGATTTTTTAAATTTTATTATTATTATTATTAATATACAGTGATTCATGAAGAGTGTAACAAACTTTCAGGACTACTAAAGATTCTCTACTGAAGAGAATAAAAAAGGAAATTTGTATAACTAGCGAAAGATTTCATCCTGATTCGATGCCTTTGGTAAAATTAAACCGGAATATAATTCTTGCGATCCAAATTAAAGGGTAAATTTATTGATTTTATATGAAATCTGACCAGAAAATAAAAAATAAAAATAAAATAGCTTTTAGGATAATATTTTTGATAGTTTTCGAGAAATCTGGAGCAAAAGACAAAATACTGAGGTCGAATAAACACATTATTTTATGTTTGACATAAAATAACTTTGATAAATGGTACAATTCAGCTGACCGGTCAAGTATGGTCAAAGTCCCGTGTGTAAAATAAATCGAGTAACGAAGTGGATTACTTGGTCGATTCCATTTTTTTCTGTAGAGATTCTTTTTAATACGACACATATTGTTTTTTTTTTATCCTACAACGAATTCTACAGCATGAATTTAGTAAGATAAGAAACACAATATTAAAGTAAGTTGCAATAAAAATTGTTCATCACATCTCTTTCGTAGAGATTTAGTATATAAATGGTTTGCGAAAAATATTAGCTCAACATAAATATATTTAGGCATCCTTGCTCCTAAATAATATTTTTTATAAAAAAAAAGAATAATCACTAATTTTGAAAATAAATTCAAAGACAAATTTCTGTTCTGATAAACGTGGTTGTATGCATGAACAGTGTTCAGTGAAAATATTAAAAACTCCTTTCGCCACGCCGGAAGTTGGAGGTAAATTTCACCAGTGCTAAGTAGGAGATAAAAAAGATTACCACATTAAAGATAAGAAAAACTTCAAATTTACTCAATACGACAGTGGTTGCATATGAAAAATGTTTTTCATGTTTAGCATATTACAAGCCCCATCTTCTTACAATTCCAGAAATATTTTGATCATCCCTTGCTGTAAGGATTGGTCATATCAAAAATTGTTTCAGACAAAGGTTTTACGTAAGGTTTAGAGGACTAACGACCACTTTAAACCGATTTGATACTGTGCCTATTAAGGGAGGTATGATTTTTTTGTCTTCAAAACCCCATTTTTTCAACCCCCTGGGCCAATGGTTGGTGATATCAAAAAGCTTTACTTACTTAAGTTTTAGGTCCTTATACAAAGAATAGTAGGAACTTAAACAATTCGATATTTTACTTAATAAGAAATTTATAGCAATATCTTGTTTTTTCGAAATAGCCCCCCCCAAATTTCCACCCCCATTGTCCGATTTTGGCCGTTACGAACTCGACCGAGATTTTGAGACGAGTTATTTTTAAGGAACAATTTGAAAGTGATTGATTGGCGCAAAATTACGACAGTTTTCTTTTCCACAAGGAAGTGAAGTGCAAACGCGTAAATAGAACTTTAAAGGAACAATTTTTTAACGCGTAAATAGAACTTTAAAGGAACAAGTAGTTAATTTTTGTATAATCTTAAATAAAATGTTTAAGAAGTTTTATATAAAATATTTCATGAAAAAACAAATCTTGTACAATATCCAGGCATATTTTATTTTGAGTTTTTATACTATCTCTGAATTCAAATAATTTTTCAAAGTAGCATAATTTATTACAGGGTCTGTATGCCACAGGTATGCCAAAACTTTAATATAGAATATATGTGAATAAACCCAGATATGAAACAGTATGTAAAGTACAATTTATTTCGATGATTTAGGAGTCATTAATATGTCAGTTTGTGAAGTGTGGGTCTGTGGGATTTGAAACGCGAAGATATGTGGAAATTTTCCGGAAGTCGAATCATGGTACCCATTACAATAGGTAGCTTTCTTATGAAATTATGAAATCTACCTAATAAATAATTAAATGTGTTTGACGGGATGCGTTTTGATTTTTTCTTACTATTTATTATTATTATTTATTTGAATTATTAACATGAATATTTTTAACAATTTTAAATTTATTTTGAATTCTGGTGAAAATAATTTGTCAGTAATTCTGGAAAAAATATTATCCTGCAAATAATTGTAGCTACCTAGATTTTAGCTAATTGTCAATGTTTATTTTTCCAAAATTTTTCACAGCAGTTTTTTAACGCGTAAATAGAACTTTAAAGGAACAAGTAGTTAATTTTTGTATAATCTTAAATAAAATGTTTAAGAAGTTTTATATAAAATATTTCATGAAAAAACAAATCTTGTACAATATCCAGGCATATTTTATTTTGAGTTTTTATACTATCTCTGAATTCAAATAATTTTTCAAAGTAGCATAATTTATTACAGGGTCTGTATGCCACAGGTATGCCAAAACTTTAATATAGAATATATGTGAATAAACCCAGATATGAAACAGTATGTAAAGTACAATTTATTTCGATGATTTAGGAGTCATTAATATGTCAGTTTTGATACAGGTTATTAATCCCACAATTGTTGTACTTTCTACTATATTTAACTTTTTGAAAAGATAATTTTACTGAGCTGATTATTAAATTAATTTATTTAAAATAAAAGTAGTATTATGCTCAAAACGTACTAAAAAAAAAAAAAATAATCGGTTAAAATAACGATAAAGAAATACAAGCTGATGTAAATAAATATATAAAATAAATGAAATGGTATAGTCCATTCAGGCTAGGCTAGAAAAATATTTATTTTCGAACATAATCATGTATTTATAAATTTCAAAGAAAATAAAGTAATTAATTTTAAAAATGTAATTTTTATCTTTTGAAGATTTTTATTTAATTAATGAAAATAATAATAGTAAAATAAAGAGAAAGTTTCCTACTTCTGTTAGCTTAAAAGAAAAGAAAGAAACGTTATTGGGTTTCCCCCACCACCAAGATTCTTTACACAAAAGAAAATGTGATTTACTTCTGAAAGAAAACCGACCAGATGAATATCTGTTTTACTTTTTCAATTTTTTTTTTATTAAAGAAATACTACGAGTGAGTTATGGGATGTCTTATACTACAAGTACAAACTAAACCGCAATACAATCACTAACTGTTATGTATGTATATTTATTCAATTTCTTTTTTACGATTTTCAAACTTTTCTTCTTATATCACACATTGAAACATTCAAACCTATATACAAACACAATGTAAAAAATATAGATCAAAATTTTTCCATTTCATTTAATCAGAATTGAAAAAACCGGATGATTTATTCATATCGATTTGGTAAAATACACTTTTTCTTTTCAAATTATCAGTTTAAAATAAATCAATTATAAAATACATTTGTAAATTTATTTTCTATACTAAATTGTTTAAATTGAAATATTAATCATAAAAAATTCGTTACGAAATATATTAATAATTTATTGCGATTTCCATGGAGGAGTGATATGTTCTCTTCATTTCATCCGGAAAGTAATGGATTCGAATCGAGTAAGATTTGAAATTTTCTTTAAAATAATAGTAATAGTAAATTTACTTAAGCCTGTAATTATTAAAAAAAAATAAAAATACATAAAATACTAATCACATTTAAAGAAAAATTACTTAAGTTTTATGATATAGGAATTGAATAATCTGGTTCATCTCCATTCGTACTTCGAGAAATATTTTAATAATATTAGAACTTAAAATAGAAATAGAGATTCTTAATTCAAACTGTTTACCTTGTCTGTCTTTACATAACCACTGAACCGATTAAAAAATGTTTGGACAGTTATAAAATTTTTAGAGATATGGATTCAAATTTTATTCGATAAACACTTCATTAATTAAGCTTATTGCCCAACAATTAAAAGGAAACAGTGAATACAGAGAAAACTATGAGATCCAGAGGTCTCCCTTACCAATAGATCAATTTTTTGTGAATCCATGCACCCTCAGCCTAGAATGAGTATAGTCAATCTTACATCGTAAGATTGACTAGTCTTATAAGTAATGTTTGGTTAGATTGTGAAGAAGAGATTATGGATAAGAAAAACAGTTGATTGGTAAGAAAGTAGTACAGTTTTCTTCTCGGGTAATCATATTAGATACAAAAATTTAATTCAAAGAAAGGCGGAAGGACAACTTCAGATAGCAAGCATCCATTCCACCTTAGTTCTTCGGAAAATCGATAACCAACACGTTACTAATCAAGGACACTACATTAAATGCTGCAAAATCTGGTTTTCTTACAGAACTTAAAATGGTTTTAGAAATATAGATTTCCTTAACAACCACGTTTATCGCCAAAAAATGTGTGGAATGTGTGTACAACATAAATCGTTTTGTCAGATTCCCCTTGGCTTGTTTATAAACTAGGAATAATTAAAGCAAATAAATAAATCTCAATTAAAAAAATAAAAAGACTTTTCTAAGAATAAAATGTTTGCTGGTGGTAAATATTACGTTTGATTCGGTTTAAATAAAACTGCTTGTTCTTTAAAATTCATCTTTAATTTTTAATTTTTGCGTATTTTAAATTATTAGCGATGTCATCATTTGTAGATAAAAAAGAATTCTTTATGTTCTTCCTAAAATTGAACTATCTTAAAAAATACAATTTATAAAAAAAAATTGTTTTTCGGATTTATGACTATTAGATGATTAAGAACCCTTCTTGTGTGACCTATACTATGGCGGGTATGTATTTTTTTACGCATGTTTGAGTGTATATTTACCCACAAATAAGTTATTTCTGAAAAAATTCTGTTACGTTTTTATTTTTAACGTAATAATATTTTCCATTCAGTATTAAGTCTCTGCAACCAAAATTTCTAAAATGACAGCCAGGAATGTAAAACATTTGAAATTGAAAAGTAAATTTAAAAACTAAGATAATTTTTAAATAATTCTTTATAAGTACTAAATATATGAAAAAAAAAAAAAATTATGCAGTATATAATAATTAGTATATATTAAATCATTAGTGATTTTTAAAATAAAACTTAAAGAATTGGCCTTCATTCATTTCTGAGAATTAATATTTAAAAAATAAAAATAATATCTTATCAGTTACAAAAATTATCATAATAAACATTTATTATGATATACTACTACTTAAATAATCTGATGTTTGCTCCACATGACTATACACATTTTTTTAAAATGAAAAGTACATAAAATTAATTTTATTTCATTAATAACATCTGATAATATTTATTTATTTTTCTTTTTATTGTTATTATTGAAATACTATTTATTGTAAACATTTATTACAATCAGAGGTTAATAATTATTAATAAATTAATATATTTAAATAAATAAAAAAGTTTAAAAAAAAATTAAATGAAGTCTTGATTCGAACCGATGTGCATACCCCTTGTTAAATTTCAAATATTTAATTAATTAAAGTTCTATTTGGCTATTACTGTGGATCCAATGAAGATTCTCGTATGTACCGCATATGGATATATCGTTGAAAAGGTCTCAATGAGAACTTATTACTGCAGTTAAGAAAAAGTCCAAAATCCAAATTTTTTGGACACTTTTCATCCAGTCGATTGCAATTGAAAGGGGATGTGCACAACCAGATGTTACAACCGTCCTAAATCCAAAATATCAAAATGATTATATAAAAAAATACTATAAGCTTAACCCTTTTTACTTCCCTTGTTCGAAGTAAAAGAAGTATTATGATCGCGAAAAATTTCGGTTTTCAGATATCAATGAAATATCCATTCTGACCATCCCTTAAACCATTTTGATTAGTTTCTGCGTGACGTCTGTATGTACGTATGTATCTCGCGTAACTCAAAAAGGATTAGCCATAGGATGTTGAAATTTTGGATTCAGAAATGTAACTTAATAAGCGTGCAAGGAAGTTCTTTGGTGTCCACATCAGATTTTTTCATAAACTAGATAAATCGTTATCTGTTTTTAAGCATGAATTAAAAAAAAAAAATTTTAAATTAATTAAAAATTTAGTAGCCGACCTCCGTGGTGAGTAGGTAACGTCTTGGCATTTGTGCGGAGGTTCCGTGTTCGAATACCGGTCAGGCATGGCATAATTTAGTACCCTACCAAATTACAACGGGCTAACGACCATAGTTATTTAATAACTTTCTGTTATTATTTTGTTAAAAATTGTAATTTAAAAAAAATAAAAGTAGTTTCGGATGATCTATAGTTATCTATTTTAACTCTCTAACAGGAACTTGTAATCTTATATATATATATATATATATATATATACCATTCAACCAATTGTGGTGAAACTTTGGTGAGTTGTGCGCACACACCCATGGTTGGAAGCATGCCAGGGAATGTTTCTGAATTGGACCCGCTGAGGGGGTGCTGAGGTCGAAGTATTTCGAAAAATTGTATTTATGGTCTGATTTTGCTTATATTCAGAATATGTGTTATTTAGATAGAAAGAAATACTTCTAAAATAATGGACCCGCTAGATGGAACTGGGGTTAAGATATTTGGAAAAGCTGCATTTACGGCCCGATTTGGCTCATACTCAGAATATATATTAGTTACATGAAAAGAAAATTTTTTGCAAAAGTGATATCCGCTAGGTGGCGCCGGTGTTGAGATATTTACGAAACAAACAAATATAAAAACAGACTCTCTTTTTCTATGCATATAAAAGGCAATGATCATGTGTGTGTCCGCTGTAAATTAAAAAACTACTAGACTGATTTACGCGAAGGGAAAAAAAGGAATGGGGAAAGGGAAGTTCCGTAATGTTCAGTTTTTTAATGTTTTATCAATTTCTCAATTGTGTTCATTTAATCTATATATATATATATATATATATATGTATATTATATATATATATATATATATATATATATATATATTATCAAATCTTGCAGTAATTTTATATTCATACAAACATTTTATATTCATACAAACCTAGCAGACTCGGCATTGCCGAGTCTGCTAGGTTTGTATGAATATATGTGACTTCTTTTGAAGTAGTATTTTTGCTTTTTGAATTTTTCTAAAAAAAAAAATTGTCGCTTCTTTAATCATATTATAGTCCTCATAAAATAAAAATATTTAAAAAAAAAACATTTTCTCAACATACCTGAAAACTATTTTCAATTGATTAAAATATACCCAATATTTATATTTTAAAAAAGATGTAACAATTTAATTTTAATACACACACACACACACATATATATATATATGTGTGAATTTTAATAAAAATTATATCAATTTTGTTAGAAATGCTTTGAAAATAAAAAAAACTACATGTAAAAATGTTATTAAACTTTAGCATTTGACTTCATCGGATATGCATTGTATTTTTTATCAGTAGTACATTATGCATTTGTACGGTGTATGGGATACCGTTTTTGTATTTGATGATAAAATAAAGTTATTTAAAAATAAAAGTTAAATCTTGAAGTAGTTTAATGCTAATCTCATGTAACGGTTAACTCAGTCCCAAATCACGTAACAGCTGATTTTCGAAGTCGAAGGTTCTGACGTTCGAAATTTACATGTCATATATTTATTCCTCAACTTATTGGGCCGTGGGAAGGGTTGATTATTATTCACTAGTTGAACAGATTACAACGTACACTTTACAAAAAAAAATTAATACGGATTTTGAAGAAAAAGAAATAATGACAATTTAAAAATATTTAAAAATTTTATTTTTGTATCTCCTTATTTAAAAAATATCGCAAGATATTTTTGATTTTGTATTTTTATATTTGTTTGTCGTTGAATTTGTATGGGATCAAGGTAGATAAATATATTTTATTTATTACATCGGAAAGTTCACTATTTGCTGTGGATAAAGGAAAAATGAACTGAACATTTTGAACAAAAAATTTTATTCTTGCACATTTTTATCATCGAATTATAAGCTTATTACGCTAAATTACAACCCATCTTTATAATAGTAATCAAAATAATTTGTTTCTCAGCACATTTTAAATTTAGAGATTTTTATTTAAACGTATTGTTTTTATAACACATAGTAAGTCCTATTTAATAAATAAAAATAAAATGATTAAAAGGAAACTAAAGAACCTTAACGTTATAAAATTTATTATAGGAAGGATGTACAATACTGTTTGATAAAACTGATATCAAGAGTATAATTTATTTTCCACTAATAAAAAACAAACAAAAAAAAACACAAAACATTATTTTTTTATATAAGAACACTATCAGTAAATTTAAGTATTTTTTCCCTTCTGGGATTAAATTATTTCCAGTACGCTGGAAAATTACGTAGGGTATGCTGTCAATATTATATGTAGTTGGAAAATGTAAAAAAACGTATAGCGAATAAAGTTTTTATAAATTATTGATTATTAAATTTATAATCAATTTTATTCCACAATCATCGATGAAGTACACCATCGAGGATTATACAAAAGTATAAAATTATATGGTCTTTGAACGATAACATTGTCACTTACAGCAACCTAATTCTTAACGTTGCAGTGTTACATTGCCTCAAGGGTAACGCAATCGTTTTCGGTCTAAAGTGAATATCCGTAATAAAGTATATAATAATAATATTATAAAATAAAAATACATAAAAACATATAGAAATTTATTTTTCATCTATTTAATTTTTTTTTAAATATATTTTGAACAGTAATTGACTTCTAAAAATGAATGCATTAACATAATTAGATTAAACCCCACCTTTTTTTTATATACACATAAGATATATAAATCACTAAAGGAGATCAAATTATACAATCTCTTTTTTAAATATTCTTTTCATCTCTATTTTAGGTGCGGACTAAACATACCAAACAGATCAAAGATAATAAAAAAATTGGATACAACACGCAGAATATGTTATAAATTATTTATGACATATTGTTTGAAACTTAAATAAAGTTTCCCAATAATTTTTTTCTACTCTAACCCTTTTGGGTCTATATGAAAGCAGGATCAAAGTTTTTGGATCAAAGCCGGGTAGAAAATTGGATTCTGCTTCGAGAATAATGCATTATGTAAGAGCGTAAGATTTTAATCTTTAAATTTCAGTGGTGCGCTCTAATTTTTAAAGATATTTCCTTATTTTTGGTTAAACTGAAGGACAATAGGAAAAAATAATGGAAAAATTAGATACAGAGGAGATTATGTATTATGCGTATTTCTATAATAGTAAAGTGTAAAAGAAAATCTGTAGGAAAATTTTCAGGAAAACCATATATATTTAACGTGGAACTTACTTGGTACACCTTATTTTCTATCAATCATATTGCGAGAAAGTAAGTGGTGGAAACAATTTCGCTAATAATGTGGTGTTATAAAATATGGAAAAATAAAATGCAAATTAAAAGAGAAAAGTCAATTCCAGACCTCAAAAAATATAAACACAATTTTATAAACATATTTTATGTATTACATTTCCCTTCTTCCGAGAATATAATAATTTTGTGCTTAATGAGGTTAACAACAGGATTACCTTGATAAGGATTTGAGAAAGTGGGTGGTTATGGATTATAAGAATCAGAGTAGCATCGTTAGTCTGATGTCATGATCAATGCGTCCGATTGGTATAAGAAATTTAAGTATCGTTCGTAATACGCGTCTGTAAATGTGCAAGACTACACAACATCGGTCTGTTTAAAAAGCTGTATTTGGCGTAATGCAAATAAATATTATATAAAAATTAATGTTGTTGTTTGTCGTGCATACGTTTTACTATATCATCACCCGATTGTGATGAAATTTTGGTGAATTGTGCGCACGCCCGCGAAGGTTTTTGAATTAGTTTGGACCCTCTAGGTGGCGCTGGAATCAAGGTATTTCGGAAAATTGTATTTATGGTCCGATTTGGCTCATATTCAGAATATGTGTTACTTACATGGAAACAAATAAAAGAAATTACCTCTGCAAAAAATGGACCACTAGATGGCGTTGGGGTTGAGATATTTGAAAAAAATTATATTTATGGTCCGATTTGGCTCTCATTCAGAATATATATATATATATATATATATATATATTAGTTACTTGAAAAAAATATTTTTGCGAAAAATTGAAAAAGGAAAGTAGGCAGAAAGGGAAAAGGGAGAAATGGAAGAAAGGAAAAAGGGGAAGGTTAAATTTTGTGAAGTTCCGTTATGTTCAGTTTTTTAATATTTTATCAAACTATCATTTGTGTTCATTTAATCTATATATATATATATATATATATATATATACACTCAAATCTAGCAATGGCGAAGGGTCAGCTAGTATTATTATATATATAACTACGCCTTACTTACCCGCTTCTAGTAGTTATAACAAGCGTAATTAGATTAACAGGAGATGTGTTAATTCTTTGTTTGCTTTATCATCTCCTAATGAAACCAAATACATATTACATATTAATTTTAAGTAATAAATTATTTTAATTATGTAGATAAAGTTTTCTTTTTTACATTTAATGTTCTCTGTATTGAATGTTAGTTGAAAAATGTAGACAAACAAAAAAAAAATATATACTTTTTGGTATATTGGATCTTTTAATGCAATAGAAGCGTAATGTCATTTTTTTACCAAATTTTCGAGGCAAAGCACGGTATTATTATCGATCGCATTGTGGTAGGCTGGAGGGGGTTGAAAATGAAATTTCTTTACGTATTAATGCATGAGAAGTATGAAGATACTATTCACTTAAATTGTGGTTTTCTTTGTATATTTATAAATACAAAGTATCTCACGAAGATCTCACGAAGAAACTTTCTAGATATGTTCTTAAAATAATGAAAAAAGTTCATATAAACATAAATCTAGAAACGAGACCTATATCTCAAGTTATGACTAGGAAAAGATTTCAACTTACGACTAGCGAAAAATTTCACCCGGATTTCGGCTCTTCTAATAAAAAGAAGCTTTAATGTAATTTTTGGAACCAAAATTAAGTAAACTAAATTTGAGTTGGTAAATAAGATTTAATAGGTACCAAAACTGTAACTAGTAGTTGATATGATATCCGACGTAAAACATAAAATTCAGTGTCGAAAACAATTTCTGTTTCGGGTTTGTAGTACAATCAATAGCTTTGGTAAATGACTAATAAATGTGAAAAATTTAATAAGAAAATTTGTAGAGAATTTAATTATAAGAAAATTTATGTAAAATACAGCCAATAAAGAGGAAATAAAAACTTATAAAAATTGATTTTTTGTTGAAGCAAAACACACGAAAAATATTCAGAAAACCGTATTATTCTTTCAATATCTAAACATTCTTTTTAAAGCATTCTTTTTCTAAGCATTTTATTAAACATTTTTCGGTGTATCAGCATTTACAAATGAAAGCGTCATTTCGAACGTGTTAGTTTTCTGTTGACGCCAAGTAAATAATCGTGTTAACGTAAAAACCTAAATTGAAATGTATGTTACTTCAGAAATATTTTTAAAAAAAATTATTGCACAGGTTGGCAACAGCTGTTCAACAATGAAAATTGTGTATTTCGTTTGAATCTGTTGTCATAAATTATCAAAAGGAAATGTAGTGTTATCATATCACAGTATAAAA
Organism: Lycorma delicatula; assembly: GCF_047948215.1. NCBI lineage: Eukaryota > Metazoa > Arthropoda > Insecta > Hemiptera > Fulgoridae > Lycorma > Lycorma delicatula. The sequence goes on from NC_134463.1 coordinate 81,447,608, forward strand.
ATGTTGATTCAATTTTCTATCAAGGAATATGCCGATATAATCTTTGTTTATGGATTTTGTAATGGAAATTCGACGTAAATGTCACAAGAGATTTCCTGGAAGGTGGATTCCAAATACGAAAACCTTTTCTTCGGTGTGTCAGCGTTTGTAAACGAAAGGGTTATTTCCAACGTGTTTACTTTCTGATGAACGCCAAGTAAATCATCGTGCTATTGATGAACATCGTGTGATTCAACATATTCAGTGCAGCCCAGGCACTTGTACAAGGAAATTTCATGCCACACTGGTTTGTCAAAAAACTATGTTTGGCGCATCCTAAGGAAAGAAATCTTTATACTTTCCGGCTGCAGAAGGTTCAAAATTTTCGAGGAACAGATTACCCCTAGCGATAAAACTTCTGTTCTTAGTTTTAAGACAACTCTGAAAAGGTAAATTCACTTTTATTTATTGATGAAAGCACATTTACGAGAAACAGAGTCTGCAATGGAATTTAAAAAATCCCTTTCTGCACGTCGGAGGTAGAATTCACCGGTGTTAAGTGTTACAAAAATTTCCACCTTAAGGTTAAGAAAAACTTTAAATTTACTCAAGAAGACAATGGTTGCATGTGACAAAAGTTACGCGTGTTTAGCATACGACCAAGCCCCATCTTCTTACAATTCCAGCAACATTTTGGTCGTCACATACCGAAAGGGTTGGTCATATCAAAAATTGTTTCAGACAAAAGTTTTAGGTAATGTTTAGAGGATTAATGACCACTTTAAACCGATTCGATACTGTTCCTATCAAAGGAGGTATGATTTTTGTTGTCTTCAAAGCCTCGTTTTCTCAACTTCCTGGGCCAATGGTTGGTGATACAAAAACACTTTACTTACATAAGTTTAGGCCTTAATCAAAAAAATTAGTAGGAACTTTAAACGAATTATATATTTTATTTAATAAGAAAGTTATAGCGTTATTTTTTTTTCGAAAAATGCCCTCCCCATTTCCACCCCCATGGTCCGATTTTGGTGGTTATCGAACTCGACCGAGATTTTGGGACGAGTTATTTTTAAGGAACGATTTGAAAGTGATTGAAGCAAAATTCGGGAGTAATCATGTCTGCAAGGAAATGAAATATATACATATGTAAACTTTTGAGCTGACAGTGATTTTGGGATATGAGGGATATGAAACGCGAAGATATGTCAAAATTTTCCGGATGTCGAATCATGATAGACTTTAAAATAGCTAGCTTTCTTATGAAATCTACCTAAAATAGTCATTATGTCCAGATCTACGTTTATATGAAATTTTTTCATTACTTTCACTAGTAGAACATGTCCTAAAGGTTTCACCGTCTCTTCTTGGGACATTCTGTATATATATATATATATATATATATATATATATATATATATGCCTATGTATTTTATGAAGATTGGTTGAGTCGTTCTTGAGTTACTCTCAATTTAAGATTGAAAAAATTAAGCGAGGCAAGTTGGAAGCGTGGATCGTTATGATGCTACAAATTGTAACGTTGACGTTTCATTACCTGCGGTGTCTATTATTAGAAATATTGCTATTTTTATTTATTTTTTATTGTAATGCGCTTTTGATGTATAACTATTTTTTTATGGATTAAAGGTTTTTTTTTGTAAAATTTTAAATTAGAATGAGTTGATGCTTTTTTAAAAGGAAACAAAATAAAATAATCAAAAGTCGGTCTTCTTGCACACAGAACTGCGCAATAATCTTTTTGGGGGGGGGGGGGGACCGACAGTTATAACGATAATAAAACATTTCAAACTACAATGAATGTTTTCGAAATGCTTTGCATTTGTTTTAATAAAAAAAAACACAAAAACAAATGTATATATGTAATACAAGATAGATTTTCAAGAATAAAATTTTCATAATATTTTATACTTCCGCTAAGATTTTCATGATAATTGAGTTGGGTATTGTTTCCTGCCATTTTATCATTGTCACCCTACCATTCGTAGTTGACGCGTTTTGGAGTACCTCCATTCTCAAAAGTACTTTTAGCATTGAGAATAGTAAAAGTTATTGTATTTCATAATAATTAAATATTTTATTACAACTGTTTTTAATTATGATAAATCAGTTGGCCAAATGTAAGCATCTTCGCCAGTCATCTATTTTAAAATACTACAGAATCCTCCTTTAAATTCAATTTAAATGAATTTAAATGCTCGTATTACTGGGTGTTCTTTCAGTTGTCGAGATTCAGTTATTAGTGGAGTACTGAAAGGTCTATCTGAGACATTAAGACTTATTATTTAACTGTAATTGAGTTTATATGATGACGAGGTATTTTATCCTAAAAATAAAACAAATAAATATAAATATTAAAAAAATTCTACGTTTTATTCATTCAGTTTTTACTCCTTTCTTGTTATATTTATTTATCAGATTTTTTTATTTTTCATTTATAGTTGTATCTGTCTCTTTATACTCTTTTAATTTACTTCTTCCAATATATTTATATTTATTTTTCTTTCTACTTTTTTATACCCCCATTGTAACCAGCTAATGGTGTTGGATAATACACTTAAGATGTCTACTTGTATCATACAAGAAACACACACACATACACTCACACATTCTCTGTCTCTCTCCCTCTCCCTCTACCTCTTAATAATACTTTCCTCTTGTTCATACATTTCACTTCAATTATTGTTTTTAAAAGGGTGTTATTTGATTACTTCTTTTCAAATTAAAACTGAAATTTTTCTTCAATCTTTCTAACGTTTAATTTTATATTATATTTTATTTCTTTTATCTGTTTTTTCTTTTGTTAATATTTTCTTCTATATTATACTTTATGAATAAATTAATACTGTAATTATACTTTTTTTTGTTTGTATTTTTATAATGGTGTAGATTACTTGTTATTTAAGGTCGTTATTTACCAAGATCTAACAACAAAAATAATCAGCCAATCAATTTCTTCTCCAACTATTTTTCCTTATCTTATTTTTTTACTATTTCTCCTTCAAATATCTTCATTCATTCCATATTTCATTGAACTTTGGTCTTTTTCTAAAATCTCTTCCCATTATTTCACTTCAAAACTTTATTTTATTTCACCGTCCTTTTTCCAATCATTCGCTTGAAATCTAAACAATCATTCTACTCAGTATTTTCTTCCATGTTTTTTATTCCATTTTTTTTTTTTTGTTATATTTGTAATATAAAATTTATTCTTTTATTCCCTTTTTTAACCTCATTTTCCCTTCTTAGATCATACCGATTTGTTTCAGGATCTTATCTGATCAAATTCTTTGCCATTTTTTACTTTCTTCTCTCATTTATTATGAGCATTATGTACCGAATAATATATTAAGCTATTTAAATTATTTTTCCTTATGTATTTATTATTATTATTTTGTATTTTTTTAATTTTAACGTCATCAACTGCTGTGTCTATTAGCTCCTTTACACATAAAAAAAAGAAAAGTTTCTTTCCCTCTCTTTGATCAAAACACCAGTGATATAGTCCGTAGATTATTCTTGTCATAATAGAACATCCAGAAATAGACTTATCAAGGTGTATTACAAAACCCCAAAAGAAACACAACATGACGAGGATGTAAAGTGCCCTTGCCACATTATTATTATTATTATTACGATTACTATTAAAGGTAGTCACTTGAATTGAATATTCATTTTACTATTTTAATTTGGTCGTTGTGTTCAGTAAATGGTATTGTGTTAGGTCTGATTAATATAACCCTGAAAAGAATCAAATTCCAAATTATAATATTGGTCCTAAAATCTATTGCAAAAACTGTCTGTATAAAATTGCAAAATAACAAGTAAACATAATGTTTATATGCTTATGCTTAAAAGAAAAATTTACTGAGGGATCAAACTGAAAATATCTGAATTGAAAGAAAATTGCTTTTTCACTTTTTTCATTTTAGTGGATTTCTCTTGTAAAGAATAAAGCGATGCTTATATTCATATTGTTTCAAGATATTTTATTACTTATTGATCTTTGGAAATAAAATATTTTTTTTTATTTTTGTTTTTTTATAGAACATATAGAAAATATATGGAATGTTTTGTATTATTTACAGGATTTTGAAAGTATTTGCATTTTCTTTCGTTAGGATAAGATATTTACTTTGTTTTAGTTGTGTAGGAAGTTTGTGTACGTTAGCTTATGAAAGATAACAGGAAAAATTCTACGGATGTTTTTGATTTAAGGAAGTAGAAAGATAAAATGTAAATATTTTAAATAAATATATGTAAAATGAAAAGTACGGGATGATTTACTGAAAAAATTGAATTTTCTCCTTTAAACATACGTAAGCTCTTCATCCCTGTATAGTACCTCTGACTTATTATTTATATATTGTGCATTTATTCCTTGGAGTGTGTGTGTGTGTGTGTGTATGTGTGAGTGAGAGAGCACGCGCGTGTTTATATACGCCACATTAGTACTTCTGTCATTTTGATTTTTATTTAAATAAGAAAGAAGTAAATTCAATTAAGCTATCAATAGAAAAAAAAAATTGATATTTTTAAAATTATACGGTTATTAAATTATGTATTTAATAATTTTTAGTATATATTTTATTTTCTATATTGTAAATTTATTTTATTTGTATTTTGAATTATACGTCGCCAATTTAATACGTTGATGCTATGGAAAATACAAATAAATCTAAACTATTTATATTTGTAGGGAGTGGGGAAAAAAGGATTAAGAATGAAAAATAATTCTTCAGGGAAAATAAATTGAAATTATGTGTGATTACAAGTTTCTTCGGCTAAGGCTATCGTTACAGATTTCATTTAAAATATATTTAATTGAAAAAGTGATTAAAGCTAGTTGGATCTTAATGTGGCTTGGCATGATTTTATTACAGATTAGCCGGTCGGGGATCGCTTGATCATTTAACGAGGGACGAGTCCCCTGAACCCACATTACCCGCATCGCTTGTCATTCTCGTCTAGCCAGACACCCACAGTGTTCGTTACCCTCATGGTTGTAAGAATAATACTGAATAAGGCTTTATAGATGCCTGAAAAGGAAACCAAATTACAAAATATAGAATAGTGGTCAACTATGGTAACTTAAGTATATGGATCTTTGACGAGGAAGACTTTACGATTTATTTCGTTGCCATAGTGACAGAAATATAATAATGAACTAAAGCGATTAATTTTTTTTTCTTTCATGAATATCTTTAATCGACAAATTTACCCCCAATGGGGTTAGAGCCTCGATCTATTACTTAAAACTTTCTCTTGGATAACACAAATGAATCCTGCAAATTTGAAAACAATCGGTTGATTGGTTCTAGCGTGATGCTAAAACAAACAAACAAACAAACAGACAAATTTTCCGCTTTATATAAAATAATAAATAGTAAATAATAAAAGTAAAAAATACAAGATTTTTTTTTGAAATGGTGTCTCATGTTAGGTGCGGAGATTTGGAAAAATTCTTAAAATTCTCCAATAGCTGTTCTTTTTTACATTTCAGCTTGTGTTTTTATTTGGAAACTGGTTTAATATCATTTTACATATAAATTCTCAACCTGCATCATATATCGATAAGATAATACACAGTTACCTGTTGATCCACAAAAGATTTACTTTTTATATCATAGCAAATAGATTACCATAGTTTAAAGAAATAATTAGCATGTTAAACAGTTTAAAAATTTGGAAAAAATCTTCCTAAGTAGTATTCACGATTAGAGAAATCTATTTGGATAATAGTTAAAAAATTAGATGAAAATTTTACAGTAGAATTTATATCAGAAATCGATAACTCAGTTATTTATATTCATTACTGCGAGGGAATTCAGGTTTAGTTTGGATACAATGAAAAATTATCTGTATATTGATTTGCCTTTTTTCTAATATAAGATGTTTAGTGAACATTATAAATAATTTTCTTAAGCTGAACTATTTAATATATAAAAGTAACTGTTCTGACTTGTCCCCCATTTGCAGCAGTGGTTAGAAGGAAACAATACGCGATTTTCTTGTAGTATCTTAATCTTGCTGATGTTAGATCGAGATGAAGGAGTATATTATTTTCATGTGGAAATATGAAACTGTAATAAAGAAGGATTATCAGATTACAAAAATAAAAGTTGAAAGAAATCGGCTGTAGTCCAACATTTCCTGCAATATTGCATCTATTCATGAAATACTAACTTTATTAAATTGAAGTGACTGGATTTCATCGATTAATTTTACCAAGAATATTTTACTTATTAAGAAAAGAATCTATAAATCCAAATTTTGCTAATTTCAAGTTTAACTTAATCTTTGCCGACCTCCGTGGCGCGAGTGTTAGTGTCTCGGCCTTTCATCCGGAGGTCCCGGGTTCGAATCCCGGTCAGGCATGGCATTTTAACACGCTACTTGTCATTCACCTCATCCTCATAAGCAATACCTAACGGTTGTCCCGTAGGTTAAAAAACAAAAAAAATAAAAACTTAAACTAAAGTTTAATCAATTGTAAGTTTAGTGTACTCCTAATAGCATATTTACTTTAATGAGTTAATTATTTGGTTCAGTTTGTAATGTAGTTATCACAAAATGTAATTGAATTAATTTTAGCAGTGGTCTAAACGGCGACGTGCTTTTTCATAGCAGAATTATCTTAAACATTTATTTAAATTTTTCAGAATCTATTTTCTAAATTAGGTCTTATATTATTGTAAGTTTTTCAATTTTCTTGTTCAATATACTTAGATGGATTCCTATATTCTTTGGATATTGATGGTTCATGAATTATTTGAGTATCAAAATGACTTCCGGCTAAATATCACTGCACTTTAACAATCCAATATGAACAGCAGTAAGCTTGTTTGTTGTTTGATGCTATTCTCTATTTCTTGTCTTAATCTTTTAATTTCAACATAATTATTGCATCTAACGCCTTCAGTTTATTTGTTTTATCTGTATTATACGATGTACTACAACCCTTATCTTCCTTAGCAATGTTTACCTTTTACACATCCCTCATTTACGAGATTAATTAAACCTGAATACAACCTACTTTTCTATTTCAACCCGTTACAAGGTTCTGCCAGAAATCTCTCGTCTCGTATTCCTCTTTTTAGCATTTTATTAATCCCTTTAAATTCCAACATCATCCTGCAACACCTCATATTTTCAAAAGCCTCTATTCTTTTTCTTTTTGTTTTTCACCTACGATTTGGTGCTACAATGTGTTACACTCCATACAAATATTCTTTAAAAAATATTTTTATTTCTTAAATTTAAATTTAAGATTTGTTTATTGTAAGCAGATTTCTTTTTTTTTTTTTATAATATTCCTTTGAGAAATATGCTTTTTTGATTTGTATTTTATTTTGTTCATCTGTTATTATATTATTCTCTTAACAGCAAAACTCTCGTAGCATTTATTATATATGTTCATTTATCTTAATATTTTTAATTTCTCATCTTTCACTTATCTTTTAAATTTCAGTATCTTATTTTTAGTTTTATCTACTTTCAAACAGAATTTCTTTCCCAGCTATAAATCATTTACAGCATTCAGCATTTCTTCTAACTCATTTTTTCCCTGCTAAAGAAAAAACGCTATCTGTGAATCTTAACATCCTTGGCTAAAAACTCTGTTCTTAAATTTGTCTTTCAGTTCGTTTCTTATATATATATATGTATATATATATATATATGTATATATATATATATATATATATATATATATATATATATATATAAACAATGGCAATAGGCTATATTCTTATCTCATCTTTATTTTATTGAATCATTACTTGCCTTTAATTATTTTCTACTTATTCTTTTAAAGGTTATAAATAAATTTTCTTCCTTTCCAATGTCTAAATCCAATATTAAAATTTTAAAAATTTTGTTTCGTTCGTTATTATCAAGTGGTTTTTACACATTTATAAATGCCATAAAGTATGTTCTTTCTAGTACCAAATCAGTATTCTTCTAGCTTACATTCTATCACATATTCTAGTCCCCTGTAAATTACCACAGGAAATATTTTGATTAATGAGATGTTAGAATGACTGCTATTGAGGTAGTTCTGGCATATACATGCCTCACTTTCTTTGGTGTGATAAAAATTACGGATGTATTTCAGTTAGTAAATAATTTTCCAGTCTCAAAAACTGTAAATATTTATTTACAAAATATATTCAGTCCTGATTCTCGTAAACAAGACACTAATTTCTATGCTGAGAACTGTTTACCTTTGTTAGCTTCACTCTTTTATTATTGGTTGACGCGTTTCGGAATAACTTCATCGTGAAAACTTATTTTACTGCAAGTTGACAATAAGTTTTACATGCACTTGAGTTTTAATGTATTTTAAATTTTAAGTGTACTTGAGTACAATAAGTTTTGACATTGGAATGGTTCCGAAATGCGTCAATATATAATGAATTAATGAAGCTAAAAAAGAAAAAACAATACTCAACATAGAAATAATATTGTTCTTATCAGAAAATATAAGAAGTAATTATTATTTTAATAACAACAAAGACAAAAATTTATTTATTTAAATAGTTTATTGATATTTTGAAGGTATTTCATCTGTACCCATTGTTTTGCTTCTACTTAAGTCTTTTAGAACTCTATTAAATTACTAATACCGTCTACAATTTCGTTTTCCTGATCCAAAACCTCATCTGATAATATTTTCCCTCTACCTTGTTAGTTCTTTAATATCTGATAATGATAATGACAAATAAAAAATATTTTCAAATTATCTGCACGGCCACAAACTTTTTCGATAAATAATCATTCAACGATGTAATAATTTATTATGAAACCAGTAGTAGTTATTATGGGAATTTTCTTTTTGAAATAAAAACAAAATACTCATTGAAATTTGTAAATTTCCTATGTCTAATATATGAAGGTCATTTAAAAATTAAAAGACTTAAAATTCTCTGGAGGTAAAACAATTTTTAATCATTGTGACATTTTTTTTTCACTTCTCAACATAATTTTCAGCAAAATTAATACTTAAATGTTCCATTGCTATTGAATCATTAAATGTTCCATTGTAATTAAATATTCCATTTCTGAATCAGCTTATTTATATGCATACCGGAATGAAATCTTAGTTTTGATGACCGAGCCAGTTTTGCACATATCTTCATCGATATCATCATTGCTATTTAATTTCTTACCACGTAGCTCCTTCTTGAGTAGACCAATCAAGTGGAAATACTATGAGGCCGTCTACTAAGAAAAGTAATTTCTTATCAAGTATTAAAAAAAAAAAACAAAAGTAAAAGCCTTATTTCTAAAAAAGAAAAACAGTAAACATCTCCTTTATCAAAACTGAACATTCTTTTTCCTAATCAGGGGACGTATAATAGAAATGAATTAAAATAGGTTTGCATAGTTTACGCGCAAATCACCTTAATATAAATTTATTTATTGTAATAAATGATAAATAATCCTTAAAAAATATTTTATTTATATCATTTTAAATTAGTATGTAGCAGTCCGGTTGTGGTAGGGATGTAGCAAAAATAGCTAAGTTTTATTTTAAGTTTTGATCTAAATTACTTATTAAATTAATAAAAATTTGTTTGAAATGTTAATAATATATTTCAAAAGAAAGCCTCTAGTTAATATTAATTAAAAAATTAAGACTTACTTCATAGAATCAATTTCTCCCTTTTAAATTGTACGTATAAAAAATTATTTCAGCTCTAGTTTTAGTTACTGAGATGATAATATTTAGTTGTTCGCTTCAGAAAACGAACATATACGTAGACGAAAAAATTGTGGAACATAAAAGTATTGTGCTTCATGATACTGAGTTTAAAAATATTGCATTGTCCTCAATAAAAAATACGACAATAAAACAGGTTTACTTTGGATTTGCTCAATATTTCCTCTGTAACAGACCAGAGTATACGACATAAAACAAATAGCATTGAGATAAAACATTTTTTATTTTTAAGTCTGTATTTTTATCACTTCCATTAATTTTATTTTTGTGTTTGTTAGTATTTGAATTAATAAACCGTACAGTATGTGATAATTGATAAATAAAACCTCCATAATCTAAGATATTTTGTGTAAAAAAAAATTATTTTACTACAAAACCAGGACGAGGAAGGTATTTTTGCTTGTATAATTGCAAATCTAGAATGGCCGCACCCATTTTTCATATAATAGATATAAAATTTTCTTTCTCAGTAGAGTAGTGATACTAATTATATGTAAATTTGAAGAAAAGAATGGCTGAAACACCAATTTTTTTTTAATTACATCTCGTATTGTATAAAATAATGTAATCGTTAACACACACACCACACACACACACCACACACACACACCACACACACACACACACACACACACACACACACACACATATATATATATATATATATATATATATATATACACGCATGTTGTTGTGAAAGACCAAAATTAGAGAATGTCAAAATGTCAATATCCTCCCGTGAATGTCGATACATACCAAATGCGTCGGTGGTAACCCACCGGGTTGGTCTAGTGGTGAACGCGTCTTCCCAAATCAGCTGATTTGGAAGTAGAGAATTCCAGCTAAGTCCTAGTAAAGTCAGTTATTTTTATACGGATTTGAATACTAGATCGTGGATACCGGTGTTCTTTGATGGTTGGGTTTCAATTAACCACACATCTAAGGAATGGTAGAACTGAGACTGTACAAGACTACATTTCATTTACACTCATACATATCATCCTCATTCATCTTCTGAAGTATTATCTGAACGGTAATTACCGGAGGCTAAACAGGAAAAAGAAAATACGTCGGTAAAAGACCGAAATATTTGCTTATACTCTAATTATCACACATTCGGACCTTCGCCAGTGTACATTGACAAACTTAGATAAGCTCTGGGGAGGGTCGAAACGATAACTAGAAATTAAAAAAAAAATCCCTCAGTACCAATTTTTAAATAGATTCGAGAAATCTTCGTATAAAAAATGAAGTCTAAATTTAAACCAAACATAACTACGCTTACTGATATCGTCTAATTAAAGTTAAATATATAAATTATATATGTTATTCTCCAACATTGGGGGCGATTAATCAAATTCACTGCATTCAGCATGCACTGATGTTGAAAGTTGAATAAACATTTTTTTTTTTTAAATTGAGCAAACGATCTGACCATTTATTTTATCGTTATCGTTCATCCGTGCAGTTAAGTATTCTGCGTATATTCTGACTGGACTTTTCAATTTATAAAACGCTGATAATTTAATTCAACTTTTTTTATAAATTTGGTAAATTTTATTAATCACATTCAGTGTTAGACAATAAGATATATAATTTGTATATTTAACGTTAATTAGACGAGGTTAGTGAGCGAAGCGAGCTTAGGTTACATTTCATTTAAACTTCATTTTTTTAACAAGAGTTTCTCGTAATCTATTTACCTTAGAGATTGGTATTGGGCGATTTTTTTTAAATTTACAGTTATCGTTTCGACCCCCATCAGAGCTTGCTTATCTGTGTTTGTCGATATATACCGGCGAAGGTCCGAATAAGCATATATTTCGGTCTTTCACCGACATATTTGGAATGTGTCCTATGGTACGACTAATCAATATTAGGATATTACAGATCTATTAAAAATAATTACTTCTGATAAAATTAATTACCTATTTAAAATTATAAGTAGTTGAAATGGTGGCCTGCATTAATTTCGTAGATTTATTAATTACGCAATTTTGTTTGGGTATTATACTAAATGTATTCCACTAACTAATGAGCAAAGTTCTACTTGTATATTATAATTTAATTTTAAATTGAAATTGGATATTTTTGTTTAAAATAATAATTTTGAAAACTATAACCTAATTTAACAATTTTTAATCTCTTTTATTCAAATTTATTTTATTTTATAATTAATTTTATTGAATCTTATGTACACTACGTTAGGAAAGTTTCTGTACACTGTAATTATGGAAGTGTAATGAAACTTTTTTAATTATTACTTTATATATTTATTTCATTATTCTATAAAAATGGATATTAAAATAACTGGAATAGTTTATAAAAGGTGTTGAAAATGACCTCCTCCAACATCAATACAACACTGCACACGTTTCAATTTATTTTCAAACACTTTAATCAGTTGGAATGTCTCGCACATATGCCGATATTGCGGTTATTAATTCGTCAATCGTGCATGATCTGTTCTGTTAGACTGCTTGTTTCGTTGCTCCCCCGTAGAAAGTAATCTGGGAGAGTCAGATCTAATGATCGTGCAGGCCGCAAACTCCTCGAAATGATTAGTTCACCAAAGAGATTTCATAAAATAATCATTGACCTTTTAGCTGTGTGCCTGTGGCGTTATCTTGTTTGAACCAACAGTGATTGATTTCTAATTCTGTGGAAACTGACTGATTTAGTTTGTTAAAATAGTACAATAACGATCACTATTAACTGTATTTTCAAAAAAGATTTGACCTTCAGTGCGCGTTATACTCACATCGACCCAGAATCCAATTTTCGCTTCGTGTAAAGATTTTTCTTGTAATTCATGGGGGTTAGTTATCAACTAGAGTTGTGTATTTTGTGAATTAATATACTCTCCCAGAAAAAACCAAGCTTCATCTGTAAAAAAGTTAATGTCCAGGATACTTAAGGAATTTTGATGAATAAAACGTTTAGACCATTGACAATAAATTAGTTTATGGAACGATGTGTAGATCTCAGTTCTTGAACATACATTACTTTGTAGAGGAAAGGTTTTAGATTTTTCTTACACCTTGATGTGCGGTAGCATCCGATGTCTTGTTATTGTGCTAACTTACGCATCGACTTTGATGGACTTTTGTCCATAACATCCGAAATATGAAGCAGTTCGTTTAGTTTTAGTGGTTTTCCACTTCGATCAGCGTTTTCAGCTGAGCCTGTTGCCCAAAATTTTGTTGATAAGATTTTGAACTGCATTGCGGTTTCCACATAACGTTTCCAAATAACAGGAGTATTTGGAAACGTTTTATAAAATTTGTGCTTCACTAAAATCAGTATACTTTTCACCATCACAGAAGACGTGTTCGATGAAAAAATGCGTTCCTATACCGAAATAACCATTACGTTTCTCACAACTATTAATTCCGATAAACGAAACAATATGAAACTAAACGAACGACGTTCAATCACAACTCAATAACAAGACGCCGTGGTTTATTACTGAACAACGCCCAACGAACCTACAACGAAACCAACCTAACGCCGAAAGAACAGAATGCACTGCATAATTATAAAGAATGCTGTACAGTGATTTTCCGAACATGCTGTAAAAAGGCAAAAGTTTGTTTGTCTGTCTCTGTTTGTTCTAGCATCACGGGAGAACCAACCGACCTATTGCTTTCAAATTTGTAGAATATACTAGAGTAAGGTTTTAAGGCATAGATGTATGCTAGCCCCCTTGGGGCTGAAGTTGCGAATTGAAGGTATTCATTGAAGAAAAAAAAATTAATTGTTTTACCTGATTAAAATACATTCCTGTCACCACGGCAACATTTCTTTTACAGAATTCTGTAAAGGTTGAATACTTTAATTGTTATTCATCAGTATTATTCTCATAATCATGAGGGTAACGGACACTGACGGCGACCGGGGGCGGAGCCCTTTGTCTAGACGGGAATAGCAAGCGAAGCGAGCTATGCGGCAATGGGATTGGCCGCGTGTCCCCGGGAGGCTCTAGTGTCCACGGGGCTCCGCCTCATGCCTAGTTTACTATAATCTCATAGGCATAATTTATAATTTTTTACAGGAAATTGTTTTCTCTTGTTTTATTTAAACGTTCTAGGTATTGCACTTTATGTTGTCTTTTCTTATTCAAAGATATTAGTTTAATTTAGATTTATATTTGATGATTGTTTATTTTTTCTTTACCAAATTCCAGCTATAAGTTTTAAACTTTGTAAGCAGTTAATAAATAACAATCATTAGGAAAATATTTTAATGAAAAATCAATTTTTTTATATTTTGTGATATTAATTTTTTTTTCATGATTGCAATTTCGTTATCGCATCTTACCTAACGTAATTATGATGCTTAAATCGATTTCGTGCGAAAATTTACGGAAATTATTTGGATAATTTGAGCTAAATTTAATAAATATTTTTGCTCTGAGGAAAGATCTTTAATTTATTTTCAGTTTTCTATCTGCTTAAGGTGATTTTTTTGGATTCTGTTTCTCATTTTTACAGACTTAGCATTTTTCTTTATCTTTGTGATTTTTGCAAATATCTTAATTTTTCAAATCACTAACTAAGGGTTGAAAATTATCGATAGTTGTTTTTTAATTATTTCCGACTTCAAAAATTTGCAATTTAGAGAAAAAAAATATTAATATACTGAACGTTTTTATTATAATAATTTTTATATTTTTTAAGAATTATTTTATTTTAATTTTTAATTTTGGTAAAATAGATTTTTGTTCTTTTATTCTACATCTTATAAGCAACAGGTGCCAGTTGAAGAAAATAAATGTTTAATTTATTTGTCTAATAATGTAAGCTTGGATAAGTCCGATCAGAATCTGAGTATGTGACCTTCCCATTAAAACGCAAAGTTCCTATTATCTTTACTACAGTTATCGATTTGCTAACATTAGTAAAACTACTTTCGGGCTGGAGTATTTTACTTAAACATCATACAGTTATTCTTTTTTATTTCATAATATAGTTTTTAATATTTTTTATTCTTTTGGGTATCAGTTACATTTAAATTAACAAAAAAAAAAGCTGTCAAACTATCTCATTTAGGACTTTCAAATATATTTGACTGGTATTAATTTAAAATGACGAATTACTCGGTAAATAAAATTAAATAAATAATATTGGCAGGAATTGTAAGTATAGATTATTGAAGTATTTTTGTGCGGATAAAAGAATTTTTTATATACTTTTTTTTTTTTTTTTTACTATTTTACACTTGTATATAAAAATCTTTTAAAAGTGGGTCAACTGTTAAAAAAAAAAAAACCACAAATAATGTTAATGCAAATCTCAACAAAGTTTTAAAGTTTGTTTTTGGTTTATTTCTAAAACTAAAACTGAAACTTGATCATTAGAGACAAAAAATGAATTAATGGAATTATATTATCTAATTTTCTTTAATATTAAACCCGATAAAGTTTCTATATAATAGTAAAAACACGTAAAAAAAAAATTGAGTTTTATTTAATGAATAGATTAAATCAATATTCACGTATTTAGTTGATATTTGAGTATTAACTATAATACTTTTTTCTTGATGAATTAATACATTAGTTTATCACAAAAACTTCTGAATCTTGTATTTAGGAATACAGAAATGGAATATTTTGTAGCTAGCATATTTTTTGTAGCATGGCATAATAAAAATGCCATGCCTAGCAGGGATTCGAACTCAGGATCCCAGAAGAAAGGTCGAGACGCAATGCCACTCCGCCACGTACATTGGAATTTTTATTTATTTGGTAATATATGTTGGTGAAATCAAGTTTATTGATTTGTCTTTTTTCTTCTTTCTAAAAATTAATCTTATATATTAAAATTCGTTTTCTCCTCTTCAAAAAATACGTTATGTATTCATAGTATTCATATATTGGGAAATTTCAATTCAACAATACAAAATTAATTTTTCTCCTTCAAAGTAAATTAATTGCTAAAAAATTAATTATTATTATTATTTTTTTAATTTCGACTTCGTTTGAGCCCAGTTAAGTTTAATGGAATATGTTTGTACTGTGTAGCTATGGCTTTTTTTTAAAGTACGAATTATCCCCACGACGGTAATATATATATATATATATATATATATATATATATATATATATATATGAAATTGTAAATAACCTGTCCATCATAACAAATGTACACAGAGTTCTTCAAAAAGTTTTTCATGTAACCTACACATGTGCCTACACATGTAACGATAAGAAAAAAATTTAATCACAACATATAAAATAGTAAGTATAATTTCAGATTATTGGTTACATTAGCTATTATGTAATAGCTCCCTCCATTTACATTCATACATATCATCCTCATTCATCCTTTGAAGTAATTACCTTACGGTGGATCCGGATGCTAAACAGGAAAAAAGGGAGAGCTATTGTGAAATGTTGAATGTTTCCAATTTAAGTCCATTTTTAATACTGGGTGAATCAAAAAGAACTTCATAATTTTAAAAGCATTTAAACATTTATTGAGATAACTTACAGATTCGGTTGAGGTCTCATTTTGTGCAAAAACACATCAAGTTTTGACTCGCGTAGTTCATTAGTTCCGAATTCGGCTACCAGTCCTGTCACCAGTGTTGTTAAAAATGGATACATTAACTGTTACGGAACGTGCTCGCTGTGTGCTTTGGTTTCCCGATTTACAGTCAACAACTGTAGTTCAACGTAATTTTCGTAGAGTACGGTAGGGAGCCTCCTAGTAGGGGTACAACTTAATCTCGGCACCAAATCTTCGTTGAGACTGCTTGTTCTGTTAAACGTACAAAATTTACTAGGACGTTCACGCGTCCCTGAAGCAGCTGTGGAATAATTGGGAGGAAGCTTTGCATGTTTTCTAAAAAAATCAACTCCACGTGCGTAACGTGAGACTGGCATTCCACAAACGACTATTGGTATGCATTACGTAAACGATTGCACTTGAAGCCATACAAACTAACCGTGGTTCAACATATTACAGATGACGAAAAAGTTGCTCGGCTGCAGTTTTGTGTGGAAATGACGGGCAAAATTGCAGACAACGATACATTTTTACACACTGTAAGTTTTAGTAATGAGCCAACGTTTAACATCAGTGGCAAGGGAAACACCCATTATTGCCGAATATGGGGTAGCGAAAACCCTCATGAAACTTTGAAACACATTGATGATAGCCCTAAGGTCAATGGTTTTTGTGCCCTTTGCAAACAAAGACTGTACGACCCGTTTTCTTCCAGGAATCATCCGTAAATGGTATCGTTTGTCTAGACGTGCTTCAAAATTTTCTAATTCCTCAGTTAGACGTCGATGGCCAAGATGAACGCCATTACAATCAGCAAGACGGGGCCCTTACTACCGCCTAGAAGTCCGAGATTTTCTTGATACTCGATTCCCAGGTCAGTGGATCGGTCGTGAAGGTCCAATTGCATGGTCATCTTGTTCCTCAGATTTAATCTGGTAGAGTTTTTCTTGTGGGGTTTCATTAAAGATCGTGTTTAGGTACCATCTTTACCTACTGAATTTGTTGAGCTGAGATTTCGAATTGATGCGGCAGCTGTAGAGGTAACGCCCGACTTACAGGCTAAATCGAATTCAGGTAGGATTTATGTCGAATTACAAATGGAAGCTTTATCGAACCAAAGTGAATGTTGGGTAACAAACCTGTTTTTTTATGGAATGAGACCTCAACCGAATCTGTAAGTTATCTAAATAGCGTTTTTTATACTTTTACATTTGTGAAGTCCTTTTTGAAACCCTCGGTACATAAAATTTTACATTAGTTGCACATCATAACAAAGTACAAAAAATTCATCTCAAAGTTTTTCATATACACATGTAACGAAAAAAAAATTAATTACAACATATAAAATGGTAAGAATCATTTCAGATTATTCAGCTTTCCTGTAATGCTGCATATTTCGGATTAAATACATTTTTAATATTTTTTATTGTTGCTCATTAACTACGAATTTTGAAGTCATTTGTACAATGATACTGCGAAGGTCTGGGTTTGTTTTTGAAACAATTAATTTTAGCTATTAATATAATTAATATTTTTTGAACTTTATTTTATAAAGCATACTGGAGGAATAAAGAAAGATGCGCCATATTAATCAAGTTTAAATTATTCCTACGATTGCGGAGACTGATAAATAATACACTTATTCCTCACTTTAGGGCTGAAACAACTAGCATGTTGTGGCAAATTTAATCGACATAAATTCCTAAAGTCGTCAACATAAAGTCATCGTCCTTAGCTCTCCTCTTCAGTAAACTGATAACTCTGTTATCAAATCTCAGTTTATCTATTCCTTTAATTTGTTTTCTCTTTACTGTGGTTTCATTCAGTTATTTTTAAAAGTTCTATTAAAGATATAAAATGTATTTGAACACTTAAATTAAAAGCTGTCGATTTTCCATAAAAAATAAGAAAATGTAAAACGAGTCTTAAATATGGTTTTAATAAATTATTAATAAATCCTCTTTTGTAACTGGCAAAAAAAATTAAGAAGTTGCTAGAAATTGTTCACCAGCTTTGCCACGCAACTAAAAATGCTTGTTAAAAAGTCCTACGGGTTAAAGCAAAACATAGTGGTTTGACTGACAGAAACATTCAACAAGACTGGTTAATTATATCACTGGAAACATAAGCGACTCCCTCCGGTAGGGAAGTGCATTGCATCTTACAACAACTAGAGCCCTCATGAGGCCATTTCTGATAAGCCTGAAGGCTTTAGCACCGAAAAGGCTTCAGTAGACAGACTGAAGGGGAATCACTGCAGAAAAACAAAGCACATATGCGGTAGTCTCGCAAGGTCAGCCCTGATAAATCTTTCAATCTGGTCTAAAAAATCGGAACGCAATACATAATTCCGTCCATAAATAAACAAATTAAAATAAAAACGCCAAATATAAAATTATTCGTCCGATAAAAAGAATTACACAACAGCTAGGGACTTTTTTCTAGGTTTTGGGATTAGTAGGGTAATATATAAATCTTTGCGTTCCGTTCCAGCAAGATTGGGTACATATGTTGGCCTCCGTGACGCGAGTGGTAACGTATCGGCCTTTCATCCGGAGGTCCCGGGTTCGAATCCCTGTCAGGCAAAGCATTTTTACACACGCTACAAATCATCCATCTCATCCTCTGAAACAATACCTTACGGTGGACCCGGAGGTTGAAAAAAAAAGATTTCTACTTTCGGCTGGACATAACGAAAGGATCTTAACCTTTATAAACCTAAAATCATCACTACATTTAACAAATTTTAATTTTTAAACTTATTATTTTATTTTTTGTAAGAAATGGTTAATTCTAATCATTATATTAAAATATATCATCGAGTTGAAAATTTATATTTTTAATTAATGTTTTCGTTTGTTTATTCAATTTTATGCGAGTTTTGATCTTGCATAACATTTTACAGTAGAATAAAAAATATAAATAAAAAAGTTTTCTTATATCATGGATCCACCTGACCATTTTATTTAATTGAATAACAACGCGTTTCGAGGTTATATCTTCTGGTTAAAATTGTTATCATTCATGTTGAACAAGTATAAATTACAACTATAAAAGAAGCGCATTAAATAAACAATACTATAAATCATTACCCGTACATATCTCGTGATTATCTCTGTATTTTCATGTGGTGTGCATCGTCAAGTTATCAGTTAGGCGAATCAACTTCTAACAAGATGTCAGCAAACGGGATGTTCCCTCTAGCTGTCCGTCAAACCAACAATTTTTCTTCTTTCGTTATCTCTCTTCTCGACGGTAAATTTTTTATATATATTTTCAGAAGGTATTACCGTTTTTAGATACAGCCTGTGAAGTTAGTCGTTGTTTTTTGTTTTAAAAATAATTTTTTTGTTGAAATCTGTAATCGGGCTGCAGTATGTTAAGAAACAATTTTACCTGAAGACTTGAATGAATGAATAAAACTTCATTTCCTTTGTACAAAATATGACATAAAAGAAAGAATTACAATGTATAATTAGAAAGCATAATACCTTCAAAAAGCATAATACCTTCAAAGGATAACAGGCGCGCAGGTATGAACCACTTTACATAATATTTGTTAAAAAAGAAAATATTAAAACTACTTTTAAAATAAACTGTAGTAACTGAAAGTTCCTACATAAATAAATGAAAGTTCTTATAAACAAAAATAAGATCAATTGTTAAAGATTGAGATTAATTAAAATTTAAACTTATCCTATAAATATGACGAAGAATTAATAAAATTGAACATAATAATATTATAACAAATGAACACCCACACCCGTGATTTAAAATTCAACATTCTAGATTGAATAAAATCAAGGAAATAAAAGAATATGAAGATGATTTAAATAATAGATACATTGTTGTACACTTTTATGCTAAGTGTATTATGTAAATTGTAGTAAACTGAGTTTTGTTATATCTTTTAAGTTAACACTATTTTGTAATAATATAAAGCAATACAAAATAATGCAAAATAATCTTAGTATTAATATTATGACTATAATTATAATTATAAATTTACATTTAATAAGATTGCCTTTTTTACTTTTGATTAGCTCCGTTATAGGATTTTATATAAAAAAAAAAAAAAAAAAATGTTATTAAGATTGGATTATAAAATTAACTTATTATGTATCATTTAGACAGGATGGTAAAAACATGTTTAGAATAGTGATTCGTACACATTATTTGTCATTAACCACTCATGTATTCCTTCAAGAAGTTTTTTGTTCCCTCTGCTATACTTAAATTTAAACAGGAATAAGATTTATTAGTTTAACAGAAATATATACGAAATGTCTTGTGGGTCATTTCGGGGTATTATAAAAGTGATACTAGATGACCTCAGATTATATGATGAATCACTGGTGTTAAAGAGGTTTATATTTTTGTTATTATATAAAACAATGCTTTTGACATATAATATTATTAAACGTATCATATAACGTTCTGTTTTATATCTCACTAGTTCAATATCTTATAGAAATACTTGTGTTTTAAATTTGTTTAAATTATCTTTATTAATAATATATAAATATCTTTATATATAAAGATATAAATATCTTTATTAATAATGAGGTAATTTTTTTAACACTCTCCACCCTTTATTAAGTCTTTAAAAATATTTATTTTTAATGAAGGATTTATAAATATATTTCTTATTAAAAATTTTAAATTAAACTTTCAAAGAAGCAATGTTTATAATCCGTTTATTTTTTTAAATTAAAGTTTTAGCAGTTGTTTTCTTGACAAGATTAAGAAATATTTAATTATGAAATCTCGTAAAGTCTAATCTACCTAGAAAATTATTTCATGAAAGTATCATACGAACTAAGTTTTATTATATTATACGTAAGAATATACAAATCTCATACAGACAATTTTGTTTTTTTTGTTAATAACTTTTCTTGAGATTACTTCATCAAATATTGATCTTCTAGCAAAATTTTGTTTTAATTCCACTCTTGTAAAAGTAAACAGCCATTAAACCCTTTGGTGTATACATATATATATATATATACTAGCCGGTCGGAGCTCCGTTCTCTGAACCACCTTGGCCCAGGTCGGCGCAGGTGAGCCCCCCCGTGTACAACCCAAAGCTCCTGGGGGTCCCCCCTCCCAGGGTCACGAGACCGACCACTGGGTGCGCAGAGCTTGCCATTCCCAAAAATTCAAGGGATTCCTCCATTGGACCACGGCAGTTTCTTGCCCTTCCTGTTTAGCCAGATCTTCCGCAATTTTTGTTACCCTCATGGTTATGAGAATAATACTAATATATAACAATTAAAGTATACAGATTTCACAAATACCTGAAAAAAAAATACATTACAAAAAAAATCCCTTTCGCCACCCCGGAAGGCGGAGGTAGATTTCACCGGTGCTAAGTAGGGAATAAAAAAGATTTCCACCTTAAAGTTAAGAAAAACTTCAAATTTACTTAATACGATAATGGTTGCATGTGAAAAACCGTTTCACATGTTTAGAATACGACAAGCCACATCTTACAATTCCAGCAATATTTTAGTCATCCCTTGCCGTAAGGGTTGGTCATATAACCTTTCCGTAAGGGTTGGTCATATCAAAAATTGTTACAGACAAAATCTTTAGGTAATATTTAGAGAACTAACGACCACTTTAAACTGATTCAATACTGTGCCTGTTATAGAAGGTATAATTTTTTTGTCTTCGAAACCCAATTTTTTCCATCCTCTGGGCCAATGGTTCGTGATATAAAACACTTTCACACTTATAAGTTTTAGGCCCTTATCCAAAGAATAGTAGGAACTTTAAACGAATTTAGTATTTTACTTCATAAAAAAGTTATAGCGATATTAGGTTTTTTCGATACATATACAAAAAAAAATATTTTTTTAAAAATATTTGTGACTGAAAGAAGTATGAAAATAATATTAAGTATTATCTTATTTAAAATATGCTACACGATCAGGCAAAGTACGATGCCCTGAATACAGAACCATATTGTAAAATGAGTATATAATGGCTGAATTATTAAAAATAGTGCAGTTTAACAATACGTGTTAACATAATAATCCTCTTAACATACATTTAACATGTATATATATTTTAGATTAAAATAAAAAAAAAATTAGATGTAAAAAAGTATTGCATTTTTCATAAATAGCGGGATAAAACCAGGAATAATAAAACATATCCAAACAACGTTTCAAGATTAATAAAAAATTTTATATTAAAGAATAACAAAAAAAAAACAAATTTAATAAAATTAAATATGAAAAATTTATTGGTCTTGTAATTATAAATTCATTTATTAAAAAGGTTTCATAAAGGTTTCCCTTACACTCATATTTGCCAATGCGTATAGCTTTTCCAGTTTGATGACCGTTTTGTATGTCTGATTTTGGCTTTGTAGGATGTCTAGCGTTTGTTGTAACTGCTTTGCGTAATTCCATATGCTCGTTCCAATTTTTTTAACGCGTTCTATATTTGCTGTTTTATCCAGTCCGTTGGCTTTATTCCACTCTCCTAAATACTTAAAATTATCTACTCTTTTGATTTTGCCGTATTTCATCTTCACGTATTTTTCGTTTTGGTTTTTAGTTCCCATGTATTCCGTTTATTCGTAAAAAATTTGTAGGCCGGTTTTTCTAGCGATTTCTTACAGTTTCTCAATGCGCTTCCTCCTTGTTCTTCGCTAGTAAGGTAATATCATCTACGAAGGGTGAACGCTCTACTAACAGATTATTTATCCTTTTTCCTAATTGCATCCGTTTGATGTCTTCTTTTTCCAGTTCTTGTTTCCGTGTTATTATTTTTTCCTGAATTAGGTTGAATGGAATGGGTAGTAGCCCTTCGCCTCGTCCCGCTCCTGTCTTTTATTTCAAATGGTTCCGATGTTTCTCTTAGGAATTTAACTTTGGGGGTGGTGTTAGAGTTTGTTTGATTTAGAGTTCTTGTTTATCTGTCGATGCCGTATTCTTTTACTGTTTTAAAGAGCGACTGTTTGTCATTGGAATCAAACCCTTTTTTGAAATCCACAAAACTGACGACTACAGCGTTGATGCATCTTAGTGTTTGGGAGTCTCAAGATGTTTTTGAAGCTGAAAATTTGTTCCGCGCGGATCTGCTCTTGCTGAATCCTCCTTGATATTCTTATATTAGAAGGCCAGTTTTTTATGCATATAAATAAATTAAACTATCATTTATGTACGTGATTTTATAAATAGGCCATAAAAAAGAATTTATTTTGAAACAGCAATTTTAAATGTAATATTAAAAAATTGAAACAACTAAAATTAAAACAAAATTGATGTAATAATAAGCATTAACTAAATGACTGGCAAACCTGAGAACCGATAAGTACAGTTGAATATGAATCCTTTTACATTCTCCCTATTTCTGAATAATATATTATAAATATTATTATACATATTTAAAATAATGATTCAAATGAAAAAATTGGATATGACTTTTATGATCCTAGTGTAGGCATTGATTGACATTCCGTACTTTGGATGAGTAATTGATTTATGTGAAATGTTCGTATGTAAACGAATAAAAATACCATTATAATTTTTAAGAAAAAAAATTCGTTAAAATACAAATAAAATATATACGTAATTTGATTAAAGTTATATAACAAAATCGATTCATTCGCTCTTTTTTAAATGATACAAAAATGTAAGTGATGCAAATAATTTTCCCAATATTATTAGCTGGATTAATAACAAGCTAATTATATTCTATTTACTTTTAACTTAATTATATCAAATAACCGTTTCTTGCGTTACATAATAATTCATTTAGTTTGTAGGTAAAAAAAAAACCACAAATAAATCAAAATAATTTATAATTTTATTTTTTTTTTATTGAAATTTATAATTTATTGCAATTATTGATTTTAAGAAAAACAGCATAAAATGTTTTTGACAGTGTACCTCAATTTAAAAATTAAATAAATAAATAATAGATGGCGATGTAAAAAATTTAGAAGGAAACAATATTTTTAATATACAGAATCATGTATTATGAAGTTCTCCAGGGACTTCCATAATTTGTTTTACTCGTGAAAATAATGGAAAAATTTAATATAAAAATATATCCTATAATATAATGCTTCGTTTGCGAATTAAGGCTAGTGAAAAATTTCGCTCGGGTTTCAGCTACCCCGTTGAAATGACGTCGTACTGAAATTTTTAGGACGTTAATTAAGGAACAGAATTAGTAATTTCTTCATCTAAAAAATCGAAAAAATAGATCCAAAAAATGTATCTGTAGTAGTTTTTAAGAAATCTAAGGTGAACATCAATAAATGGGGGTAAAAACCCTGTTTTTTTGTTGTTTGACGTAAAATAATTTTATTAAATTGATAATAACACCTAAAAATTTACTTACCTATAAAAACTTGTAGAGAATTTATTTTTGAACAAAATGGCGTAAGATTCATTGAATAAAACAAAGAAAAGTTAGAATAAATTCGAATTTCATTTAGAAAGAGTACGTTTTCGACATTTTTCAAAAAAGTACTTATCTAGCGTAAAAAAATCACATTTTTTTGTTGATGTGAAAAATTTGTAAAAATAGAATTTCCTGTTTTTACCGCCAATGTTGCCTAATCTAACACTTTAGAGTTTTCCATTTAAAGATGGATGAAAAGTATTGTATAAAAAACAAAAATACATTCTCGTGAGGAATTAATTGTCCGCATTATGGATGGAGTTGAGTGACTTAAGGACAGCCCTGAAGAACTAACCCACCGGGTTAGTATATTGGTGAACGCGTCTACCCAAATCAGCTGATTTCGAAGTCGAAAGTTCCAACGTTCAAGTCCTAGTAAAGTGAGTTATTTTTAAACAGTTTTGAATACTAGATCGTCGATACCGGTGTTCTTTGGTTTGGGTTTCAATTAACCACACATCTCAGGAATGGTCGAACTGAGACTGTACAAGACTACACTTCAATTACACTCATACATATCATCCTCTTAAGTATTATCTGAACGGTAATTACCAGAGGCTAAACAGAAAAAAGAAAAAGCCCTGAAGAACTAAACAGGGCAACAAAAGCAGCACAGAAGCGTGCGAAAAGATGTTTTGAAAATGGCGGGCTCTTTTCTGAACATTTATTATAAACCGATTCGTATAATGCACTTTATTCTAGTATACTGTTTCTAAATAAAATTTTTCTAATCTGTCTTTGTTTTCTTCAACTTATCTTGCACCATTATTTTGTTCAGAATTAAATTCTCTTTAAGTTTTGTTTATACTTTTTATAGGTTTATTCCCTTTTTAACAAATTCATTGTATCTCAAACGTAAAAAAATCAAGAGTTTTTATACTCCACTTTATTGGTTTTCACCCCATATTTCTCAAAACCTACTGCAAATACGGTTCTGAGATCTACTTTATTCCACTTTTCAGGTCAAAACCCGTAATAAATTACTAATTTTGTTTATTAACGTCTAAAAATTTCAGTTCATTTCACCAGGGTAGCTGAAATTCGATCGAAATTTTTCACTAACCGTAACTCGCAAACGAAGCAGTTTAGGTCATATGTTTATATGAACTTTTTCCATTATTTTCACTAGTAGGATAGATTATGAGAGTCTCGGGAGTACTTCGTAATACACTCTTTATATAATATTTTATTACGGATGTTAACATATGGATTTCAAAGGAAACTTATGAAGTATATTCTAATTATTTATTAACATAATGTTTTATGTAAATACAGTACATATAGTTCATAAAATTATGTACAATAATAGGTAGTTACTGACACAACTCTTCCTCTGTTGTGGAATAAATTATGGATTTACTTCCTTTTTCTTTATTCAGATACAGGATGCGAAATAATTAAAAGATATATTATGTAATGGTGATAATTATAATAATAACAAAGGTTTTTACACTTTTATTTTTATATTACATTTTAAAATATTTTAGGTTGACATCAGTCTACATTAAAATTAATTTAGTATCAAAAATCAACAAAGATATTTTAATTATTAATTAGAACGTTTTCTTTATTATTATAATAATATATATATATTGCACTGCTATCTCGATAGTGAATTATGTTTCTTTGTAAAATAAATATTGAAACGTTATAATAATTTTATTTTCCTCCTCGTTCATAATTTAATATAGAATCGTTTATTGTTTATTTAATACAATATTTATTTATTTGTAACTTTTGTTATTTATTTTAATTTAAATATTATACGAAGCATAAAATTACTAAATTCCTTGATAAAGTAATTCAGGATCAAAGAATGTTTACTTTTATCGTTGCTACAGAGCTCTTTAATAAGATAAAATAGTGATTTATATGTCAAAGTATATTTTGACATGTTTTTTTTTGAAAACATAAAAAATTCACCAATATAAATAAAATAATATGGTTTTCCAGTAATACAGAGGTTAAATTATTTTAATTAAATTAATTTATACATTTGATTAACGTAATGAAGCATATTACGAACATGTACATAATTATAAAAGCACTCTGTTTTAGCAAAGTCTCAGTATTCATTAAACAATCATAACAGGCTAAAAAATAAAATTAACAATGATCTAGATATTCTGTATGTAAACACATAAACAGAACAGTTTTATTTTACAATATGAAAATGATACAAAAACATTTAACAGTTATATAATAAATGTTACAAATTAAACCTTTTTTTTTTTTAAATTGTAAAAACAATTTTCCTAATTCCAGAAATATTACATCAATATTTCAGTTTTGGAATCACAATAAAACAAAATATATCCGTACAATAATTTTGATTTTATAAAAAAATTCTGGTTTGCGTAAAATTTGATTTATTTATTATTTTAAAAAATGAGGTAAAATAGAATGAAATAAACTATAAGAGAGCTCCAAGATATTTTCAATTTGAATTTTGATTTTACCCATTCGTTTTAATAAATGTACTTATGTTAGATATAATAACTAAATGGTTTTTTATGTAGAGTTATTTATTAACTCTTGAAAATCGTATAACTATTCTCAAGAATAACAAACATCTCATGATTTAATTGTTAGGAAATGTGAGGAGTGAATTGAGTATTCACTATCTTCTTCACCGAGCCACAGTCTTGTATATTAGCATTCTTCTTTGCCAGTTTATGGAGAGCTTTAAACGAAATATCAATATCAGTACTACTCTTAAAAATGATAAATATATTTTATAAAAATGAATATTAAAGAAACAATTGGTGAAAAAAATGATTAAAATTTAGTGCGGATAAAATTGTTAACAGGATGATTGTCTATGTCTGTTCTTTATTTATAGATTTGCTAAAGTGGAATAATTAATCAATGGAAAAAAATGATTAAAATAAGCATGATAGTTAACTGAACGATGCGTTCTTTTTTTGTTATGAAAGAGCGGGTATCAACAGCTTTGATCATTAACCCGTTGGATTTTTAGCGTATGAAAAGATGCCATACCTATCCGGGATTCCAACCCGGGACCTCGACACGAAATGCCGAGACGCTACCTACTTAGCCATGGAGGTTGGCACCAATGCGGCCAATATGCCCGAAATATACGATTTTTTGTGGATAACGTATTACTGTTAACAATTTATAAAACGAATTTGTAACAGACAGTAGAATGGATGAGTGCCATTTTAGATAGAGGATAGAAGTTAATGGCAATAAAAGTAAAAATTGGATGTCATCTTGAATGGGAGGCTGTCCAGACGCAATTACATTGGAGGTTTTATAATAAAATCAAATTAAAGATTCGATAAGGATTGAGTTCCCAAAGACAATCAGGTTTTATAACAGATGAAAAATGTAGATGAGGAAAACAGCAAATTATTAAAGAGGATAGATGAGAGAATAATACATACATACTTAAAATGGTGGATAGAATTGAAACTCTCTCATTACTGGATAAGCAAGTATAGGAGTAGATTATCATCATAGTAAATGAGGAACACTTTTATTTAACGCAAGTTGATTAATGCCGATGGAATAAGTGGTGCCAAGTTCAGAAAGCAAAGCTGGATGGGCAGGGCCGAATATAGAGTAGGAAAAGTGTGTTAAAAAAGGAAGAAAAAGGGTAAGAACTGGAGAAATACTGGATGAAAAATGACTCAAAATAGAAAATTGTACAGTAAATTCCAGAAGGACACTTAATAACCCACCAGGTTGGTCTAGTGGTGAACTCGTCATCGCAAATCAGTTGATTTCGAAATGAGAGTTCTAAGGTTCAAATCCTAGTAAAGTCAGTTAATTTTATACGAATTTGAATACTTGATCGTGAATACAGGTGTTCTTTAGTAGTTGATTTCAATTAAACACACATCTCAGGAATGGTCGACCTGAGGCTGTACAAGACTACAGTTCATTTACAATCATTCTCTGAAGTAATACTTTACGATGGTTTCGGAGGGTAAACAGAAAAAAGAGAGGGGGATTCTTAATAGCAAAAGGAATAATACAAAAAAATTAAGGTAGAATGCAAAGCTTCCAATTTTTGCAGTTGATATCTTTAATGTATTTAATAGGGGGAACAGCCGTTTATGGAATATCCTTGCAATCAGAGAAAGTAGACTTCACTGAAAAACTGAAAAAAAAAATATACACGGTTCTCGAAGGATATAATACATTATAAAAACTGTCCCAATTCTGTAATTTTCAAAGAAGGGGAACCAGATATCTCATAAAATTATGTAACCTTGTATCTTTACTCGTTTAAATATTAAAAATAGAATCTTAGTCAGATTTTAGTAGATTACAATGCTGTATAAATCGGACTTCATAAAATACTTAACAGTTATACGTTTTTTAATTTTTTTCTATATTTTATCAGATATGAAACAATCTGTTTGATTGACAATTTAAAACCAACGCAAAGTAAAGATAGGGAGTAAGATTAAGATCTAGTATCTTAAATAATCATGAAAGTAATTGTTAATTTTTACTAAATTAAAACAAGCCACAAATAATAATGATATTTGCAATTGTTTTTCTAATATAGAAAAAAATCGAAATTCTCATAAATTTAAGGGAACTTACAGTTTCATCATTTAATTATTAAAAATAGAATTAAAATCATAAAATACTAGTGTAAACATCTTCTAGTATAATTCTATTTTCTAGTATACGTATAAAAAAAAATGTCTTATTTAAAATAGAATTAATTATGAATAATGTCTATCGGTTCTTTCCACATGAATATTTATAAGTAAGAGTATTAAATAGGCTTAATAATTTAACTAAATATTACCGTATAACATTGACAGATATTAAGTTAACTAAATATTAGTTGATTGGCAATTTGTGTAACTGATGTTTCAGTTATCTTTGTTTAGTAGTAACGGACATAAGAGACTAGTAAGTACATTGAAAGCGATTGTTTAGAAGAGTAAAGTAAAGAGAAAAGGAAGGAGATGGAAACATTTCGACCTCTCTTGTATTTACAGTTTCTCTGTTTGTACCATTATGCTATTATTATGGTTGATGTAACTAACGAAGAGAATAAACCAACGAACGAACTTCTATTTGATTCTTGTACTTGACATGCTAGTTAATGTAATGAAAGTAACTTGCTAAAATTTAATATTGTTGTAACTTAATATTATAAATTTATTTAGAATTACATTTAAATAAAATATTTTAAATAGATTACTTCTTCACACTTTGGCTAATACAAAACCTTACTTAGGTAATTAAATAAAGAAAATTTGTGTTAATTAATATGTTTTGAGATCTGTACTAACAAAATAAACGGATCTGGTATGTTATGGAGCTGCGGTACGGGAGATGTAGGCATTGACCTCGCTCCCAAAAGCGAATCAGAACAGAGTGAGATAAGGTATGTTTTTATTAGACGCTTATTAGATTTATGAATCTGTTTCTTGATTTTTAAGTAAATTTAGAGGACTTTCAGTAATTTAAATAGTATGACAAAACTTTCGTTGTTGCGATCAACACTTGGTTTTGTTGGTGTAATAAAAGTATTTTTGGTGTTTAATCTGAGTGCATAGTCTAACTGAAGTTAGATATAGGAAGAGTTTTTGTGTGAAACCTTCGGTTAGAGGAAGGCGCGGGGATCTCGCTTCCACGAATTATTTAATTTGATATTTGAGGATTGTAAGTTACGGTAGGTGGTCGGGTTTGGACTAGGCCATACGAAGGCGATAATAGGTTGTGTAAATACACTAATGGAAATACCTCCCTAAGCATTTGCATCGGTGGCATCCTACAGAGACCAAACTGATAATTGTGTTTTTCTATCAAGTTAAGAGGATCTAAAAGACGACCTCCGGTAAAGCCCATCAGGGCTAAGAATGGAGGGAGTGGTATGGCAACCGGGATATGCATAAGGCGGGTGTTTTTCCTTATCTGGGATCTATCTGGTGATGTTGTAGGAGCTGGGATGTTTTACCAGTTCATCACTTAATCTTATCAAGATTACGGACAACCGGAATCAGTCGATCTTAGTCGAGACCGACTGTTGGTCACTTGATCTGTTTGTGCATCGACAGATTGACCAACAGATTGACCTCGAATCTCCAGAGTTAGCAAGATCGTAAAAACGGAGAATTTGGGTACGAATTTACCCAGTTCCTTACCGATTACGGATGTTTCAAAACATACTTGTGCTTGCAGACCTAAGACCCTCTGCGGAATATGAATATTTGGATAAGTAGACCCCGCAGAACACTCGGTGTTCTGCTGTGTATGGAAGCATGCCGAAGAGAATTCGGTGTGCATTCGCTAGATAACATCATAAGGTAACATCCCCAGATGCTGCGGACAAAACGAGTCTGATAAACGGTGTCGACGTTGTTGGTCAAGATTATTCGTGTGAAGATTGAGGAAGAAATGGAGGAGTTGAATAATTCTCTCCGATCATTTGCGGTGGGGGGGGGGGGCAGAACTCAGCCCATCCTGGAACTTAGAGGTCAAGGGGAAAACTGGCCATTCACAAAAGACGAGTCAATGTAGCGAGAGCCGCATTGTCGGAGTTTCTTGATGCGGTTGCCTCGTTCAACCGACATCAGTAGTTTACCTAAGGGAAAAGACTCATACCGCGCTGCTGTAGAAAGCTAACCGAGAGATATGGCTGGCTACCAGCCAATTATTATGGCTCCAAGCGCTTTAATGGTGGACAGGTACTTGCTGGCATTCAGCGGCCTAAGCGTGGCAGCGAATTGCTATCTTTGACGAGATAAATTTAATTATTGATAGTCATATATGTTTTAGTAGTTGACGTGGTACGCCTACCCATTTCAGTGATATATGAGAAGTGGGCGGTAGGACACGCAAGCGAGTGGTGAATAGTACCACTTTTTTCCGCTCACCCGTTTAGGTTAGCTCTAGGAGCTAGTTATGACACTGGTCGCTAAACTCTTTAGAGGCTCAGTAGCTGTTTGTGGCACAGACATTCGGTCTTATGCTTTAGGGCGACCGAATGGAGTGGTGGCGGGATAAATGCCAAGCAAACCAACTCTTTCCGAGATTCCCTTGAGGCTGTGTTGATATAAAACAGCTCTGACCCCAAGATGGTGTAATAGACAAAAAAATAAATATATTATTTAATAACATTCTGTATTGAAATCCAAAGAATAAATTTTATATTATTATTCCGTGCAATTATATTTTTAAATTTTTATTTAAATCTGATACTGGGTCTTACAACACCACGGAATATTTATAATAAAAGTTGAACAGGAACGAATTTAATAACTTTCCATGCAGCTGGTTTGAGTGAATGAATTTAATATTATATACAGAGTTGGGGAAGAAGTCTGGAATATGTCTTATCTCTTTCTCTAGACAATGTAGGAAGGTGCTTGACATAGAGTTAAAAAGCTGTTCGTTGGAGCTATTTTTATACACAGTGTGCTAAAAACGTATTCAAAATACAGTGTTCAAAAAATGTAAGGATATCTCTATTTTTGTAATTTAATATAGTTGTCATTACAACGACCTTTTTTGATTAAAATAATTATTTTTTATTTTAATTACAGACTGACTTACAGAAAGTTGAAATGTTTGAATTCATGGATTTATTGCTTCGTATTATTCATCATAGAAACTTATTCAACAAAAATATATAAAGCTATTTACCTAATTTTTTAATAGGATTAAATTAAATTTACTCCTTATGTACAGGTGCTCAACAAATCACATAAAAATAAATTAATTTGCTAAAAATTTATATATTTTTTAAATATATTTATTTTAATACAGTACAGTTATTTTAAATTTAATTATTTTTTTTTTTAAATCTTATGTTAATGTTTAATAATTTTTTTTCATAATTATATATTAAAAAAACTATTTGTTATTTGAGCATGCTACGAATCATTACATTATAGATACATTTATCATAAAATGTATATTCCATAAAACGATGAAACTGAAAAAAAGATTATCAAAAATTAAGGCACTTTTGTAAGAGAGTGAATAATTGTATCGAAAGTGCAAAATGTAAACTGAGTGGTACACATATTATCGCCAATCCTCTGGATTACAGATCTAGAGGATTATGTCTATAATAATAAAAGATAGAGAGAGCGGAAAATATGTTAAACCATCATATTCGCAATTTGTTTGGATACACCCATCTGTTAGCCCTCAAAGGAACTTTGAATTGAAGATAAAGGGCGTATTATCGGTGTTTCTTGAACACTGCATATGACGACTACGCCTTGTAATGCAAATTAAACAAAATTTAAAAACGGAGAAACTAATAATTAAAAAACAATTTATTTAAAGAAAGTAGTTTTTAATATTTAAAAAATAATAATTTTATAATTTTTAAGGTTTGTTGAACGCCCTTTATTTGAGGAGTAAGTTTTATTTAATCCATAATTATCTATAAATTTTAGATAAAAAATTAGTAACAGCTTTTTAAATTTCGGTGAAGTGAGTTTCATGATGAAACAAGACGAAGGAATAATCTGAATTTAAATCCCTGTAAAAAAACGTTTTATTAAAATAAAAATCTGATATGGATACCACATGACTTCCTAGTACCCCCTATTAAATTACATATACACATTTTTCTAACATGAAAAATACATAAAATTTTATTTCATTAATAACATCTGATAATTTTTCATTTTTTTATTGAATTATTAATTATTGTAATTTTTTTTACAATCAGAGGTTAAGAACTGTTAATAAATCAGTATATCTAAGTTAAAAAAAAAATGTTAAAAAAAAGATGAAGTAAGATTCGAATCGATGTGCCTTCTTCCCCTTGTAAGATCCAAATATTTCATTAATTAAAATTTTATTTGGATATAACTTTGGAACCAATGAAAATAAGTACCATTTATGATATGTCATTGAAAAGCTCTCAATCAGGGCTTATTACTGCAGTTAAGAAAATGTATAAAATCCAAAGTTTTTGGATTTTGTGTTTTTTGGAAACTTTTGGTTCAGTTGATTACAATCAAAAGGGTAGCTTCTCCCCTTTGTGCACCCTAGTTGTGCACCAAAAATGGATGTTACAACAGTTCTAAATCCAAAATTTCAACATCCTACGGCTAATCGTTTTTGAGTTATGTGAGATACATACGTACGTATGTACAGACGTCACGCCGAAACTAGTCAAAGTGGATTCAGGGATGGTCAAAATGGATATTTCCGTTGATATTTGAAAACCGAAATTTTTCGTGATACTTCCTTTACTTCGTATAAAGAAGTAAAAAATAATATGTAAAGAAAGAGAAATCGAATGAGAACTGTTTGATATTAGAAAAACAATGATAAGCTTACATTAAAACAAATATATAAAAAATTATAGCTTGTTCTATTATAACAGTGTATTCTTAACGCGCTTCAGCACATCCTGACTGTAGTTCTAATGAAGGACGTTTGCTATGTCGCTATGTCAAATCCTAGAACACGACATAAAACATATATTCTACACTTTTTCCCATATATATATATATTTGAGAATCGTGTATTACTATAGTTTTATAATTTGAGTCATCTTGTGCACCTGTGTAAGAAGTAAACTGTTCAATACGGTGTAGGGGAATAAAATAATTACAGTATATTCATGATCTTTATCCATTTTAATAAACTTTCGGATACTTTTCAAAAGATGTTGAAGATTAGTTTAGTCGTCAAATTAATAATACTAATAAAAAAACCTCTAAAGACGATTCAGAGAATTGTTCCCACAGTCCGTTGTAGAGAGCGTTTTAAATGGAGCAGTGACCACGATCATCCTGACATTGTTCTGATCTAGAAGCAGGAAATCACTAAGATTATTGACGTTGCCTTCCCATTGGTCTCCAACATGCAAAGGAAATATACTGAAAAATAGGATTTGGGAAATGAGATCTAGGAGATTTAGAGTAAAATTAACTAGAAAGTAATGCCCATAATTATGGTTGCACTAGGTAAAATACCCTAAGCGCGAGTTGTAGAGTTTCGGTTTTTCATCCGAAGGTTCCGGTTTGAATCCCGGTCAGGCATGGCATTTTCACACGCTACAAAATTGCCATTTCATCTCATCTTCACAAGAAATACCTAAAACGTTTCTCGGAGGTTAAAAAAAAGAAGTAAAATACCCGATACTCTGCATGGATCATTGAAAACCCTAGGCGTTCCACCCAACCTAAATCGTACTATGTAGAAGTCCGTAATTTTTGATAAGTATGGATTTGTGAAGAAATATATTATGACTTCTGACCTTAGCTGCTGAAAGATCTAACGGGTAGCAGCTTCTGGCGTCTACCAGTCCAGCCATTTGATCCAATATATCGTTAATAGCTTTCCATAAAAAAAAGTAGAATCCATACTCCATGCACTGCTTAAGCCGGTTGAGGCCTTTTTCCAGCATTTGAGCTGTGTAAATAAAGTAATAATAATAATAATAATAATAATATTAAATTTGTTAGTGTTTGTTTTCCCATTGTCTTATTACTGTTAAAAAGCAAGGAAAATTGAAGATGAATTACATAAATTATTCAAAGGAATATTGAAGGTTCATTCGTACGGGATGATATATTGCAAATGAGCAGATAAAGGAAATATTATACGCAAATATATTAATTAATATTAATGAATAGGTAGGTAGCTTATTTGTGAAACTGGTCTCCATAACGACAGAGTACAGCATTTGCATTTGAAAAACGGAAAGTAATGAGAATCGACAAGCTTAATTTCCCTTCTCTCTTCCCCTCCTTTTCTATTATAATATCTTATGCTATAACTGATTTGCTGGTTACAAGAAAAGCAATATGCAATCCTTGGTAAATACACGTTTCATTAATATGTATTTATAAGTAAAGATACTGATTAAATGTAAATTTAATAAGTGCATTTGTGCAAGTATATTTTGGCTGTGATTTTGATTTTGCTTCTGGTTAACACTTAGTAATTAATTAAATCATTTGCGGTTGTGGTTATGGAATACAGTATTAATTACTACAGTAATAAACATAAAATGAATTATAAACAATAACGCTCAGTTACAGGCTGATGATTACAACTATTGCAGATATTTTTTGGATGAGAGATACATTTTTGAGCATTTGAAAATTGTCATCCTCATTCACTACCATTCCTAAACCGAGGTCGGAGGAATTAATTACCTGTATCTTATAAAATTCTATATAAAATTTTTGGTTTTACTAAATTTTTTCTTGTTAAAATATATATAAGAAAAAATTATTATAAAACGAGTTTTGATACTAGATGTAATTAATAATAAAATGAAAAAAATCTCTGGCGCAATTCTGCGCAAGAAGACCGAATTTCGTTTCCAACGTTCTTATTACCGGGTGATTCAAAAAGGATTTCACAAATTTAAAAGCATATAAAAGTTTATTGAAATAACTTATAGATTCGGTTGAGGTCTCATTTCATAGCAAACCACATGAAGTTTTGACTGGCGTAGTTTATTAGTATCGAATTCGGTCATCAACGCTCTCACCAGTGTTCTTAAAAATGGATACATATACTGGTACGGAACGTGCCGACTGTGTTTTTTTATTTCTCGATTTGCAGTCAGCAATTGTAGTTCAACGTAATTTTCGTAGAGAATACGGTAGGAAGCCTCCTAGTAGGCTTGACACCAAACTTTTGGCATCAATTTACTCTTGGTACCAAACCTTCGTTGAGACAGGTTGTTCTTGTTCCAGACAGAACGACCCGTTCTTCTTTCAGAAGGCAGCCGTAAATTGTATCGTTCATCGAAACATTCTTCAAAACTTTCTTATTCCTCAGTTCGACGATGATGACCAAGATTATCTACTATCAGGAAAACGGGGCACCACCTCACTACCGCCTAAAAGTCCAAAATTTTCTTGATGTTTGATTCACAAGTCGGGGGATTCGTCGTGAACTTCCAATTGTATGGTCACCTCGCTCCCCAGGTTTGATCCCGATAGATTTTTTCTTGTAAGGTTTCATTAAAGATCGGGTTAATGATCGTACCACCTTTGCCTACCTTTGATCTGGTTTAGCTAAGACATCGAATTAATGCCGGAGTTGCAGAGGTAACGCCCGAATTTCTGGCTGCAGTCTGGAATGAAATCGGCTTCTGGACGAATGTATGTCGCATTACAAATGAAAGCCATACCAAAGAGAATTTTTGGTGAAAAATTTAATATATTTTTGAATGAAGTAAGAGCTCAACCGAATCTGTAAGTTATATAAATAAATAAGCATCATGTAATATGCTTTTAAATTTGTGAAGTCCGTTTTTATCCGGTATTTCGCAGTCGGAAACGCACTGAATTTCAGAATATAACGTACTACATACGTTCGATTAACTAGTAGAACCTACAGATAAGCATCAAATTTCAAATCGTTCACCACTGTGACTCACCGCATAAGCGCATATGGTGTAAAAATACACCACTGCACATTCAACATAATCTCAATTTGAGATTATTTTGTCTGTTTTTGATCTTAAATTGAGCGTAACACAAGAACGACTCGACCAATTTTCACTGAATTTTCACATACACAACTTTAGATGCATTATTACATCATATATAAATTTCAGTGATATTAATTTAGTTATTTTAAAGATTTATCAGCTAGAAAATTTTTATATAGGCCTGCATATATATATATATATATATATATATATATATATATATATATATATATAAAGAAACTACATTTTAAGTGAAATGGTATTTTCGTACTTCTTATATATTAAACCTCAAAGAAAACTCACTTTTCACACTCAATCCCACCGTGCGTCCGAAAGGAGTTTTCGTCCGAAAGGAGTTTTCGGACGCACGGTGGAATTTTCTTCGTAATGCCTGTAAAAAAAAAATATATGTATATATGTATATATATATATATATATATATATATATATATATATACATAATGAGAGCGTGTGTACCTGAGAGAGATAAACTAAATTCACATAACAATATTAAAATATGTAATGAATGTTTTGGAATAAAGTATTTCATAATAAAAGTATAAAAGTAATTAATCCGTGAAATAATTAATTTTATTAATGACTGATTGTTCCCTTGGCATTTAAGTAAAAAAAGAAAAAAAAAACAAAAAAACACATTTTAACAATTACATTATCCAGTACACAACTAGATAATCTAGATAAAATGGATAATCAATCTAGATAATTTATCTAACAGAAATTTCAATAATCTGAATATTCGGTAAAATTATTTATTATAAATTACAGATTTTCAAAATTTTTTTAAACAATTCATTATATGTTTTTTCGCAACATCGCGCTAACATTTCATTTACAGTTATTAATGAAAATATAATTTTGTAACGTATGAGAAATGCCAACCTTGATCGGGATTTTACCTTTCCGGACAGAATGCTGAGACGCTACGGAGATCTATATTATTTTACAATTAAAAAAATTATTCCAGTTAACTAAGGATTGGTCATGCATAGAAACACGTTCTACGCAAAAAAGTTAAAAAAAAAAACTTATAAAAAATATGAATCAACCTACAACATACTGTTGTAAAGAAAAAAAATAAAATCCAGGTTCTTAACACTGTGTATTTAGCATCTTCGTTTTTGTAATAATAATAATAATAATAACAGCTTTTAGAATTATACAGTTAATTTATATTTATTCTTTTCGTAAATATAACGTTTTTTCTGATATCTATTTATTTGTCTGTGAGGTATGTGTATTTTTTATTTCGTTTACATATTATTATTTTAATTAATTTTCTTGTATCCTGACTATATAAAACCTAAATAATAGATTGATTTTAAATCTGAGAAGGAAAAAATCACCTTCTTTATTTTTGATGTTATTTAACACAGTTACAGATTTTTATAAGTTATATTGAATACTTCATCCGTTTTCCGATACAGCTGTCTTTTAAAGATTACAAATTTATCCACGCAGGCGCTCAAAGAATTTGAGGGGTTGTTAAGTTTACGTTACAAATCCTTGACTTACTTACGTAGATTGTGAATGTAGTAACTATTTGATGTAGCTGCTATAGAAACCTCTGAAATATTATTTTTAAATATTTATGCAGATTTTAACAAAATATGAATAAAAAATAAAATAACAATAATAATAATAATAATAATAGCTTTTCATATATTATATAATTTAAAAATAATATTTAAAATTTAAAGTTACAAGAAATCGAGTACAAAAAGTCGGCAATGAATTCATTTCCGGTATGCAATATATTTTTCCAATTCACTCATTTTAAGTTCAATTTGTATCGTTATGATAAAATAATTCTTTTTATTGAAAAACAGTAACCAAAATTACTAATTCTCCTTTTACTTTCCCGTCTAGATAACGGTATAGCAGAGCTATGGCTCTGGAAGGGAAAGTATTGTAATCGTTCCAATTTGGGCTTATGCGGTTTTCATCGGATCTTGACATTTTGACACCTAAGGAACCCAGAAAAAAAAAATTGGAAATTTTTAGGATGTTTATGTTTGTATGTACATGTGCGTGTTCGGTATCGGCCACTATATCACCTTGTACCTCCAGAACTACAGGACCGATTTTTATCAAACTTTGTATGATTACTTCTACATATTGCTATTAAATAAATTAAATTAAATTAATTATATATTGATATATAATTGATTATACCAATCATATAATTGATGCCATTAAATTTTCAACTTAAAAGGTCAAGGAATGAGACTGTAGAGCTACCTCGAGATTTCGTCTAAATAAGGTCATATTTTTCTTAGGCACATTTGTTAATTAAAGAATAACAATATTTGCAAAATCGCAACCCCACCACAAAAGTATGTTTTAAGCTACTGCTATGTTGTGACGTCACAGGTGAGCGGTAGAACTAAATAAATGAATAATACGAATATTTGAAGTACAAAAACGTAATTCGGTCTGGCTGGGTCTGGAATTCGATCGCCAGGTCGACTTGGTACCTGGTGCATAAAGCCTCTCGGCTGCACCAGGATATCAACCGTATAAGCGAAATTTTTTTTATATAAGTTGCGAAATTAAATTAGTTTAGTCGCCGCTAGTACCCCCATACCTGCGCGAATTAAATACGGTATGCGCTCGCGCTTTAGTTAGAATCATTGAATTAAATAAACGAAAAAATATTATATTTAAATAAAATGATAAATATTTTAAATTAAGTTGTGTGTGTAAGCCGTGCATCAGAAAGAACCCACAGGTTTAGAACTTTCCCGGAACGCGGCTTTAGTCGCATGACAGGAAAATTCTACAACTGTGTTGTCAACGTTTTTTTAATTAACGAAAAAATACTTTGACCAAAATAAAAAAAACATTTTGACACTTTTTTCGTTATTCCAAAGAAAAAAGTGTCCAAAAAAAAACAAAAATCCAAATTTTGTTGATTTTGGACTTTTTCTTAAGTGCAGTAATAAGCCCACATTGAGAGATTTTCAACGATATATCATAAGTCATACTTATTTTCATTGGGTCCAGAGTTATAGCCTAATAAAATTTTAATTAATAAGATATTTCATCTTACAAGGGGAAAACACATCGGTTCAAATTAGTAATTAGGAAGGCACATCGTTTCGAGTTAGATTTCATCTCCATTTTTCTTTTTTTTCTTTTTTTTTAAAAATTAAAATATATATTAATTTATTAATAATTATCAGTCTCTGATTTTAAACAAAATTTACGATAAATAATATTTCTGTTATAACAATAAAAAAAAAAAAAAAAAAAAAAAAAACCAGTATTATCGGAAGTTATTAATGAAATAAAATTTGATGTACTTTTCATTAAAAAAAAAATGTATATATATATATATATTATGTATATAATTTAGTAGGTGCACAAAGAAATCATGTGGTGTTTACATCAAATTTTTAATATTAGTTTATTAGTATCATAATTTTGAAAAATATGTTTACGACTTTTGGAAAATTAGTGACCTGCATCAGGGAGAACGTTTTTTAATGATTAAAAAATTCACTGATAATTGATGATATTCATTTGATAACAAATGATTTTAGATAGATTAAAATCGATGTTAAGAAATATTTAAAAAATTTGGGATCTCCCCCATCAGAAAAGAGGTATTAAGTTATTTTAATGACTTTATTATTTAACAAAATACGTTTCAAGAATTAAAATTTTAAATTGCTTTTTTTCTTTTTGGGAACTCCCCGTACTCAAGGTGAAGTATTTCAGTAAAATTAATTTTTAGAAAATAATTCCTAATTTAAAAAGTCTTAAAATTGTTCATAAAATTAAAAAAATACACATATTTTAAATTATAAAGTTGTAATCTTCTACGAAGGGGTGAAACTTTTTTAAAGAAAATCCTAAAGAGTGGGGGTTATCAAAAAATAAGGTTTTTAGATTTAAAGTGAAATGTTTAGGAAGATGAATGTAAATTTATACTTTTTTTTTTTTACCATAGTTCATAAGAGTGGGATGGGCAAAAATATCTTTAAAGTGGTTTGAAAGTCGATTTCTGTAGAAAATATAGGTGAAACCCCCCTTTAACTCATTTTCTGAAGTAAGACAGCTAAAAAAGAAAAAAATATTTTTTTTGTCTTCAGTCATTTGACTGCTTTGATGCAGCTCTCCAAGATTCTCTATCTAGTGTTAGTCGTTTCATTTCGGTATACCACCTACATCCTGCATCCCTAAAAATTTGTTTTACATATTCCAAACGTTGCCTGCCTACACAATGTTTTCCTTCTACCTGTCCTTCCAATATTAAAGCTACTATTGCAGGATGCCTTAATATGTGACCTATAAGTCTGTCTCTTCTTTTAGCTATATTTTTCCAAATGCTTCTTTCTTCATCTATTTCCCGCAACACCTCTTCATTTGTCACTTTATCCACCCATCTGATTTTTAACATTCTCCTATAGCACCGCATTTCAAAAGCTTATAATCTTTTCTTCTCAGATACTCCGATCGTCCAAGTTTCACTTCCATATAAAGCGATACTCCAAACATATACTTTCAAAAATCTTTTCCTGACATTTAAATTAATTTTTGATGTAAAGAAATTATATTTCTGAAGGCTCATTTCGCCTGCGCTATCCGACATTT
Source organism: Lycorma delicatula (assembly GCF_047948215.1). NCBI lineage: Eukaryota > Metazoa > Arthropoda > Insecta > Hemiptera > Fulgoridae > Lycorma > Lycorma delicatula. Next base: position 81,489,297 of record NC_134463.1, read on the forward strand.
TATATTGCTCCTGCTTCGTCCATCCTTAGTTATTCTACTTCCCAAATAACAAAATTCTTCTACCTCCATAATCTTTTCTCCTCCTACTTTCACATTCAGTGGTCCATCTTTGTTATTTCTACTACATTTCATTACTTTCGTTTTGTTCTTGTTTATTTTCATGCTGTAGTTCTTGCGTAGGACTTCATGCCGTTTATTGTTCCTTAAAAGGAACAATAAACGGCATGGATGAAGTCCATTTTTTTAGGGAAAAATCCTTCTCCGACTTCCTTACCTATTACGGCTTCTTCCTTATGTTCTTCAATTATTACCTTTGCTGTTTGGTTCCTGTAAATGTTAGCAATCGTTCTTCTATCTCTGCATTTGAACCCCATTTTTTTTAAATTGCTGAACATTTAATTCCAGTCTACGTTATCGAATGCCTTTTCTAGGTTAATAAATGCCAAGTATGTTGGTTTGTTTTGCTTTAATCTTCCTTCTACTATTAATCTGAGGCCTAAAATTGCTTCCCTTGTCCCTATACTTTTCCTGAAACCAAATTGGTCTTCTTCTAACACTTCTTCCACTCTCCTGTCAATTCTTCTGTATAGAATTCTGGTTAAGATTTTTTATGCATGACTAGTTAAACTAATTGTTCTGTATTCTTCACATTTACTGCTCCTGCTTTCTTTGGTATCATGACTAACATATATATAAAACCGTTTTTTGGGGAGTGTATGAATATTAAATAAAAACTTTTGGTAATATATGATTTTGTAAGAAAACCCGTATGTTAAAGTACCCTAGAAAGATTTGAAATTTTATTTCGGCCAAAACACCCCCACTTCTTTTTCCAATTTTTTTAAAAATTCCGTACATTCTTTCCCCGGAAGATAGAAAAACTGTCTATCAGATTTGAAGAAAATGGGGGGTCAAGCGTTATAAGTCCAAATATAGTCTAATATACGCTCAAACGTCCGTCTGTCAAAAATATTTTTTTTTGAGTTGGGAGCATTGAAATAAATTTTTTTTCCATATTATTTAGTTTATTTAAATATAATTTATTATTTTTTTTTGTTTTTGTTAAAACAAATGTGTTAAAAATGTCTCCTTTAGGCAGAAAACTTAAAAAAATACCAATTTTTTTTTACCGATCTACTGTACTTTCCTGTTTTAGCTGAAGTATCATACTTCGTTATAGTTGGAAAAGGTAAAAATAAAAACTGCGTATTTGAATCTTATTATACTGTACACAAACGGTTAGAATTTTTATGTTTTCTTAACAATATAGTATTAAATATAGTTAAAACTCCCAGTTAAAATAAAAATAATAGTTTAATTAAAATGATAAAATAAAAAATCTCCAAAGAAATAATATAAACCACTTTCAAGTACTTAAGTTCTCACGAATGTTACTGTACATTTATTATATACATTTATAATTAATGAAACGTTGCCCGACTACGTAGTGTAAACGTTATACGCATCAATCTCTTCTTTGAAGAGAAATATAACTCGCTTCTTAGTAACTGTATATAATAAACAATTCAAATATTTTGTTCCAGTGTTGGACAATGAACAGTAATTTTCACGAAGAATGATCTGTTAAAATACTATCATAATAGCAGCATTACCACATCTGTTTGTAGTAAACGTTATATAATGGTTACAATATTTATCCTTTCACCAGCATTAACGTGGCAATTTTTTAAAATTATTCTCTTTTAAATCTTACATGAGATTCTTCGTAATAATAATAATAATAACAAAAAGAAAAAAAGAAGAAGAAAAAGAAAAAGAAACAGAAGCAGAATTATGTTTAATTATTAGATAAATTAATGTATATATACAGCATATCAAAATGAACATATCGTTCGATATTAAATTCAAAATATATATGTAGAACCTGCTATGAATTGTGTGAACACTTTTTGCTTTCGAATTTTAATTTTATTTCGGATTCGGATTAGGCATCGTTACAAGATTACAGAAATACACGAGTGGCCGCGATTGGCCGTAGGGTTCACCTCAAAATGGCCGCCAAAGTTAAATTTTTTTAATATTCATTACGTAATAACGGTGTAACCTATAAAGTTGATTCAAACGTATTAATGAAATCTTTACTAGAATGCGAAATATATATAAATACCGACTTTCTAAATCAAGTATAAGATATTAAAAATGGCGGAAAAGCTAACTTTTTAATAATTGGAAAAAAAATTAGGTCTAGTGAAAAACTCGTCTTCGAAAATTAGCTGATTTCGAAGTCGAGAGTTCTAAGGTTCAAATCCTAGTAAAAGCAGTTACTTTTATACGGATTTGAATACTAGATCGTGGATACCGATGTTATTTGGTGGTTGGGTTTCAATTAACCACACAGTTCAGGAACGGTCGATCTGAGAATATACAAGACTACACTTCATTTACACTCATACATATCATCCTCTGAAGTAATACTTTACGGTGGTTCCGGAGACTAAACAGAAACAAATAAAGCCATAAAATAAGAAATAAATACAGGATGTCGGGGCTAAAGGTATCTAAAAGTAATGGCCAATATTTCGAAAACTGGTTGTCTTAATTTCTTAAACGTAGTCTCAATCGACAGGAAATATCTGCAATATTTGTTCTTTGTACTCTCCAGGTCGGCGGAATATTTATAAGCAGGCAAGCCGACTCACAACGCAGTTGTATAGCTCCTTTCATTTTCTATTACTGTATACGGGTTTTCAGTACCTCAAATTTGACAGTTGTATCTATTATCTTTCCCACATGTATGGAAGGCTGCCTCATTACTAAATAACGTATGAAGATTATCAGGAAATCGTTTTCGACACGGTCAGTACCTTTGCAGCAAATTGCTATCGTAGGAAGCGATCATTTGGTTTAAAGGAATTGTAACTTGTACGTTCTGTAACGAAGCCGTTTATGAATAATATCATGAACAGTGGAACGAGGAATTGACAGTTCTTAACTAGCCCGCCTAATTCACTTTACAGGACTGGTAGTGAATGCACCGCATACACGATTCACCGTCTCTTCACTAATTGAAACTTTTGAATGATTTCCAGTCCGTGAAACCAAGCTTCCCACTGATGAATAGACTCGGATGTAGAAGGATCGATATTCTATTCAGTTCGTACACGCCTATGAACACGCGTAATAGTACAAGATCTGACAGCTTATTTCTGCAGGTATCTGTTTTTTAATGAAACTCGATTTAAGTGGATGATTAATGATAATTTAATACCAGGTTTAATTTAATTACTGCCGGGTTTCCTAGCAAAAATTATTAGCAGTTACCATTAATTAAATATATTGTAATTAATTTTATTTTCAACGAATTGCAACTATATATTTTTTAAGTGAATTAAACGTCATTTGAAAGAAAATGATGTGAAGAATGTAAAAAAAAATGGTTTCCAGTTTTCAGTCAGCCTCAACCTTCAAGTTGCCAGTTGTAAACAGGTATGTATTGTTAATTATTTACACTCATCGTGTTTTTCAAGAAAATTATATATTAAATTGAAGTTTAATTTTTTCTGAACACGATAACACATGGTTGCCTGCAAAAAAATGGCCGCAAGTAGTGGTTCCCGTTATTTGAACTAATTACTTTCAGTCTGGATGAGTGTGGACGAGAGAGAAGGAATGCGCGCGTTGCTTAATGTTGTAAACAAGAACGAAGCGCGACTATCGTGTACAGAAGGAATTAAACTTCAATTTAGGATATAATTTTCTTGAAAAACACCATGAACGTAAATAATTAACAATAACATACTTGTTTACACCTGGCAACTGCAGGTTGCGGCTGACAGAGCTGGAAACCATTTTTTTTTTACATTTTTCACATCATTTTCATTTAAAAGACGTTTAATTCTCTTAAGAAAACTATAGTTGCAATTCGTTAAAATAAATTAATTAAAATATATTTAAAGGTAAGGGCGGATAATTTTTTTGGCAACCCGGCAGTAATGTATTAAATTATCATTAATCATTCACATAAATAGTTTCATTAACAAAATAACAGATACCTGCAGAAATCAGCTGCCGGATCTTAGATTATAACTGATTGAAACACCACTAATTAAAGCACTGAACCTTCTGTTCTGGGGTTGATATCTCGATTGACCACTGCTGATTAGAGCTATGTTGTGCAGTTGTTTTTGCTTGCGTATGCGTATTCCGCTGATCCTGAAACTATACAAAACGAATCTTTGAGATATTCCTGTCGATTGAGCCTAGGTTTAAGAGATTTCGACGACTGGTTTTCCAAATATAGACTATTACTTTTGGATACCATTTGCCCGGATAATCTGTACATTATATTAACTTAGCTCATTGTAGCGGAAATAGAAGTAAGAGATATCAACTTTGTTAGATATGGATTAACAATTGAGAGAACAGTAATAGTAATAAGAATATTCGTTCGGGAAATTCTTACTAAACTTTTCATTGATAAGCTGTTCTCTTTAATTTTTTAATTAACTATTACCATTAAAATAGCTGTTAATAGGAAAATTACTGATAAATGGAAAACTATCGGTCCGTAAACGCCCAAATTAAGTTATAATGATAAAATATTAGTTCATTTATATAAATAGACATAGTACAAAAAAAAAAATTGGTGTTTTAAAGAGCGTAAATCTTATTCGGTTTATACCTAGTCAAAACTAGTATACAGTAATAACTGCTTGTAATGTAATGTAATGGTATATTTTCATATTTCTTTTGAAGAAAAGTTTGATTATTAAGATGAAAATTCACTTCCCGAAATAAAAATAAAAATATAATAAATATAATTTAATTAAAATTGAAGATATGATTGCATTTAGTTGTAAGTTATAGAATAAAAATAAAATTACAGTAATTTAATAATTGCTATTTTGTTCTCTGATGTTCCCACACCACACACGCGCACACGCGTGAGTGAGCACTATATATATCAAAATATTTTAATAAAATTAGAATTGTATTAATTTATCCCCTAGTAATCTACTTTTAGAAATTTCGCTTTGGAATATTCTGTTGTCATGAAATTTAAGAAATTTAATACTATCTTTTTAACTGCGTAATAGAACAAAATATAAGCTAATGGAAATAGAACTGTTTACTTTAATTAAGCTGTTGTTGATGTTTACTTTAAATTAAAAATTATTAATGTATCGTTGAAAAATTTAATTTTACGTACACAATAATCGCGTGTCAGATAACAAAATTTGTTGTACTTTTTGTTATTATTTAATTTCGTTTAGAATTTATAAAAAGAAAATAATCAATCGACTTTTAAATTTGATAATTAAAGATAATCATTTTTTTTTTTAATTCTATATAAATATATTTTGTCACATATATAAGAATTATAAAAAAAAAAAATCTGATGTGGACATCACTTGACTTCCTTGTACGCCTATTAAATTACATATATACATTTTTACTTCCTTGTACAAAGTAAAGGAAGTACTGTAATCGCGAAAAATTTTGGTTTTCAGATTTCAACGGAAATGTCTATTTTGACCATCCCTGAATCCATTTTGACCAGTTTCGGCGTGATGTCTGTACATACGTATGTATGTATCTCGCATAACTCAGAAAAGATTAGCCGTAGGATGTTGAAATTTTGGAATTAGGACTGTTGTAACATATAGTTGTCTACGTCCCCTTTTGATTACAATCGACTGGGCTAAAAGTATCCAAAAAATCCCAAAATTAAAAAAGAAAATGGATTTTGGAATTTTTTTTAACTACAATAATAAACCCTCATTGAGAGCTTTTCAGCGATGTCATCCGTGGTACTTATTTTCATTGGTTCTAGAGTTATAGCCAAATAAACGTTTAATTAATGAAATACTTGCTCTTACAAGGGAAAGGCACATCGGTTCGAATCCGACTTCATCTCCTTTTTTTTAAATTTTTAATGTTAATTTAAATATATTGATTTATTAATCGTTATTAATCTCTGATTGTAAAAAAAAAAACTTTTACAATAAATAATAATTCAATAATAACAATAAAAAAACTGAAAAAATATCAGAAGTTATTAATGAAATAAAAATTTATGTACTTTTCATTTAAAAAAAAAAATGTATGTATGTAATTTAGTAAGCATACAAAGAATTAATGTGGTGTCCACATCAGATTTTTTTTACGAGGGTTTTTTTGTAATTTTTTTTTTTAAATCTAGTTATGATTTTGATTCCCACCGTAGCTTATCTGTGTTTGTCGACATATATCGGCGAAGGTCCATAAAAGGAAATATTCCGGTCTTTCATTGACGTATTTGGAACGCGTCGACATTCACCGGAGAATATCGACATTTGCCAGATATCAACATTTCACGGTAACATATATATTATTTTAACGCATAACACACGTATAAAATTACACATATAAATCTTATACATATAAAATGGTAAACATATAAAATTTTTATCATCGTCTTTTCATACGTTTGTCTTTAGAATATTTTCTTGCACACGTTTCGCCGCATCACCGTATCAGCATCCATCAGGGAATGAAAATATTTACAATTACGTTTCGTCAGTCTTACATACAAGAAACATATAACAAAACTCCACAATATTACAAATTAAAGTATAATATATTTACAAGAATCACGGAAAATTGGCATGTTAGCCAATCTAAGTTTAAGCCTGACCTGATTAAAGTTCTACTAATTTTTATCTTTTATTGCTAATTTAGAAAACATATTATAAGATTCAAAATTTATTTGTTAATTTATGAGTTTTGCACCCAGTGATTTTTTATTTTTATATATTTTTAAACTTTCCCGTGCGTTCATATTATAAGTTTTATTGTCTTCTTACATTATATTCATGTCCCATCTTCAAAATATGAACACTGGACGATAACAAAAATAATATATGATGATACATGCAAAATTTCAACATTATGTAGTGATTAAAATCATCTACTAAAAATAAAAACATGTAATCTATTACCTTACATTCTACATACTTAAATTATTTCTGCTTCTTGCTAAAACAGACAATAATAAAAAAAAAAAACAATTTTAGACGACCTGCAATGCAATAAAATCATTTCCAAACATAGAATAGCCGTTATAAAGATTTCAATTATTTCATGCCATGCTTATTACGAAAAATCAGATATATAGTACTTTCCTCATTGAAACGAATATAATATTTTACATTTGCAAAACAGGATAACTGAAATATAGGTTATATATTCAGCCTTACAAGAGATAACTCATCACAGAAATTGTCTGTATAGTGAATATCATTACAAAGAGAAAGTAATGTTCACTAGTGTCTCTTTTACCTCAAATGATTCACAGATATCACAGCCATTAAAATGACTGAGACAAATAGAGTAAAACAGTATGTATCATTAATATATCTCTTTCTACTAAGAAATAAGATTTTATTAATGATTGCCTGTGCTTTTATGTTGTTAAGAAATTTATTTTTAATTATTTTTATTTAATTTTTATAAAAACTTTTACTTAAATTTGATTTTTATTTTTTTTTAACTTGCGTTACTTATAATCAAATCTTGCAACTGCTATATCTTTTGATCTATCGTATGAAAATCAATGAAATTTGGTACACGTACTACGGTGTTAGAATTTGGATATGACCCAAACCCATATCCCCACAATATACCCCTACACTCAATTCATGCCTGTTGCTTAAAATTTTTATTTCTCATCAACTATCGTATGAAAATGATTGAAATTTGGAACACGTATGTAACTTCGATGAGTAAAAATAAATATTTTCACTTTTTAGTCTTAATAAACAAACAAATTTGAACGAACAATAACATTCAAATATAAATATTATTTAGAATATTTCTTTTGGATGAAAAAAGTTTATTGTTCATTAAGACTAAAAAGTAAAAAATAAAAAAAAATTACAAAAATATATTTGATTACATATAAAAAATTATTTTTTAAAAAAGCTTTTATTTAACTAATATTAATATTAACATTAATAAAAGAAGAAAACAAATTAGAAAAACTCTCTAAAAAGTAAAAAATAAGAATTAAATCAAATTCAGAATTAAAAAAAAATATATAATATACTAACAAATATAAAAATGCACTGAAATTAAAAAAATTAAATTATATAAATATCTAATAAACAACCAATAAATAAAAAACAAATAAATGTAATAATTATTAAATTTTAAAACTAAATGTAATGAAAATATTTAATTAAATAAAAAAGTGGCGCAGTGTTTATAACAATGTTTTCGAATAAATATTTATAGACATTTGCGTATTTTAAAATATATTTTTGTTTTATGAGGTTGTTTATTTAGTATATGTAATAAATCAAGTTTTAATTCTTTGATGGTTCAAATTTGCACCGAGATGACCTTTAAGGGTTAATAAGATTAAAAATAAAAATTAAATTTAGAAATCTTTAGAAATTTACAAATTTATTACATTTTGACGGTAATCTGAAAAGTTATTAATTATTATCATTATTATAATTGTAATCATAATTATGAATTCATTAACTAAAAATTCATAATTAATTAAAATGAAACTTTTAGCGGAAAGAGTGCGTTCAATTTGATAACATTAAATAAACCAGCGGTTGAAAAAAATATTAAAGATTAAAAAGATTTTATGGCCGCCAGTTTGAAATAAATTGAGAGATCAGTTTCATTATTTTTATATAAGTAAATTTCTAGGTACTCTAGTAATAAACAGAATTTCAGTTCGATATTACAAACCATTGCTGAGAAATAAATTTTTATGTTAAAAATTCAAAATAGCGGATAACCGGTAAATTAAACGTTTCCGGAAAAATTTTGATAATAAAGTTTTTTTCTTTATTTTGCTTTGGAGGAACATCCCCTGAATGCTTGAGATTTTTTTATGACGTTTTTTATGAACATTCTTTATAAATAACTTTGTAGTTTATAATTTCCTTCATTTTTCGATCTTCATTTTTATTCTATGAAACAAGAATCAGTTAGCAAATAATATATTTTTTTAATTTCCTGTTGTACAATTGAAATTTTTGTCTCCTGATCGTATTGAAAAAAACCAACCTTCATCACCAGTGATAACACGGCTCAACAAATCTGGATTGATTTCCGTTTGCTCTAACAGATCGGCTGTCACATTTATCCGTGTTTCTCGCTGTTGTTGTGTGAGATTTTTGAGGACCATTTTTGCACAAATCTTTCTCATACCAAGATCTTCAGTTAATATTAGACGAACCGTTTCTCGATTGATGTAGAGTTCTTCTGCAATCATTTTCACGGATAATCTTCGATCAGATCTTACGATTTCACGCACCCTGGTGAAGTTGACATCTGTCCATGGTTGATGGTCGACCACTGCGGTCTTCATCTTCAACATTCGTTCTGCCTTCACTAAAACTTTTATGCCACCGAAAAACTTGAGCTCTTGACATAACCTCCTCTCCAAAAGCCTTCTGAAGCTTACCATAAGTTGTCGTCGCGTTTTCACCCAATTTAACGCAAAAAGAAATGGCATACCATTGCGCAATATTTTGCGGTTTCATTTCTGTGACGAGAGACACAAACATGTGTTCACTTATTACAGCACAACTCTCGACTGGGCAGTTGCATCAATGTGCCGCTTGGACTATAAGTAGCTTATAAATCCACCTCCATCACTAAGTATACGTATTACTTTTTAAAATTTTTTATTATTTACACCGATTGATCTGATTTTAATATTAATAAATATTAAATGTAATAATTAAATTGTAGTAAAAATTCTGGGTACTTACGTATTAACGCCACCGCAGCTACAGCTTTATTTAAAAACAAAGTAGTCAATCGGATTTCGGTGGAAAATGGGCCGATATGGAGTTTATCATGATTGATTCAAAACAGTCTCTTTATTAATTTTAATAAATGGTTATTTATTTTATAAATATAAATTAACCAAACTTAACCTACGCTCGCTTCGCTCGCTAACCTTGACCAATTAACAGGAGAGTTTTGATTATTTAAATAATAAATAATTGCAATAATTACTGAATTTATTAAATAAATACTCAAAAAATTACGGTGTTAATTAGTCAAGGTTACCGAGCGAAGCGAGCGTAGGTTAAGTTTGGTTAAATTATATTTATAAAATAAATAAATATAAATAACCATTTATTAAAATTAATAAAGAGACTGTTCATTTTCCACAGAAATCCGATTTACTACTTTGTTTTTAAATAAAGTTGTAGCTGCGGTGGCGTTAATACGTAAGTACCAAAATCTGATAGAACACAAAAAAAAAGAATGTATTTATTCCTAAAAACAATGTTACTTTTAAAGAATAACAAACAGCGTTTGCAGTATGCTGTACATTTAATAATTAGTCTCTGTATAAACAATATAGAAGGCCATTTTAAATAGTAAAATGATAGTTATCGCACTGCCATTTTGTTCACTGTTTTTTTATCCAAATTCTTCAGATTTCATGAGAAAATGAATAATAACGTTCATTTAACGTAGAAAAATAACATTTTTTTAATGAAAAATAAAAATTACAAAACAGATATGTGATTTAGATTATACTGACACCGTGTAATTACGAATCGTATGTATATCAACATATTCTAACCAAAGATAATCTACTCTCGCTTCGCTCGCTAACCTCGTCTAATTAACGTTAAATATCGTATAATATGCATATTTAGCGCTATTAGACAAGGTTGGCGAGCAATGCGAGCGTAGGTTATGTTTGTTTACGTTATGTTGATATACGTACGATTCGTCAGTACACGGAGTGAAGATAATATATAAACAATCTAGATTCGCTTCGTTTGCTAACACAGACATATTTTTTGTTTAATACATTGTAATAATACGTTTAATGCATTGTTTTTGGACAAACATAAAGCATATAAAAAAAGTGGTGGGGCGATAATCGTAAAATTAAAGTAAGTAAATTAGTTTTAGTTAAAAAAATTGATTAAAATTAATGTTTGATTTGATTTGGTTTTGAATCGTACAAATTTTTATTTCATTTTTTATAAATATTATTAAACTCTTAATTGCTTTTTATCAAATTTATTCATATAAATTTTCTCAAAATTAAATCTTATACAAACTCTTTTATAATTTTTTATTTGTTTATTCAGTTTAACAAAGATGAAACGATTCTTATAAATAGATAAAATAAGTCTCCTTTTCAGCTTTACTCGAGAACCTGAATCCGAATAGGACAAAAAGTCGTTCTCTATAAGGCAAACAAAATATCAATTTAAATGCTCAAGATGAATTTTAAAATTTAAATGATAAAAATTAGACAGGTAAAATTGTATATAAATATTACAAAAAACATTTTTTAGAAATTTCAAATTGAGGTTCTTTACCCCATCTTGTGAATTCACATGTTTATGTCTTTTTTAAAGGTTTAGTTCCCTTAGGAAATAAGTACTGGTACCTAGAGGAACACAAGAAATTCAGTTGACTATGTGAACATATAAAAGTAGATAAAACTGTCTGGAATTCAACATTTTAGCTGGGAATATAAAAATACATGAAAAAGGTGATCTGATTCTAGACTCATAACCATATGAGATCAGTTTAGTACTTCATGCAACAAAAATATAAATAAAATTTATTTATCTATAAAGAAATTTTTTCGTAGGATAAAATGTGTGGTAGGTGTATTAGATGAAGACCAGCACAGAATCAGAAAGTGTATAGACATAAAAAGCGATACTCTACCCTTTAAGTAATTTAATATGGTAGACTTACGAAGAATAAAGACTTCTTAACAGCATCTGTACATCTGGAGAATGTAAATATCTGATACTATAGAATAGAACAGAATATTGATTTAACATTTTAAAGAAAATGAACTGAAATTTAATCGAACAGAAGACTTGGTATACAATCTATGAATATGGTATAATGGTATTATATATGTTGAGCATAAAAGTAGATGAAAGGTATCTCACTTCTTTCTGGCAGAAGTGAGATAATGATGTAGCCTGTCTATTGATTTTCAGTTACATAGGTACTGTCTATATAGAAAAAACAATATAGGAATTGTAAGATAAATTTGAAAATGGAATAAATATCTGAGGAGTAAAAACAAAATTTACCAGTACATTGCTCTAGGAAGCAAAAATATATAAGAAGAATTTCAAAATAGCTAGGATTTAATGCTAGAACATAAATTTATTTTAAAGATAAATAAAAATAAAACAAAAATAATAAAATTGGAATGGAAGGTAATGATATAAATAATGATATACCAGAAATTACAGATTTTTGTTGCTTGGGGAGTAAAATTACAAATAGATAAAGTAATGTAATCAAAAATAGAATTCCACAGGAAAAGAAGTGTTTATATGTAAAAATGAATTTTGTTAGTATAAAATACAGATATATTAATTTCAATAAATATTTTTTTATGGAATAAAGATGGGGGAAAAAACTAGAGGAAGGAAAATAATTGAGACCTTTTAAATTAGTGTTAAAGGAGGATTAGGTTGGTTGATAAAATTAGAAATGAATAAGTCTTGAGATAAATATGAGAGGAGAGAAATTTGTGGTAGAATTCAGTAGAAGGATAAATGTGGTTGGTTGATGAGTCATGTATTAAGATAAAAGGCATTCGATAACGTAGACTGGAATAAAATGTTCAGCATTTTAAAAATGATAGGGTTCAAATACAGAGATAGAAGAACAATTTCTAACATGTACAGGAACCAAACAGCAACAGTAATAATTGAAGAACATAAGAAAGAAGCCGTAATAAGAAAGGGACTCTGACAAGGATGTTCCCTATCTCCGTTACTTTTTAGTCTTTACATGGATCTAGCAGTTAATGATGATGAAGAACAATTTAGATTCAGAGTAACAGTACAAGGTGAAAAGATAAAGATGCTACGATTTGCTGATGATATAGTAATTCTAGCCGAGAATAAAAAGGATTTAGAAGAAACAATGAACGGCATAGATGAAGTCCTACGCAAGAACTGTAGCATGAAAATAAACAAGAAGAAAACAAAAGTAATGAAATGTTGTAGAAATAACAATGATGGACCACTGAATGTGAAAATAGGAGGAGAAAAGATTATGGAGGTAGAAGAATTTTGTTATTTGGGAAGTAGAATTACTAAAGATGGACGAAGCAGGAGCGATATAACATGCCGAATAGCACAAGCGAAATGAGCCTTCAGTAAGAAATATAATTTGTTTACATCAAAAATTAATTTAAATGTCAGGAAAAGATTTTTGAAAGTATATGCTTGGAGTGTCGCTTTATATGGAAGTGAAACTTGGACAATCGGAGTATCTGAGAAGAAAAGATTAGAAGATTTTGAAATGTGGTGCTATAGGAGAATGTTAAAAATCAGGTGGGTGGATAAAGTGACAAATGAAGAGGTATTGCGACAAATAGATGAAGAAAGAAGCATTTGGAAAAATATAGTTAAAAGAAGAGACAGATTTATAATTCACATACTAAGGCATCCTGGAATAGTCGCTTTAATATTGGAAGGACAGGTAGAAGGAAAAAATTGGGTAGGCAGGCCACGTTTGGAATATGTAAAACAAATTGTTAGGGATGTAGGATGTAGAGGGTATACTGAAATGAAACGACTAGCACTAGATAGGGAATCTTGGAGAGCTGCATCAAACCAGTCAAATGACTGAAGACAAAAAAAAATTAACATATTCAGAATATTGGATTAAAATATATACTAGAGCATGTAGTTTGTAGTAAATATATATTGAAGTTAAAATAGCCCAGAACGAATAAAACCAAACCATTTAACAGACTTCTCCATAAAACAGATTTATTATTGTTATATATGATTTTCTTTTCTTTTTTTGCTTGTCTGGACCATTTTTTTTTGTCTGGACCACTAAAGATCACATTTGCATAATAGTTTGGAACTTTTTCTGTTTTCCTATTATTTTTTCATTTTCTCACTCTGTTGTTTTTCTTCCTTTTTCCTCTTTCTTCCTATACTCCTCTTATCCCTCTTCTCTTGAAACTTAGATTTGATTAATTTTCTAAATTGTTCTCTATTTAAAAAAAGTTTCTTGGAGATTTTTAAAGTTTTAAGATCATTTTTCACTTCTTTAAACCAGTTAGTTTTACTTCTACTGTTATAAAAGTTAAATTTTTTTTTTTTTTTTTTTTTAATCTGTTTTCACCCATTCCATATAAACGCCCATAAAATTATAATCTTCTTCTCTTGATGGTGTCTTTTATTTTTTTTAAATATTTTTATAAATTTTTGTTTCACTTTTTAGTTTACAAATTTCGACCTGGAGATTGGGTCCATATATGTTTCCTAAAACTTTTTTTTTATTTTGCAAAGGTTTTATCCAAAAAATATTGCAAATATTCAGTACCATATAACACATTGCAAAATCAGTGTCTGATTTTCTTTTATATATTAATATTTTATAACATCCAGTATTTTTATGAAAAAAAATATTGCACAGTATAATATTCAAATGAAAGATTTGTAGTAATATTTTACTTTGAATCATTTTTGTAGTTAAAATATTTCTAGTAAGCTAATGAAAAGACGTTTTTAATCTTAGTGTATTTTTTGTCATATATCCAAAATTAGAAGGATTAAAACTTGTTTGTAGAAAGGAGCAAAAGGAATTTAACCTAATTGCTACATGAATTAAGGTTAGAAAACATTTTCCCCAGCTACTTTAATACTATTATGCATACTGAATATAAATGCGTATGTTATTATATTCTGACTAACACTGTGTGTGTATACACAAATCTATCTACTGAGTACTTAAGTCACAAATGTTGGTGTGGGTGTGTGATTCCATTGTTGTACGGACATTTATGTATGCAAATAAATGTTTATACTTAAAATTTAAATACATGTGGTAGGGCATTTTGGTTTAATGTCTTTTTACTTTATAGTTGGAACAGGTGTTTGAATTCATTCTTACTTATATCTTTGTTCCTTAAATTGTATGCTACATTTCTTCATTAATGAGTTAACAGAAAAAATAAAAAAAGTTATCAAAAAAAAAATTGCCAAAATAAGATAAAAACACAAAAAAATTGTCAAGTGGTGACAGCTGGTAATCAAAATTTTAATTATGTAAATGATATTAACGAAATTACTCATTTTTTAATAAAAATAAGAGAAATTATTGAAATAAACTCTAATCTCATACACTCAAAAATTTGCTGTTATATATAATAAAAAATATTAATATGCTTAATTAACAATCCTTCTTCTTTTTCTTTATATACCATGTCTGTAATCAAATTTCAACCAAATAATTACCATGCTCTTTCTTTTTCTGTTTAGCCACCAGAACCATCGTAAGGTATTACTTCAGAGGATGAGTGAGGATGATATGTATGAATGTAAATGAAGTGTAGTCTTGTACAGTCTCAGGTCACCCATTCCTGAGATGATATTAATTGGAACCCAACCACCAAAGAACACCGGTATCCATGATTGAGTATTCAAATCCATATAAAAGTAACTGCCTTTACTAGGATTTGAAACTTAGAACTCTCGACTTCGAAATCAATTGATTTGTAATGTTGAGTTCACCACTAGACAAACAACAGTTAACCCATCAAATAATTGCCAACCATTTAGGCAATTCAACTTTGTGCACAGCTGAACAGAATAAAAAGCTAGTTGACCAGGAAAACTATTGCCTTAAATATTTTAATTATGAAATTTTCCTTTAAACCTGGATCTCAGTTTCCCGGTTTTCAATATTCCCAAATTATCATAAATTTAATATTAATTGATTTTTTTTAAATTTATTTTATATTAATTTTAAAATTTTACTCCACCATACTACAGATTAGTTTTGTTTATAAACAATTTTAATTGTAATATTAAAGATGATTCCGGCTTTTATGTGTGTAGGTTCAATGCGCTAAGGTATTACAATGATTCGTGCATTTTTTACATACTTTGAGTAGATCATATCTCTTCATGTTAAAATAAAATCTTCTTCAAAGTTGGGATAGCTGTGACGGGTGAAATAAAATACATTAAAAAAAAAACCAAAAAAAAAAGAATATTATTATTTAATCCATCATGTAAATTTAAAACAGTATAGTGGAATTAAAATGGAAGAAGAAAGAGAAACAAAGTTATGAGATTAACAGAAGAACATGTATTGTTAAAAGTATCACAGGGAAATTTACTGCTTTACTGCCATGTTCTTTAAACTACCAAACAAAACACACCACAAAGTTTTATTTGAAAAATGATCTTGCAACCAACATTTTAAAATAATTGACAGAAAATGTCATTTATGTGCTACAAAAAAAAAAATAAATAAATAAAAAACAGACACACCAAAACAAAAGCTGTAAGGGTTGAATTTGTGGGTGGGATACACACATGCAGGTATTATTACATAAATTTAGTTTTATTGCAATGTTCTATTACATGGGATTAAAAAATAAATAACAAAAGATTAATAGAGGTAAATTTTATAATTCCATATTCAACAAATGAGTGTTTTTTATCATTTCAAAAGATAGATGTACTTTTTTAGTAATGTAAGTTAAACAGTTATAATCATCAACCATACCACCTTTCTTTTTCCTGTTTAGCCTCCGGTAACTACCGTTCAGATAATACTTCAGAGGATGATATGTATGAGTGTAAATGAAGTGTGTATGTAATGTAGTCTTGTACATTCTCAGTTCAACCATTCCTGAAATGTGTGGTTAATTGAAACCCAACCCACCAAAGAACACCGGTATCCACGATCTAGTATTCAAATCCTTATAAAAATAACTGACTTTTACTAGTACTTGAACGCTGGAACTTTCGACTTCCAAATCATCTGATTTGGGAAGACGCGTTCACCACTAAACCAAGCCGGTAGGTTTAGAATAACAGTTACTATGGTAACTAAAGTACATATACTTTTGACGACGAAAAAATCATAACTTATTTCTTTGCCATGGAGGCAGAAGTATAATAATGAAGGAAAAGTATTAATTTTTTCCTTAATTAATATCTTTAATTTACAACTTAGTAAATTAAAATCACAGTAGAGTTACATTAGTTTTTTATTTATTTTTTGTTTTTTAACCTCTGGGACCAGGGTTAGGCATTACTTCAGAGGATGAAATGATTGATTTGTAGCGTGTGTGAAAATGCCATGCCTGACCGGAATTCAAACCTGGTACCTTCGGATAAAAGGACAGAGACTACCACTCGCGCCACGGAGGCTAGCGAGTAGATTTACATCTAAATCAAGAAGATTATATCTAAATCAAGAAAACTTCTAATTCGAGCTATTGGTTATCTTTCCTTTCTCCCTCCCCCCCCCCCAAAAAAAAACCTTTGCAAGTCTTTCACCTTTTCTTATTCTTGTTTAGCTTCCGGTAATTAGCGTTCAGATAATACTTTACAGGATGAATGAGGATGATAAGTATGAGTGTAAATGAAGTGTAGTCTTGTACAGTCTCAGGTAGATCATTTCAGAGATGTGCGGTTAATTGAAACCCAACAATCAAATAACACCGGTATCCACGATCTAGTATTCAAATCCGTGTAAAAATAACTGGCTTTTCTAGGACTTGAACGCCGGAACACTCGACTTCCAAATCAGCTGATTTGGGAAGACGCGTTCACCACTAGATCAACCCGGTGGGTTAACCATCTCACCTATCTGGATCAGTCTTAAC
Source organism: Lycorma delicatula (assembly GCF_047948215.1). Lineage (NCBI taxonomy): Eukaryota > Metazoa > Arthropoda > Insecta > Hemiptera > Fulgoridae > Lycorma > Lycorma delicatula. The sequence goes on from NC_134463.1 coordinate 81,506,923, forward strand.
TGCTATCTTGCGGTTGGAATTTGGATAATTTTTCAGTTTTGTTTAGTAGTTTATATTTTATAAAAGTCAAATTTCTTGCTTTTATTGTTCTTTCATGCATATAGTAACTTTGGGTACTTTTGTATAGTAACACGTTTGGGTACTTTCTGATTAAACGGAGGCCACCTGTTTTCAGAAGCAAGATTTATGTTTTTAAAAAATCCCAAACATTTGGTTAGATTATATTTATAATTATATTTATTTATTATATAAGAAAAAAAACATAGGAGCACAGCTCGCCACTATTTAGATTCGTATCTGTCTGAATACATGTAACGATCGGCGGCTAGTGGTAAACAATTCAACGAGCTCCTCGGCGACATCGTCAAGTTTTGGGACTCTGTTCAATCACAAAAGTAAGGTGTAAGATTTCGAACATTTTGTGTGATATAAATAAAGACCTATACTGTGTGTACATATTTGAGGTTCTTTTTAAAAAAATTCTTTTTTCTGAAAATAGGTGGCCTCCGTTTAATCAGAAAGTACCTGTGTTTGTAATGTTATGGAACATTCGGACATTTTTTACACATTTTGATAGAATCGTTGGATAATTACAGTATTTGAGTAACTTCTCCTTAGTCAGTTGTATCCTTAGTCTTTTGATGATTTTGTATATGGTTTAGTTTATATATTTTAATAAATATTTTACAATTAAGTTATTTAAAATCAGTTTAACAGAATAAGTAAATAAATTGTAAGAAGTTTATATGTATTAAATAATAAATAATAACAATAATAATAATAATAATAATAAATAGGTAAATTCCTAACAGTAATTGTATAATAAATACTGTAAATATATAATGTAATTTTAATATCAACGATTATATTATAATAAATTCCTATCAGTAAACAAAATTTTAAATTTATGTTAAAAATATACGAAATTAAAAGATTATTAAGGTATAACAACCGAATTATGTGAAAAAACAATTTGATGTGGACACCATATGACTTCTTTGTACGCCTATTAAATTAAGTTACATATACACATTTTTTAAAATGAAAAGTACATAAACTTTTATTTCATTAATAACTTCTGATATTTTTTCATATTTTTTATTATTATTATTGAATTATTATTTATCGTAAAGATTTTTTTACAATCACAGGTTAATAATTATTATTAATAAATCAATATATTTAAATTAAAAAAAAAATTAAAAAAAAGGAGATATCGGATTCGAACTAATGTGCCTTCCCCTTGTAAGAACCAAATATTTCATTAATTGCAATTTTTTTGGCTATAACTCTGAAACCATTGAAAATAAGTACCACTTATATATCGTTGAAAAACTCTCAAGGAAGGCTTATTACTACAGTTAAGAAAAAGTCAAGAATTCAAATTTTTTGAATTTGGGCTTTTTTGGACACTTTTCGTCCAGTCGATTGCAATCAAAAGGGGAGATGCACAATTTTTCTTGAATCCAAAATTTCAACATCCTACGGCTAATCGTGTGTTTATACGAGATACATACGTGCGTACGTACGTACAGATGTCACGCCGAAACTAGTCAAAATTGATTTATGGATTGTCAAAATGGATATTTCCGTTGAAATCTAAAAACCGAAATTTTTAGCGATAAAAATACTATCTTTTTACTTCGTACAATGAAGTAATAATGGAGTATAAAAAAGTTCACGAATAGCGATTTTAAACACATTGAAAAAAATAAAGAGATAAAAATGTTGTTCTCGTTAGAATGATGCGGTTTTAACCATTACTGTTTGTAATATGAATTACGTACTTAAACTAAACCAAACAGCCTCTCTACTGTGAATGTGTTATTATGTTTCTCATGTTCACACCAATAAAACTCGCATCGAAACTAAAAATTTATAACTTTTACCCATACAGAAACTTCTGAACGCAGATGTTTCAGAGTGAAAAATACTGCAATATTTCATAATGCCTTATGACCACAAGTGTCCCAGCTATTTATTCAACTTGTCTCTACAAACCGTTAACGTAATTAAACGGATAAAATGAAGCGCTACGTTTTCTACGTTTTATGATTCATACGTATAGCTTTTTTTAATAAATGTATCCATTGTTAATATTAGAAAAAAAATAAATTAAAATTGTTTATATTTCATACTTCAATATTTCACACGTATAAAACTACTGTTTTTTAAACTATTCATTAATAAATCACCCGTGTTTTTATCATGAATAAAAAAGTCTATTTAAAAAAGATAAATATTCAAAGTTATTTATGAATGAAATTAAATAAAAAAAGGATGTGTATGGTTTTAAAAATTTAATCATTTTAAGTGAAATAAAAAGTTTGCTCTACAACTATATTTAAATAAAAACACAAATCACGTTACATTTCTTTACAGATTAGCTTTTTAAAAATCTTCGTATACTTGTGAGGTAAAGGAATACAAGTGGACTGTCGACCGATATTTTAGCGACGTTGTTTTAATACTATTAGAATAATTATAACCCTCCTTTCACCAAAGTCTGCTCAGCTTTCTCGTATACTTAGAAAATGTATAGTTTTCGGAAAATGGCAATACTTATGGTAATCATAAAATATAAAAAAATAATTTTTAAAACAGCTTTTATTTAACTAATATTAATATTAACATTAATAAAAAAAGGAAACAAATTAGAAAAACCCTCTAAAAAGTAATAAATAAGAATTAAATCAAATTGAGAATTTTAAACAAAAAAAATATAATATATTAACAAATATAAAAATAGACTGAAAAGTAACAAATAAATTATATAAATATCTAATAAATAACCAATAAATAAAAAATAAATAAATGTAATAATTATTAAATTTTAAAATTAAAAGTAATGAAAATATTTAGTTAAATAAAAGCATGGCGCAGTTTTTATAATTTAAAACAACAAAAATTAAAACAACACAAAATTTATTTTTACAACAATTAATCTTCATTTTCATTTTCAATAATGACGCGAGGAAACGGAAAATTCTGCTGGAACCTCTCCAGTTGAGACTGACTAGCTACAAGTAACAATCTGGAAAAATGCGCCCACTCGTTTTCTTTGTATGTGTTCTCACATAGTTGAAGTTAATCTTCGAACTCTGTTTGTAATCTAAGTCAAATTGAACGCACTCTTTCCGCTAAAAGTTTCATTTTAATTAATTATGAATTTTTAGTTAATAAATTTATAATTACGATTACAATTATAATAATGATAATAATTAATAACTTTTCAGATTACCGTCAAAATGTAATAACTTTGTGCAAGATTTCTAGATTTAATTTTTATTTTTAATCTTATTAACCCTTAAAGGTCATCTCGGTGCAAATTTGAACCATCAAAGAATTAAAATTTGAGTTATTTTATTACAGATAAATAAAGTATATACATATACTAAACAACCTCATTAAACAAAAAATATATTTTAAAATACAGCAAATGTCTATAAATACTTATTCGAAAAGATTGTTATAAAACTGCGCCACGCTTTTATTTAACTAAATATTTTCATAACTTTTAATTTTAAAATTTAATAATTATTACATTTATTTATTTTTTATTTATTTATTATTTATCAGATATTTATATTATTTATTTTTTACTTTTCGGTGCATTTTTATATTTGTTAATACGTATATTATATTTTTTGTTTAAAATTCTCAATTTGATTTAATTCTTATTTTTTACTTTTTAGAGGGTTTTTTATATTAGTTTCCTTTATTTTTTTAATGCTAATATTAATATTAGTTAAATAATAGCTTTTTTAAAAAATATTTTTTACATGTAATCAAATATATTTTTGCAATTTTTTTTGTATTTTTTAAATATTTTTTTTAAGACTAAAAAAAAAGTAAAAATATTTATTTTTACACATTGAAGTTACATACGTGCACCAAATTTCAATCATTTTCATACTGTAGTTCATGAGAAATGAAAATTTTCAACTAAATGCATGAATTTAGCGTACGGGTAGCGCGTGGGGACGTACGGGTCATATCAAATTCCGACACCGTGGTGCTGTATTGTCATCGAAGTTACATACTTGTACCAAATTTCATTGATTTTCATACGATAGATCAAAAGATATAGCAATTGCAAGATTTGATTATTCCTAAATCGAGTTAAATAAAAGCTTTTAATTATAAATAAAATTGAAAGTGAAAAAATTTTAATTCTAAATCATTCTTTTATTAATATTTACCGGGTGATATTTAAGTATGGAAACAGTTTTAAACTGTTAATCTGAGAGGTATTTGGAAGCAGAAAGAAATTGGGTTCTACACCGTTAAAAAAACTGCATTTCGTCCGCCATATTGAATCAAACTTAATATTTTTTTAGGTAGGAAGGTGGCCATGTGACACATGATTTCGATTTAAAATTTTCAAGAAAAACTATGGTGAAATCCATTCTTCTGTTAATGGCATAGTTATCGAGTTATAAGCGTTTAAATATGCAATGACGGAAAAAGTTTGTTATCAAAAAAACGAAGTAAAACGCGTTTCATGAAAATTTTTATTTCATTTTACATTCATAATCCATACAATAACAAACTTTAAACAGTGCTATAATATTAATAATAATAATAATAATAATAAAATAACTAATAATTAACAACACAACAAATTAAACGGCTATATCAGCTGATATTATTTATTATAAATATTAGAATATTTATTTTAAATTTTTAAATAAATGTTTTTTATAATAAATTACAGATGAAATGAATTTTAAAAGTATACCATTCTATAGTAAATGTTCAAAATGTTTCCTGTCTACGGCTTGGCTAACCTCAAGTAATATCCGTTTATAAATTGTTGTAAACGGATATTACTTGAGGTTTGCTATCCTTTGTAATTGACGAACCTGCTTATGTCTGGTGACACACAAGTAGATTCGTCTATTATATTCTTCTTTTCAATTCGTCAGTATCCAGAGGTTTTGTTTAACATTTTAAAATAAATATAAAAACATTTTTCTGCTCCTCCGCTGAAAACAACCCTATTAAAATTGTGGGAAGAAAAGTTAAGACGAATTTAGTGGTTTCTTATGGTTTTTCACCTGAAAAATTGTAAGTTCATTCACCGTAACTTAAAACAAATCGGAACTCGGCCAGAAAATTATGTGAAATATCGACATCAACATCGAAACAAAAAAACACATTAAAGACATTATAATTATTTTCAGTTGAAGTCCTAAGCAATCAATAACTGAACTTGTGTACTAGTTCCCATCTGTAACGCCACGCATCTCTGCAACAGGCTTCCAGCTTATCTCAGTCCTTTCGGTTCAAAAACATCTATAAATAAATCACGTGACAGTTTGATTGACCCTAACCAGTGACCCACCGCTCGGCTAGGACACAGTATCGAGAACTAGAATGAAAAATATTCTTTAGCTCTTCTGCATTACATAAGGAATAGCGCGCATAAATATCCCTGACCCACGGCTCACAATTAAGACTGATTATTCCACACCTTGCTTTCATAATCTGCCTAATTCAAACTCATAAGAATGTCTAAAGATTTAAGAATTGGTGGTAAGAAGATTAAATCGTTCAAAGAAAAGGCAGATGGACCTACAGACTGATCTCGGACCTCCAGAGATGGCTGTGCCGAAAACATGGGAATAAGGGTATGAGTTGATCCAGTTGCTTGCTGGTCACAGGTGTTTCAAGGCATACTTGTGCGCGTGGACGCTGAGACCCTCTGCGAATTGTTATTATTGCGGGGAGGAGAATAACGCAGAACAGAAAAAAATTCGGCTTACTCACCTCAGAGAAAATCATTGGGACTGTGGTACAGACTTAACGATCGTGACACGCAGGTTTTTACGATGTTGGTTAAATCCGAACCCTTTTTTTTTTGTCTTCAGTCATTTGACTGGTTTGATGCAGCTCTCCAAGATTCCCTATCTAGTGCTATAGTGCTAGTCGTTTAATTTCAGTATACCCTCTACATCCTACATCCCTAAGAATTTGTTTTACATATTCCAAACGTGGCCTGCCTACACAATTTTTTCCTTCTACCTGTCCTTCCAATATTAAAGCGACTATTCCAGGATGCCTTAGTATGTGGCCTATAAGTCTGTCTCTTCTTTTAACTATATTTTTCAAAATGCTTCTTTCTTCATCTATTTGTCGCAATACCTCTTCATTTGTCACTTTATCCACCCATCTGATTTTTAACATTCTCCTTTAGCACCACATTTCAAAAGCTTCTAATCTTTTCTTCTCAGATACTCCGATCGTCCAAGTTTCACTTCCATATAAAGCGACACTCCAAACATATACTTAAATCCGAACCAAGTTGGAGTAAAATGTCCAGGGATGGACCTATGAGTTTCCCGCTTGGGATAGGTCCCCAGCCCCAAGAGATCGAAGTTAAAAAAAAAACGCAGGATCCCGAGAAGTTCGAGGCGTGGGACCAGCACTGAATGCTCGGATGAAAACAAGACAAATGGGGGTGCTGTGATAATACCGTAAGGTGTGCCCGGCATTCATGTTGTATAATGGTGGAGGGGCTTTAGTGGGTTGGCCCGCAAGGGAGAGTCTCACTCTACTATAGGATATGAGATCACATGTACCTATGGATCACATGGAGGAGAAACAAAGGTTTTCCCTCCTCCGACAAAAAGAAACACTTAAGAATACTGAAACACATAGTATTGTCTAAACAATTAGGAATATTGAATGAAACACATAATATAAAAAAAAAGTATTTTTAGTGATTTTAGAATAAAAATGAAAAAAAAATAAGTAAATCAAAATGACCTAAAACTCCTTCACCGTTTTAGGCGATCCAAGTAGAAAGTATAATTAAAAAAAAAAAAAAATTATATCTCATTTAAAACCCCAACAGACTTCCCATCTCATCTTAATGGAGCCTCTTTTATAAATTGGGTAGATAAAACATATCTCAAAAAAATTACAGTAGCATACATGATTTTTAAACCAAACAGATATCTACGCCCATAAATAAAATTTTAAGAAGGGAAACAATGTAATATCCACCAAACACTGACAAAAAAAAACAAATAAATTCAGTGTTACAGTGAAATCTTAACTAAGTTCCCCACAGAAACATATCTTCTCGTAGGAAACAGGTATGTAATATCGCCTTTCATCCGGAGGTCTCGAGTTTGAATCCCGGTCAGGCATGGCATTTTCACACGCACTATAAATCATTCATCTCATCCTCTGAAGCAAAACTTAACGGTGGACCTAGAGGTTCAAAAAAAAAACCGTACAGTGGACATCATTCCTCTCAGTGAAAGCAACAATGTCTGTTGTCTTTCACCTCAGGTGCTTTTCATGTGTCTCATTAATCATTCAAATAGTTTTAACAGTACTAATAAGTTTTCGTTAATTTTCAATTAACAAAAAGCTTTTGTAGGAAATTGTACTTAGACTATTTATAGACAACAAATAAATGTGTGTGTGAAAAATACATCACTCATTTATTATTATTCAATAGAAGCAATGCACCCTGATTTTACTGACGCGACGTGTCAAGAATGAAAAATCTAGCTGTACTAAGCGAGTGGCAACTAACTGACTGCGGTATAAATGTGTGTGTGTGTATGTGTGTGAGCACGAGAGAGAGAGAGAGAGTGAGCGTGAATGTAGATCTATATGTGTTCATCCAGTCACAAGTAACAAATCAGGATATGCATCACAAACCCTCTCCATTCAGCTAGACGGATAAGAATTGTACCAAGATAACATCTTGGTGCTGTCACTCCTGTAACAACGAAATTGTACTTGAAATGTCAATGAACAATCGAAAGAAGCAGCTAATGTAATGACTTACGTACATTATTGTGAAGCAGTACATCAATAGTGTACTTAAGTGTATTAACTTCTTTCTAAACAGTGACATACTTGTTCGGTTGGTTTTTGTATCTCAAGGGAGATTTATGTTTTTCTGAATACTTACTTAATGGTTTACTGTATATTACACTTAACTGAAAATGAAAAAAGGGACTGTTAGACAAACTCGTTTTCCGCACGATACGAAAAGTTTTTGTTTTTATATCTACCTTAATAATTATCTTATTATTACGTTTCTTTGTGTTCCATTTTATAACTATTGTTTTATTTTTATATGTTTTGAAATTAAAATTTTATACAAACAGTAAATTTATGTTATACATAATTTTTTCTCACTTATTTTTTATTTTCTACTAAAAAAACATCAGAAGTAATAAATCGTAATAAATAAGTCCCGACAACTTATTCCATTTATTCTAACACCGCCCTAATTCTTTACTTAATAGAAGTAAACTGTTTTCCTGAATAGAAGATAACTTATTCATTGAAAGATATCATAAAAATAACCAAAATAAACATTTATAATTGATACAGTTAAATTAAAATCGAGAAAGAGAAAAATCATTCATATGCACACATCACAAGAACGCGCATGTATGAAAACGTACATACTCAAGCACAGGTTTTCCTCGTTAGTTACTTTAATTGTGAAGTGATTATTTCACAGGTTCCCACACTGAGTGAAGGCAAATTATAAGCTGCATCGCTTCTCATACAAAGAGAAACAGATTACCACTATCTATTATTTCTCTCAGTCTTTCGTATGGCCGTAACACAACAAAAACATTCCCTCAACAAAAAGCACAAATCTGAGCTGTTTTCTCTGAGAGTAAAGGTTCTTAAACTGCCGGTCTCTAGAAATGAAAAATATGAAGACGCAATTATACGTCTGGATATCATTTGTTTGGCTTTTTGATTTCATATTAATATATTTAACTCGACTAAAAAGCGAATAAGAAATCACTTCATGCATGATTTTTCTTGTTAAGCATTACTTCTAATATGAGTACTTTGTTATTCATATGAAAGAATTTGTCATTCTGAGAAACTTGTGTCTTATTTATGGTAGATCGCCAACTATTGAATAACGTTTAAGGTTATAGAAATTAACATTCATACGATTCATTTGCTTCATGAACTTTCTGCTCCTTTCTGTTCTTAATAATTTTTTTAATTTATAAGTACCTCCTGTATTGTTTATTTTATTCGTCTCCTGCATTCTCAATTATTTATTTAATCTATTCTTATTACTCTCATTATTTTCCTTTTTAATTTCTAAAATTTCTTATGAAATATATTGTAACAGGACCAGTATAACGGACCAGGGTAATGGATTTCCATCTAGTTAAGAAGAAAGTATGAGAAAATAATAAAGGAAGGAATCCAGAAAGGAACTAAAAGGGATCCTTTTATCAGGCTTATTTAACAATATTTTCTTTGTAATACAGGCAATTCCACACCAACAGCCGTTGTTCGACGAGAAGGGTTGCTGGACTGGAATAAGAATTTGTGGGAAAATGTAAGGGTGCGGACAATGAGAATTCTTAAGCTTCAACAGTTAAGGAATGGATCAGTTACTGGTTCTGCAGGCCATAGTATATAAATACTGCCAGGATCGTTGGAAACAGGAGTAGTTAATTAGTAGGTCAGCGAGTAGTTCTGCAAGGCCATGGTCGACGCGATTGTGTGACGCCGTTATCAGTAAGTGTTTGGTAAAGAGTGAAAAGTACGTCACAAGCATTCCAGTGTGGACAGTGGTTGAATGCAGAAAGTAGTTTGGTGAGTTATTGGTAAACAGTAAAGTGACAGTAAAAAAGGCATTCATAAAGTGTAGGGTAGTTATGTTGTAAACAGTAGAATTAATAGTACTTGCAGAGGACTAGAATAGTAGGAACTTTAGACTTATCTAATCTTATCTTGTTAATGCAGTATTAGATGTTAATATTAGCGGTCATTACAACGTTCTTGGTAAATTAGACTGTATCTTGGTATTTATTAATTTAACTATCTGTAAACAAATCTAGTCGTCATATGAATTACTACTTTTTATGTCACATATTCACTAATTATTATTATTACTTATTTTATTTTCTTTATTTTTTTAGAGTAATAAATTGTATTTATAACAAATTTTCAGTTTGTTAGTCTCTCAATACACTGGTAGAGCCGCGAACACGCTACAGTATTAACCAACCTTAGATATCTTCGTTTACTGTCTGTCATGGTTTAGAAAATCGTGTCACTGCCGCACGATATCTCACCTATATTTTTTGCTCATTCTCTAATCTGATTTAAAATTGTTTTATTCTCCATCAATATGTGTTATTTCTATTATTCTTCTTTAGCGTTGTTTTAAAAAAAATTCTTTTCCATGTTTAACCGCCATAAAAGACTATTCAATTTTTTTACTTTTCCATCTACCGCTATAGCTATAGAACGGAAAGTATGGTAATCGGTCCAATTTTTGAATATGCCGTTTTCACCGATCTTTTCGTTTTGATACCTGGGGAACCCAAAATAGAGGATGGAAATTTTCCGGATGATCGTATATGTGTATGTGTGCGCGCACGTGTGTTTGGTGTGTTAGGTGTCGCACCCTAAATCACCTTATATCTCCAGAACTACTCGACTGATTTTGACAAAACTTGGCCTCAGATTACTTCTATATACAGGACAGTGATGCCATTAAATTTTCAATTTAAAAGGTCAAGAGGGTGAGGTTGTAAAGCGATGTCACCCTCAGTATCTCGAGATTTCACCTAATTAAGGTCTGATTTTTCTTAGGCACATATGTTAATTATTAAAAAATTATATTCCCAAGAAAGATTTTTTTTTGGAAAATCGCAACCCCACCCCATAAAATCCTCAAAATAAACTAGTGGCTAAGTGGGTATAGTACCCGCTCTTACCACAAGGAGCGCTAGTGTAGCACTGAAGAATAACTGCTGTAGTCAGTCGTCACTCTCTCTCTTTTTATGTTCAACCTCCGGAACCACCGTAAGGCATTACTTCAGAGCATGAGTGAGAATTGTATGTATGAATGTGAATATTGTATATGAATGTGAATGTATGAATGCGGTAGAATTAAATGAATAATATTTAAAGTGTAAAAAAATAAAGTGGCCGCTTGTATCACCACACCCGTGCAAATGAAATACGATATGTGCGCGTACTTTAGTTAGATTCATAGAATAAAAATAAAAAAAAAATATTATATTTAAATAAAATGATAAATATTTTAAATTAGGTTGTGTGTGTGTGTGTGTGTGGTGTGTGTGTGTGTGTGTGTGTGTGTGTGTGTATGTGTGTGTGTGTGTGTGTGTGTGTGTGTGTGTGTGTGTGTGTGTGTGTGTGTGTGTGTGTGTGTGTGTGTGTGTGGGTGTGTAAGCCGTGCATCAGAAAAATCCGCTTGGCGGGAAAGTACTACAACTGTGTTGTTAGCATTTTTTTAAATCTATGAATCAATCTTTAAGATATATCAAGGCTCCTAAAATGCTGCATTCTGCTGCTGTCTTTCTTCCTTTTCCATTTTTTTTTTTATTAGACAGAAAATGTATATTTATATATATATATTTATAAATAAACATAAAATTAATTATAAAACACATTAATAATAATAATAAATACTTATACATTACTAAATTTCCCTACTCCCCAACAGGAAAGAGTGAGAGTATCGGAGGAAATAATCTGTTACAAGAGAAAGGCACAAACAAAAACTTTTAATTTCCTGTAAGTTCGAAATAAATTCATTGCTTAAGTAGAAACTAAATATACCTTATTTAAAATATATAAATAAAATAAATAATGTTATTTTTAATAAAAGGTATCTTTTATTAAAATAATAATGATTTCTATTACTAGTCAATGAAATAAAAATGTAAATGAAAATTTACAATTAATTTTTTTTTTTTAACATATAATCTGTTATATTTAAAACATAAAATTGTAATGAATTTTAAAGTCTGCATTCCATTTTTGTTTTAGTATTTTGTACCTGTAGAGGTACAAGTTAATAATTATAATAATTTTATACCTATTTGATATCTAGTGCCATGATGATGCTGTATAGGTGGAGAAAAAATAATTAATATTTAAAAAATTTTAATTTAGTAATTTATTCATTTTTAATTTCCCAGAAAATATAATTAGAATTACTATGGGGAATAATTATATCTACTATATTTAATAGTAATCATCTCAAAAATGGGGTATCAAGTTTTTGCAAATCTTTACGTTTTAGGGTCCAATTAATTCATTCAACACCAATTCAACACCAAAAAACATATGTGTGTATATATATATATATATATATATATATATATACACACACACACCCCGTCATCAGCTTCTCCCACGCTATACGGTTACTTGTTTTTCCAGTAGCGGTCAGTCTTTTTATTTTATGTTTATTACTTAAGTAAACGGAGGTAGGTGCAACCAGTCTGTCACAGATACAGTATCAGTGGCAGTAGCTGTGTTGGGTGAGCTACAGCGTTGTATAACTTCGCATCCCTAAAAAATTCGGAATTAAAAACCCCGAAAATGGTTTTTAAATATTTATCTGAAAAGTATTTGTAAGTCAAAATCTACTGAATATCTCCTTTACTATAGTCGAGATGGGAAAATTTACAATCATTGTTTAAAAATCTTTTTACCTTTTTTTATCCCCTTTCAAAATCAAGTTTCATAAATTTAGAAATTGGTTTATTGACATGAAGATAACACTCACGAAAATTCAAGTTGATTTCATCATTTTTTACCCAAAAATTAAAAAAATAACAGGGTTTCAAAATAAAATCTAAAATCAATTTTAATCCTTGAAACTCAGAATAAAACTTAAAAAACCTATAAACTGGTTGTTAATTGCTCATAATCATTAATTTCAAAACCAGCTCACACAGTGATAGACATTCACAGTGCACAATTCATTAGAATTTGTGCTCAACCGGCAAATTTCCACTACTATATATATATTTTTTTCGAAATTTTCGAGATGAAATATATCCAGAAATCTTCACAATTATGCCAAGAAACATGGATAAAAATTTAGTAGCGATAGATCGGATAGTTTTTTGTTTATCCCGAACAAAAAAAAAACCCTCTTCCCCTTTATACAATAGTATATATATATATATATATATATATATACGTACATATGTGTGTCACACTGCTTTTTGTCCTATATCTTAGGATTGATCAAACCGATTTTGTTCACATCTGGCTCAAATATTTATTTTTACATACGGGGCATTAATCGTATTAATTTTTTTCAAAATTCTTTAAGGAAGTGTGGATATTGAAAAAAAAAAGAAATTTTCGATTTTCTTCAGACATTTTAGAGTGAACTTTATTACAGATATTTTTTTCCTATAATGCGTATATAAATAATCTAAAGAAATACTTATAAAAAATTAACCCCCACTTTATCGGTCATAGATGCATATTGACTTCTTTTTTTTTTAAGCCTCCGGGCTCACTATTAGGTATTGCTTCTGAGGGTGAAATGAAACAGTAATTTTTATAGTGTTTGAAAATACCACGCCTGACCGGGATTCGAACCCGGAACCTTCGAATGAAAGACTGAGATGCTAATTGCCTAATTGGTTAATTGTAACCGGCACCTTTATAGTACAAGGAATTATCTGATCAGTATTATTAAATTATTAAACCACTAAACAGTAAATTTTTAAAAGTTATAACTTAAAATGAACATAAACCAACTGCTAGAATAATGTGTTCAATATGGATAAAATTATTGAAATTACAGTGTAATCTTAAATATTAGCTAAACATAATATTAAATATCAAATGTAATAAATTATCTATAACTTAACCTGAAAAATTTTGTTTATTTTCCTTTTGTGCAACCGGTACCACCAGAATGCAAGGATTTAGCCGAGCAATGAAATATAAAGTAAGAATTATACACACTTTATAAATAAACTTTCCCCAATTTTCTCCTCAAAGCATGAAGCTCCTAAAATAAAAATAAAAAATATTTGAAATTTGGGAATTTAATGGTTAAATTTTATAATCATGATTGAACGGAGTTGGCGGAAAAGTGATGTAGTACTTTTCCAGATTTTTTTAAAAAATCTTATTTTTTATTTAGATTTTTTAAAGGTTTTTTTTGTACATACACACACACACACACACACACATATATATATATATATATATATATATATATATATATATATGTTATTATTACATCCTAAATATTTTTTAACACATTTAATTACTTTCATTTTATCGTTATTCTTTCAATTTCACATTCTTTTTACGGATCTGGGTATTTGCAGTTTTTTAATTCTAATTAATTTTAACAAGAAAAATATATATAGTGTTTCAAAACGAATATCGGGTTTTTAATCGTGTGTGATAGTCCAAAAGTTTCGCATACATAAATTAATTATATATGAAATGAAAGAGCAACTCAAACAATTTTAGCTGTGTGTAAGCTTCCTGTTTCTTGTACCTTCCGCTTGAAAGCGCTAGTAGCTTAGATAGCGATGATCCCTCCCCCTACCAACAAAAAGCGTTCTGTGTTTTGCAAAGTTTGTAAAGTGTGAATCTGTGATTACCGTTCCACATGCGTTATGTTCCGTTGTGATACCCCGATTATCAATAACATTCCCATTTGGTATAAACAATTTTAAACCATTGGCTGTGTTTGTAAAGGGAAGAGTAAAGGATGACGGAGTATATCCGAAGACAATGTTGAACGTGTAAGAGGAGAGTCTTTTGTGCGTAGTCCTAGGAAATCCGTTAGGAAGACGTCTGTGTGGATGGTTTTAAGGAAACGATTAGAACTGCGTCTATATCGTTTACAAACTCTAAAATTTACAGATTATTGTTTGGTTGCTAGCTTCGCAAGTGGAATGATGAACCTTAACAATGAAGACTTATTTTTATCGTGTTGTATTTAGTGATAAATCAATATTTCATGTTAATGGAAAAGTAAATACTCATAATATATGTATCTGGTGATCAAAAAATCCTCATGAAATATTGCAGTGTGAACGAGACTACAAAAAACGTTCAGTTTTTTGTAGTCTCGTTCACTGAAAAAAAAATTGAAAGTTTTTTGTACCGTACCCAGACGTCAAGTTTACGGGCTGTTTTTTTCACGGAAGCAAGTATATCTGGAATGAAATATCTGATGTGATACAATTATGGCTTTTTCCTCAACTACAATTCGAACCACAAAATTTTATATGGAAGTAAGGTGGTATGTATCCTCATTGGCAAAACGCTGTACATGATCGGTTGAATGAAATTCTCCCAGACCAATGTATTGGTCACCAGGGACCAGAGACAGGGCTTGTGTGCCGTGGCCTTCACGTTCGCCCCATCTGAATCCGTGCGATTTTTTCTTTGGGTGTTTACAAAGGATCAAGTGTAAGAGCCACCGTTACCAATTAACCTACTCGACTCTAGATAGAGGATTAAACCAGCTGTCGCATCAATTACTTCAGACTTGCTGATTAAAGTATGAGATGAACTCTCCTATCGGGATGATGTGCTCCCTTTGACGAAAATTGTGCTCACACTGAACACTTGTAAGAAAAATTTAACGTGCTTTTTTGATTCATGTAAAATTTAATAAATATTACATAACCGTAAGACTTCAATATTCATTCTGAAACACAAGGTATCAAGAAGAATATTATAATGCTATTCACAATGAACATGAACATTCTGGATAAATGAGAACATTTGCCTCATTTCATTTAGAAGAGAAATATTTGCAGATAATAATTTTTGGTACATTGCATTGCTTTATTTTTTGTTCTTATACTATTATCTCAGTCAAAATAGGATTTTAGATTCCTTTTACTATACCCATATACTAAGTAAATAATAATAGGCTTACATCCTTGTCCAGGTCTTTCTTTTGGTCGACCTTTATTTATCTTATTATTATTATGCAGATTCTTGAAAGCATTTACAATTTCAGATAAATTGAGAAGATCGGTCATAGCTAAGTCTAATCAAAGGATTACATTTTTTGTAAAGTTCCTGGTTATAGTGAATATGTATACATATATATATATATATATATATATATATTGTTTTAAAGTTAAAATCCGGCTGAATTTCGTTAGGTTATTACATTTCTGTTCTTGTTATATATTTATTTAGTACTTATCGATTACATTAATAATTTTCCAGTTATTGATTTAAGAAGTTCTTTTAAATTGTGCCGTGGATACGGTTGGTGATTTCGAGTATTTCCAGTGACTAATGGAACGTTTTGGGTCTAATTCCTGTAACTGATATTACTGTGGGCACTATTTTTACTTCATTTTGGTTCCAAACTCTCTTGATCTCTATTGCAAGTGGAGTGTACTTTGTGATTTCTGTTGGATGTTGTCGCAGGGCACTGTTATTTATATCTATTAGGTATGACGTTGCAATAGTTTTTATCTATAAATCTAATGTCAAAATTTGACATTACATTAGCCTATTAGCGCTAGGTCTATTAGCGATAACGGTTTTATCTGTGAGGATAGGCCTGTCGTAGTAGATTTTGTACGAGTTGCTTCCTATTACTGTGGGTGGATTATACTTGAAGTACGGCACGTCTATTATATCTTTCTTTTTCCTGTTTAGCCTCCGGTATTTACCGTTTAGATAATTCTTCAGAGGATGAATGAGGATGATATGTATGAGTGTAAATGAAGTGTAGTCTTGTACATTCTCAGTTCGACCATTCCTGAGAATGGTCTATTATATCTATTTATATCTAGTTTATTATTTATATCTAGTCTATTATATCTAGTTGGTAAGTGCTGACCAGTTTTCGGTGAATTATTTTAGCTTCATTATTGCGTATTTCTGTGTAGTCAATGGTGGTAAGAAGCTTGTATCTGGCGGTTATGTGGTCTATTGTCTCAGGAAGCATTTTACATTTCCTACAAAGGTCAGAGGCTACGGCTTTGTTTTTTATGATAAATTTCCTGTAATTGAGTGTGTTGATGACCTAATCTTGGATAGACAACATGAATCCTTCGGTTTCAGGAAATAAAGAGCCTCTTTGTAATCAGTCACAGCTTAGTCGTTTATCGATGCGTGGCTAATGAAGGTTGTAGTACCTGCCATGGATTTCTTTTCTCGCCCATTCTTGTTCTGGTCTGTTGTGTAAGTCTCGTATGAAGCATTTGGTGAAGATAAGTTGAGAGGAGTATAGCATATTTTTTGGATGGCTGAGTGGAGAGGATGCGTTTTTCCTAAAAAGTATTGCCTGAGTTTTATATTTGCCTACTGTAAAGATTCTGAATGTCAACAATTCCATGTTCACCTCATCGCTGCGCTATCGTCATTCGTTGTATGCGTGATTTTGGATTATTTTATTATTGTAGATTAATTGATTCTTTTCAAACTTGTAAATATGCATTTTTTAAAAATATTTATTCCTTATCTTTTTTAAAATCTTAAAAATTATAAATTGTGAATTGATTTCATTAGATTTATAAAAATTTTATTGTGGTAGTTTAGGTCTGCATTAATATGAAAGCTTTAGTTACTTCCTTTATATGTATAATTTTCAAGAAATGTTGTTGCATACATTAGCATGCAAAACTTTGTTAATATTCATTGTTAAAAGCAAACAACTTGTTTATTTTTCAAAATAATAGTATCGTACTTACAATATAAAAATTCGCTACAAAATATATAGAAAGAAAGGTTTTCTTCTTTATTTTATTTCATTTCTCTGTAGTGAATATTTTCAGTTTTTTAAGAAAAAATTTTCATGGGCAGCATAAGTTAAAATTTATACTTACGACCTTACGTTCTTTTATATAATATGTGACATCACAGCTGTTACAGATTAATATTGTTTAACATTATCGGTCCTAGCTACCTAACTCCAGATAGGTTGCTGTTTTAATGAAAACAGCGCACCCTTCTGATAAATATTGATGTAATCTCGTAAATAAGACGCACATGTTAAAAGTAGAAGGATTCCGTTATCTAACCGAGGAAAATGAATTGTTAGATTATTATACACTATTTTCCATACCATATCAAAATGCAGATTAAATATTAAAATTAATGAGTCCATTGCAATATCCATATAATAAATTGCTTTTTATTTTATTGGACTAATACTTAATGCCTTTGTTTTATCTTATTTTTAATCAGATTAGCTATTAAAAATTACTTTAAAAAAATGAAATTTAATTATTAAAAAATTGTGAAAAAGTTTAAAAAAATATATTGTTTAACCCAAATTAACTGCCGTATATAAAAACAAATAATAAAATTACATAATTAAAAAAATAAATATATTGTCGCATGTTCCCGGTTTCACCAGGATATTGTGAAACTAACAAACATAAATTTCTAATAAATAAAATTTATCACTCTAAAGTCATATAAACAAAATAAATAATAATAGTAATTAATAATTAAAGAACCCACTTACCAACAATTCTTTTATATATATGTTCAAGCGCTTTCAGAATAAAATTCCATCATCAGGAACTTAAAAATTTATCTTATAATCTTAAAACTAAAACTTCTTCGTCATGTTAATTTTTTTATGTAACGTAATATAATACAACAGTGGTCGTCATGTTTTTTGTCTTCACCGTTAACGGTGGAAACATTCATAATGACAAAGTCGACAAAATTTTAAACATATAACGACCACTGTTATATTATATTACGTTACATAAAAAAATTAACATGACGAAGAATTTTTAGTTTTATTAAGATTATAACATACATTTTTAAGTTCCTGATGATGGAATTTTATTTGGAAAGCGCTTAAATGTATGTATAAAAGAATTGTTGGTAAGTGGGTTCTTTAATTATTAATTATATAATCATACCGACGGACCATGTTTGATAAAATTATTATAATAATACTAAATATATATAAAATAAAAAAAGTAATTAAAAAAATGACAAGATTTAATTAATGACACTTAAATTAATAAATATCAAGATAACAATCCATTTTACTAAAAACACTATAACTGCTGGAAACTAATATTGCATTAACAAGATAACACTAGAAAAGTGTAAAGTTCACAAAATTCACTTTCTGCGAGTATTATTACTCTTACTGTTTATAAAAGATCTACCCCACACTTAAAGATTGAATATAATACTGTCACTTTCACTTCTATTTACTAATAACTCACCGAATAATTTGTATTTACTGACTTTCTTTTTCCTGTTTAGTCTCCGTTAACTATCGTTCAGATAATACTTCAGAGGATAAATGAGGATGATATGTATGAGTGTAAATGAAGTGTAATCTTGTACATCATCAGTTCGACCATTCCTGAGATGTGTGGTTAATTGAAACCCAACAACCAAAGAACACCGGTATCCACGATCTAGTATTCTAATCCGTATAAAAATAACTGGCTTTACTAGGACTTAAACGCTAGAACTCTCGACTTCTAAATCAACTGATTTAGAAAGACATGTTCACCACTAGACCAACCCGGTGGTTTTATATTTACAGAATGTCAACACTGGAACACTGGTGACTTACTCTTCGTTAGTTCTTACAACACGCTTATTGATGATTATCGCTTGTTATCGCAACTGCGCCAAAGACGGCCTCGCAAAATTACTCACTCTGTCCGCTGGTACCTGGCCAGCAGAACCAGTATCCGCTTCATTCTTTTAATTGTTAAAACGTAATATTTTCATTGTCCACCTCTTTACGTTTTTCTATAAGTTTTTATTCAGGTAATCCTTCTGTTTGAAGAGCTTTTGAAGGTGTCATTTTTATATCACAGAGAACAAATTGTTAAACGGATTTGTCATTCTATGAAAATAATTCCTTTTAGTTTTTTCTGGATTCTGCTTTTTATTATTTATTTTTTCTTTCTTTCTTCTTAATTGAAAGAAACCATTATTCTGGTCCATTATACTGGTCCTGTTACAATATGCTTTTAAATCTTTAACCATTTATTCATTTTCAATTTTTTCCACTTTCTTTATTTGCAATCAGTTTCAATCCAAGGGTCTTTTCGTAGGTTGTAGTCCGTAGCGTTGAGCTGTTAATCCTTTTAACTACTCGCCGTAATTCCTTGTAGGATTATAGGTTTGTAAGTTTTTTTTTATTTGAAAACTGTTTCATAGATAAAAAACTGGCAGAGGGTTGTGTAATTATATAATTATTATGCTTTAATGTCTCATAAAGTGTAAAATTAATAGTTTGTTTATGAACTAATTATATATGTTCACATCGATGCATTTAGATTTTACCTCACATTAAAATTATCTTCCCCATACTACTTTAAAGAGATTTTACAGAAAAGTTTAAAATTCCTATAGAATTTTCTGTAATTTTCATAAAAAAACTTTCTCAACAACCATTAGTATGAACAATTCTCAATTGCATGAATGAAAAAAAAGATTATAAATGCTTTGTGGAAATAAAAGTAAAAAAATGTAATTTAAAATTTATATACAAAACTGTTTATTTACATGACTTATGATGGAATAAATTCAAATAAAATATAAGTAGAAAGCACCACAAATGTTATTGGAAGGGGATGAAATCAAATGTTGATATTTTAAAAAATCAGAGATTTCTTACTGATCTTAAACATAATTCTATTAAATTCATTAAAATTAAACTGCATTCTAGTCTGCTGAACACGTTTGGAGTTTTCAAAATAATAAAAAACTATTTCATAACATATTTCAAGCAGGGAAGTTTCTGATGTCACTCTTACAAAACGTACAGCTTGAAAACTTTTATTGCATTTTACATTCATAAGGCATACAATAACGAACTGTTTAACAGCGCGTTTTACCTCATTGTTAACACGATTTTTCCGTCACTGCAATTTTGAATGCTTATAATTCGATAATGAAGGAATTAACAGAAAAACGGGTTTCAACGTTGTTTTTCTTGTAAAATTTGTATCTAAATCATGTGTTATATGTCCATCTTTCGATTTAAAAAAATTAAGTTTCATTCACTATGGCGGAAAAGATTAAAAAACTACCATAATGCAGATTTAAAAAAAAAATTGTATAACCTCTTACTGTCTCCAAATACCTCTTACATATGCAGTATAAAGCTGTTTCCTAATTAAACATCACCCGGTATATATATATATACACCGGGTTATATATATATATTTATTGTAGTATTATGTATTAATATTCTATTATATATATATAAACAAGAACAAAACAAAAGTAATGAAATGTAGTAGAAATAACAAAGATGGACCACTGAATGTGAAAATAGGAGGAGAAAAGATTATGGAGGTAGAAGAATTTTGTTATTGGGAAGTAGAATTACTAAAGATGGACGAAGCAGGAGCGATATAAAATGCCGAATAGGACAAGCTAAACGAGCCTTCAGTAAGAAATATAATTTGTTTACATCAAAAATTAATTTAAATGTCAGGAAAAGATTTTTGAAAGTGTATGTTTGGAACGTCGCTTTATATGGAAGTTAAACTTGGACGATCGGAGTATCTGAGAAGAAAATATTAGAAGCTTTTGAAATGTGGTGCTGTAGGAGAATGTTAAAAATCAGATGGGTGGATAAAGCGACAAATGAAGTGGTATTGCGGCAAATAGATGAAGAAAGAAGCATTTGGAAAAATATAGTTAAAAGAAGAGACAGACTTATAGGCCACATACTAAGGCATCCTGGAATAGTTGCTTTAATATTGGAAGGACAGGTAGAAGGGAAAAATTGTGTAGGCAGGCCACGTTTGGAATATGTAAAACAAATTGTTAGGGATGTAGGATGTAGAGGGTATACTGAAATGAAACGACTAGCGCTAGATAGGGAATCTTGGAGAGCTGCATCAAACCAGTCAAATGACTGAAGACAAAAAAAAAATTATATATATTGTATATAATATAATATTTCCGTTTGTTGAACCGTTTAAGTATTACACTGATTAACATTGTACTTTGGTCGCGTTGCCTTTTGAGAATATCATTTGTATGCTTGGATTGATAAATAATTCATAATTGGGTTTTTCAAGCATCTCATATTTCTTATCGAAATTTTCTTTTGATTCCATAACTTATATATTATCTTCAGGAAATTTTTCTTGATTATTGTAAAGAGAATAATTTATTATGTATATGGTTATTTCAATATTAGACCGATCGAAATAACTCATTTAGAGAGGAAAAAATTGTTACCTGGACTTTTATAAGTGGAAATGCTAAAGGGGCTTATAATAAACGTAAACAAATAAATGCGTGATCGGGATTGATGGAGAGTTGATTTGGAGTTTGAAAAGGGGTGAAAAGTGGTATTATTTCTATTTCCGGCAAAAGTTGTAAAAAAAATTTGTGGTTATTTAAGACACAAAAAGGTATAATTTCACCAAGTTTCATCAAAATTAAATTATTTTTTCGGAAATGAAAAATAAAAAACGAAAAAAACGATTTTTCGCATTTTTCTCGGAAATTTTGAGGTTATATTAAAAAGTGACCTCTACAAAAGTTGTAGATTTTTGCATTATCTAGAACTCTTGTATTGAAAAATTTTTTTTTCAACTCCCCAACTCCCCAAATGGTCCCTTCACTACCATCTCACACGCATTTATGTTTTTTATGTTTATTATAAGTCCCTTTACCACTTCTACTTATAAAAGTCCAGGTAAAAAAATTTTTTTAAGTCTAATTTGGTTGAACTATATTACGTATTATGGTTTTAAAAACTAATTAAAGAGTAATTATATACGGTAATGAATGTTTATGTATATTTTTTATTCATCGAAGTAAAAATCAATGTAATCGCTTATGGAACGATTATTATGGCTAAAGATGAAGTGAAAGTGGTTTTATGGCTTGTTTGTTTAAAGATTGATTATTAATTTTGTATAAGAGTCTTGCTTAATTATATCAAAATTGTATCTGATGTTATCGAGTCATCACAAAGGTACATCGAAATTTGAATGTAGGTTTTCTTTCGCAGTTTAACTAGACGATTATCAACGTTTCTTCCTAAATACATCATGAATTTTACTTCAATATTAATATTTAAAAAAAAATCATTTGTTGATTATTTTTCGATAAAGTAAAATTGTTATTTTCACTCATTTTTAAAAACCTTTTTTTTAATATTGTTTTGCTGTTCATGCCTTTCTGTTTTAATATTATAAACTGTTGTTATTATTAATAAGTTTTTGAATATGAAACAAAAACTAAATATAAATTAGCCGGTTGAAACGCTTAGCTTTTGTTTAATTTTTATAATTTATCTTCTACAATTTTTATATAACTTTAAACAGTTATTAAGTATTTCTTTCACATCTGTTTTATGATTTTCGTTGAAAAAATTCGACTACTTTCTTTATTCATATAAAAGTGTGTAAAAGATCGGATAAAATGGATAAAAACCTTTTATTGAAATCAACAATGTGGTTTTTGAATCTAATAAGCCTACAACAAGAAACATATTAAGTTGGTAAAAACGAAATTCATTGTAAACTTTTATAAACCGAGGGCTGATAAAATTTAATAATCATAACCTTTTACACTCACTAACACAGATATAGGCAAAGTAAAAAGTTAAATTTTATTCTATTATGAGTAATAAAATTATTGTTTTCATACACTATGTGTAATGTTAATGGGTAATAATGAAAATGGAGAATAAAGGAAGGTCGGATAATATTATTATCAATAATCAGTGAAAGGATAGCTGAGACAAAAGAGGGGAGAAAAGGATAGAAAAGGAAGAAGTAAAGGAGAAAGGTTAGTTATCATGAGTAAGTGAGGAAGGGTAAATTTTGAAGTCACTTCTGATTGAGTCTCTTGTTATAATAACTAATGGTTTGCCCCTGGTTATGAAAGCTACCCCTTTTTGGTCCATTTCACACAACATACATAAAGTCACGCACTCGACACGCGCACACACGCACACATACCCAAACACATACACACACCACCCACCCCCACACACACGTAGTATATGGTGTTCAAGTAGGCATGCTGTTATCTAAATTCTCTCTTCTTGATATCTTATCAACGTAATCATCTCCTTTTATATTTCTTCTTCCTCTACTTTTCCTTCTATGTATGAAGTTTCACCATTTTCCGTAGTGTAGTTCTCTTTATAATTTGCATAGAAAAGTAGAGAAATTCACAGTGAGTGTTCTCATATTATTTATCTCCACTCTTGCATTTTTACTCTTTTTTCCTTTACTACACTGAATTTCCTTTTTATCTCTTTTGATTCATGACGATGAATTACATGAATTAGCATTAGCAAAATATAAGTCGTAATGGAAGAATAAAATACATATATAGAGTAGCTTGATATGAATTATTTACAGTTAGAAAAGATTCTGTTTGTTGACAAACTTTGTCGTTAAAAAACTTTTCTTGTAAGTGGTAAAATACGGAGTTTTCTAATGTATATCATTTATTTATATATGAATGCGCTGCTGGAATACCCCGACGGGAAATCTTTCTCATTAAGACTTTGGGGTGGTGTTCCCAGCCTATATAGCTTTTCTTACTATTACACATGAGCTGCTGAACGTTTTACACAATACACATACATCACACTAAAGACACTATGAAAATTACAACATATACTCTTACAAGCAACTCAACAAGATGTTACACTACTTCTTCTTTAAACTTACAATCAAACGGCTGTGGAGTCACCTTACGAAACGCAACCGTAACCCAAGGTGGAAACTATAACATCTCCATCACCATTATGAAGTGTCTTTTCACGACAACGTCTGTGAGAGTTGCGACTATCAAACTCTGGGTAGAGGACATGAAGGTGCGGCTGTTTTCCTGAAGGAAGTCGTATTATCCACGTGAATTTCACTGTATACAAACATCTCTGCAGACTCAGTTAAAGTATTGGTGTCATTTAAAATGAACATCCTTAACCTTCCCCTAAATTCCGATATTAGTGAGGATGATCTGTCCAATCTGTTTTCATAAACTCCTTTCCCCTGCCTAATAACCGGCAATTTCAACGTCCGTCATTATTTATAGAACTTGTCATCATATTCTTCTCCAGATACTTAGTTGATCGATTGAAGTAGAACTTGGATCTCTGCTTATTGATCAATGGGTCTTACACGTTTATGTCATCTTCATCACGTACATTTCCGTTCATCGATGTATCGTTGTGTTCAGCATCCCAACTTCCACGTCTTACCTGGCGCGTGCCCAAAAATATTTTTAGAAGCAATTACAGACCAGTTGTTATCTCAGTCTGTAACAGTGAATTTCTTAGAGTCGGCCACGTAGATGGTGGTTGGGAAAGCGGATTGGATCGGATGCAAAGGTTCCTTTGGCAGTACAACAGAAATGGTAGCGCCGTTCACCAACTTGCCATGTTTACACACCTGATACTCGATAGTGAAAGTGAAATTATCCCTCTAATATCTGGAAAGCCAAGGCGGCCTGCTGTTTCTTGGTGGGACTGCTACAGTGCACTAAGGGATCGTCGCAGGTTTTACGTAATTTTAACAAAAGACCTATGACAGCATTGCTCTGCGCTTCCCGTAATTACGAAAGCTCTATTCTTTCGAGTGTTTCGGTATGCTAAACGGAAATCGTAGCTGAATTATGTCGATAATCTTTCGGACAATTCTATCATGGTTTTGTTTGGAAAAAGGTTTGGACAATATGCGGATTAAGACAATCTCCGCTGCCGATTGGACTGGAAATCAACATTATCCTCGTTATCGTGCCAGTTGATGTGGGAAACACGTTTCGAAACTCATTTGTGTCAGTTTCTCTTACAAATTTGAAATATTTTTGTACAATTTTTTAATTTAAAAAAATTGTTTATTTCCATTTGTTTTTTGCAAGTATTTATTTCTCTTAAAAATTATTAATAATTTTTAATGTGTATAAGATATTACCCAATCTGAGCTGAATCATCGCGTTGTTTGTTACCCTCATAGTTGTGAAAATAATATTGATAAGTAATAATTAAAGTACTCAGGCTTTATAGAAATCTGAAAGAAAAACTAAATAAAAAAAAAAACATACAAAAAATATTTACAAAAATATATTTGATTGCATATAAAAAATTATTTTTTAAAAAAGTTTTTATTTAACTGAAAAGTAAAAAATAAATTACATAAATATCTAATAAATAACCAATAAATAATTGTAATAATTATTAAATTTTAAAATTAAAAGTAATGAAAATATGTTGTTAAATAAACGCTTGGAGCAGTTTTTATAATTTATTTAAAACAACACAACATTTATTTTTACAACAATAATACTTATTCGAAAACATTGTTATAAAAACTGCGCCACGCTTTTATTTAACTAAATATTTTCATTACTTTTAATTTTAAAATTTAATAATACATTTATTTATTTTTTATTTATTGGTTATTTATTAGATATTTATATAATTTAGTTTTTAATTTTTAGCGCTTTTTTATATTTGTTAATATATTCTATTTTTTTGTTTAAAATTCTCAATTTGCTTTAATTATTATTTTTTACTTTTTAGGGGGTTTTTTCTAATTTCTTTCCTTTTTTTATCAATGTTAATATTAATATTAGTTAAATAAAAGCTTTTTTAAAAAATAATTTTTTAATTGTAATCAAATATATTTTTGTATTTTTTTTTGTTTTTTGTATTTTTTTTGTAAGACTAAAAAAAGTAAAAATATTAATTTTTACACATCTATGTTACATACGTGTACCAAATTTCAATCATTTTCATACGATAGCTCATGAAAAATTAAAATTTTCAACTAAATGCATGAATTTAGCGTAGGGGTAGCGCGTTGTGGCGTGGGGGTGGGTCATATCAAATTCCGACACCGTAGTGCTGTATTGCCATCGAAGTTACATACGAGTACCAAATTTCATTGATTTTCATACGATAGATCAAAAGATATAGCTGTTGCAAGATTTGATTATTCCTAAAGCGAGTTAAATAAAAGCTTTAAAAAAAAAAAACAGAATAGTAGTAATTATGGCAACTAATGTACATAGAGCTTTGACAAGGAAAATTCCACATCCTATTTCTGTTGCCATGGTGACAGAAATTTAATAAAGTAAAAGGATTAGTTTTTTTCTTCAATGAATACCTTTAATTCACAACTTCACTCCCAAACGTGTTGTGGCCTAGATTAATTGCTTAAAACCTTCTCTGAGATAATGTAATATACCCTGCAAATTTGAAAGGGATCTGTTTGTTGGTTTTGGCGTGGTAACTGTTGCGAACAAACAAACAGGTTTTCGGAATTATATATTAAAAATTGTATCATAATTTGGAGTGCATTTTATATTTGACTGTAACATATGTAATAAATTGTTTTTACAGTTTTTAATGAACTGGCTTTTTAAAATTTTTAAATGAAAATTTGTTAAAACCTACTCTTTTACAAAAAATTTAAAATAGGAAAAATCGACTTTATATTTTTAAGACAATTTCATTTCAATTATAATAAGAATTTTCAATTTGAAAAAAAAAATTTAACTTTCATATACATTATTTCCAATTTCCGTACAGGTTCTCTAATCATTTACAATCCCACCATAAAAAATCTAAAAGTGTCTTTTCTTCTTTATTCATAATAAAATAAAATTTTAATTATTATTCTTAATAATACTTTTAAATAATAGTCTGTTAATATTGGCTTGTATCATTCATCCGTAGATGAAGGGAACAGCTATGAATGGAATGTAAAACATATATCATAAATATGTAAAGTGCACTTACAATAATTTGAATGTAATATCTCAGTAGCGCGATTAGAGAACTCATTTTCTATCAAATGTTTTATGAATAAAATATCTTTTGTAAAAACTAAAAAAATTGAAATGAAAAGTCGGCCGAGTAAGTGGAAAGTATAAGCCAAGTAAGTTCTTCTTATGTATGACAGAACTAAAACCCTATACGCGGTAAAGTTTTTCCACAAGAGATGAGAAGGGTCATTTGTGACACTTAATAGGGAAAGTAAGGGTTATCTTTTTTAATCTTCCGATTATGTTTTTACACATCGGAATAATGAGATTATGAATTTCAGGGAATTCAGGGAATATTTATTTTATTCTTTACACATTTATTCTAGTTGAAAATCCTTACTCCTAGAGAAAGTTGCCATAACTTATGTATATCGTATCTTAGCTACTTTACAAGCATCTTATTTACAATAAATTGGAGGAGTTAGTATAAAGAAACAAACAATGTACTTCTTTTTGTTTTAAAACTTTGGATTATAAAAATTCCTTTAACTCATTACACGATTCTCTTCAATAATTAAACAGATTTAATAGTCCTGAGTAAAATGATTTTCTGCACTTTCAATATGTTAATTCAGAAATATCTGGAAAGTGTTAAGAAATGTGTTGAGAAATTCGAATGGTAGAAGCGCTATATTAAAAAAAAAAAGTCTGTTTTGGACACCGCGACTTCGTTGTACGCCTAAATTACATGTACACATTTTTTTCTGCACTTCATTTAAAATTATTTCATTTGAAAACGAGATACGATCCTCCAATTCTTTAATAAAGTGGACAGTTACACAATTGCATTGTGGTCGACACCACATTACATCACATTTTTTATGGTGTCCATATTAGCATTTTATATTAGTTTATTTATTAATTTTGTTTCACGTTGCTGAAGTAGTTATGTGGTATACGTGAGAACGTACCGGATCCGTAACCATGGACACATCGGTTCAAATCTGACTTCATATAGATATATTTTATTAAACTTTTTGTTTAGTTTAAATATATTGATTTATTAATAATTAATTAATTATTAACCTCTATAAAAATCTTTGAATTAAAATGTAAAGTACATAAAATTTTATTTCGTTAATAACTTCTAATTTTTTTCATCTTTTATTTTCTTTATTGAATTATTTATTGAAAAATTTTTTTTACAATCGGAGATTAATAATTATTTATAAACCAATATATTTAAATTAAAAAAAATAATAATAAATAGAAGATATGTATATGAAGTCGGATTCAAACCGATGTGCCTTCTTGTACGATCCAAATATTTCATTAATTAAAATTTTATTTGGCTATAACTCTGGAACCGACGAAAATAATTACCACTTATGATAAATCGTTGAAAAGCTCTCAGTAAGGAATTATTACTGCAGTTAAGAATAAGTCCAAAATCCAAATTTTTGGGTTGTGGGCTTTTTTGAACAATTTTGGTCCAGTCGATTACAATCAAAAGAGGAGGTGCACAACTAATTGTTACAATAGTTCTAAATTCAAAATTTCAACATTCTACGGCTAATCGTTTTAGTGAGATACGTAACTACTTATGTACGTACGTATGTTAAGTTACGTACTTGTTATGTATGTAAGTATGTGTGTTACGTTACGTACATACGTACAGATGTCATGCCGAAACTAGCCAAAATGGATTCAGGGATGGTCAGAATTGATATTTCCGTTCAAATCTGAAAACCGAAATTTTTCGCGATCTCAGTACTTCCTTTATTTCGTACAAGAAAGTAAAAACCACCGGCTTTCGTAGATCATTAAAGCTAATTAAATTTAGGTGGTTTTAAACATTTATTATTCATCTGTAGATTAAATTTCAAATTATTATTCTTCTCTTACCAATGTATGTAATGTTTTCATGCAAAATAGAAAAGATTTAAAGAAAGTTTTTGAAAAATATTGTTTTACAATAATTTTAATACAATACCGTATGTACCGTATATCTGTAGAATAGAAAACTTTTGTAGACAATTTACAGATAAAATTTGTATATGTCATTCACAAAATTTAATTTAGTCATAATAAGTATTAGGATTAGAATTAATTATGGTAAATTAAATCCATTGGTATTAAGACCGAGTCCCGACTTCTGGGGTGGAGCCCAGGAACGATATAGTCGAGCCTGGTTACCTTACCCTACCCACCGGGTTGGTCTAGTGGTGAACGCATCTTCCCAAATCAGCTGATTTGGAAGTCGAGAGTTCCAGCGTTCAAGTCCTAGTCAAGCCAATTATTTTTACACGGATTTGAATACTAGATCGTGGATACCGGTGATCTTTTGGTGGTTGGGTTTCAATTAACCACACATCTGAACTGAGAATGTACAAGACTACACTTCATTTACACTCTTACATATCATCCTCATTCATCCTCTGAAGAATTATCTAAACGGTAGTTACCGGAGGCTAAACAGGAAAAAAAAAGGTTACCCTACCCTGAAAGTTTAAGCAAGGAAAAAGGATCTAACCGGCGGGCCGACCTGCCATACCGGACGTAAAGCTGGTAGACGGGGATGCCCGTTAGGGTATTGGACACTCCCCTCGGCTGTGTTATACTTAATTGTGGGTCCGATCTAGGGGAGTAGGGGGAAAAATTAAATTCTAGTATTAAATGCTAAGCAAGGGAAGCGATTTTTTGTATTTAAAACTCTACATAATTCGTTGAAGTTTTTTGTTAGGCTGTAAAAGGTAAATGTATGATTCACTAATTTTACAATCTAGTAAAAGAAATAGAATTCTTTATTTGTTTTTTTATTTTTTTTTTATTTATTATTATAGCGTTTTTTTACTTTTAAAGATACAAAATTATTTATTTAATTTTCCCTTCTTGACAACAGGTAAAAGAAACTATTTAGCAAATTCATCCCTTAAAGTAAATAATTAAAGTTAATCTTATTTAGCTAATCTTTACTTTCACAGTAACTGAAAGAGAATTTTGTATTTGTTAAAACCTTTAATTAAAATTCTGTTGCAAATTATTAGATTAAGTTGATTTTACAAATTTATTCCACATTCTCCTAGTCTGTATTTTTTATTTTGATAGAACGGAATCCCTGTAGTTCAGAGAACTTTTAGACTAACTTTAATATAATTAAAAATTAATGAAATAAA
This sequence comes from Lycorma delicatula, assembly GCF_047948215.1. Lineage (NCBI taxonomy): Eukaryota > Metazoa > Arthropoda > Insecta > Hemiptera > Fulgoridae > Lycorma > Lycorma delicatula. The sequence continues at coordinate 81,537,582 of NC_134463.1, forward strand.
AGGTTAAAAAATTAAACTGCTCTATTGGGGTTCTAGCTTTGAAACACTGTTTATCAATTAGCAATTTCTATCAACTGAGGTATAAAATAAGTGAATTATTCGTTATCATCTCGCACCTTTCTAATGCACATTCATTTTCCACAGAGAATTAAATTTTTATTTTCCTTTTTCTGTTTGAACAGTTCAACTTAGTACTTTAATAAATATTTGTGTAACACCAATTTAAATTTTGTGAAATGTAAAACAAAAAAATTACACGAGAAATTTTTTCTTAACGAATACTTTATCAGAAAAAATATTAATAAACTTGTTCAAATTAATTTTTTTAATTTAACATAAAATATTTTTTCAATAAATTATTACTCGACTTATTTTTCACTTCAATATTTTTAATTTTTATAAAAATACTTTATTCATAAAATATGTGATAAAAATGAATTCTCAAACCACGCTATTGAGGTATTACATTCAAATTATTGTTACATTAATTAAAAATCCTGTTACAAAAAATAAAAATGGATCCTACCGGCAGTAGTAGATGGGTACATATAAAGAGTCCACTTTTATCTCACTTCAAAATAATTTTGATTTTAGTGTTCACACATTTTTCTTCTGACTTAACAAAGCAGACTAAAACACCTTTCTTTTAAGTAGCTTTCTTATAAAATCTACCTAAAAGAAAAGTAATTGTAATGGGTAACATGATTCGACTTCCGGAAAATTTCTACATATCTTTGTGTTTCACATCTCCCAGACCCCAAAACCACCGTCAGCTCAAACGTTTATATATATATATATATTCACTTTCTTCTGGAGACGATAACTGTCGTAATTTTGCGCCCATCTCTTTTAAATTGTTCCTTAGAAATAACTTCGTCGCAAAATCTCGGCCGAGTTCGTTACCTTACCATGGGGGTGGAAATGATGGAGCTTTTTAAAAAAATTAAAATATTACTATAACTTTCTTATTAAGTAAAATATCGAATTCATTATAAGTTCCTACTATTTTTTGGATAAGGGCCTAAAACTTACGTAAGTAAAGTGTTTTTATATCACCACCATTAGCCCAGGGGGTGGAAAAAATGGGGTTTTGAAGACAAAAAAATGATACCTCCCTTAATAGGCACATTATCAAATCGGTTTAAAGTGGTCGTTAGTCCGATAAACATTACCTAAAACTTTTGTCTGAAACAATTTTTGATATGACCAACCCTTACGGTAAGGGATAACCAAAATGTTGCTGGAATTGTAAGATGGGGTTTTTCGTATGCTAAACATGTGAATACTTTTTTCACATGCAACCGTTGTCGTAATGATTAAATTTGAAGTTTGTTTTCATTTTAAGGTGGAAATCTTTTTTATCCCCTACTTAGCATCGGTGAAATCTACCTCTGCCTTCCGGTGTACCAAAAGGGATTATTTTTATTTTACAAATAATTTTGGGTTAACTTTTTCTTAAAAATAATTTCAAAAAACCACAGTCAATTAAGCTCCTTTAACTATTTAATATCCTCAAGATAATGTACCAATACTTTCATCTTCCTCAAGTATCTGATAAGTAAAAAAATTAGCCTGATCTTTGAACTGAATTACCAATTTTCAGCTAGTTAAATACTTACACAGTATCTCCACAGAAATCTAATACTAACAAAATAAAAATAAGCGGAAACAAAAGTAAGTAGTTAAGAGTATAAGTTAAGGGGAAACAAGTAAAAGTAGGCTGATTTGGAAGCCGAGAGTTCCAGCGTTCAAGTCCTAGTAAAGTCAGTTATTTTTACACGGATTTGAATACTAGATCGTGGATACTGGTGTTCTTTGGTGGTTGGGTTTCAATTAACCACACATCTCAGGAACAGTCGAACTGAGAATGTACAAGACTACACTTCATTTACACTCATACATATCATCCTCATTCATCCTCTGAAGAATTATCTAAACGGTAGTTACCGGAGGCTAAACAGGAAAAAGAAAAGTAAAAGTAGTCGGGGAAAATCGGTAGGGGTGTTAAATGTTTTATTATAATATAGAAACAAAAATATTAATGAAAAAAAAAGTAGATAGAAATTATATTTTAACTATTACAGAAACAACAATAAAAGATTTATTTGGAATGTATTTAAAAAGAGTAACCAATGGTGGAATCTTAGGTTATCTTGTTACAGATATAACGGGTATAGACTATACATATAACTACGATAACCAATAAGGATTGTTTAAGTCATTAACAAACACTTTTTGCGAAACCATAATTTTCAAAATTTTAGTTTCAAAAGATGGCCTACTTAAAAACACATTAATGGTTAAAAAAGAGATTTATGGATCTTGTAATACATACTTACGTGATTAATTTTCCAAGTACAATTTAGCAGGACACAGAGTTAGGCTAAAAACCTAAAATTTTCTGTAGACAAGAACTTAAAAAATTTAAACGGATTTCTATGTTGAGTGCTGTTGAACTTTCTTAGTTTCATTATTTTATTGTTTGTTGAAGCGTTTCCGTGCGACTTATCTATTGTCAAAACTTATTGTACTGGTACTTTTATATTTATTTTAATCTTTACATAGCGATTAGTAAACGACCCTCCCTTTATTTGATGTCTGGCTTATCTTATCTGCTTATCTGGCTTTCTTCTTGCTTATTTCTTATTAACGATAATACTTATAAAAGATAATATTTTAATATTTATCTTTTAATTTTATTTATCTATTTCCTGTTTTCAATAAATTGAGGTTCTTAAAAAGGATATCCGCTTGATTGTTGATCTGTTCATTTATTATTGTTTTATCGGTATTTAATGCAACATACATTGGACAAACGGGAAGAAAATTAAAATTAAGGTATAACGTACACATGAAGGACGTACACATAGGAGAATTTTAAAAATCAGATGGGTGGATAAAGTGACAAATGAAGAGGTATTGCGGCAAATAGATGAAGAAAGAAGCATTTGGAAAAATATAGTTAAAAGAAGAGACAGACTTATAGGCCACATACTAAGGCATCCTGGAATATTCGCTTTAATATTGGAAGGACAGGTAGAAGGGAAAAATTGTGTAGGCAGGCCACGTTTGGAATATCTAAAACAAATTGTTAGGGATGTAGGATGTAGAGGGTATACTGAAATGAAACGACTAGCACTAGATAGGGAATCTTGGAGAGCTGCATCAAACCAGTCAAATGACTGAAGAAAAAAAAAAAACAAAAAAAGTACAAATGAAATCGTTTAAAAATCAAAAACAAGATTCTAATTACGCAACGCATTTAATAAAAGGACATATCCTAATGAAAATGGAAGAATCATTGATATTAATGAAAGAAGAATGAACTGATGATGAATGAATGAATTTTCTTTCCTCTCCAAAATCACCTTCCAAGAATTTTTTTTTCTTCTTTTACTATGTTAAAAAAGGAAGAAAAAATGGAAAAACAAATCCACTTAAAATTGTAAAATCAATAAAAAGGTGATTTCTTTTTTGTGAGTAGGTGATGAATTATGATGAAATTTTACTGCATTGCGTATTAATATTAAAAGTTTAAATAATAAACTTTTATTACTATTAATTAAAGAACTACTTTTAATACTTTAGTACTTTTAATAGTATTAAAAGTTTAAATAAACCAAAATGTCAGAAAAATGTTAAAAAATCAACATTTTTAAACTTTGATGGGCTTCCCACCCAAAATATTTTTCAGTTACTTGCACTAGTATATGCCTAGGAAAACATTAAAAACAATTCGGTTAAAAAATATGCAATAAATAAAAAGATTTTTTTTTAATTTTTTAGAGGAAGGAGGAATTTTCAGTCAAATTTATTTCTAACATGGTAAGATAAGGACGTACGCATTACTGTGCTTAATATGAAATGCAATTATGTTTGCAAAATTTTGAAAAAAATCACTACCAAAACTCCCCCCTCCCCCACCGACTGCTGATGTTGATCCGAAAACTTTACCCACAAAGATTTACGTTCGTACCTACGTACGAACATTACCCCCCGTCTTATTTTTTTGGAGTCCTTTGGTTATGAAACGTCGATAAATGTAAAATACTCATACCCCATTTAGACTGATTACCATACTTTCTTCTTGCAGTAAAGCTCTTGAGCTATAATGGCAGGAAAATAAAATCATTATACAAGTGCAGCATCCTTTCTTTCTTAATTACAACTGGAAATCCGCCTTTCTGACTCGCTGTTTTTTATTTCGTCATTAAATCATTCAGACAAATCTTTCAGTATATATTTATGTCATACATCTCTCTATATTTCAATCTTTATGTACGGGATGCAATAGGCTATCCGTAAAAAATTTCTGTGTTATAAAAATAAAACTTTTCGACTACGATTAACGTATATAGTTTTGCTGATGGCTCTAATTTTAACCAAGAATTCTGTTTGTAAAAATTTTTTTCAGATAAACCATAGTCTTCACAAAGTAGTAGATAATGCATGAAATTCCAGTTTTCAGTTAACCGAATTCCGTATAACTATCTTCCTACATCATATTACCGGTGAAAAGTGGTATTGAGAAACCGACTTATCAGAGCGTTATTTTTTTTATAAAACTTTATAAATTATTAAGACATTATTTTAATATTTTATTCGTTCGTAAAAATTAAAGTGATTGTTTTAACAAGGCAATGCTCGTTCACAAGCAGCACAATAATTAAAGAATTTTTTATAAGGAACAATCAATTTCAAAATATTGACGACCCATCCTGCAATTCTGATCATTCGTTTATTCATTTTTATTGGATTTAACGAATCATTCAAAACCAATCTAAAAAATTTGGAAAGGCTGATTATTTAAGAGAGAAATTTAAAATCAATGTTGTATAATTGTAACGCTTGTTTCAAAATTTATGTTAATCCGTGTTAATTCATGCTTGCAGTAACTGCAGTGATGGTAATTTCGAATACGAGTAATAAAATACTAATAAAAGATTTTTTTTACAATTTTTTTTTTAAATAAAGACTTTTTTCAATGAGTTACTTTTTTTGTATAGTAACAGTTCTTTTGAAATGATATTTCTCATTTTGATAACTATTTAGAGTTTTCCAATTATGTGAGAAATATTTTTACTTTATGTTTCATAAATTTAATGTATATTTAGAAATTTATATTTCCTGACTAAGATAACAACTTAACACGTTATTAACTAAAAATCATTTAACAATAAAGGAGGCTAATTAACAACATAAATGTCACTCAGCATATTACACATTATTCATCAACAGTGCTTACTGTTACAATGGTTTCTGTATTAAAGTTAAGCACTGAGTTTTGGCACCAATCCAAACTCACAAATCATTGTAATATCACTATTATATATATATATATATATATATATATATATATATACACACACACACACACACACACACACACACATTTTGTGCAGCTGTGAATTATTCAGTAATTCCTGAAATAATGTAACCTTTGTACTGTTTGCATCATGTACAATAGTCTAGAAATTTTAAGTGTATTTTAATTTTAAAATATTGTTTAAAAGTCCAGAACTTTGATATTTTTAAAGTTAAAAATTATTACTCATATTTCTAATGAAAAATTAATGGAAATTATAATTAAAATGGAAAAACTGTGCTGGCTGAACGAAAACTCAGGATTCATCTAAATTTTAACTAATACTATCGTTACACATAAATGATTACATGAGAAATTAGCAATGTCTTGGGGTCTTCGCCCTCCCTATATGCATATTACCATATTCCGTGGCGGATTGGTAGCGTTTCGGCCTTTTATGTGGAGACCCCGGTCAGCCATGACATTTTTCATACACTACAAAATTATACGACTATTTCCATATTCCACGCACAAGCTTCAAGCTTATGTGGCGAGATCAATAAAAAAAATTGGAAATAGATTTTTAGTAATTGCGTATGGATGTTGCAATTGGATGTTGCCAGAAAACTGAAGTTGTTCAGGTACTTTTCTCCAAGCACAGCAAAGTTCAGGCGTTTCATAATTTCATTATTTTGGTGTTGCAGTCGTTACATATTTTAATCATGTTACCCACGTGAATATGTTTAAAATTCAGATAATAAAAGTTGATTTGAGACCTCAGATAATTCTCTAAGGTGAATTTGAGCCGAGTCTTTCATGCTTATCAAGTCTGTGAGAAAGCTCTGGTATAGATTCATGTTGTTTACTATCATAAATTCTAGTAGCCCTAAAGTTCTTCCTTTTCGTGACCTCACTGAACTAGGTGTTATAAAAATTAATATCAGATTTAAAGTCGAATCTTGTCAATTAGGTGTATCGCTTACCTTGATGAAATTTCTTATGGACCTTTTTGGGTAAGCGAGAACCACTTTCTTCTTTTTTTTTTCAAAAACTACAATAAAAACGCGCATATTTAATTTATATAACAATAACCAAATAACATTTTTACCGAAAAAGGACCAATTTTCCACATTGAAAATCAAACCTTGAATTAGTGTTCTATATTTTTTTTATTTCTATTCGTTGATTTTATTCAAACATGGATCTTCCATATATACCTGAGAGAAATCCAATATATACATTATCTATATATATATATATAAATGAATGTTTGTCTGTCTGTATGTCTCTTATGTCTTCCTAAACCGTTCACCGATAGCGATGAAACTTTGGGGAATGGTTGGAAGCATGCCAGGGAAGGTTTCTGAATTAGTTTGGACCCGCTAGATGGCGCAGGCGTCGAGATATTTCGAAAAATTGTATTTATGGTCCGATTTGCCTCATATTCAGAATACATATTACTTACATGGAAAGAATTATCTCTGCAAAAAATGAGCCCGCTAGATGGCGCTGGGGTTGAGATATTTAGTAAAATTATATTTATGGACCGATTTGGTTCATATTCAGAATATGAATATTAGTTACGTGAAAAGAAATATTTTTACAAAAACTATACCCGCTAGATGGGGCCGGTATCGAGATATTTACGAAACAAATATATAAACAGACTTTTTTATTCTATTTACAAATACATATATATATATATATATATATATATATAAAAGGCATGTGCGTTTGTGTTCCGCTAAAGACTAAAAAACTAATGGACTTATTTACGCGCGGGCAAAAGGGAAAAAGAGGAAAATGGAAAACGAGGAAAAGGGGAAAAGGTGGAAAGAAAAAAGGGGAAAACGTAAAATGGTAAACAGGAAACTGGGAGAGGGGTGAGGGAGATGGGTGAAAGGGAGAAGTTGGAAAGGGAAAAGGGGAAGGAGAATAAGTGAAAGGTAAAATTTGTGAAGTTCAGTTTTTTAATTTTTTTATGAAATTTTCAATAGTATTCATTTAAACTCTCTTTCTCTTTATATATATATATAAAACAATAGCGACGAATTGCCGGGTCTGCTAGTTGCTTATAATTATAAATATAATCTAACCAAATTTTCACTAGCGAGCGAAGATTAAGTTTGGTTAGATTATATTTATAATTTCTCTGCAAATACTTCCAAATATCCACTGGTTTGGAAGAAAAATAAAATAATTGGTACTCGCTTACGAAATCGGTCCTTTCTTGTTTCGATGTATAGAAATCTACAGATGCTTCATAGTTTGCGTGAGGATGAACTCTCGAGGATCGCTACCAGATTAGACAATGACATTAAATTTAATAAGCACATAACTTTATGAATAAGGCGATATTTACAAGGAAATTCACTATTCCTCAAATCATTAAAACCTTTTTAAATATGTATTAGTCATTACCCCCTATAATTTTATTATTAAAATAATTTGTTTTTACATATATTACGATATTAGTAAAAATTGGTCTTTTGTAGACAATGACATTAAATTTACGAAATCGAAATACCAGAGACAATGATCGATATAGAAAATGACATTTGATAAAGGCAATATCTTTCGATAGAGACAAAGACATTAAATTTATCAAAAAAGTTTTAAGTTATTTATTTATTTATAAGTTTTTTAAAATTTATGATTTTCATAATAATGAGATTGGTGTGGTTTGAACTGCGGTAAACATTTCGAGTGTCATGAGAAAGCTGCAGTTAAAATTCTGTAATGATTAGTTCAGTAATTTTTGCGGTTATGAAGAAACCAAAAATACGTTGTCTCGTTATATATATTAGGTAGATTATATTACTTTTTGAAAAAATATATAAATTATAATGTGAATAATTAAATAAAAAAAATATACTTTAATTTTCTAGAAAACTACAAAACTGGAATGTAACGGTAATGTTTTTAAACAGTATGTTTGCCCTTTTCGAAGTCATTTTGAAGTCGAGAGTTCTAAGGTTAAAATCCAAGTAAGGCAGTTATTTACGGATTTGAATAATAGATCACGGAGGATACCGGTGTTCTTTAGTGGCTGGGTTTTCATTAACCACACGTTTCAGAAATGGTTGACCTGAAATATACACTTTCGATAACTTAATTTTTTTAAGAATTGAGATGATTATTTACATGATTATACAATTCTTGAAGTTTTTATTTACGTGTTCAATGTGTGCCTCGTTTTTAAAACGACAGATATTAACACGTAGTCCAATTCATCCTAAACATGTGCAAGCATATGCCGGTCAAAGGTAGCAACAGCATTCGTGATGCATTGTTTTAAGTCGTGGGTATCAACAGGAAGTAACGGTCTTTTACGTAACCCCATAAAAAGTAGTCGCAGGTGTTAAGTTTGGAATACATGGTGGCCAACGCTTAAACATCATGTTTTCATCACTTGCACGGCCAATTCACACCGCATATTCCCATATATTCTTATGTCTATTAGATTTTCCACTATGTGAAACGTACATTCATCACCGAAAATAGGCGATGAAAAAAGCCATCGTCATTTTAAACAAAAATTCTGCAACTCCACACGAAAATATATATGTAAGACTTTATCGTCGACATTTAAACTTTGTACTTATAAGTGCCATTTTCAGACGTTTCCGCAGAATTTTCGTAACAGTTGGTTGAGGAATTTGCAATTTTATATTTGCTGACAGAGTCGATTTGCCTGAGCTACGTCGATACACATCACGAACACGATCAATTTGTTCTTCTGAAACAGGAGGTATTCCAGCATGTTTGCTTTTACATCGACATACTATGTTTTGAAACTGTTTATTCCAGTCATAGGTTGATTTTCTTTTTGGTGAAGATTTACTAAATCTTGTTCTGAAAGTAGCTGAACGACATAAACCGAATTTGTTAAGCTTTCTCTACTGCAGTAGTAGCCATCTTTCCAGACTGGTAACATGACACATCAATCAATGACATTAGCAGCAGAGCAGGTATAACAACATGAAGGAGGCTCTTTACACGGCTCTCCCTCATGCACCTCTTCGCCGCACACGCATATTTGGTACACCCCCACTCCAGGGCTGCCAACCCTAGAGGTCCGTTCCAGTACTCTGCTGGAACCGGCATATGTCCTGGCAGAGAGCGGATGCGCAGTCTCTGCACTGACTCCAGGCCCTTACACAACGAGGCTTTCAGGGCTCCCATGCCCCGAACAACATGGGAACCTTAACTACATGCTTGCCATCGCGGGGGGTATGTGAACAGCGAAAGGTCTCCGTTACACCTGCAAATAACTTCGACTGTGGCCGCCACATCGCCAGCTCTAAAGGTAGTATCAATCCATTTCCATATTCGTTAAGAATTTCGTATCTGCAGGTGGCCGCGAAGTCCAGTCCTGTAATACGACCTATTGATGAAAATCAGCCGAAAAAAGCATATCCGAGAAACAACACTCGGAACCCCGTTAGCCAGCTATATGTAATGTACGTGAGTACAGCTGTTGCCGCCCTGGACGTGAAACGTAGATGTTGTGTTCCGGACGTGGGGATTATCTACCTCAGGGCTAAAATAACATTACTTTCAAGAACACTTTATTTTCCTTTGTAATTATCATTTAAATTTATCAGATCGTGTCAGTAGTTATTCTACTCCATTATAACAGTAATTCGCAATTAATTGTAACGTTCAGTGATGAAACTATCACTTCATCATTACTTTCAATGAATGGTGCATCAAAATATCAGAAGTACTGTGATCACGAAAAATTTCGGTTTCCACTATTCAACGGAAATATCTTTTTTGACCATCCCTGAATTCATTTTGACTAGTTTTGGCGTGACGGCATGACGTCTGTACGTACGTACGTATGTTATGTATGTATCTTGCATAACTCAAAAACTATTAGTCGTAGGGTGTTGAAATTTTGGATTTAGGACTGTTATAACATCTAGTTGTGCACTTCCCCTTTTCATTGCAATCAACTAGATATAAGTGCCCAAAAAAACTTCTTTTTTAATTTCTTCTTAACTGCAGTAAAAAGCCCTCATAGTGAGCTTTTCAACGATATATCATAAGTAGTACTTATTTTCATTGGTTCCAGAGTTATAGCCAAATAAAATTTTAATTGATGAAATATTTTGATCTTACAAGGGGAAAACACATCGGTTCAAATTAGTTTCATCTCCTTTTTTTTAAATAAAATGTATTATTGTTTTATTCATAATTATTAACCTCTGAATGTAAAAAAAAATTTACAATAAATAATTATTCAATAATAACATAAAAAAAAATGAAAAATTATGAGAACTTAATAATGAAACAAAATTTTATGTACTTTTAAAAATGTATATATGAAATTTAATATGCATACGAGAAAGTCATGTGGCGCCCACATTAGATTTTTACAATGATTAAAATTATTTTTATTATCTTATAATCACTGAAAAATTATTTTCTACTTTTTCCAGCGATTTCGTTTAAAAAGAAAACCATTGTGTTTTTGTTTATTTATGTATTCTGGTTGGATTCGAACCATTCGGACTTCATTATATGTATTTTTAAACATTTTTTTTTAGTTTAAATACATAGATTTATTAATAATTATTATCCTCTGAGTGTAAAAAAAATTAAATAAATAATTATTAAATAATAACAATAAATAAAAAAAAAACAAAATCAGAAGTTATTAATGAAATAAAATTTTATGTACTTTTAAAAATGAATCTATATAATTTAATGGGTGTACAAGGAAGTCATGTGGTGTCCACATCAGATTTTTCGACAGAAATTTTAATAAAATTACGTAAAAATCAATATTTAATCTAGGATTTTTTCGTATTCGGGCTTTTTGTTCTATATAAATTTTTTCCATATTTACAATAATAAAGAGGCATTTTCATTGTAACAATAAACATGTAATGAAAAATTCCGCTTTGTGTGTATGTGTATATATTGTGTTTTAAATATGTAGAAAGAATTTAACAACTATTGTAAGAAAATAAAAGAATACCTTCCAACTTTTTTTCTTCCAATTACATTAAATTACTACTTTTTGTACGAGTATAAAAAACTATTCTACTACGTGACATAGCTGACAGATGTTTTATTGCTGTACGACGACAGGAACGACCAAAGTCAGTTGTCTCGGCAAATCGGTTTTTTATACTTCTCGCGTAGTGATAAAATAGAATGACTTTCATGAAGGAAGTGCAAGGACCGAACATATTTTTTTAGTTCAAATTCCCCCTCATGAAAATTCTTGAATTATGTTAAATATTTAATTAAACTTTTTTTTGAGGTTACTAATATAACTTTTTTTTTTTTACTTTACAAAATGAAATTATGAAGAATGGTGGAAGTATATACAATTAAAATAAAAAGAATTATAACGCAAAGGTTTTCATGTTTAAATAGTGTAGTGGGAAAAAGGTTAATGTAGTGAAAAAAAGCGTAACTAGTTTAAAAAATATTTAAAAATATATGGCGTGCAGCATTTTACTTGGTAGCAAAGGGAAGACATTTTTTATAATTATTCTTTTCGATATTGGCCATTTTAGGACCACTTTTCAATCTTCATTTCTTTTTTGCTGTTTTTTCTCTCTTACCTCTTAATTTTCTTCGCATGCTGTTCTTCCGACCACTTTTTCTTTACTGATTTTCTTGAGTTTTTTTAAACGTTCCAACATAATAATTTTGGTTTTAAATAATTTTTTATTTTTAATATTTTAATTTGGTTTAAGATTACTAACAATAGATACTGCAAATAAAAACATTTCAGCTTCCAGCTTGCAGCATTAAAATGAACCACGCTTCCAACTTTCCCCGCTCAAATTTTTTTGGATCTTAAATTGAGCATAACTCAAGAACTACTCAATCAGTCTTCATCAAATTTTTATACGAACAACTTCAGTTACCCTACTACAGCATATCTTGATTTACGTAAAATTGAACAAGTAATTTTGCAGATTTTCGAGCCACAAAAATGTTATATATAGGTATATACTATATATTCTTTACATATCACATGTATAAAAGGAAATCCCAATTTAAGCGAATGGCATTTTTGCACCCTCATGCCTCAAAATATTAAGAAAATTCATTTTCACCTTCTACTCCCACCATGCAACCGAAAGTAATACCGTACTTTTCTTCGAAAAGTCGGTGAAAATATCATTATTTAAAAAGTTATAATGAAAATTTTTTATTTAATTTAATTAATTTTAAAGTTTAATTATAATATATTGTTAAATAATAATAAATCAAATAAATAAAAAAATCTGTCGATAAAAAATCTACTAAATTTCTTATAAGAATTTTAAGATCTCTTCATTCAGATTATGAAAACATTAAAGGAAGAAAAGTAATGATTTTGATTAATCTTAAGAGATAAGCTTTTTAATCAAAAACGGCTTAGAGATAAGAGATTCGTTATTTGGCTCTAGTAATAAATCACACCCGCATTATACAATACGTCAATCATATAGGGCTATATATATCAGTAACTAATCATTTGAGATAAATCCTACATTTCAAACTTATTTTCTTTTGAAGGCTTACATAATACAATTTATAATAGGATATAAGAAGTAATGAAAAATGGAAAGAAATAACGTGAATGGATTAATCAAAAAATTCGAAGCCACGATCCATTTATTAATTCTTTTGATCTTTACAATATGCCGGCTGAATTAACTGGTATCGGTCCGGGTAACTGATTTATTATCTGGTTGGAGTTAAAATTCTTCGTTTGAAAATTATTTAAAATTTTGTTTTAATTTTTACAACCGTTCAGACGTTAGCTAAAATATATCCCCAGTAATTATTAAAAAAAGAACCACTTCTTGAAAATGAAGGAAGAAAGAAATCCGCGTTAGAAATTTTGACTAAAATTTGAGTGGCCGTTTAAAATTCTATTTTACCGACTTTTAATGCTGCAGATGCTGTAACATTAAAGATTCTGCAGATTTACAGAAGCAGATTAGCTTCTGCAATAATCGGCATTTCAGGTAAGTCCTACAACTACGGGTTATTTCTGATGCATGGCTTATCGATTCTAAAATCGATAGTTTATAAAATATTCAAAGAATTATAATTACAAATTGTAGTTTGATGTTCCTGTCGTTGTTTCTGATTCACGGCTTACACACACATACACACACAATTTAAGAATATTTATCATTTTATTTAAATATTATATTTTTTCGTTTATTTAATTCAATGATTCTCACTAAAGCGTACGCGCATACCGTTTTAATTCACGCGGCTGAGATGGTACTAGCGGCGACAATCAGAACTAACTAAACTAATGTAATTTCACAACTTACGTACAACAAATTTCGCTCGTACGATCGGCAGACTGACGTAGCAGCGAGGCATAACGCACCAGGTACCCAGTCAATCGGGCGATCGAGTTCAAGACCTATACAGACCAAGTTTACACTTTACACTTTAAATATTATTCATATATTTAATTCTACCGCTCATCTGTGACGTCACAATATAGCAGCAGTTTAGATCATTTTTTGGGAGTGGGAGTGCGATTTTTCAAAATTTTTTTGCCAAATATTGTTACTTTTTAATTGCTAACAAGTATTCCTAAAAAAAATATGACCTTAATTAAGCGAAACCTCGAGATACTGAGGGTGACCTTGCTCTACAGTTTCACCCTCTTGACCTTGTAAATTGAAAATTTAATGGCATCAATGTCCCTTATATATAAGTAATCTGACCAAGTTTGTTTAAAATCGGTCCAGTAGTTCTGGAGATATAAAGACCGATCTGGCTGGTTTAGAGGACAACACTGAACACACACGAGCATTAACATCTGAAAAATTACCATCTGATTTTCTGAGGTTCCTTAGGTGTCAAAATGCCAAGATCTAATGAAAACTTCATATGCCCAAACTGGACCAATTATAACACTTTCCTTTTAAAACTATATCTCTGCTATAGCGCTAAATTGACTGGAAAGTAAAATCGTAAATTATTATACTTTAAAATAGGAAACTGATTAAAATTGCTACTTTAAAATTGGGTAAGTTTCTTTTGTACCTGCATTTATTGAAGAGAATGTCAGCCTAAGTAAAAGAATACAATAACCTGTATAACAATAATCTATGTGCTAGATAATTTTCAAGATGAGTTTGAAGTATAAGTCGCTCTGAAAAATATGTTTCACAATGTCCAAGATTATATTTTTATTTAACATGCATTTACTTATATCTGTGTGAAAATATAAAAAAAAAATTCTAAACATATAACCTATTAACTACTTAATAATCCTGTTCATTCAATTATCTTTGATCTTTTCTCATTTTCCTCATAAAATCTGAGCGTTCCTAGATTAACAGTTTTCCATCTACCAGTAATTTTTTTTAACATATTAACTATTTCAAGAATGAACTACTTTTAACCTGAACATTAGAACAGCAGATAAAAAGCACCATAAATGAAGTGATTTGAAAATAAAACTGAGATTAATTTTTCACTAGAGTTAACTAGGAACAAAGGAACAATAACTGTGACAAAAAATTGTTACCAAGTGTATTGGTTTAACGAGTAGCAGTTAGAACAGAAGCTAATCTTGCATGTAACAACATGATCAGTGAAAAATTCTTATTCCACCTATTTTTGTATTTTTAGCCACCAGAACCACTGTAATGTATTACTTCAGATGATGAATGGGGAAGATATATATGAATGCAAGTGAAGTGTAGTCTTGTACAGTCTCTAGTCGACCATTTTTGAGATGTGTGGTTGATTGAAACCCAACCACCAAAGAACTGTGGTATCCACGATCTAGTATTCAAATCCATATAAAAGCCTTTACAAGGATTTGAACCATATAACTCTCAACTTCAAAATCAGCTAATTTGTGAATTTTTTTTTTTTTGTCTTCAGTCATTTGACTGGTTTGATGCAGCTCTCCAAGATTCCCTATCTAGTGCTAGTCGTTTCATTTCAGTATACCCTCTACATCCTACATCCCCAACAATTTGTCTTACATACTCCAAACGTGGCCTGCCTACACAATTTTTCCCTTCTACCTGTCCTTCCAATATTAAAGCGACTATTCCAGGATGCCTTAGTATGTGGCCTATAAGTCTGTCTCTTCTTTTAACTATATTTTTCCAAATGCTTCTTTCTTCATCTATTTGCCGCAATACCTCTTCATTTGTCACTTTATCCACCCATCTGATTTTTAACATTCTCCTATAGCACCAATTTGTGAATACGATACCTATTCTGTATATATGATACATACTCTGTTTCAGTTGGCTGTTCTGTTGGGGTTTTGATACAAGTTCAAGTATTAAAAAATAATTATTTTAATTAAATTTAATGGACATGTTTAAACTTTCTTTCTTAAATAATAATTCACACATTTTCTAACAGTACATGTGTTAATTTTAAAATAATTTATGTATCTTTGTAATCAATGATTTATTAATTAAAATATCAAGCATATTATTGTTAAAAGAACAAAAAACATCACATTTTTATGTGCTTGTAAATAAAACATAAATCAATACCATACTTTAACAGCATCTCATTAGACTTTTTATAAAAGGTTATTAGGAACAATTCCACTTGTGTAAAAGTTATTAAATCAAATTTAGTAATAACAGATTAAACTTTTTATATAATTCAAATCAAATTTTTACTAACACATATAAATATGGACACAGAGAGAATTATGTAACAAGATTTGGGTTTATTATGACTAAATAGATTAACATTGAAGTATATATAAATATGGCAGAGTACGTTTTACATTTATTGAACAAACACATTCATTTCAAGAACTGACTGAAACAAGTGATAAAACTAAAAATTTTAAAAACCCACAAAGCCATTTTGAAGAAACATATCTACCGCAGCGCCCCCCCTGGTGGCTTATAACCATAAATCACCTGCTCGGAGGTGATACCTGTGTAATGCAGTGAGATGATACCTATGTAAGCAAAAAACTGCATCATAGTCGGCCCTACAATTTTAGAAAAACATATCAACTGCAGCACCCCATGGTGGCCTATAACTAAAACTAATCTAAGAACCTGCTCCGAGGTGATACCTATGTAAAGCAAAACACTGCATAAAAATCGGCCTAGCCGTTTTGTAGAAAGATATCTACTGCAGTGCCCCCTGGCAGCCCATAACCATAAAACATGTCAAAGAATTTGCTCTAAAGTGATACCTATGTAATGCAAAAAAACTGCATCGAAATCAGTCCAATAGGTTTTGAGGAAAATGGTAACAGACATGGAAACACACACAACCACTTACCCAAAACGCTTATACCATCTCTGTTCCATGGTGGGTAACAAAACATTTATGACCATTTTTATTTATAATTAACTAGCAGACCCGGCAATGCTTTGTTATTGCCAAAGAGTGGGGTAGAGAGAAAGTATAAATGAACATAATTTAAAATTTCATAAAAAATTAAAAAACCGAACTTCACAAATTTTTCCTTTCTCTTATTCTCCTTCCCCTTTTCCCTTTCCAACTTCTCCCTTTCACCCTTCTCCCTCACCCTTCTCTCAGTTTCCTTTTAACCCTTTCTCGTTTTCCCCTTTTCTCTTTCCACCTTTTCTCCGCGTTTTCCATTTTTCCCTTTTTCCCTTTTGCCCGCGCGTAAATCGGTTCATTAGTTTTTTGGTCTTTGGCGGACACACATTCAAACATGCCTTTTATATATATATATATAATAAAAAAGTCTGTTTGTATATTTGTTTGTTTCGTAAATATCTGACACCGGCCCCACCTAGCGGGTATAGTTTTTGCAAAAATATTTCTTTTCACGTAACTAATATTCATATTCTGAATATGAAACAAATCGGTCCATAAATATAATTTTTCTAAATATCACAACCCCAGCCCCATCTAGCGGGTTCATTTTTTTGCAGAAATTATTCTTTTCATGTAAGTAACATGTATTCTGAATATGAGGCAAATCAGACCATAAATGCAATTTTTCGAAATATCTCGACGCCAGCGCCACCTAGCGGGTCCAAACTAATTCAGAAACCTTCCCTGACATGCGCCCAACCATTCCCCAAAGTTTCATCACTATCGGATGAACGGTTTAGGAAGGCATTAGAGACATACAGACAGACAGACATTCATTTCTATATATATAGATTAGCAGTATTCTTAAAAATGTCTAAATTAATACAAAGATAAAACTAAGTAAATTATTTAGTATTTCTTGGCCATACAGTACAGAAATATAAACTGTTATGCTCACCTCATTTTTCCTGATGGAATTATTTTAAGACAAGTTGAACATTATGAAAGCTATATCACTCTTCATAATATGACCATTAGCAGCAGTGAGGTATTATGCCTACAGCAGCCTTTCAGTTAGATCATTTCCCATTGCCTAAAGCTTTTAGTTTAATGGAACTGACTCGAGAATAATTTAAATCCTTATACAGTTTCTGTAGCAGTATTGTAACTATTTTATTATTTAAGTTGTAGAATCAAAATTAAAGTTAAATTGTTATTTACAGAATAGATTTGGTTTTACATACAAATACTGTTTTCAAAATTAGTTTGAAATTGTAGATTCTGGAACTGAAATGGTATAAACTTCACAAAATAGGGCCGTAAATGTTAAATTTGGTAATTACTTCTTGGTTTGTAATGGAATAACCATGTAACAGTCTTAGTGATTAATTGGCATTTTACCCTAATAAATTTCCATAATACATTTCCTTTATATATTTTTTTATGAAAAACCCTGTACTGCGATAAAATTAAATTAATTTTTTTTATTTTTTAAAAATAAATGTTAAATAAAAGTTTTAAATAAGTTTTTATTAGAAATTTTAATACTGTATACTTGTATATTTACTCGTATGTATATCATTTTCATCAATTACTAAAATCTAAAGCACACTATATTGGGATTAAGTCATTTATTCTTCTAAAACTTAGCTGGAAATTGAAATAGGAACTTCTATTTAGAAGGAAAGTATTCTATTGCAATTACCATAGAGGTTCATAAATTACTTTATTTCTGATTATCACATTACTTATTCATTATTTATCAGTGTGTAGATCGTAGTCTAACTATTAAATGTCAGCCTAAGGCTATTTACTAGATTTTGGTGGTTGGTTTTACCAAGAACAGTTGCAGAAATATCATAAATCATTTCCAAATTTGGGTTAATGATTGAATGAATATTTTTATTACGTGTCATCAATTAGGTGTTACTCAATGTACACCTGAAGTTACTTAGTAATACTTGTTTGTTTCACCATTTTGAAACATATTCCCTACTTTTTTTTGTATTTTTAATAATTTTTTTTTGTATAGCGATATGTTGCTTAACAATGTGTCTAAAACAACAGTAGATTCTTTTTCTAGGTGTTTACTACAGAGCTATATTGAAATTAAAACTTACAGGGCTAAATATAACCTTAATTTCAGTGGGCTTGGCATATTGATTTACAATATTATATCTGACACTTTGAAAACAGCCTTTTTCATAGAAGAAAATTCCACATCTCATTCTCTTTAAATCCTTTCATTGTATGATTGTTATTTATACTGATTATGATTATGTTGCCTAATATACACGCATAAATTATTATAGGTATTACATGTTGAAACAGAAAAGAAGGAATATTAATGCATCAGGGAAAATGTTATGTGATATTATAGCAGAAGATATTAAACTGAGGTTGTAGACGTAGCTAGATCTTTAGTTTGAAAATAAATTTTTCTGTCACCTTGAATAATCTTGGTTGTGTAAATGACATTACTATTATTCTGCCTTCATTAATGTTAATGAGTTGAATTTTTGTTATAGCATTATAAATGTATATTACTATATTTATTAGTGACACGTATGTACATCTACCATATTGGCTTTATTTATCATATGTTTTGTATTTAATTAATTTATTTATCGTAGTTAACATGAGTAAATTGCATGAATTCACTGGTTTATTAGTGGATAAAATATATTTTATCATAATATATTTTAACGTATCATAACTAACATAAAAAAAATCTGAAAATTGTATAAATAAATTTTATGAAATGTGTTATATTAATGAAGTTAAAAAGAAATTCATTAACAAACAAAAAGATTTCATAATAATGAATTGCTAATATCAATTGAATTGTTTTGGCTAATATTAGTAAAGTTTAAATCATTATATTATCCTGCCACGGTAGTGGTAATAAATTATAATTATATTTAAACTTTTTTGCAGCTATATTATACATATTAATAAATAATATGTGTAGTACAAATTAAACAAGAAAGGATTAAGAAAATTTAGATTATAGGTTGAAATTCAAGGATGTAAAACATTATATTGCAGGAAAGCTACTGATATGTTATTGCATAATTAACTACAAAATAGATAAAATATGCAAAGAAGGACTTGAATCTGAACTTCCTTAATGCTACATGTGATACAAAAGATAGCAATTAAATTCTATCAGATATAAACAATAAACATCATGAACACAGTGCTCTGCAGATACAGGATATTCTTAAGTTAAGAATATTGTGACAATAAAAAAGAAAGACTGATTTTGAAGAATATATCTTAGCTTGTAGAACTTGTAATAATTAAACAACATTCTCTGTAATAAGTCATTTAAACTTATTTCATTTGAAAGTGAGATACAATCCTCCAATTCTTTAATAAAGTGGACAGTTACACAATTGCATTGCCAAGTGGATACCACATTGCATTGCATTTTTTTGTAGTGTCTATATCAGGATTTTATATTAGTTTATTTATTAATTTTATGTCACGCCGCTCAAGTAGATATGTGGTGTAAGTGAGAACATGTCTGAGCCGTAACCATGGACATATCGGTTTGAATCCGACTTAATATACATATATTTTTTTTACCTTTTTTTAAATTTAAATATATTGATTTATTAATAATTATTAATCTCTGTAAATATTTTGAATTAAAATGAAAAGTACATAACATTTTATTTCACTAATAGCTCCTGATATTTTTTAATTTTTTTTTTGTGTTTATTATTAAATTATTATTTATTGTAAAAAGGTTTTTACAATCAGAGGTAAATAATTATTAATAAATAAATATATTTAAATTTAAAAAAAAAGGAGATGAAATCAGATTTGAACCGATGTGCCTTCCCCTTGTAAGACCAAATATTTCATTAATTAAAATTTTATTTGTTTATAACTCTGGAACCAACGAAGATAAGTACAACTTATGATATATTGTTGAAAAGCTCTAATTGAGGGTTTATTACTGCAGTTAAGAAAAATTCCAAAATCCAAATTTTCGATTTTGGGCTTTTTTTGAACACTTTTAGTCCATCGATTGCAGTTAAAAGGAGAGGTGCACAACTACATCCAAAATTTCAACATCTTACGGCTAATCGTTTTTGAGTTATGCTTACATACGTACGTACAGACGTCACGCCGAAACTAGTAAAAATGGATCCAGGAATGGATAAAAAGATATTCCGTTGAAATATGAAAACCGACATTTTTCGGGTTTACAATACTTTCTTTACTTCATGCAAGGAAGTAAAAATTAGTATGAAAAATAATACCCTGATTGTTTTTTTTTAATAAGGAAGTAGAAGATTACACTGTAGGAAATAAAAAAATAGTTGATTGGAGATAACTGGATGTGATAAAATTAAAATTAAGGAATAAGTACAGAAGAACGAAAAATAAGATCCATAAGGTTTGTTGATATGGTAATTCTAACTAATGGAACGCGTGCTTCAAACATTGTTAACAACCCTGGAGGAAGGAATAGAAGAGTATGGAATGAGAATAAATACAGGAAAAATTAAAGTGGAAGTAAGAAAGAATAGAAAAATAAAAAATTATAAATATTTAGTTACTATGGTGACAGAGGGTTGGAAAATTGTAATGGAAATAAAAAGAAGGATAAGAATGGCAAAGGAATCCTTCACAAGGCAAAGTGATTGTTACAAGGTGGGTGACTTCCCCTACGGTATCAGGATGGATATACTCGGATTCCTGGCGTGCGTACCAAATTCGATGCACTGAAAATGCAAGTATTCCGACATTACACAGTCAATTATCGGTTTCATCTCGCTGATCTTCACAACAATGCTCAGACTTAAGTCGTTAAACGCTTGTGGAGGTTGCTGAAATCGCGTAATAAAAAGAATAGGGGAACTGATAGGCACCAGTGGAATCCTAATTTGCCCAATTCATGTGACTTCTCATGTTAGGGGACAGGGATCCGTTCCAGAAAATACGTGATATAATAAGGGACGCCTGGTCGTGGAAATTAAGCATGTTACAGTCAGTAAGTAAATTTCCTGTGATTTTTAACTTCCAATGCAGTCACATCTGAATTAACGATGGATAAAGTAGTTCGTTCAAAAAAACTACCGATTTGAAGATAACAAGTGGTGGCGCCGGTATTCAGTAAAAGTATTGAAAACGTTTTGAAAATTATAAGCATCTATGAACAATTTATGGGAAATTATTTTTGTTTTACATCAGTTTTAGTTAAGCACTTCAGAAAGTATAAAAATATGTTCAGAAATATTTCTTAATTAAAAAAAAATAATTTTTAAAGTAATTAATACTAATTAAAAATCTAATCTACATATATAAAAATGAATGTATGTCTGTCTGTATGTCTCTTATGCCTTCCTAAACCGTTCATCCGATAGCGATGAAACTTTGGGGAATGGTTGGACGCATGCCAGGGAAGGTTTCTGAATTAGTTTGGACCCGCTAGGTGGCGCTGGCGTCGAGATATTTTGAAAAATTGTATTTATGGTCCGATTTGCCTCGTATCCAGAATACTTACACGGAAAGAATTATCTCTGCAAAAAATGAACCCGCTAGATGGCGCTGGGGTTGAGATATTTAGAAAAATTATATTTATAGACCGATTTGGTTCATAATCAGAATATGAATATTAGTTACGCGAAAAGAAATATTTTTGCAAAAACTATACCTACTAGGTAGGACCGGTGTCGAGATATTTATGAAACAAAGAAATAAACAAATATACAAACAGACTTTTTTATTCTACATATATATACATATATAAATAAGGCATGTTCGTATGTGTGTCCGCTAAAGACTATAAAACTAATGGACCGATTTACGCGCGGGCAAAAGGGGAAAATGGAAAACGGGAAAAGGGGAAAAGGTGGAAAGAGAAAAGAGAAAAAAGGGAAAGGGTAAAAAGAAAACTGAAAGAGGGAGAAAGGGAGAAGTTGGAATGGGAAAAGGGGAAGGAGAATAAGTAAAAGGTAAAATTTCTGAAGTTCAGTTTTTTAATTCTTTTATCAAATTTTAAATTATGTTCATTTATACTCTCTCTTTCTCTCTCTTTCAGAGAGAGAAAGATTATTGATAATATTATATATATATATATATATATATATATATAGAGAGAGAGAGAGAGAGAGAGAGAGAGCAATAGCGAATCATTGCCGGGTCTGCTAGTATCTTATAAAATAATCTTAATTGCAAAGTTTACATTTTAAATGCGTAGGCATATGACATTATACTTTTAAATTAACTTTTGTTTCTATTATTTAATATTTTATGGATTATTGACTACGATTATGCCTTTCATCCCGAGGTTCAGGGTTCGAGTACCGGTTAAGTACAGCATTTTTTATGCTATAAAATTAATTCTCATTCATCATGGTGACTAGTTTAGGGCGTCAACCTGTTCTTACAATTCTATAAATAGATTAATAAATAAAATGATTCTAATGTAATTTAATTTTGTTTTTTATAAGAATACTTTTTTCTTTTTGAACACGGTGAAAAAGTTATATACTGATAACTATTATCAAAAGGTAAAACAGAATTTAAATTAATTTTAATTTACAGAAGATGTATAGTGGAATAACTGATTAAAACTTTATGAACAAGTAAAAAGTGACAATTTTTCGTATACTGAATGAGCAAACTTTATACATAGTTCAGTAACAAAATGTTAAACCATTCCGTCCTCTTTTGTAATTGGTAAAAGTTATTCATTATCACCACTAACTTTAACTTTGCTAATTACTTCTAGTTCAAGGCCATGGGAAAAAAATGCTTAATTAGTTATTAGTTAAATATTTACCTACTTAGAAGAGGTAAAATATTTTTATAAAATATTTTAATTTATTATTTAACTTTTAAAAACTTTTTGCCACATGTGAATGTGTTTTAAAACGAAATAAAAATTCATAAAATTAAAAAATATATTTCTACTTCAGAATAAAGAGACAGCTAAGTAAAAGGAAAGATATAAAATATTAAAATGCTGAACTGCATAATAAATATATTTTATAAGAAAGATTTCATAAGAAATTTTTATAGGTAGGAAATTTTTATTTTTTATAGGTAGATTTCATAAGAAAGTTCCCTATTGTAATGGGTATCATGATTCGACTTCCGGAAAATTTCGACAAATCTTCGCGTTTCTTATCCTCCAGATCCCAAAACCATTGTCAGTTCAAAAGTTTATATATTTATGCATACATCTATATTTCACTTTCTTGAGGACACGATAACTGCCATAATTTTACGCCAATCACTTTCAAATTGATACATAAAATATAACGACCCAAAATCTCAATCGAGTTCGTTAATGGGAAAAATCGGACCCTTGAGACAGGTTTTTTAAAAATTAAATATCGCTATAACTTTCTTATTAAGTAAAATATCGAACATTTTTAAAGTTCCTACTATTCTGTGGATAAGGGCTTAAAACTTATAAGTAAAGTTTTTTGATATCACCAACCATTGGCCTAGGGGGTGGAAAAAATGGAGTTTTGAAGACAAAAAACATACCTCCCTTAATAGGTACAGTATCGAATCGGTTTAAAGTGGTCATTAGTCCACTAAACATTACCTAAAATTTTTGTCTGAAGCAATTTTTGATATGACCAACCCTTACGACAAAGGACGACCAAAGTTTTGCTGGAATTGTATGAAGATGTGGGTTGTCGTTTGCTAAACATGTCGTATTCAACCATTGTGGTATTGAGTAGATTTGAAGTTTTTCTTAACATTAAGGTGGAAATCTTTCTTGCCCCTGCTTGCTCTGGTGAAATCTACCTCTGCCTTTCGGCGTGCCGAAAGGGATTTTTATTTATACTTATTAAACTGTTTATATTAATCCCCACAATTGCGTTTGGCATCATTGCCCACGATTTCCTTGATCATATTAGTTGTAATTAATTTTACCGTTAAAATTTTATTCATCATAATTGTAAAATTCATAAAATAAAATGTGTTTAAACAACCAAATTTACAAGTAATATGTCAAACCTTTTAGACGAGGTATAAAAATTTGAGGTGAAATTTTAATAGTATCTACATTTACAACAAAATTACAAAAGTTATGTTGAAAATTTACTATTGGCTCACCTCTACAAAAAATTAATCTAGTAGACATTTTGATACAGAACATTATTTTAATGTAATAAACCCTTAATTTCAGTTCCAATAATAAATACTAATAAAAAAACATCTATTTTTTTGGTTCGAAAATTAAACCAATATTGTACTTTATTTTAATTTGTTCTGAGTCAGAGTCTTCTGTAGAATTACTACTTGTTTTATTGTTGCTTGTGGAAGGAATGTTGTGAAAGGCTTATTTATTCATTGGAGTATATTGTAAGGGCATAACCTGTCTTTTTTGACTCTTGATTGTTGGTATAGTGTCATTAGGGTTTTTTGTATGGATTTTATTAGGCATGATGGGCCCTGCACTGCTCGCGCGGGCTGCAGTTGTGGCCTAAAAATAAACCCTTATTTTGGGTTTAATTCATGTATAAATCACATACGACAATACTACTTGTGACAATACAATTTTTTTTTTTTTACTTTATGAGAAGTCTACAACAGTTATTAATAGAAAAAAATTGCTTACTGCTTTGAAAAATTCGTTAATTTTCTCAAAAAAATAAGTGAGCAAAGGTAATTTTAAATTTAGGAAAAGGTTTAACATAAACTTCTGACTTATTCAAGGGAATCATCCTAAGGAATTGTTAGGGATCTTTATAGTAGATATGTATGAACAAGGATTTTCTGTAATAGGGATTCTTACCTCAGAATGATTTATAGGAATTATTCTTGAATGATTTCCAGATTAATAATTATTACTCGAAAATAATATCTGGAAAACTATGAAAAAAAGAGCCATTAGTGAAATTTTATCTTAAATTAAAATTAGTATATTTTCAAAAAGGTAATGAAAATACTCGTCACAAATCAACGGTCCTTTCATTCTAAAAATGCGTAAACCGAATATGAAATCACCATAAAAACTAAAAATATATAAATATAATTAATAATAATAAAATATATTAAAAAATATAATAACAAAACAAATAAATATCTTTCAGTTTTATTTTCAGTAATAATAGAATGTAATAAAAATAGTTTATTTGAATGTTGTAACAAAATCCATTATTTAATATCATAAAGAGTCATCATCATAAGTATAACAATAAAGTTCTAGAAAGATTTTCATTATAGTCGTATGACATACAACAGTATATTAACATTTAAAACAGGATAATATTTAAAGTACACATATTTACGCAGCTTTAGGCATAATATTTAAATTAGTGTAAATTAATTATTTCCAGTTGTAGCTATATTAAACGAAAGTAAATTCTATGCTATAATACTACAGAATCGCATTATTTATACTTGGTAAGAATCTAAATACCTTTCCTGAATTTATAATTATCATTATCATTGTATATGTTTTAGGGTTGTTGACCCCAGAACAAGTTGTCCTTTATTTCTCTAATGGCAGACTTTTTGAATGTATTTTCACATATTAATTAAAAACTGTATTGAAATTTTAACATTTAAAATAAATACATCAGTTATACTATTTTTTTTTTTTGATTTTTCTTTTGCAAAATAAAAAAAGATTTTTTTCTCGAGTCTACTCTTGAATTAAAAGATTTAAGCTTTGAATCGGTACCACAATCGAATATAAATTACTAATAAAAATAGATTGTAAGCTTTTGAAATATAATATTCTTTTTTATTGTTTAAGAAATAAAACTAACTGTTGGAAAATCGACAGCTGCTAATTCTAGGGTTAACAATGTAATACGTTTTTTTTCAGTAGCAATCTTTCTAAATTTTCTTTTTTAAGGAAAGTTATTGCACTATTTTTATTTTCCCAGGTGTAGTTCTATTGTTGGTATACAGCAGCTATAAAGGAAAATTATAAAAATCAACCCAAAATTTTAATGTCGGATTTTTTGCTAATTTCAACCGTTTCACGACCCCTTAAATATAAAAACTTAAAAAATAGGCATAGGAATTTCCGAAAGATGTATTTAACTACGTGTATTGACCTTAAATTTGGATTAATAAAAAACAATGACTACTTAGTAAACATTTATCGCATTAAATGTTTAGCAAAATAAAAAAAATAAGTTTTCATCCTTTTGGTTTTTTTTTACTTTTTGTATAGTGATCGTAAAAAAAAATAAGCATAATAAACTCAATTGATACGTTTTAAGTTATATAAGATTCCAAAATTCTAAGTTAGTTGAAATTACATGCGAGTCTAATATTCAACATTCATTTTAAACGGTTTTCAACCCACATCTCGTAAACATGTAGACTAGAAAAGTTAAAATCTGAAATAAATGTCAAAATATATAACATAATTATAAATATATTATAAAATAAATATTATTTACATCATCTTTATATTCTTGTATGTTTTTGATTTTTTTTCCGTAGGGGGAGGAAAAAGCTCTGACAGCCACCCTCAGGCCTGCACTGATGGCAGTGCGGGGCTCTCACCCGCTAAAAAACCTCCCCTCTTGTCATGAAGGGGCCGGATCTAAGCCATATCCGAATCCGGATGACCGGAAGGCATCCCCAGGGGACGATCGACGAGCGACGACTCCGAGGAGGTCCCCCCCCAAAAGCTGGCCCCCCTTGATCACCCGTCATCGAACTCCATGTATCTATCGATCCGCTTCTGCTCATCCTCATAAAAGTCGCACCATCTAGGACAAAAATACATCACATGCTCTGCTGTATCCAGTGCGCCGCAATCATGACAGCGACTTGTATGGCAACTGCCCATCCTGTACAGATAGTCTCGAAAACACCCATGTCCAGACAAGAACTGGGTGAATTCGTAGCCTGTGTTACCATGCTTTCGCTCCATCCAGTTCCTGACGACTAACATATGTTTTTGATATTACTGAATCAAAAATATTTAATTAATTCATGGGTGCGGATGTTGATTTGTTATAGATTTCTAGGATAAGTTTTAGTTTTAATTGATCTCAATCTTTAACAATTAAATTTCTGTTTGTAAGAAATTTTATTTATTATTTAAAAAAAATAGTTTTTTATTCCCTTTTTAAAAATATTATATAAAGTGGCTCATACCTGCGCACAGGTTATCCTTTGCAGGTATTATGTTTCCTAACTGTATATTGTAATTCTTTTCTGTCATATTTTTTTACAAGATAAAAGGTTTATTCAGTTTAATATAAAAAAAAATAGGCATATATTTCAAAATATAACATACAACTGGTTTAGAAAAAATACGAAAAAACAAGCAAGCTACTCTATCGTTAAGAGCAACATCTATTTAGAGTCATATTAATTTACTACCTATTACTTCTAACTGAATCAGCCGCGTGACGAGTGAACCTTTGTAATTTTAAAAATATCAATTTTTATCGAATTCTAGACAAACAATTGTTTATTGAGGTATACTTTCACACTGTTTTGATGTTTGGGTTTCAATTAACCGCACATCTCAGGAATGACTGAACTGAGACTGTAAAAGACTACACTTCATTTACACTCATACATATCATCCTCACTCATCCTCTGAAGTGTTACCTGAACGGTAATTACCGGAAGCTGAACATGAAAAAAGAAAAAAAGAAAGGATTTTTCGGGATTTTATATTATCACTATTTTTTTTATTTCCTATTTTTGCCATAAGGAAATTCACAATTTTACAATGAAACCGTTTTTTTTTTTTTAGCGATTATAATTGTAATATTAAAGATAAAACGACTTAAGTGTAATGTGTCTTAACGTGGAACGAATTTCGAAGTTCTATATTTTAAAAACACGTAGATAAATAGGCGAGTTATAATATAGCATTAAGGTTATTAAAACTACGCGCGCGCATTCTCTCTCTCATATACACGCGCGCGCAAAAAGTATACCAGTTTCATGGCAGATACATTGAAATACGCTCTGAAGTTTCTTATTGCAGAACAATACGATGATAGAAATTTATACGTTTATACTTATCTTCATACGTATAAACTTGGATCCATTTCATATCCTTAAAAGGCTATCTTCGACTATCTGTATTAAATAGAAAACTGCGTTCAAGTTTCATGATTATTATCCTGCATTTACAAAGACCTCCTGTTAAATATTCAAAGTCTATTATTGTTCATCATAACTAAAATTAATTTATTATTACTCAACAACCATTTACTTATCTTCATTGTTATAAAAGCCGCTTTCGTATTTATTTTTTTTTATTATTGTATCCGGAAAGCAACAAAGAGATATCATCAAAAGATATATCTCTTATTTTTTTTTTTTTTTTTTTTTTTTTTTTTTTTTTTTTTTTTTTAGTTTTAAATTCATTTTTCATATGTAACATACATACATATCAATCAATATTAACTGATAAAAATCTACAGGTGATAACGTTAATACAGCATTTTTTTCAGGATAATCTTAATAAAATTTTCTTTGAATTATTAATCCGATTAAAAAGGAAAAAGTAACGGAAAATTTTAGCGCTCAGTTGTAATTTATTTATACATACTATATGAGACTGAAGTTTCTAGAGATTTAAATTTATGAATTTAGAAGTTATGAGAACTTGTATTCATGAATTAGATGAATTTAATATTCATATTTGAAGTAAATATAATGAAGATGTCAAAGTTTTATTGCCGAATATGTATCTATTACGGAACAGAACAGAGTAAAAAAATTTTATTGCTCAATATACATACTGGTATTTCGGTCTCGCCGAGGCTCTAAGCCTTATCGGCAAGTGCAAATTGAATACAATACAAATATATTAACAATAAAAATTCAAACATAGAAAAAATATATAATTTCATAATAAATCTGATGTTGACACTACATGACTTCCTTGTACGCCTATAAATTACATATACGAAGTCTGTTCATAGAAATTTAGCCGTTTGAATTGCTCGGGTCTAGTTTGTTCCAGTCAAATTCGGTTGGCATTGCCATGTTCGCACAGATCAGCTGATTACAACGCAGTTTTTTGATTTCAAATATCATTATTGGTTGCTTAGCTAAGCGGTTATTTGTGAAGTGTGTTTTTTTCGTTTGGCATATTTAGATCATGGTCTACGGCTCGCTGAAGACAAAGTGAAAGTGGTTGTTATGGCTGGAAGACGCAGAGTGCATCCATTGCGTTTCAGAATGGGACAAACGATAGTCCATCCTAGTCCAGATGCGAAGTATTTAGGCGTGTGGCTGAACAAGAACCGATCCTTTACTATACATGTTGAGGAGGCGGCGAGAAAGGCGAAAATGTGGTGAAGGCGCTGAGCAACATGATGAGAAATAAGGGCGATCCTCAGACGGGTAAGAGGAAACTGTTGGCCAGTGTGTACTCTTCTGTGGTGTTATATGGAGTTCCTGTATGGCTGGGAGCGTTGTCGAGGGCAAGGAACGTGAGGCGTTTGGTTATGTAACAACGTAGGCTGAACACACGTGTCATCGCAGGGCATCGAACGATCAGCGCCGAGGCGGCTTCGGTTATAGCTGGAGTACCGCCCATAGACTTACAAGCGCAAATGAGAGCTGCAATAGTGAATGGAGGGGACAGAAAGGAGGCAATTGACGGTATCTACATAGCTTGGCGTGACAGATGGCGAGATTCAGACAAAGGAAGGTGGGCCTATGGGCTCATACGAGACGTCAGGAACTGGGTGGAGCAAAAGCACGGAGCACCCAGTTCCTGTCTGGACATGGATGTTTTCGAGACTACCTGTACAGGATGAGCAGATGCCATACAAGTCGCTGTCACGATTGCGGCGGACTGGATACAGCGGAGCATGTAGTATTTTTTTGCCCTAGATGGCGCAACTTCCGCGTAGTGCTCGAGGGTCAGGGTGTGGAGGAGGCCAATAATATAATCGAGATAATGCTCAGCAATGGCAACAAGTGGGAGTGTGTCTCGACTACGATCGCATCAATGATACGAGAGAAGGCGAAGGCGAGCGAAGAGAGGCGACGGCAGGCTGAGTTGATGCGAATCTATGGAGGCTTGGAGTTCGATGACGAGTGATCAAAGGAGACCAGCTTCTGGTGGTGGGCGGCGGGGGCTCCTCGGAGTCGTCGCTCGTCGATCGCCCCCTGGGGACGCCTTCCGGTCACACGGATTCGGATAGTAGAATGCCTGGGTTATGCAGGGGCTGTACATACCATATGGCTTAGATTCGGCCCCTTCATGATAAGAGGGGAGGTTTTTTTACCGGGTGAGAGCCCCGCACTGACGGCAGTGCGGGCCTGACGGCGGCTGGCAGAGCTTTTTCCTCCGCTACGGAAAGAAAAAAAATAATAAGAAAAAATATCAGAAGTTATTAATGAAATAAAATTTTATGTACTTTTCATTTAATTAAAAAACTGAATATGTAATTCAATAGGTGTACAAGGAAGTCATGTGGTGTCCACATCAGTTTTTTGTTTATAGTTTTAAATTCATTTTTCACATGGAATATACTCGTATATATCAATCAATATTAACTGATAAAAACCTACAGGTGGTAGTGTTGATACGGCATTGAAATAATTTCTCCTTACTCTTATCCGACGGTCTTTACTCAAAATTATTTTAATTACTCTATTTTGAGCCTTTTCAATTTTTTCGTGAAATAGTTTGCTGTTGAACGCCATTCTTCAACTCCATACCTAATTAATGATTCAAACATTAATTTATATAACAAAATCATTACATTATTTCTGAAGGTAATACACCACTGAGATAATAAAATTTACTAGTAACTATATAATGTTTTTTAGTAGATTTGTTAAATGACTTTTCCATTTTAATTTGCTGTCTAAAGTAATTCCTAAATATTTAAATTCCACTACATTTTGTAAAATTTTACAATCACATCCGTTATTTTTCGTAGTACAATTACAATCATGAGCTTTGATAATAATTGAAAGCATAATTTTTTTTATTAATGAAATAAAATTTTATGTACTTTTCATTTAAAAAAAAAACCTTATATGTAATTCAGTAGGTGTACAAGGAAGTCATGTGGTGTCCACATTAAGTAAGCATGTTACAGGTTATGAAGTGAACCTTAGCCGCTTTATCATTATTTAAGCCAAGCTGCCTTTCATGAGTGTATTTTATAAAAAAATTAAAATCTTCTAAGGACGTGATTCAACTGTTTCAAACAATTTATTAGCAGCCAAAATTACTATGTCATTCACATTCATGAAGATTCTACAGTATTTTAGTTCACGGTAGAG
Source organism: Lycorma delicatula (assembly GCF_047948215.1). Classification (NCBI taxonomy): domain Eukaryota; kingdom Metazoa; phylum Arthropoda; class Insecta; order Hemiptera; family Fulgoridae; genus Lycorma; species Lycorma delicatula. The sequence continues at coordinate 81,569,383 of NC_134463.1, forward strand.
TTAATCTACGTATATTATCGCCCCTAAATTATTTCTTTATTAACTTTTTTTATTAAGTCTGCTTAATTATTTTCTTAAATGATTTTTCTCATTTTTTTGTTATTTTTTTGCGGTAATATTTCTATATTACCATCAATTTATACATGTATACAAGGTACAAAGATGGATGTTCTTTTTAAAATTTTTTATATGTAATAAAAAATATAATTCAAACGTCTAAGTTCTTAACGGTAGGTCATCCCTTCCTACGTGTTTTTCTGTATAAATACTACATCCCACTCTATTATCACATAAATACAACTTCATCAATATCGTACTTATTTGGGCTGCAAATTTACAAAATAATTATTTTTATGTGATCGTATAATTGAAATAATTTTAAGTAGTGGAGTAACATGTTTAAAATTTTATGTGTAGACTACTTCCCTGACATCAGTTCATTCTCTAGTAAAACAGGTTTTAAATAAACGAACAAGTTCGTATTGGAAATAGTATAAAATAAGTATTATAATATAGCTAAGTGCTTATAGCGATTCACGCTGTAAAATCTAAGTCCTTTTAAGTTAAACAATTATACTGGTATGATACTTCTTAATGGAATTCACTGATACTCTCTCTCACTCACTCTCTCTCACTCTCTCTCTCTTTCTTTCTGTTATATTTCTTCTTAAACACATGTTCACATGTACTGCTAAAAACTATTTCTTTTTACACTTACGATTGACTATTATCAAGTATAATAAAGGGTTAAGATTATTCATTTTAAACTCCCACATGAATTTTATATCCGTAAAGTTACGTGAGAGCAAGTATGTATGAATTTCACTTAGTTGAAATAGTAATAATCTTACACCGTAGAACGTTTTAAGAAACGCTTATGTACACATGTATTTCCTTTTTAGCGTCATTTAATTTCTAAATCTTTTTACTTCCTTCTTGTTTTTAATTCTCTATCTCACTCACTCATTTTAATAATAAAGTGAAAGAAATAAAATGTAAAATAATGGAAGAAAATTATAAATTATTTATAAGTATAAAAAAACTACAGCAAATTAATTTTAATGTTTATTATACATAAGCTTATTTTTTATTATTATTATTTTTTTTTTTAATTCTACCGATATAGATTACAAAAATGTTTAGAATCTATTTAAGTTTAATAATTTCTTTTTTTCTCAAATTCATTATCTTTGGTACGCATCTCAACATTATTTTCATCCGTAGAGCATGATAGTTTGTTATATATTTCATGAATTACTCAGAATATTTATATTTATATTTATTTATATTTGTATATATTTATTTATTTATTTATTTACTTATTGTTACCACATAAATGCCTAATTTAATTTCGGCGGGCGAACACAATAGCAACGATGTGAGCTGGCGCACAGTATTCGGGCGCGCTGACACAAGCATCTCTCCCACCGTGCAGATGACCGCGCAGTTCTCCCACCATAGCGGTGCTGCAGTCCCACCCCTCTCAGGCTCCAATAAAAGAGCGTGCACGAGAGTGAAATTTCAATTTATCGTCGACCACCACCTGCAGAAGACCAAGAAGAAAACGCAGAAGAAGATGAAAGAAGACAGAAGTTCCCTGGCCGGCTCAGCATGGGACCTCCCGGCGGATATCAACATCCCCGCCGAGGGAGCCGTTGGACGCGGTCGCTACCTTCTCGCTCCAGTTTCAGCTCGCCGGGCTTCAATCACCCTGGCCGTGACGGACTCAGCTGAAGGAGCCGGCCCAGCGTGGAATCGCTCGGGGAGAACCGCCTCGGCTGCGCCGACCCGATACTACTGGGCTCTGGGGGCCACCACTGCCACGCTGTAGTGGAGACCCAACTGAAGCTGAGGGAAAGTCCGGTCGGACTTCAATGGACGAGCTGCAACTCAACTCCCTGACTTCTGCGGAGACCAGCTTCCGGATCCAACAGCTCTTCTCAGAGCTAACGCAAAAAACGGTCCTTTTCAGGGCCACTACAAGGTTATGAATTACGTGTCATCGAATCCATTCGGCGACAATACATATATATATATATATATATATATATATATATATATACAAAATCTGTATATAATCTTTTTATTTATAAATATATAAAATAAATTTTCATAATTCTTTAATAAATTATTGTAGTTTTAAATTCTATAAATCAAATAAGTTGAAGAATCGATATTCTCAAAAAAGATTTTGTGGATTGGTCGAAAAATTACATAAGCCTCCCCCCACTATTTCCCCAGTACAATGTGGCATATCATTACTCTCGCTAATAAAATGTCGTATAAACTACTCGTTTTCAACTATTTTTCGTGTCTTTCTCCCCATATTTTATTTATTATTTTTATTTTTTAGATTTTCACACTCCATATTTATATGAACAAAATCATGGGATAATCTGACATCGCACTTTGTACTTTTAAAATTCATTCTGACTTTAAGTAGTTTAAAAGATGGTGTTATGTTTGAAACGTTTATTTGATATGACTTCTTCCAAAACATATTTTGCATAGTTATTTGTAATTGGTGCTTATTTTATAGTAGTCTAATGTGATGTAAACATTTATTTTCCGGAATTGTAGCCCAATGTTTGTATTACTAAAAAATTTAAGTTAATTCTACAGAATATTTAAATATTAATTTTATTGATGGAAATGATACAGAAAAAAACTCCGGAATGCAAATACTAGAATAAAATTATTTAAAAAATATTTTAATAAATCTAAAAATTTAAAATTCTATGAAATTTTAATTAAAAATATGGAATGTTTTAATTAAAAAAAAGTACTCTTTACAATACTGCATTTGACTTTTATTGATTTATTATTTTGTTTAGTAGAAAACGAATTTTCACCTGTAAAATATTGACTTCATTGAAATAAATTATGTTTTGTACGTTTATTTCTTTTATATTTATTTGTTTTACATCATAATAAAATAAAATGAAATATGATTAATAGAAGGAGTTCACGTTTCATTGTAAAATATTATTTTCATTCTAAATTAAGAGGAAAAATATTGCACCACATATCTGGGATTTTCAAAGTGAATTTTGCATTGTAGTAAGTAACCTACATCATAATGATAATAATAATAATAATAATAACAACAATAATAATAATAATAAACCAAGGAAATAAATCTTTATTTGCATTTAAAGAGAACTTAAATAGGCCAAAAATATAACCGTATGTAAGAAATAGATTGGAAAGGATTTTTTATCTTTATTTCCCAAAGAGATATGGAAATTATGAATTCGTTTATAATAAGTATGATTTATTTTTTATATCTTTGTAATAACTATTTTTTGAAAAAAAAAGGGAAAAACAAATGAAAACCTATTGCTACAATTTAATTAAAATATTATTCATAATTATTTATTTATTTCATAAAATTGACCAACATAGGATCCCGCTAAGACATAAGACTTTGCAGATTTCTGTATAAATATAATTTAAATAAACGTTATTAACATAGTACAACACAAAAAAATACAATGAAAAATGTATTTTACCCTTAAAATAGTTAAAATTTTCCCAAATACTTATTTAAAGTGGCTTAATTATGTAAAACAAAAGTAAATAAAAATAAATAAAATATCATATTAAATTATAAAATTATATTATATAGATTTCAGGAAACAGTAATTATTTTAAGCTTAATTTTAAAAAACGTTTACGTAAAGGTAACTTTTAATACATGCATACAACTGAATTTAGGCTGGTCTTGCATATTATATATTATAATATAAAATACAAAAATAAATAATAAGTAGATCATACATTTATAATAAAACCAAAAATAACGATTATAACATACAAAAAACAAATAAATAGTACATAATAAAATATTAAAAATATTATTTTTTTTTTTGTCTTCAGTCATTTGACTGGTTTGATGCAGCTCTCCAAGATTCCCTATCTAGTGCTAGTCCTTTCATTTCAGTATACCCTCTACATCCTACATCCCTAACAATTTGTTTTACATATTCCAAACGTGGCCTGCCTACACAATTTTTCCCTTCTACCTGTCCTTCCAATATTAAAGCGACTATTCCAGGATGCCTTAGTATGTGGTCTATAAGTCTGTCTCTTCTTTTAACTATATTTTTGGAAATGCTTGTTTCTTCATCTATTTGCCGCAATACCTCTTCATTTGTCACTTTATCCACCCATCTGATTTTTAACATTCTCCTATAGCACCGCATTTCAAAAGCTTGTAATCTTTTCTTCTCAGATACTCCGATCGTCCAAGTTTCACTTCCATATAAAGCGACACTCCAAACATACAATTTCAAAAATCTTTTCCTGACATTTAAATTAATTTTTGATGTAAACAAATTATATTTCTTACTAAAGGCTCGTTTAGCTTGTGCTATTCGGCATTTTATATCGCTCCTGCTTCGTCCATCTTTAGTAATTCTACTTCCCAAATAACAAAATTCTTCTACCTACATAATCTTTTCTCCTCCTATTTTCACATTCAGTGGTCCATCTTTGTTATTTGTACTACATTTTATTACTTTTGTTTTGTTCTTGTTTTTTTTCATGCGATAGTTCTTGCGTAGGACTTCATCTATGCCGTTCATTGTTTCTTCTAAATCCTTTTTACTCTCGGCTAGAATTACTATATCATCGCCAAATCGTAGCATCTTTATCTTTTCACCTTGTAATGTTACTCCGAATCTAAATTGTTCTTTAACATCATTAACTGCTAATTCATGTAAAGATTAAAAAGTAACTGAGATAGGGAACAACCTTTTCGGACTCCCTTTCTTATTACGTCTTCTTTTTTATGTTCTTCGATTATTACTGTTGCTGTTTGGTTCCTGTACATGTTAGCAATTGTTCTTCTATCTCTGTATTTGAACCCTCATTTTTTTAAAATGCTGAACATTTTATTCCAGTCTACGTTATCGAAAGCCTTTTCTAGGTCTATAAACGCCAAGTACGTCGGTTTGTTTTTCTTTAATCTTCCTTCTGCTATTAATCTGAGGCCTAAAATTGCTTCCCTTGTCCCTATACTTTTCCTGAAATCAAATTTGTCTTCTCCTAACACTTCTTCCACTCTCCTCTCAATTCTTCTGTATAGAATTCTAGTTAAGATTTTTGATGCATGACTAGTTAAACTAATTGTTCTGTATTCTTCACATTTATCTGCCCCTGCTTTCTTTGGTGTCATTACTATAACACTTTTTTTGAAGTCTGACGGAAATTCCCCTTTTTCATAAATATTACACACCAGTTTGTATAATCTATCAATCGCTTCCTCACCTGCACTGCGCAGTAATTCTACAGGTATTCTGTATTTAAATCTTTTAATGCTCTCTTAAATTCAGATCTCAGTATTGTTTCTCCCATTTCATCCTCCTCAACTTCCTCTTCTTCCTTTATAACACCATTTTCTAATTCATTTCCTCCGTATAACTCTTCAATATATTTCACCCATCTATCGACTTTACCTTTCGTATTATATATTGGTGTATTGTGTATTGGTTTTTCCATATATTTCTCAATTTCTTTTTCACTTTTCAGTTTGTAAATTCTATCTTCATACTTTGGTCTATAAATTTTTCTTGAAAATTTTTTTTTACTTTTACTATTTCTTGTTCTGAAAAAACTACAGACATTTTGCCCTATGCAATGCTTCTGGTAGGACTACAGTTTTATAGTGCCTCAGTTTGGAGTTATCCAGGGATTTTTAATTGTAAATTTTCTTCCTGAGAGATAGGGAGTTTCCATTTTTCGTAATCTATTCTTCATTCCATTTCATTTCAATTATATTCGGTGTAATGATTTCTCCCAATTTCTTCGGTGTTATGTAATTTATTATTTATAAAAGGAATTCTTTTATTACTTTAAAAAAAAAAAATGTTATTTTAATATTTTTTTAAAGAGAAAATAATAATATAATATTAAAAAATTAAAAATCAAATTTTTATTAGTATTGTTATTACAAAGGATTTATTTTATTGTTTCAGAGACGAATTAGGTTTAAAATAGTAGTGTTTAAAGTCTTAATGTTTTTGAAATTTTGCGGGCTATTTTAAATTTTCTTTGAAAAATTAATTATAAACATATTAAATTTAGATCAATATGTTTGTAAACTGTTAAAATTTCATTTATACACGCGTGCGCGCTCACACACACACACACACACACACACACACACACACACACACACAGACACACAGGCAGTACATTAGCTTGTTCCTCTATAACTTTAGAATGCTTGCTTCACTTCTTTAGAAATAGGTATTAAACAATTTAGAAATACACTAGATGCAATGAAATGAAATGAAAACTAGAACACCAGTAGTTAAGGAAACACTTAATAGAAATAGTTATTACGCAGTAAGGTAGAATTAGACTTTAAGAAGCATTTTGTAAAGTTTTCTGTTTGCAGTATTTTTGTACGGATAAAATAAATGATCACACAAAAAAAAAATAGAAATGTAGATGTGAAGGAAATAAGAAAAGATTTAATGGATAGACAAAGAGAAAAAAATATTGGAATAAGGAGAGAGAATGAGAATAAAAGCTTATTCAGAATAGTAAAGCTAAGCGAATTGAACATATTATGAAACAAGTAGGATTGATTCAAAAGTGATAGAAGTCAATGAAAGGTACTAAAAAAAAGCTAGAAAGAATTAAAAGTTATTGACGTTCGAAAAGGAAATGGGGACATTTAAGAACTAGAAAATTGAATTGAAAATAGAAATGAATTGAAGCAGAGAAACTGCAAGACCACTAATAATCCTAGCTGTGCTGTAAGAAACCTACTATTCCTACAGATAAAATAATAATCTAAACGTATTATTAGGATAGGTAAGTACATAATTTATGATTAGGACACTGGTAATGCGGTACATTGTCAAAATTAATGAAAAATTCTGATAGTTTATCTATTTATATCCAAATAAAAACCGAAAATATCTGAAATTATTAAAATTGGATTTAAAATCCCTTTGGAGAAACTTATAAACTTATTAAATATTAAGCATAAAAATAATTTACAAAGTTAAAATAGTAATACTGTTAAAAAGATTTAACAAAATTAACATCCGAAACTGTCTGGTTGGAATTTTTAATTTTCTTTTTCTCTTGAGTCATTTGACTGGTCTGATGCAGCTCTCCAAGATTCCCTATCTAGTGCTAGTCGTTTCATTTCGGTATGTCCCCAAGATCCTACACTCCTAACAATTTGTTTTACATATTCCAAACGTTGTCTGCTTGCACAATTTTTTCCTTCTACCTGTCCCTCCAATATTAAAGCGACTATTCCAAGATGCCTTAATATGTGGCCTATAAGTCTGTCTCTTCTTTTAACCTTTTAACTATATTTTTCCAAATGCCTCTTTCTTCATCTATTTGCCACAAGACCTCTTTATTTGTCACTTTATCACCCATCTGATTTTTAACATTTTCCTATAGCACCGCATTTCAAATCATTTCTTCTCAGGTACTCCGATCGTCCAAGTTTCACTTCCATATAAAGCGACGCTCCAAATATATACTTTCAAAAATCTTTTCCTGACATTTAAATTAATTTTTGATGTAAACAAATTATATTTCTGACTGAAGGCTCGTTTTGCCAATGCTATTCGGCATTTTATATCGCTCCTGCTTCGTCCATCTTTGGTAATTGTACTTCCCAAATAACAAAATTCTTCTTCCTCCATAATCTTTTCTCTTCCTATTTTTACTTTCAGTGGTCCATCTTCATTGTTTTTACTTCATTTCATTGCTTTCGTTTTGTTCTTGTTTATTTTCATTCTGTAGTTCTTGCGTAGGACTTCATCCATGCCGTTTATTGTTCCTTCTAAACCCTTTTTACTCTCAGCTAGAAATACTGTATCATTAGCATCCTTTCACCTTGTACTGTTACTCCGGATCTAAATTGTTCTTTATCATTAACTGCTAGTTCTATGTAAAGATTAGAAACTAACGGGGATAGGGAAAAATCCTTGTCGGACTTCCTTACTTATTACGGCTTCTTCCTTATGTTCTTCAATTATTACCTTTGCTGTTTGGTACCTGTAAATGTTAGCAATCGTTCTTCTATCTCTGCATTTGAACCCCAATTTTCTTATATTGCTGAACGTTTTATTTCAGTCTACGTTATCGAATGCCTTTTCTAGGTCTATAAACGCCAAGTATGTTGGTTTGTGTTTCTTTAATCCTCCTTCTATTATTAATCTGAGGCCTAAAATTGCTTCCCTTATCCCTATACTTTTTCTGAAACCAAATTAGTTTTCACCTAACACTTCTTCCACTTCCAATTTTTAATTATGTTTCATTAAATATTTTTCAAAAAAATTAATCTTTCGAGGATTTTTGAAGGGCAAATAGTGTATTTTTTTTTTTAATTTCTCTATTTTAAACAATATTTTTTTTTAGAATAATTTTTATCACTTTTTTTCAATATGTCATATCATTTATTCAATATCATATATAGTATGAGGTCTGTAAATAAAGTAATGAGACTGGTTCAGAAAAAAATTGATTTATAATCCGATTATACATGGACTTTATCATCTTCGAAATAGTTCCCTTGGGAAGCCATGCAACGCTTCAAACGGTTTTCCCACTCTTCATAACAGTGTTGAAACTCAGAAACCGGAATATCCTTCACATGGTCGGTTAAATTTTTTTAATGTTTTCTATTGTTCCAAAATAATATCCTTTGAGGTGCTTTTTTAAAGTCTGGAACAGGAAAAAGTCGAAGAGACTGAACTCAGGTGAATGAGGTGGTTGAGAAACTACAGGAATGTTTTTCTTTGCCAAAAATTCATTAATTGAGAGTGCAGTGTGACAAGGTGCATTGTCATGATGAAGTATCCAGTTGTCTTTGATGGCTGGTCTCACGCGGGCAGCACTTTTCTGCAGTCTTTTAAGAATGTCTCGGCAAACATATTGGTTTACATTCTGTCCTGTAGGTAAAAATATTTTATGAACAATGTAATTACGAGGCCAGCCATCAAAGACAACTGGATACTGTATCATGGCAATGCACCTTGTCCCACTGCACTCTCAATTAATGAATTTTTTTCAAAGAAAAACATTCTTGTAGTTCCTCAACCAGTTTATTCACTTGATTTCAGTCCCTGCTCGACTTTTTCCTGTTCCCGAATTTAAAACAAACATCTCAAAGGACATTATTTTGTAACAGTAGAAAATATTTAAAAAATGTAACCGTCCATCTGAAGGATATTCCGGTTTCTGAGTTCCAACACTGCTATGAAGAGTGAAGAAAACCGTTTGAAGCGTTGCATGGCTTCCCAAGGGAACTATTTCGAAGGTAATAGAATCCATGTACAATTGGATTATAAATAAAAACTTTTTCTGAACCAGTCTCATTACTTTATTTACAGACCTCATATCCTATAATAATTACTGCGGCTTCAATGTGGGAATTATCAATATTTAGGGTTTTTTAAATTTCTATAACTTGTTATTATTACCTGAAATAGGGAAAAATGTTATTAAGTAGTACTTTTTACTGCGGAATTATGATTGGAAGTCAATAATAAGAAAATTAGAAGTCGAGACTCATCTGAAACAAATTTTTTTTTAAATTAAAAAAGTTGAAATTAATAGACTAAAAAGTTTTATTTTCATCAATAATCTTAACGATGGTTAGAAAAGATTCTATTGGAGGAGAAATTATATATTTAAAAAAATTACAGTAAAATGAAAGGTCGTAGTATTTCAAACAAGGTCCTGTATTGAAGTTTGACGGCAAAATTAACATCGTGTACCTGTTAGTTTAAAGATTAAATTACTTATTTTTGTAGAGTAATATTATCAATCAATAAATTAATTAATTTTATCTGATTAAATGAAGAAAAGTTTTTTTTTTAATTTTTACATTAAAAATTTATTTTACATTAATGTGTTATTCTATAGAACTCTTAGTCTTTTTTGTCTTGAATATTTTATTATAATTATATTAAATCACTTAATCTATTAAATAATCATAATATGCTAATTAGTGGAATTAAAACCATAAAATTTTTAATTATAAAATATATATTAGTCTATATTAGGTGTTTTTGCATTGTTCCATGAAATAATTTAAAAAATATTTTTTGATAATGTACAACGCGTACATTTTTAAGTAAAAATGTTTTCTTATAATTCCAGGAAGTAATATTCGAACGTTAAAATATGAAAAAAAGAATTTTTCCATAACACTCATTCGAAAACATTTCATTTTTCCATAACATGATCTTTTTATACTTTTTGAACGGAAATTCTTACGGATTAAAATATTATATGAAAATTCAGTTGAATATATTTTTCCGATACGGACCACACGAAATCAATTTATTTATTTATTTTTTTACTTCTTTTATATTATCATTTTCAATTCGATTCCAAAAATTCGACTATTTCAATAACTTAATCATTATAATTATAATAGTTATTATTGTAATCACATTATTTTTTTATTAGGTAAAATCTGAGTATTTTAAAAATTTGGTAGATACGCCAAATATCGGGTGATTCATAAAGGACTTCTAAACTTTAAAGGCACATAAAATTTATTTAAATAACTTACAAATTCGGTTGAGGTCTCATCAATTCATAATAAAATACATAATTTTTGACTCGGTAATTTATTAGTACCGAATTCGGCTAGCAGCGATGTCTCCAGTATTTTAAAAAATGGATACATCTAGTGGTGTGGAACGTGTTGGCTATAGGTTTTGGTTTCACGATTTGCAGTCGAAAACTGCAGTTCAACGTAATTTTCCTAGAGAGTACGGTAGGAAGCTTCCTAGTAGGCGTACAATATACCCACCGGGTTGGTCTAGTGGTGAACGCGTCTTCCCAAATCAGCTAATTTGGAAGTCGAGAGTTCCAGCGTTCAAGTCCTAGTAAAGCCAGCTATTTTTACACGGACTTGAATACTAGATCGTGGATACCGGTGTTCTTTGGTGGTTGGGTTTTAATTAACCACACATCTCAGGTATGGTCGAACTGAGAATGTACAAGACTACACTTCATTCACACTCATACATATCATCCTCATTCATCCTCTGAAGTATTATCTAAACGGTAGTTACCGGAGGCTAAACAGGAAAAAGAAAGAAATAAAGAAAAGGCATACAATATAATCTCAGTACCAAACCTTTGTTGAGACAGATTATGTTAAACATACATAATCACCAAGATGCCCACACGTCAATGAAGCTGCTGTGGAAAAATTCAGAGAAAGCTTTGCAAGTAGTCCGAAGAAGTCAATTCGAATGCGTAACGTGAGACTGGCATTCCACAAACGAATGTTTGGTGCGTATTACATAAACGATTGCGCTTGAAATCATACAAACTAACTGTGGTTCAACTCATTATAGATGACGACAAAGTTGCTGGGCCTGCAGTTTTGTGTGAAAATAATGGATAGGATTATAGACAACGATACATTTTTAGACAATGTAATTTTTAGTTATGAGTCAACGTTTCACATTAGCGGCAAGGTGAACATCCATAACTGCCGATTATGGGATAGCGAAAATCCTCATAAAACATTTCAGTACATGCGTGATAGCCCTAAGATCAATGTTTTTTTGTACCCTAAGCAAAAAAAGACAGTACGGCCCATTCTTCTTCTTGGGTCAACCGTTAATATGGTATCGTTTACCTGGACATGCTTCAAAATTTTCTAATTCCTCAGTTAGATGATGATTACCAATATAGACGTCATTACTATCAGAAAGACAGGTAGCCACCCTTTCTACCGCCTAGAAGTCTGAAATTTTCTTGATTTTCGATTACCACATGGGTGGATTGATCGTAAAGGTCCAATTGCATGGTCACTACTCCCCCAAGATTTGATCCCGCTTGATTTTTTCTTGTGGGGTTTATGTACCGTCTTCTGACTGCTGTTATTGTTGAGCTAATACTTCGAATTAACGCCGCAGCTGCAGAGGTAAAGCCCGATTTGCTGGCCACAGTCAGGAATGAAATCGACTTGAGGTTGGAAGTATGTCGCATTACAAATGGAAACTGTATGGAACCAAAGTGAATGTTGGGTAACAAACTGGATCTGTTTTTCTATGAAACAAGAGCTCAACCTAATTGTAAGTTATCTCAATAAATTTTTATATGCTTTTAAAGTTGTGACGTCCAGTTTGGATCATCCAGTAATATATAATCATCAAACGAATTTTCAGTTTACAGACGAACAATTAAAATATATTTCATTAAAAACTAGCCGCCTGGGACGGCTCCGCCGGCCCGGCGGGTAACCCTTCGGGGAGGGAAAGTGTTATATTTTTATTGTTAAAGTCAACTAAAGGCGTTACCGTCGCGGCAGTAGTGTTTTCGTAGAGTAAATGAATTACATATTAAAGGAAAAACTTAAACCACAATTTCTGCAAGATTTTTTTTTTATTGATATTCTGTCCATTAGTCATGAATATAATCAAATTAATTATAACTTATTTTGATTTGTACCCATGTTACCAGCGATACCGCATGGAAGTTGGATAATATCGTCGAACAATAAAAATAAAGCAAAATACAATATAGTAAAATCAAATAAAATAATATTACAATACATTAAAATAAAGTAGAAAAGAAAAAAAAGATTATTGTCCCACGTAGTTAAGTAGGTAGTTTGTAAACTACTGGCGATTCTCCAGTACCAAACCAATTTGTTGTTTGACTGGCGATTCTCAACTTGATTGAATAAATTTATTGGTGAACCAACTCTTGAGCACGCCACATATAACGGACCGTGATCAAAATAACTATTTTTCAAAGTAATCAAGCAGTGTTTAGGATTGTTCTTGTGATTTGTTGATGGTCATTGCGTATGATGTTCTTAAAGGGAATTCCAAACGTCTAAATTGAAATGGAAGATAGGTTGAGATTATTGAAATCCTTCCTATGAAAATATCTTTTAAATTTTTTATAGTAAAACATGTTGCTTCTACGATATTTCTTGATAAATTTTTGATATATAGTCGAGTGCCATTACAAAGTTTCGGTGGCTTCAGATTCCAGTGGATCAATGGTGTGTTCCGGGAGGTTGGTCAAGGTTCCCGCTAGAAGCAGTCCATTGTCAATTAATTTACAGATATTTTATTTAATTTCTAAGCGTAGATTATTTAAATTTATTTTTTACTTTTTTTATCCATGAATATAATCAAATTAAAACTTACTTCAACTCTTGTACATCTCGTAGCTCTGAATATTGATCCTTTAAAACTCGGATTTTAAATAATGCGACCGCTAAGCGATGACAAACATACAGGTAATAATTTAATATATATATATATGTTGCCAATGTTCCCAAATGGTGAAGAGAGGACATATAATATAAAATATAGGGCAAATATAAAAGGGAATAATATTTATTTATATTCAATTTCTTGTGGTCACGATAACTCCCGTAATTTTGCGCAAATCATTTTCAAATTGTTCCTTAAAAATAACTCGTCCCAAAATCTCTGTCGAGTTCGTTAACGGGCATAATTGGACCATGGGAGTGGAAAGAGAGGGGCTTTTTCGAGAAAAAACAAAATATAACTATAACTTTTTGTTAAGTAAAATATTGAATTCGTTTAAAGTTCCTACTATTCTTTCGGTAAGGGCCTAAAACTTATCTAAGTAAATTTTTCTGATATCACCAACCATTAGCTCAGTGGGTGGAAAAAAATGAGGTTTCGAAGACCAAAAAAGAATCATACATCCCTTAATAGCACAGTATCGGATCGGTTTAAAGTGGTCGTTAATCCTCTAAACATTACCTAAAACGTTTGTCTGTAACAATTTTTGATATACCCTTACGGTAAGGGTTGGTCACCATGTGTAACTTTTTTCACATGCAACCATTGTCGTATTGAGTTAATTTGAAGTTTTTCTTAACTCTTAAGGTGGAAATCTTTTTTATCCCCTACTTAGCACCGCTGAAATCTACCTCCGCTTTTCGGCGTGCTGAAAGGGAATTCTTTTACCTTTTTCTTTTCTTTAGTTATAACTTTTTTTGAAACTGGTTATAAATATGTAATTTCTCCCTCAAAAGTGACTGCTTTTCTATGCCGGCATTTATGTACTATCAACTTTTCGACACATTTCCAACCAACAGTTTTCTCTGAAACAAGTTGAAAACAATTTTTTTAAAATGACAAGATTTTTCTTATATTGTATTAGCAATATTGAGACGATATTTTTTCTTACATTCGACAACAAATTTATGACTAAGTATTTACTTTTCATTTAGTTTAACTAAAATTATTCTGTTAAAATATTTAAATTATTATTATTATTAAAATAGTATTAATATTCTTTTACATTTTACTTAATTATTTGGTTAACCATATTTTAAATAACTTTTATTAAAATTAATAAAAAAGAAAAAATATTAATTATATGAACAAAATTAACATATAACGTATTTTTTATAGTTATTTAACAGTCAAGAGCGAAACGTGGAATTTAAATTTTAAAATGGTCATATACGTGAAAGCTCAATGGTACTCCCCTCCGGTATGCAACTGACCGCACCGGGAGTGGTGCCATATGTGGCATTACCGACGTAAAAAAATAAAAATGTAAAATACATGAATACCTATAAAAATCATGAAAATGCATTTTTTCTCATAATTTACATCACCTAAAAGCTACAAAATAAATTTAAATATTTTAATTTTAGAATCTGTGGCATAAAGTAATGTATATATAAACCACTAAATAGTTGAGGCATACGTGAGAAACATAGAAAAATATTTAAAAAAAAGTAATGGTTTGAAAATAATGCAAATTATTTTCTTCAAATAAGTTTTATACGAATCTGTGTTTCTAATATATTAATATAGAAAAACTTTATTTTTTTATAATGTTATGTATAATTTAAATTTATGTAAAATCAACATTTATGTAAATATGTAATATAATCTTTGTGCTTTTAAATGTATTCTTATATAAAGAGTATCCCGGGAGTTGCAACCAAACTTAAGAGACTGATTCAGGGTATAAAAACTAATAGAAACATTTATATGAATAAATTTACTAACTCGCTTTATTTTCCTCTCTATTTTCCATTGTGTCTTGAAATAAAAATTTAAATCTTAAAAACGAATATTATAAAATGAAAATAATCCACATAAAAAATATAATTTTTTAAAAATTATTTCCAAGATTATCTGTAAAATTTAAAGACCAACGGAAGACCTTTGCTTAAAACTTTAAAAAAAATCGTGGAGTTTGCTTCATTTGGTGAAGGGTAAATGTTGAAAATATACTCGTATTTTTTAAGTACTTTAAGGGGAAAATACATACGCGTCAGTTCGTACATGTTGTACAATCCTCTTTTTTAATTCGGTTAAAAGTTTGTTATTTTTATTATAAAAAGGTTTTTTAACAGGAAAGATGAAAAAATTAGTTATACCCTGGATTTGCTTTAATTTCTTTAAAAATGGTAGTTAGATGCTTCAACTTCGTTTATGTAAATAATGTAGTTTTCTGTTTACTTAAAAGAGTTATATAATTTGAAAGGTTTTTATATTTTTAAATCATTTCCTCATACCTGAGTTTCTCTAAACTGCTTGGGCTTGTTAAAATAAAATAAACAATTTTGTGTCAACATTACTACTTTTTCTTTGTTTTACCAAAAAAAGTGCCTACTTTTTCTTTTTTAAATATTTTAGATGTTTAGCTGTCTACATAAATATTTTTTAAGGGTAATAATTTTCTTAAACTTTATTTTTATTTGTATAAATGCAGATTTCGTGATTGAGTGTTAGCATCTCTTCCTTTCTTCTAGTGTTCTGGGTTCGACTCTTATGAGGAATGACATTTTTTCATATGCTGTAACATTTTTTTATTCTTTACCATCCATCAGTAACTGTTACGGTGTTTTAGCTAGAATAAATTACGGATTTGAATACTAGATCATGGATACCGGTGTTCTTTGGTGGTTGGGTTTCAATTAACCACACATCTCAGGAATGGTCGAACTGAGAATGTACAAGACTACACTTCATTTACACTCATACATATCATCCTCATTCATCCTCTGAAGTATTATCTAAACGGTAGTTACCGGAGGCTAAACAGGAAAAAAGAGAGCTAGAATAAATTAATATTGGGTTTTCTCTCCTTTAAGTAAATTATTGACATTCATTCGACCATTATTAATTTTCCGAAGGAGCAATTTGTAAATAATTTTGTCAAAAAAATGTGTAAGTGGAATTTCTTTATTGGAGAGTCTAATCAGAAGTTCTATCTTTCTTTCTTTCAAATGAAAATCAAGTAAAGAAGTCAAATTTTCCTCGTTTTTTCTAAATGATCTTATTCTCTTCATGATCTTTTTTTTTTTTTAGAACGTAACAACAAATTTTCTCTCTCTCTTTCTCTTTAATAAAAAGGACTAGTCACTAATGTATTCATTTTAAATTTTGTCTTCAACTTGATGATTTCAATCGAATGAGATTGAATAAAAACTATTGGATCTTATATGTTAACTCCTTTCTATTATTGCTGAAATTAAATTTCACAATAAAGCTATACCGACTGTCTTTGTAATCTATTTTACTTATTTGCTTAACGTACACTTTCATTCTCTTTAATTGTTACCCGTTGAGACTAATTTAATCAAATTAAAATGAAAAGCACCTATTTTAATTATAAATTGTTATTTGGAAATCGAGGTTATAAAATTTATTACATTAATATTTAATTCTGTGTTTTATTAAAGTTTCATGACAGCTTAGTTTTATTATAAATAATAAAATAAACATACTATAAAAATACCTTTTAAATTTTTCTTTAAATTTTGTTTTTTAAAATCGGTGCGAAATTTAAACAAAATAGATGTTGCCAACAATTTACTAACCCTTAATTCGTTAGGAGTTATAAAATATCAACATTTCAAAAAGTGCTTTATAAATCAATTATACTTTTTACTTTTTCAATTATACTTTTTTTTTAATAGATCAATTTTACTTTTACTTATACATATTCTTAATTTATTTTACCTTTTATTTTTATTCCTATTTACCGATTATTATAAGTATGCTTAAATAATCGCTGTCTGTAAGAAAAAGAACCGTTACCTAAGAATTTAAAAGGCTAAAATCCTTTATTTAAGTAAAAATATAAAAAGATAAGGTAAATATTTATTTATAAATTAAAAATTTATATTTAATACCATGATTAAGAATTTATTACGGGTTTTCCTTGATCCTTTAAGGTTTATTCTAAACCAATTCCTTTTGTTATTCATAGAATAGGACTCTACCCATTCCTCTCACGTTTTTAAAATAAATTATGTTTTATGTAAAAATACATAATACATATTTATGTATAAATGTTGTATTTATGTATATTGTATTTTATTATGTATTTAAATTTATGTATAAATATTTTATTTTTGAATAAAAGATTTATTTAATTAATAAACAATCTATTGTTTTAATAGCTGTACAACGTAACTTAGAAAACTAATATGGGACTCTTCTATGAATTGACTTTTCTCTTCTTTTTGTTAATTAGTTTTATTTTAAGTACCAGATTAAAGTGATTTAAATTATCATCTTTAATGTTTTTAATAATGAAAAACTAAAGACTGACCTTTTCGTTTCCGAAGCCTTCACTATTTCGAAATCAGAAACGCACTGATTTTCAGAGTAAAACACATTACATTCGTTCGATTACGAATAGACCCTACACACAAACATCAAGTTTCAATTTTCTAATCACTGTGACTCACTGCGTAAGTGCGTATGAAGAATACATCACTGCACAGTTATGTTGTGTGTCATCAACCTTACATTCGAGGCAGGAGCCTCGATGTACATCCTGCAAGTTGTACGGTCATGAGCCCGGAGGTCGAGGTGGTGGATCCATCTGCTTCACAGTAACGTTATGGTGTCTTTGTGGGACGGCTCCACCCGGGAGGAGTGGGAGGCTTCAGTCTTCCACCTTCAATGATCGGGTGGGGACTCCTTTAAGATGCCACTGGGGGAATGTAAGAACGTAGTCCCGGTGGGGTGTTCCAATTTGGGAACTTCTTATTTGAGACATGGCATGCAAAAAGACTGAGTCCCGGCTGCCTGGGTGAGGCCTAGCGTCCTTCCAAGGTAGTTTGAGGCGAAGGCACCCCTCCCCGCACTCGAAGCTGAGTCTATGCATAATTGTGTGACCAGCTTTGGGCGGGCGGGGTAACTACAGATGTGTAAAAAATCTTAAATTCAGCGTAACTTAAGAACTACTCAACCAGTCATAATTGCACAAACTGCAGGTACACTACTACAGTAAATGTCAATGAAATTTGATCAATTAGTTTTGACGATTTTCAAGCCAACTTTTTATACGTGAATAATATTTGTTAGATTTCCTATCCAAAAAAAGTTTTACAGGAATGGTAATTTTGTAATTCTCTTATTGAAAACGAAAACAAAAGAAAATTCATTTTCACCCGTACCCAATTACACCAAGTTACCGAAAAAAATACCTCAAATGTAAGTTATGTCGCCTGTTGCCGACCTTAAATTCAGCGTAATTGAACAATGACTCAACCAATCTCCATAAAAGTTTCGCATACACAACTTCAAATATATTACTATAGCATTTTTAATTTCAAAGAAATTAATCAAATAATTTTGAAGATTTTCAAGCCACAAAATTTATACGTTGGCCTACATATACAACCCGCCGGGCTGGTCTAATGGTGAACGCGTCTTCCCAAATCAGCTGATTTCTAAGTAGAGAGTTCCAGCCTTCAAGTCCTAGTAAGGGAATTACTTTAATACGGATTTAAATAGTAGGTCGTGGATACCGGTGCTCTTTAGTGGTTAGATATCAATTAACCGTACATCTCAGGAATGGTCGAACTGAGACTGTACAAGACTACACACTTCATTTACACTCATACATATCATCCTCTGATATTATCTGAACGGTAATTACTGGAGGATAAACATGAAAAAGAAGGAAAGAAAGAAAGGCCTACATATATAGAGTATCACGAAGTTCTCCTGGTACTTTCATAACCTATTCTACTTGTGAAAATAACGTAAAAAGTTCATATAAACAAACATATGACCTAAAATAATTCGTTTGCGAGTTACGGCTAGTGAAAGATTCCGCCCGGATTTCAGCTACCCCAAAAGATTCATTCAACTACGCAAAATGAGCGATTTCTTATGGTTTGTGACCTGAAAAATCGAATAAAGTAGGTCTTATAATTAATTCTATCTGCAGTAGCTTTGAGAAATCTGGGTAACATTTATCTGGGTAAAAATCCCTGTTCTTTATGTTTGACGTACAATAACTTTATTAAATGGATAATAAACACATAAAACGTTTAAAAAAAACTTGTAGATAATTTAATTCTGGATAAAATTGTTTAAGATAACTTGAATAAGACAAAGAAAATTTAGAAAAATTCAAATTTTTTAAGGAACAAAAGCAGAACAGAATGGAATGGAATGGAATGCAAAGTTGGCAGGAGTCTATTACTCCCTACTTTATCGCAGAACCTGGACAGAGTCCCTTGCTGCTGGATCATTCTAATCGGGCTTGTTTTTAAAAGGGTTATTTTTTTAATCTCGGATCTAATTTTTCAAGTTTTGTCTATTATTATTTTAGTGAATTTAAGACGGATTTAATTGCATTCCAATCCGTTGTTAAACCAGCGTTATCGAACCCATTTCATGGGCCGACCGCGGAAGGCTAGGCTTATAAAGCCTGTCCTCCCGACGTAATTCCCCTTCAGACCGTCCACTGAAGTCCTTTCGGTGCTAACTCTTTAATAGGCTAGCAGGAATACGCCACAACGGGGCACTAGCTATAAGGAGAGAGCAATGCGTCCCCTTTTCCGGAGGAGTCGCAATTGCTGGGATATTTTGTCTTACTGTAAGTTTTTTTTTTAAATTTAGACCGCGTTTTTGTTTTATGCGCGACTTACCGTGTTTGACGTCTTCAAACTATATAACTTCGCGAAAACTTTTCACTCGCGACCCCGGAAACGCGTCTGACGCACTATTCCGTTTATGGCTCATGCGATATGGAGGCCCCTAAGCCTGGTTTGTCGATTTTCGGCTACCGCACCGCACCATCACGGTGGTTCGTCCAGTACGGCGTGAGGCCGCTTCCTTACAACTGTCGGAGTTGGGTCCTCTCGGCAGATGTCCCGAAGATGACTGTGTTCGGACACAGCCGCTCTCCCGAACAGTCTGCGCGCCTGCGCCACCCCCACCTCGGACACGGATTGAAATCTCGCATCAGATCGGAGAGTGGCGTTCCTGACGAACCACGGAGCTCCAAAGATCGTCCGCAACGCGATGTTTTGGACGGCCTCGATCTTCTTTTGAAGCGAGGAGCTCAACACTGCCCCCCATGCCGGGTAAGCATATGTTAGAATCGGCAGTACGTACAGCCGAAAAATGAGGAGCTTAGTTGCCAGTGGGTACGGGCTGGCACTGTTCAGCACTGGGTATAGCGAGGCTCTGGCGGCCTTAGCCCTCCGGGTCGCATAATTTACATGTTCGCCGAAGGTAAGCCGCCTGTCCAACACCACCCCCAGGTACTTAACTGTTTTCTCAAAAGGGATTTTCTCCCCTGAGATTTCCAGCTCTCTGGTCGGTTTACGTGTCTTGCATGTGAACATCACGGCCACCGATTTTTCACCGTTGACCCTGATTCTCCACATGTCGAGCCACGGTTCCACTAAGTCCAGCTGCCTTTGGAGCCTCCGGACCGCGTAATCCACATTTGCGGATTCGTAGAAATATGCCGTGTCGTCTGCGTAAAGGGCCGTTTTGACCCCTTCCGACAGCGGCATATCGTTCACGTACAAAGTGTACAAGAACGGGGAAAGTACTGCTCCTTGGGGAACCCCAGCGGCTATTTCTCTGGTAGAGGAAATCGTTTCCCCTACGCGCACGACAAAATGTCGGTCTAGCAGATATGACCGCATCAGTCTGACATAGCGGTACGGGATCGCCGATCGCGCTAGCTTATAAAGCAGCCCGCTATGCCAAACTTTGTCAAAGGCCTTGGCCACATCCAGAAAAACGGCTGCAGTCACCCGTTTCCTGTTCAGGCCTCCGACAAGGTCGTCTATTATTTTTACCAGTTGGAGGGTGGTTGAGTGACCCTCCCTGAACCCAAATTGCTCGGGCCGCACTTCTCCCTCCATGTATCGCCTCAGTTTTTCGAGAAAAATCCTCTCGAACAACTTAGACAATACCGGTAACAGGGAGATTGGCCTATAATTCCGTGGGAAAAGTAAACTTTTCCCCGGTTTGGGTAAACATACGACTTTGGCCGTTTTCCAACAATTCGGGAAATATCCGACGTACAAAATGGACGTGAATATCACCGAAATTGCTGTAATCACGGAGGCCGGTATGTTCCGGAATCCACGGGCGCTGATCCCGTCGACACCCGGGGCCTTGTCGGGGCTTGTGGCCTTAATGGCTGCGGAAACTTCCGCTTCAGTGACTTGGTCAATCTCTAGAGGGGCGTCCTCCACCTGTGAGCTAGAGGGGCGTCCTCCACCTGTGAGAAATAATCTACAAGAAAGGATTCCACCTCGGTTGTGTGCTCGTCGTTCGGGGAGGGAGGGGGGTTTGGAGTGAACTGCTCCTCCAAGGTATCGGCGAATACCTCGGCCCTCTCCGCCTCCGAGTATGCAAGAAAACCTCGCTGCCCCACAACCGGATGGCGAGGCTTCTTCCCTTCTCGCAGTCTCCTGTTCAACCTGAACACCGAGGAGATGTCGTCAGAGACCGAGGCGAGGTATTCGTTCCACGAATCCTCTCGATGGCTTGTCAGCAGTTGTTTTACCCTGTCCGTTTGATTATAAAAGGCCCGCTTATCAGCGGGGGACAGGGTGATTCGATATCTCCTCCTCAGTCGTCGTTTCTCCGTTATGGCTTCGGAGATATGAGGAGGGAGGTCGTTTCGAACAACTGCTCGAGTTTTGGCCGATGAGCTGCCTGCCAGGGCCTCGGTCATTGACGACGTGACGCGCCCGACAGTGTCGTCGATTTCCTCCGGGGTGTTCAGGAGCTCAGGATTTACCGGCCTGTACTCCCGCTGGAGGGTCTCGTAGAACCTTTTCCAGTTGACTGACCTTCGGGGTATAGGCGGGGGATCTCGGCCACCCCCTGCCTGACCTAGTTCCAACAGGACAGGGGAATGGTCCGAGCTGAGGTCTTCTATCGTTTCAATCATGAATGGGAGGGTACCCCCCTTCATGACTGCGATATCCAGCACGTCAGGCCTAGATCTGCCTGAGCGATGCACGAACGTGGGCACCTCAGGGCCTACGACGACCAAGCGGCGGACTCTCGCCCTTTCGTACAGCAATCTGCCATTCGGATTTGTCAGAATGCTGTTCCATGACACGTGTTTGGCATTGAGGTCGCCCATGAGTATCACGGGCCCATCCCAATTTTCCAGCACGGCATCCAGATCTGCGCCGGTTACCGCGTCGTTCGGCTTGCTATAAGCCGAAACCAGCCGATACACCGTGCCCAGATGCTCCACATGCACACACGTTTGCTCCATCACGTTTGTATGAAGAACAACGCGCGTATGCATGTGGCGTCTGTGGACTAAAACCGCAGTTCCACCAGAGGTGCGAGATCCGGGTCGAACTGGCCTATCCGTCCTATATGTAAAATAGTTCCGAAGGGTCAGTTGCTTGTTTGGGTTCAAGCACGTCTCAGACAACAGTATCACGTCTATCAGTAGATCCTCGGCCAGACGGCATAGTTCCTCCGTCCGGCCTACTACTGAGTTGGCGTTCCACTGCAAGAGTCTGAGGGTGGGCCTAACCATACCTTGACAGTACAGCCATGAGGCACTCTATTAAGGACTGAATACAGTCCTTGAGAGATTTTGCCTGGAGCAGGCGTGGCAAAACCATCATGATATCTGGCAGGATATCCTT
Organism: Lycorma delicatula; assembly: GCF_047948215.1. NCBI lineage: Eukaryota > Metazoa > Arthropoda > Insecta > Hemiptera > Fulgoridae > Lycorma > Lycorma delicatula. The sequence continues at coordinate 81,592,295 of NC_134463.1, forward strand.
CACTGTCATCTGCGACAGGAAGTCCATGCCAGTGGTCTCCAACGGGGTAGCCGGTTTCGGATTGCCGCTGGGGGTGCCTTTTGGCGCGGCCGCCCTTTTGGTGGGGCGCGGGGCCACAGGGGCCGCGGTGTTTTTAACAGCCTGCTTGGCCTTCCCAGCCGGAGCAGGCTTTGCCTTTCCCGTCGAGGAAGGCTTGGCCTTCTTCGCCGGGGCCGGCTTTGTCGCCGCCTTTTGTTTTACCACCTTCTTGGTGGTTGCCGCCGGTTTTGGCTTGGCGGGTGTTGGGGAGGTTACCTTCCCTTTTTTCACGACCGCTTTGGCCACGGGTGCCGGCACCTCCGGTTTGGGGACTGTTTTTCCCCCACCGGCAACACGGGCCCAGCTGCGGCCGTCCAAAGTCGCGGGCTTTTTAAGTCCCTTGACTTTGTTTGTCTGCTCCTTATAATAGGGGCAGCCCCTGTAATTGGCCGGATGTGGCCCCTTACAGTTGACGCATGAGGCTGGTTCCTCACGCGGCTTGACGCAGGCAGAAGTGTCGTGGTTTCCACCACACTTTACGCATTGCTGGGCCCTCTGGCAGTAATTGGACGAGTGTCCAAATTTCTGGCATCTGTGGCACTGGGGTGGCCCCCCTCGTGACACAAATGCAGTCACTGCGACCTTGCAGTAAAAAATACTGCCAAGGTCATAAATGGCCCGGGCCAAAGGGGTCCTCTTAAGGGCCACTAGGCAGGTCGGGGTTTCCCGACCGTCCCTTGTGAGGAGCTTCTTAACCGAAACCACCTCATAGCCAAGGGAGGTCAGTTCCTCCCTTACTTCCTCCGGGGCAGCCCCATAGGGGATCCCCCGTATAACCACCTTCAGCTCCCTGTCCTTCGGGAGCTGAAAGGAGTGAAAGGCGATTCCCTTCGAGTGCAGAAAACTCTGCACCGCCCGGTAATCCGCCTCGCTGCCCAGCTGCAGCCTTATCGAGAGCCCGGTGCTTTTAGCCACCAGGCGCCCCCCAATCCTCGACTTTATGTCCCTCGCCAATGCTGGCCACTCTTTCGGGCAGTCCAGCATTATCGGCGGGATTTTCTCCCGCCTGACGGTAGCAGGCTGTGATGGGGCCCCATCATCAGCCTGCGAGTTGGCGGCTGCTGCAGCCTTGCTACAGCCCGCTACGGGCTCCGCCTCCATAGGAGGCGCGGAGTCCCGGCGTTTCTGGCGCTTCCTAGCGCCAGACCCGCTTTCCTCTCCACCGTCGGACAGTTCCGTGGTGGGAGAACGGGGTGGAGGAGGCCTTATTTTTCCTTCCATTGAGGAAAATAAGGAAGAAAAATTTAAAAATTAAAATTAAACTTAATTTACACTTCTTAATCTACACTTGCTGTAAAATAAAATCACTGACAAGAAAATCAATTAAAAAATAAAATTATTTTAAAAGTAGCACAATAGTCCTATAATAATAGGCTATTTACTTAACGTATTCACAATGACTACAAGAGTTCACTTTACATTATTAGAAATATTGAATAGTATAAAAGTAAAATTAAGAAAAGGATTATCCTTTTCTTAATGTGACTGGCCTGTAGTCCAGGTAGCTGGCCGCCCGGCTGATGTCCTAGCAGACCCTTCTCACATTGTCTGGCGACGCAGGTAGAAGAACTGTTGAACACCTGGCTGGACTGGTTACAACTGACAATTCACAGAGCACAACAAAACACAACCTTTCACTACAAGAGCCAAGGATGGAATCTCTGAACAGAAGCGAGTCAAAAAATATGTTTAAAATAGCGGGCTCATTTTGAACATTTATTATAAACTGATACGTATAATGAATGCACTTTGGTCTAGTGTACTGTTTCTAAATAAAATTCAAATTTTTCTAACTTTTCTTTTTTTTTAAATTTCTATACGACTCATTTCACCGGGCCTGCTGAAATCCAAGCGAAATCTTTCACTAGCCTAACTCGCAAACGAAGCACATTAGGACATATGGAATGGAATGCAAAGTTGGCAGGAGTCTATTACTCCCTACTTTATCGCAGAACCTGGACAGAGTCCCTTGCTGCTGGATCATTCTAATCGGGCTTGTTTTTTAAAAAAGGTTATTTTTTTAATCTCGGATCTAATTTTTCAAGTTTTGTCTATTATTATTTTAGTGAATTTAAGACGGATTTAATTGCATTCCAATCCGTTGTTAAACCAGCGTTATCGAACCCATTTCATGGGCCGACCGCGGAATGCTAGGCTTATAAAGCCTGTCTTCCCGACGTAATTCCCCTTCAGACCGTCCACTGAAGTCCTTTCGGTGCTAACTCTTTAATAGGCTAGCAGGAATACGCCACAACGGGACACTAGCTATAAGGAGGGAGCAATGCGTCCCCTTTTCCGGAGGAGTCGCTATTGCTGGGTTATTTTGTCTTACTGTAAGTTTTGAAATAGGAGACGTTGTGTAGAAGCTCTTCATCCGCTTCTGGTATGGCTGCCCTTCAGGACGCATCTCTGCTGGGCTCTGTTCCGGACTCCAGTCCGTGATGTTGAGGCGAGTGGTTGGTCTTCCTTCTTCTTCTCCCTCTTCTTCTTCCGAAGACCTCTTCGTTCTTCTTTGGCCTGCACTTTCCAAGAATTGGTAGTAACCGAAGTTACATACCATTAACCTTGTAATTCCCGAAGCCCCGAAGGTCTGAACGGGGGAAAGTGCAGGTTTCTTCGTTCTTCTGTGCTGTCAGTGGCTGCTGGGCAGGTGGCTGCTGGGCTTGCGACTGCTGGGCTCGTTCCCTCTTTCTTCTTTCTTGAAGGGAAAGGAAGGTAATAGGGAACTTACAGATGGTGATACCTATTCGCGATCGCGGTTTTGGGGCGGCGATTTTCTGGAAAGAAGTAAACAGTAATTATTCACTCCACGTAATTTTTAACCTTCAGACACACGTGTGTCTGAGAAGGGGTTGGGGGGACCGCGTGGCCGCAGTGAAGAAACCATTTGTTTTGTGGTGGCTGTTGGTATCTGCAACAAAAGAAGCAGAACACACACACGAAAGAAAAAAAAAAAAAAAAAAAAAAATTTAATTTTTACTTTTCTTTCGGCTGGCAGGATGAGACGGCACGTCGAGTCGTTCCACATCCACGTTTCTCCCGTTTCTGAAACAAGAGAAATAGAACAAAACACACGCGGAAAAAAAAAAAAAAAAAAAAACCGCGTTTTTGTGTTATGCGCGACTTACCGTGTTTGACGTCTTCAAACTATATAACTCGCGAAAACTATTCACTCGCGACCCCGGAAACGCGTCTGACGCACTATTCCGTTTATGGCTCATGCGATATGGAGGCCCCTAAGCCTGGTTTGTCGATTTTCGGCTACCGCACCGCACCATCACGGTGGTTCGTCCAGTACGGCGTGAGGCCGCTTCCTTACAACTGTCGGAGTTGGGTCCTCTCGGCAGATGTCCCGAAGATGACTGTGTTCGGACACAGCCGCTCTCCCGAACAGTCTGCGCGCCTGCGCCACCCCACCTCGGACACGGATTGAAATCTCGCATCAGATCGGAGAGTGGCGTTCCTGACGAACCACGGAGCTCCAAAGATCGTCCGCAACGCGATGTTTTGGACGGCCTCGATCTTCTTTTGAAGCGAGGAGCTCAACACTGCCCCCCATGCCGGGTAAGCATATGTTAGAATCGGCAGTACGTACAGCCGAAAAATGAGGAGCTTAGTTGCCAGTGGGTACGGGCTGGCACTGTTCAGCACTGGGTATAGCGAGGCTCTGGCGGCCTTAGCCCTCCGGGTCGCATAATTTACATGTTCGCCGAAGGTAAGCCGCTAAGCCGCCTGTCCAACACCACCCCCAGGTACTTAACTGTTTTCTCAAAAGGGATTTTCTCCCCTGAGATTTCCAGCTCTCTGGTCGGTTTTCGTGTCTTGCACGTGAACATCACGGCCACCGATTTTTCACCGTTGACCCTGATTCTCGACATGTCGAGCCATGGTTCCACTAAGTCCAGCTGCCTTTGGAGCCTCCGGACCGCGTAATCCACATTTGCGGATTCGTAGAAATATGCCGTGTCGTCTGCGTAAAGGGCCGTTTTGACCCCTTCCGACAGCGGCATATCGTTCACGTACAAAGTGTACATGAACGGGGAAAGTACTGCTCCTTGGGGAACCCCAGCGGCTATTTCTCTGGTGGAGGAAATCGTTTCCCCTACGCGCACGACAAAATGTCGGTCTAGCAGATATGACCGCATCAGTCTGACATAGCGGTAGGGGATCGCCGATCGCGCTAGCTTATAAAGCAGCCCGCTATGCCAAACTTTGTCAAAGGCCTTGGCCACATCCAGAAAAACGGCTGCAGTCACCCGTTTCCTGTTCAGGCCTCCGACAAGGTCGTCTATTATTTTTACCAGTTAGGACATATGTGTATGTGAAATTTTTCCATTACTTTCACGAGTAGAATAGGATTTGAGGGTCCCGGGAGAACTTCGTGGTACACTCTATATGTATAAAGAAATTACATTTTAGGTGAATGGTATTTTAGTTTTCCTCATACCTCAAAACGAAAAAAAAATTCATTTTCACCCCCGAATCATGCTACCTAAAGTAATGCCGTACTTTTTCTTCGAAAAGTCGTAAAAAAAATTGTAAGGTTCTTATTACATGTCTAGTAAAATAATGGTTTAATATTATAACAGATCTTTAATGTTCAGATTGTGTATTTATTTACATCTAGCCGCAAAATACAGTGATATAAATATTAATTTTTTTTCTTACTACTTTATTAGTTTTTCTCTAGGCAAAAAAAAATTCTCTTTTTGAGGTAGATATTTTCTCTTTCGTTCTGAGAAAAGATTTCAGAACATATATGTGAAAAATTATATTTAGAGAAAAAGATTTAAAAATATTTAAAATACAAAGCTGTATATTTACCATCTGTTATGATATAAATTAATTATTTTTTTAGAATTTATATATAATTAGATTTGCTTCTAAGGAAGCAGATAACTTGTCGAAAACTCAAAAAGTAAAGAGAAAAATAAATAAATCAGTAAGTAATTAAAGAGATAATTTTTATAAGTCAGTTTTGTTAATTTATTAATTAATTCAACAGCTAAAAAATATGAATGAAGAATTGTAAACCGGAAATCGAAATTAGTAGCTTGTGAAATTTGAGCTTGACTGGACTTTGAACTCGTAACCTCTAATTTTATTTTATTTTTTACATTAGTAAATGATAAATTCTAAGAAATTCTCTTTATATGTACCTGTCTATTATAAATGGTTTGTTGAATAATCAAGAAATCAATTTTCTTTCTGTCGACTTTTTTTCCCTCTGCATAAATGTTCACTAATTTTTATTATGTTTAGAGAATAAAATGTTGAATTTGCTTCTTTTAATTAACCCACGTTTTCTCTTTCTTAAATATTTCCTCTCTCTCTCTCAAACTCACTCACTCTCTCTCTCTCTCTCTCTCTCTCTCTCTCTCTCTCTCTCTCTCTCCCTCTCTCTCTCTCAACCCTCTCAGTTTCTTTCTACTTCAAACTTCTTGCCTAATATCTGAGTTAAATATCTAATTACTTTTCAAATGTCTGGATCTAATTTTAACTTTCATTGACTTTATACTCTTAGCTCTATACTCGGAATATTAAGCAGGAAACGACTTTATATTTCAAAACTGAGAGATACTGGGATTTAGAAACAAATGTAGAGCTACATAGTTAGAAAATTATTACTTATGGTTGTTTAAAATTTCCTCTATCTTGGATCAGTCACATTATATCAATTTTTTTTTTTTTTTTTTTTTTTTTTTTTTTTTTTTTTAACAGAAAGGTGGATAAGTGATACAAATTTCGATGTAACATTTTACGAGTAAATCGATGGTGAAAACCGTTGCTCGATAAATTCCTTCGTTTTTTAGTTATAAACAAATTTTCGAGAATTGATAATGCACCCACGTTATAGTAGTAACGTTTTTTTTTTTTTTTATTTCGTATTACCTTCATAATTACATCCAATAACAAATTTTAAACAGTTAATGTAGGAATTAAAGGGCCAAACACTAATAATAACAACCGTCACAATAATAAATAACATTAATTATACATAATAACTAGTAATTTACAAATTAATAAAAATTAAATGACTAGGTCAATTGTAATCATTTACTTTAAGTATCAAAATGTTTAATTTCAACACTTAGTAAAATGTTTTCTGTCCTAAACTACTTAATACAATAATTTTTTTGAAAAAAATGAAATTTAAAAAATGTATTACACATGTAGAGTAAAAAATCGTTAAAAATTGTTATGAATTCACAACAATGTAATTTGTATTATTTTACAACAATGTAAGTTACCTTGTCATTTTTTCTTCTTACTTCAATATACACGAACAGTTTTTGCCAAAAAATTAATTACGTATTGGAGAATTAAGTTGTAGCGAGCGGTTCAAAAATTTGTTTTCCTAGAACTTTGACCATAATTAATTGACTTACTGACTGTAGTTAGGGATAAATTTATTTAGAAACAGAATTTTCAGTACATAAATATTTTTATAGATTTAGATAAAATAAAAATTTACGATATTTCTAAGTAAATATTATTTATATAACTCTTGAAGTAAATAAAACGTTTTATTAGAAGAGCAGTTAAAGAAAATTAAAAAGAAGTGCAAGTTGATTAAAATTTGTAAAAACTAAAATAAAAATAGCAAAACCAATTAGGATTCGGTGTAAAGTATCTTTTTCAGTTATATTTTAATAGTTAACTGTCTGAATACTTTGCTCAATGAAATAGTCGTTAAGTGAAATTTAGTATAAACATATAAACAGAAATGGTTTAATTTTTTAATCAGTAGAAAATTAATTAGAGCTGAAGTTCTAAAAGTATTATTTAAAAAATTAAAAGAAATAATAGCATCTTTTACTAAAAACGGTTATTTCAGTAGAAGCAATGGCAAAATACTAGAATAGATAAAAAGAAAATATACAAAAAACTAAGGAATCTTTTAATTTTTGGTTTTATAGAAATGATTATTATTACTTATTCTAATTATTTCGTTCCTTTTTACAATAATATACATGTATATAATTTATACTCGCAATGTACGTTTTGATTCGCTTTCTTATTTTAGGTTTTTTTATGAGGTATACGATAGAGGCAGAAATTCTAAGCATATCAATACTAAGGTATGAAAATGAAGTTAATCATAACGGAATATTATGTTTGCAAATAAAAAAAAATTAAACTCCGCTGATTTCCGTGGTGGAGTGGTAGCGTCTCGGCCTTTATCCGAAGATCCCGGGTTTGAATCCCGGTCAATCATGCATTTTTTTATACGCTAAAAAATTTAATTTTCATATTCACATGTACAAGACTCTCTGAAAGCTTCTGTGGTGGATTAATTCATCAAATAATTAAAAATTATAAAGGAAAATTTAATTAATCATATTGGAAAAGAGAAGGAAAAAAGCAAATACAACTTCAAAAGACAATAGTAAAGAAAAAAAGGTAATTATTTAATATTATACACGAAACAAAAAATAAAACCAACCCACCGGGTTGGTCTAGTGGTAAACTCGTCGTCGTAAATCAACTGATTTCGAAGTCGAGATTTCTCAGATTCAAATCCTAATAAAGGTAGTTTTTTTTATTCGGATTTGAGTACTATGTCGTGGATACCGGTGTTGTTTTGTGGTTGGGTTTCAATTAACTACACGTCTTAGGAATGGTCGGCCTGAGTTTGTTCAGGACTACACATTTATCGGTAGAGTTACATTACACTGATAATTTGATGCGACTATAAATAAAAGTATTAATAAAAAAAAAACAATAAAACTGTAGAAAAATAAATGAATAAAAATAAAGTCAATAAAGTAAAAAAGAATGAAAATTCATATAAAAGGTAAAACAAAAATTAAATTAAGAATGTTCACAGTAAACAGTTTTACGATCAAAATAGAAATTTTATAGAAAATACAAAAACACCTATCTGATAATTGTACTTTAATTTCCTGTTACCTTAAAATTAAGACTTAATGTTAAATAAATAAATTATTTCATGAAAAGGGCGGATGCTATTTCACTGAGAATGGTGTATTCAAAATATTCGTGGTTAGAAATAAAAATACAGTTGTCTTAAGTAAATTTATTATTGTTATTTTGAAAAAAATGAAATTAATTTTAATTAAAACAAATTTTATTTACTACTTTTTTGATAAAATTGGTTACATTTTTTTTTTTAGCATATTAACAGTTTTTTTTTCTAAACACTAATATTATATGGCTGTTTGTTAATCACCGCAAGTTTTTTTTTATACCTTTATTCCCTAAATTGATTAATCAATCTAATTTTCTAACTCTTTATTTTCTGATTTTAACCAGTTTTGTGTTATCGTTTAAAATGTAACTAATAAATATTTTAGAAATACTTATTATTTGTGTTAATAAATGAATCAGCTAATTTTTCTCGCCCTAGAAAAAAATGTGTCCTTTCTAATTTTATTATTTTAAATGGAGATTTTAATGTATTCTTTCGTATAACTTCCTGTACTTTGGATTTCATATTGTCTTTTCTTTAGCATGTCATTGGACAACAATTATATTTTAAAATGACATGTAACTAAGACCCTTAACCAAACGTTTGAGATAAGTGGTGGAAAACCCGCATTTTGCAAATAAAATACAGGGCAGTTAGTAGCATCATTCTGTTTTTCCTCTGCTTGGAGCAGCTGTCTTTCTAAATTTATTTTAACCCAAGCACAGCTTTTAAAATAGGCAAGAAAAAATTTCACTTCTCTCACAGCAGGAATGCTTGGTGAATAATATCTTTATCCCGGTTCTCCAACATGAATATAAAACTTTTATTTAATTTGCCATTAGTGAGAAATAACCGTTTTCATTTATCGGTGTTGGCAGGAAAATACTGAAGAAAGTCTATTGTAACTGAATAGGTGTTAATTTCAAAAGTTGAGTAAATTTACAAATGTTTTACGCAAACAGAGCTTTTAGAGCTTTAACATGATACAGTATTATAACAGTGCGGTCCTATAGTAATACCCAGTGACCTGCATTTGGTACTGTCATAAACACTACAATTGATTACTTTGAATTTAACAAATGAAACATTTGGAAAGCACTTTGGAAAGCAAAATCCTTTGAAAACAACTATGTTTCATTGAACTTCCTGGATAATGAAATTTAAATTTATGATACGTTTGATTAAAATTTTAATTTACACTTTAAAATCTAATTAGCCTAACAGAAAAATAAACTAAATTTATATTATTTACAGAGAAAAGTTGATTTTATTTTTATCTAGTTATACATGTTGGTATGTTGAAGAAACTAATTAAACTAAAACCACATTTGCATTATTAAAAACAACAGTGACTTCATGATTTATATTATACTGAATGAAAAAAATAAAAAGGTTTTTACTTAAAATTCTTTCCACAGTTTTCATATTACACTTGATTATAAATAAACACATAACGTATATGCAAAATAAGATATATACTGTTCAATTAAGTCTTTAACATGTTTTATAATAAAAAAATCCCTTTTGGCACACCGGAAGGCGGACATAGATTTTACCGGTGCTAAGTAAGGGATAAAAAAGATTTCCACCTTAAAGTTAAGAAAAACTTCAAATTTACTTTATACGACAATGGTTACATGTGTAAAAGTTTCACATGTTTCGCATACAAGTCTTATCTTCTTACAATTCCACCAACATTTTGGTCATCCCTTGCCGTAAGGGTTGGTCATATCAAAAATTGTTACAGACAAAAGTTTTAGGTAATGTTTAGAGGACTAACAACCACTTTAAATCGATTGGATACTGCTCCTTTTAAGGGATGTATGATTTTTTTTTCAAAACCCCGTTTTTTCCAACCCCTGGGCCAATGGTTGGTGATAATAAAAAACTTTACTTACATCATTTTTTTGCCCTTATCCAAAGAATAGTAGGAATTTTAAACGAAATTGATATTTTACTTAATAAGAAAGTTATAGCGATATTTTGCTTTTTTTTCGATAAAGCCCTCCCATTTCCACTCCCATGGTCCGATTTTGCCCATTAAAGAACTCGACCGAGATTTTTAGTTGTTATATTTTATGTATCATTTTAAAAGTAATTGGTGCAACAAAATTACGGCAGTTATCGTGTCCGCAAGAAAGTGAAATATATATATATAAAGTTTTCAGCTGACGATGGCTTTGGGGTTTGGAGAATGTGAAACGCGAAGATACGTCGAAATTTTATTTTACTTTTTCGAAAAGGTCTCCCCCACTTCCATCCCCATGGACCAATTTTGGCCATTAACGAACTAGACCGAGATTTTGGGTCGTTATATTTTATTTATCAAATATGATGAATATTTACCAATGAAGCATTGGTAAAATTTTTCAATTCTTTTCCATGGGTTTTCAAAATGCAAGGTCTTCAGGCCTTGCATATCATCCCTAAATATTAAGTGTAGATATTCAACGAGAACTGGACATGTGGCATTTCCAAAATAATAATTAACCTGGCTTCTTACGTTTCAGTATGGTGTTCAGCCTTAATATTTTGCTTTAGAATAGTGAAACTATTCTAATTTTTATTACTATGTTATACAGTCAAGTGTTTTTTAATACGTTATATAAAAATAAAAATTTATTTTCGAAGGCAATCGATAATGATATTACTATATTATTAACTTTTATAAATGTAAATATTAATAAATACCTGTCTACAACAGTTTGATATGAACAACAATTTGATTAACTTAGTCAAAATACAGGATTATCATAAAAGAATGGTGCGGTTTTGAACATGGTTTAAATTAAAATAGAATTACTTACAGTTTATGTTTTTTATTTTTCAAATTTGTCGTCTCAAACATTTTTTTACATAATTAATTAATTTCAATATGTCAACTTCTCTCCAAACATTAGTTAATATTTCTTCTGGAAATTGTTTGAACCAACGTGTTATGTTATGTTTGTGTGATGGATCTCTTCCGAATTCACGTCAAAACGCACGTTGAACTTAAATTACGGATTTTAATTCAGCCATCAATAAAACACACTTTGCTTTGTCTTTATCCGAGAACATAGTAACTCATTAAACTCACCGCAACAACAATACAAGAACTGACGTTGTGGTTAAAACTGCTGATAAACAAACTTTTGGGTTCAAGGCTTTCAGGGATACCAATATAACATCTAGAAATTTCCCTACAATCTTCCTATGAATTGCTGAAGCCGCACCATTGTTTTATGATAAACTCTGTACATGTAGCGGACTTAAAAAAAACAAAAAAGGATTCTGTGGTTTTAAAAACAGTTTATTACTAAAGAAATGGTTTGAAAATATATAAAATACATATAAATTTACAGAAAGAAGTCAATAATGAATAGTATTAGGATCAATGTTAATCAAAAATCAAATAATGATCTTCAAATATTTTTTACTTTCCCGCCTAGATAGCGCTATAGCAGAGCTCTTGGAAGGGAAATTATTGTAATCGGTCCAATTTGAGCATTTTCGGTTTTCACCGGATCTTAATGTTTTGATCCCTAAAAAATCCAAAAAACCGGATGGAAATTTTCCGGGTGTTAATTTGATATGTACCTGTATGTGTTCGGTATAGGCCAGTAAATCACCTTATGTCTCCAGAATTATTGAACCGATTATGACCAAACTTAAATGGAGCATTAATGCCATTAAATTTTCAAATTAAAAGGTCAAAAGGTAAGTCTGTAGAGTAAGGTCACCTTCAGTATCGCGAGATTTCGCCTAATTAAGGTCATATTTTTTTTTTAGCCACATTGTTAACAATTAGAAAATAACAATATTTAAAAAAAAAAACGTTTTTTGGAAAATCGCATCCCCACCACAAAAAAATGCTGTTTTAGTCATCTGTTATGTTGTAACGTCATAGACGGGTGGTAGAATTAAGTAAATGAATAATAATTTAAAGTGTAAAAAAGTAACTGGGTCACGAAATCATCGGAATCGATCGAGACCGTAAAGGCGAAATTTGTTCTATGTAAATTGTGAGATTACATTAGTTTAATTAGTGCTGACCGTCGCCGCTAGTACCGCCACAACCGTGCGAATTAAATACGGTATGCACGCGCGCTTTTTTTTTTAAATCATTGAATTAAATAAACGAAAAAATATTATATTTAAATAAAATGATATATATTTTTAATTAAATTGTGTGTGTAAGCCGTGCATCTGAAATAACTGTGTTGTCGCTTTTTCTTTATTCATTGACTACAACAAATATTAATATTTTAATGAAATTGTTATAAGTAGAAACAGAAATTTAATTGATTATATTCAAATATACCAACGATATTAAAATTAAAAATTTTGAAATATTAAGATTTTATACAATATTACAAAGTATATTTTTTCTTTAATTCTTTTTTTTTACAGAAGAGGTGCTAAAATTGATCATCTAATGACTTTGGATAGCTTATTGAAACAAGATTATGATAGAAGAGCAACTCCAACAAATCACCTGAGTAAGTTTTCTTTCCTTTATTTTTATTACCATATTATATTTTCTTTTGTTTTCTGTTGTATTATCTTCTTATTACACTTTTAAAGTTGTTTCTTTTCTAATTGAAAAAAATTAACTAATAATTGAAAATTATATATTTAATTTCACCAATTTTTTTATTTCTTTTAGGTTTCTAATCAGAGTAAAAGAATTCTTTTTATGTATCTGTTAGCCTTTAAAATCATTACTTCATAAGGAAAAATGTTTTGATATCGTGAAGAGAGGCCCCCAATTAAACCCCTCATTAAAGGGTTTTTTTTTACAAAAATTCAACACCTCATATAAGAAAAACACTTGTACAGGTGAACACACAAAGCAAGAATAAAAAAATAAAAACAATATCATCAGTATGAAAACAACGCTATAATAAAACAAATCTTCATCGGTAAATAGAAATAGCTGTAATAAGTAGAATATCAAAGTGACGTTCAGTACAAAGTGATAGTCATCCTGTGTTCCCACTCCTAAGTTCCTTCTCCAGGTCACTCCTCTGGTTACATCTGCCAGCACATGAAAACGTTTATTCCCTGATGTCATCGTTGTTAAATTTACTGGCAGATAATTTACTTGTTCGTCTAATCTTTGTTTTACAGCGAGCCAACTTCTCGATCTCTTCGTAAACAGAAGGTAATCCTAAATAGTCATGAATTCCATGGTATGGGTGTTTATTATTCTTGAGAATTGCTTCATAAAATACTTGATATTTCATATTATGTCAGTATAATTCCTTCGTTATTCCAATTTACAACACCTGGCTGCATTATATTCATGCTTCTTCCGTATTTTTCTTCTACTTTATGCTTTGAAATGCAATTTTCCTAATGTCCTAATATATTTTCATTCGGTTGACTTTCATTAATATATATTTATCATCGTATAAAAGCTAATCCTTAGTTTACCTTGTTGTTTTTGGACTATATTCTAATGTTTGAATGTCTGCAATTTTTCACAAGACGTTCCCAAAAATGAGATAGCTGTTATAAAAAATAAGTATTCCCGTGGTAGGCTTTTTAGTGTAAGAACGATTAATGTCGTTTTTACACATTCAGAAAAAGCTGAATATATTGTCGAACATCAACATTCCAAGCTTATAAAAAAACTAGCAGACCCGGCAATGCTTCGCTATTGCTATATATATATATATATATATATAATATATATATAGAGAGAGAGAGAGAGAGAAGGGAGAGAGAGATAAAGTGGGAGAGAGAGTGTTTAAATGAACACGATTGAAAATTTTATAAAGAAATTAAAAACTGAACTTCACAAATTTTAAGTTTCACTTATTCTCCTTCCCCTTTTCCCTTTCCAACATCTCCCTTTCACCCTTCTTCCTCAACCCCTCTCCCAGTTTCCTATTTTCCCTTTCCCGTTTTCTCTTTCCACCTTTTCCTCTTTTCCCCGTTTTCCATTTTCCCCTTTTTCCCTTTTGCCTGTGCGTAAATCGGCCCATTAGTTTTTTGGTCTTTAGCGAACACACATACGAACATGCCTTTTATATATATATATATATATATATATATATATATATATATATAATAAAAAAATCTGTTTGTTTCGTAAATATCTCGACACCGGCTCCCACCTAGCGGGTATAGTTTTTACAAAAATATTTCTTTTCACGTAACTAATATTCATATTCAAAATATGAACCAGATCGGTCCATAAATATAATTTTTCTAAATATCTCAATCCCAGCGCCATCTAGCGGATTCATTGTTTGCAGAGATAATTATTTCCATGTATTCTGAATACGAGGCAAATTGGACCATAAATACAAATTTTCGAAATAGCTCGACGCCAGCGCCACCTAGTGGGTCCTAGCGCGCCACCTAATTCAGAAACCTTCCGTGGCATGCGTCCAACCATTCCCCAAAGTTTCATCGCTATCGGATGAACGGTTTAGGAAGGCATAAGAGACATACAGACAGACAAACATTTATTTTTATATATATAGATGTATTCGATAGAATATGACTGTAAATTGAGCAACATTACTCTCAAAGAAAACAAATCGGTTCAATATACAATACTACCTTTACAATACTAAGAATAATAAGGTTTAAATATTTAGAATAACAATTGTTTTTAATCAGTAACGTGTTACTAATAAGTAATATAAACATAATTATAATCTTCAGACATAATCGAATTTATCAATGGAAAATGACGTAAACATATACATATATGATACGTTCGATGGGGACACCCGTGTGCGTAAATTTACGTGATTATTTTAATTAGAATTGCTTAATGTGTACATTGGCTATAGTGATGTTAACAAACGGGATTTGTTACTGTTTATTTTTAACGTGTAACTTACATACAATAACAAAGTTTTAGTTGTATGAATATAAAGTATGTTTTGCGTAATCCTAGCCATTAACGAAGCTCAGTTCTGTTTATTATAGCGTGATATAGGACTAAAAAAAATAATTCATTAGATTTTAGTATGAAAATGAATATATCTTATTTCTATAAAAAAAAAACATTTTTTCTATTTTGCTACACCATAAATCTTAAAATTTTTATTTTACGTTTTTGTTTTAGTGTTGCTTAAGTAAACTCTGCACATTAAATAACTTTACAAAATGATAAAAACTATTTATTGATGGTTTATATCTGTATAGATTAAATAATTACGTTAATTAATTTTATCCCTTAAAAATGGTGTAAAAAAATTAAACCCTTCATTAGTGGGAATACGGCACATCTGCTCCTGAATGTCATATTACTGATTTTGTACAAGATATATAATATAACGGCGTCATCAATTAATAAATTCTTTTAGGATAAGGATTTACTGCTTTATTGAATTAAGGCTAATCAATTTTAATTAGATACTGAATTAAATCTAATCAACAGGTGGCTGGTTACATGGAAGAGTTAATCAGACTAAGGTAAGCCGTATGGCAGTCGTAATGGGGATAGGAGACTGCTCACGGATCCATCTTAATGGTATTACAATCCCGCATACTGAAAATATAAAGTACCTGGGTCTTCACCTAGATCGTTGTTTGACGTGGAAGGTTCACGTAAGGGAAAAGAAAAAGTAACTTAACATAAAATTCAACGAAATGTACTGGTTGTTGGGGAAGTGGTCTGAGTTATTTTTGTCTAATAAGCTACTTTTATACACAGAAATTTTCAATATGGATATATGACGTCCAACTATAGAGCACGACAAGCAAGAGACAAATGTTGAAATCATGCAGCGGGTTAGGAAAAAACTTACAAGAACTTACCTGAGACGCCGTGGTTAGCTAAAAACAGTGAACCACGAATATTTAGATCTAAAATACGTTAAGGAAGAGATTCAACTTTTCAGTTTGAAATATGAGTTTCGGCTAAACGACCACGTTAACCACTTCACCTTAAACCTCCTAGATATTGGTGAGAATGTTAAAAGACTTAAGCGGCTACACGTTATTGACCTTAGTAACTCTACAGTGTAATTACACCTGCTGAGTGTTGTGCATTAATGAGTCGTTTATTCACTTCCTCTCTTTTTCTGTTTTAACTTTCATTTTTTCTTTCTTTGATTTATTTTTTATTTATCTATTAAATGTTTCATAATCTGTTTGTTTTTTGTTTTAATTTTTGTTATTGTTTTCTACTGCACTTCAAAACTACCTTGCGTACATTCTACCCTCAGAAGTTTTAAGAAGTGATAGTATGTAATTTTCAAGGAATTTCAATGGGGATTCCTTTTTAATTTGAATATGTAAAATATAATTTACTTGCGCTTCCTACAAAAATGTAATCGATTGTAAATAAAAATTTGAAACAAACAAAAAACCTACATTTATAAATGAGTAAAAATAATTTACTTAGATACCTATTATTATATATTATTTTTAATAATTAAAAAACTTTACGTAGATACCTTTTAGGACCTTATTCAAAGAATTGTAGGAACTTTTAACGAATTCCATATTTTACTTAATAAGAAAGTTATATTTGTTTTTCCGAAAAAGCCCCCCGTTTCCACCCTCATGGACTAGCAGGAATTCCCCAAAACGGGGCCCTAGTTGTTTGGAGGGAGCAATGCTCCCCCTTCTCCGAAGGAAGTCACATGTGCTGATTACTGGTACTTTTAAATTTCTGTTAGTCTTTATACCTTTTTAGTCAACGCCCCTCCCTTTATTTGACGTCATACCATAACTGGCCTTCTTGAATATTTGTTGTTATCGGTTATACTTATCTTTTAATTTTATTATCTATTTCCTGTTTTCAGTAAATTGAGGTTCTTGAAAAGGACATCCGCTTGATTTTTTATCTATTCATTTATGATCGTTTTATTGTTACTTTTTAATTTAAAGATTTCTAAATTTTCTAAAATGTTCATTCTTTTAATATCTTTACAACAATAATTTGAAGGTTGATTTTTTGACATTTTGCTTTTTGGGTTATTTATATATAATCATTGTATAAATTTGCTTTAATAATGTCTTTTCTAAAATGCCTCTGAAGAAAAGTGAAATTGGTTTTTTACGGTAATCCTTCCCGCCAAACGAATTTTGAATCAAAGTTAATATGATGAATGTCATATATATAAAAATATTTGAGCCAAATTTCAAGATCGGTTAGGTCAATCCTGAGGTATAAAGCCAAAAAACAGTTTGATCCCGTGTTATACGATACACACACACACACACACACACACACACACACACACACATATATATATATATATATATATATATATATATATATATACACGATATCGTACATAAATACATTTATATTTTGGTCTAGATAAACTTGTTGGACCCAAAAACGTAAAGATCTGCAAAAATCCCGATACTCAAATTTTGACATGATCACTCTACTTTCCCATTTAATTTAGATATTTTGCTATATTCACCCGGAATGTAAAATGCTACAATGTAGTCTTTGTTTAATATAAAGTTATAAGCGATTTAAATACGTATAATAATTCTAAAATTATAAAATGAATAGTACCGTTTATAATTTTCTTTTAATTTTTACCATTGTATTTAAAATGTATTATAATTAATACTATTTCAGTTTAACTTATGGTTATGACATTATTTTGTTTATGAGGGGTGAAGTACGTAATTTTGTAATTTAACGTTGAAATACGTTTTCTCTCTGAATGTATAATGATTTTGCGGTTGAAATTTTATGTTCTAATGCTGACACCACCTTAAATGTTTAATATTTACTGTACAATGAAATATTAAATTGCACTGCAAATTACACGTTCCAAAAAATAAACATACAATAATTACATTAATAATAACACGAAAATGATCTATATAATACGATATGCATGTTTATTATATTGGTTCATTATAAATGATGGATGAGACATGTATCGCGTGACAATCCAGAATTTTTATATGATACTATAAAAAAAACCCGATCAATCTTTTTTTTTATTATTGCAATGATCATATAACACAATAACATTTATATTATTTATTATTATTCTTATCCTTTAGAGGTCACATATATAAAAAAATTCTGTTCATTACCATCAACTTTTGACATTTTTCTACGTCCGTTAAACTTTTACTATGAAAAATGAGTTTTCATTTATTCATTAATACTTTTATAATTATTCTAGCCGGCCCGTAGACGGGGCTCAAATCAGCCCAGGCCAATCCCGGAGCGAACTCAGTGGCTCCTCGAGGCCCCCGAGGCAAAGGGGTCTATCCAATGACCGCAGAGCTCGCTTTGCTCGATATTCCCAATTTTCCAGAAAAACCGGCGCCCTGGACACCCGCAGAGCTTGCTTGGTCGTCATTCCCAACTACCCAAAGGACTTCGACCCTGGACCACCTCATTGTGTTCGTTACCCTCATGGTTATGAGGGAAATATTGATAAATAACATTTAAAGTATTCAGGCTTTATAGAAACCTGAAAAAACCTAAATTGCAGACAGGATAGTTAGTAGTAACTATGTTTATACACACCTTTGACGACGAAAAGTTCGTAACTTATTTCTGTTGCCATGGTGACAGAAATATAATAATGAAATAAAAGGATTAATCTTGTTTTTTTTTTTAATAAATATTTTTAATTAACATCTTCGCTTTCAAATAGATTAGGCCCTCATTGGGGGCTTTGTTCACACATTGGTGGCTTAAAACACTCCTGGGATAACACGACTGTATCGTACAAATCTAAAATCAGTCGGTTGGTTGATTCTCACGTGATACCAGAACAAACAAACTAACAGACAAACAAACTTTCGGCTTTATATATAAAATGATATGATATTACAACGTAATTATTTTCCCAAAATTATTATTTTTCCATTTCTAATCGTCCTACTATTCAAAAATCACTTCCATAGTAATGACTTTATTTTCTTGGTATATTTTTGTAGACTTAATCACAAAATTTGAGGCTGGTAGAAGCTATACTGAACAAGTGAAAAGAAGGGTGAAGGGGTAGTCTTTGAAATTTAAATGTAGATTATTTTCCTTTTTTTGGAATGTTAGTGTACAAAATTTCACCACGATCGGGATAAAACTGTAGATCTGTATTAAAAATAAAATGACACACAAAAATTCTTTTTTTTATATATGTAATTCTTTTTTTTATAGACGATTATTGTAATCAGTATCTGGTTGGTATAAAAAATATAAAAATTAAATCCTTCTAAAAATTTACTTTTCTATCTTGCTGAAGATTTAATAAAATTAGTCGTCGGTTCTGTATTTACCAACTCTAAAAATAAAAGATAAAGTGCTTTGGAAATAAAAAAAATAAATTTTTAACTTCGACTTCAATACAATCTTTAAAATTTTTTTTTATGTCAGCACTAAAGTTTAGAATTAGCCTGAACTTCTTGAATTCAGCCAATAAAACATGCCTAAATAATCATAATTTAGTCTTTAAAATATTATCACTTGTGAACAAATCCAGGTTTCCATATTTCCCTTCATGACGGACATGATAGAATCTCAACCCTCTTCCCCCCTTAGAATATTACATAGTTTATAAACGGCTCTACAACACAATAGAGATTTAATTACATAACAATTTATCGCGTATAAATTACAATATTTTAGTTTTTGGTTCATAAAATTAAATTTAATGTTAAAAAATGATCATATTAAAACAAATTTTAAAAAGAGAAACAATTTTCCAAAAAAAAAAAAAAACACGATATGAAATGAAGAGAATGAATGGTGATAACAGTGAGAAAGATTTAATTATTGGGTAGTTATTAGAATATATTTTTATTATTATTTTTATCGAGCATAATACACGAGCATAAAAGTCGAATAAAGTTAAAAAATAACCAAAAAAGCGTAATTTTTCCAATTTTTTTTATTTAAAAAAGAAATATACAAGTTAAGTCAATCCTTAACGATAATTCTTTTTTAATTTATAATACTTATGAATTTTACAATTAATACATATTATTATTTTATTATTAATTATTACTGAATATTCTTTCCAATAAATTATATACAACATTTAGCGTATAACCTAACAATAAAGAAACTTTTCATGTTCCTTGTAACGTTGAGTCGTAAGATTTACAAGTCTCACATCTGATACATCAGATGTGCGTTCTAGCAAAACAAGTGCAGGACTAAAGAAAAATTATATAAAAAGACTTAAACGTATTAATAATTCTGAATTAACACATTTCAGGAACACATTCCAATAATAGTACTTACTCGTATACTAAATACGATATTCTAACGTGTATAAAATAAAATAATTTGTAATGAGATCAAAATGCAACAAAGTAGTTTTTAATGCAATCCATAGATTGTTCAAACAAAATTAAAAGAAAAAAAAACACAAAAAACAAGGTTTATTTATACAGAGTGATCCCCAAAGAATGAAACACAGTAAACTCTGCGGCCATGGTAGATCCCGGGGATCCCCTGAGTCAGCTATGGGTACGCCAGGGGCCTAGGGGGCGGACCTTTTTTTACAAGTGAATATTTAGTTTTATTAGAATATAAAAATCTAATTTACGTAAAAAAGTTCATATTTAAATTAATAATGATACCAACATTTAATAGAGAGTGATTCACGAAGAATGTAACAGATTTTCAGTACATGTCCTTCTGGTGAAAATAAAGAAGATAGTTCATATAATTAAAGGTTCAGAAATGCTTCGTTAGCAAGTACTGGATGGCGAAAAGCTACTTTTTCGGAATCCGACAGCCAATTTTTTAACTTAATATTTGTAAAATAGCTTGTTTTTGAATGCTTAATTAAAAATATGTTTGTGAGAAATAAAGGTAAAATTATAATTTTAGAGAATATTTTTCTTGAAATAAAAACTTCCATTTAGAAAATCTATCTATAGTTAGACAACATGTAACGTATGATTCGTCGGTACATGGAATCAACATAATCTAAGTAAATATACCGACGCTCGCTTCGCTGGCTAACATATTTTTTTATTTCTACTCGTTGATTTTATTCAAGCATGGGACTTTCAAATGAACCTGAGAGAGGTCAAATATAGGCATTATGCTTATAATTAAAATCAAATCTAACCAAATGTAACCTACGCTCGCTAACTTTGGCTAGCAAAGGAAGGTTAGCGAGCGAAGCGAGCATAGTTTAAGTTTGGTTAGAGTACATTCATAATTTTTCTGCAAATACCCACTGATTTAGAAGAAAAAATTGAAAAAATTGGGTGTCGGATTCCTAAAAGTTACCGGTGAAAGATTTCGCTCTGATGTTTGGGCCTTCGGTAAAATTAATCCAGATTATAATTCTCAGGACCCAAATTAAGGGGGTAAATTAAGTAATTTTATATGAAAGTTGACCTGAAAAATCGAGAAAAAATAGGTTTCTGAACAGTGTTTTTAGTAGTTTTTTTGTGAAATCTAGGGTTAACCACAAAAAAGTGTGATCAAAAACACACTATTTTATGTTTGGCGTAAAATAACTATTAAGTGGGTTATAAACAGATAAAAGTTTTTAAACAAACCTTGTAGAGAACTTTATTTTGAATAAAATTATTAAAAACAAAATGTGGTAGATTTATAAGTAGGTATTAAATAAAACAAAATTTTCAATATTGCAAGACAAAAGAATTTAAAAAATAAAAAATAAATGAAAAATCGAATAACACACCAGTAAAACAATTTATTAGACATCTATAAAACTAAATACTATTTTTTTCTAAATATGTTTGAAATAGTTTATTTCATAAGGTGGCAATATAAACAGCTAATTTCAACAATTAAGTTTTTTGTATTGCATTTGAACATCCTGATTCTCGCACGGGAAGACATCCGTCTTGTGACGATCCCGGTCGCCGCACCATTCCCTCCGTTTCTAGCCCTGATGGGCTTTACCGGAAGTCCTCTTTTAGTCCCTCTAAACTTGATAACAGAACTTAGTCATCTATTTGGCCTCCCCGGATGGAAAAGGCCAAACCTCCGGGTTTGGTTTGGAATGCCGGATGAATGACTCTATCAGGCCTCTGTTCTGACAGAGGCTTCCATGCGGAGTTCACCAGGACTACAGGGGTCCAGGGGCTGGAACCCCAACCAGCTAGTATATATATTTTTTTTATTGCCTATTATTGAGGTCTCGAAAATAATATTTCTTTAAACAGCAGACATTTTAGCCCTCCTACTTTAATTTTATTTTTTGTTTTTTTTCTTGAGGTAAATTTACGAAATTATTTCAGCAATCATTTAATATGCACTGGTTTTACTGACTTCTTTATGAGCTAAAATCATAAATTTATGATTTATCGTAAAATTATAAATAAACTTTCTAAATCTGTATCGTTTGGTAGTCAACAGTTTTTTTTTAGATCATGAAAATTGGGTAATTTGTTTTACAGAAAATATAATCACAATTAAAGCAAATGTATAATTTTTGGAGTTAAAGCAGAATAAAGAAACAAAATATAAGTTTATAAATTATTCTTGCACGATACAAAACATTATTTATTATTAAAAAATATAATGAATTTTCAAAATTAATGTACCTGT
The DNA here is from genome assembly GCF_047948215.1 of Lycorma delicatula. Taxonomy (NCBI): domain Eukaryota; kingdom Metazoa; phylum Arthropoda; class Insecta; order Hemiptera; family Fulgoridae; genus Lycorma; species Lycorma delicatula. The sequence continues at coordinate 81,614,785 of NC_134463.1, forward strand.
TATTTCCAATTTAACATTATAATATAACCATTCAGAATGCATGACACATAATTAATAAATACGTACCATATTCATAGTATTATGTTTAATTGATAAATATATATTGATATGATGAAGCTATTGTAATTTATACAATATACCGGTAAATGTAAAATGCAATTCATTATATGAAAGTTTTGTTGTTATTTATATTTTTAATGAAAGTTACAAGCTCTTTCTGGAATCAATTATTATTTCTATATCCTCTGTTTTATATTTCTCTCAGCTACTTCACTGCTACTACTGTAATCAATCACTTTTAGTATTGTTTTTCTCGTTTGTGTATGTTTTCTACTGTGTATCAAACGTACTGAAACCAATGATTATCACTTAGTAAAAATGTATATGCGCCTGAATGCAAAATTTGTAGGGTCCATTTCGTACCTTTCACGATTCTCTTTCAAAAACTTTACGTTGCGTGTTATTCTGTTGTAAAATCTGCAACCTTTACTTTTTTTCTGACATGGCCTTGTGTATCAACCAACTTCTCTTTTCAGAAATTGACACAAATTAAACTCCGTTACATGGCTGTAAGGTTTTTCGTTTCGTAAATCAAATATATGAATTGAAATATTAATTTGTAATTCACAATTCCGTGAAATACATTTCCTATTTTCTGGAATGCCAAAGATATCGTTGTTCCTTATAAAATTTCATAAAAATTACATTTTTATATATTTAGACTATTAGCCTGTTTAAAAATTAACTTTTAGGCAGAGAAAAAATGTTATATTTCATCAATATTCTCGAAATAAAAAAAAAATTAATTCCAAATGAAAACAAGGAGATTATTTATTTCGATAATCATTGAAGTTGATATTAAAAAAAAAATTTCTCCCCGTGAAAAGAATAAACAATAAACCTTTATTTCCTAAGATGTCACAATTTATCTATCCTCTCTTTTTCTTTTCTCTTATTTTTCTGTTTAGCCTTCGGAACCACCGTAAGGTATTACTTCAGAAGATGAATGAGGATGATATTTTATGAATGTAAATGTAGTCTTATACAGTGTCAGGTCGACCATTCCTGAGATGTGTGGTTAATTGAAACCCAACCACCAAATAACATCGGTATTCACAATCTAATGTTCAAATTCATATAAAAGTAACTGCCTTTACTAGGATTTGAACCTTAGAACTCTCTACTTCAAAATCAGCTGATTTGCGATGACGAGTTAACTAATAGACCTATCCGGTGGGCTAATTTATGTACCCAAGTTACTTTAAATTTTCCTTTTAGTTACCACAAAAATTCAAACCAATATTTAATTACGGTTGGCATAAACATATTGAGAATAATAGTAAATGGATGAACCATACCGATATGGTTCATTCATGTTTACTATTATTTTTATTAAGTGGATATATTTTAAATTTAAACACTTTTCCTATTGAATAATTATTTTCCTTTTCTTGTTTCCTGTCCTTAAAATTCTTGATTTTTCATTAATGAGTTACTGTCTTCTTCAAATGACTGTGGTGTTTTGCTTTTAATCTTTTATTTCCTCTTCATATTCTCTTTTTTCTTATTTATATATTCTTTATATCTAGCAGTTTTAGGTTTTGATATCACCAACCATTTGCCCAGGGGATGGAAAAAATGAAGATTCGAAAACAAAAATTCATACCTCTCTTAATAGGCACAGTATAGAATCGGTTTAAAGTGGTCGTTAGTCCTCTAAAAATGACCTAAAACCTTAGTCTGAAATAATTTTTGTTATGATCAATCCTTACGGCAAGGGATGACCAAAACCAAAAAACAAAAAATAAACAGAAAAAACAAAATATCGCTACAATTTTCTTATTAAATAAAATATCGTTTTTCGTTTAAAGTTCTTACTATTCTTCGGATAAGGGCTTAAAACTTATCTAAATAAAAGTTTTAGATATAATCAACCTGGTTCCAAGGTGGTGGAAAAAATTTCGAAGATAAAAAAAACCATACCTACCTTAATAGGTACAGTACCGAATCGGTTTAATTTAAGGTGGTCGTTAGTCCTCTAAACATTACCTAAAACTTTTGTCTGTAACAATTTTTGATATGACTAACCCTTACGGTAAGGGATGACCCAAGATGTTGGTGGAATTGTAAGAAGATGGAGCTTATATGCTAAACATGTGAAACTTTTTTCACACAAAACCATCGTCGTATTGAGTAAATTTGAAGTTTTTCTTAACTTTAAGATGGAAATCTTTTTTATCCCCTACTTAGCACCGGTGAAATCTAACTCCGCCTTCCGGCGTGGCGAAAGGAATTTTTTAAATGGACTTCAGCCTAAGAATTGATTGAGATAGATTTAACAGATGTAAGAGTACTTTTAATAGCAATTAAAATAGAAGTGAATTAAAAACTAAATAAGTTATTTACTTACTGAAAAACAATATTAAATTTCAAGAATTATCAGTATATGATATTAAACAGAAATATAGCAGTAATTAAACAATAATTTCATTGCATTACTACTATAGTATTTTTGCGACAAGTTTCAGGGAATGTTGGGCGACAATCGATTTCTGTCTTGTACTTTTGTAATTTGTTAATCCTTCTTTATTACAGATTCAATTTTTCGTTTAATCTACTCTTCTAATCCCAAATTTTATTTATTATTTGTATTTTTACAAATTAGTTTTTTAACTTCGTTTCTCGAAGGTTTTATCTTTAATGTTAAAAGTTTTCGAGAACATAGGAAAATTTAGTCGTAGGAATATTATTATATATGTAAACAATAATAATTTATTTTTTATTTAACTCAAGCCTTTGGTTATGTAAGTACAAAATTAAATTAAAATGAAATACGCAAATAAGATTTACAAAGTTTAAGATCATTCTGCTATGAAAATTCACGTACCGGATTATGCCACTGCTATAATTAATATAATTACATATCTTGATAACTACATCACAAACTGAACTTAATAATAATCTCTTTAAAGTAAACACAGTATTAGAAGTAGACTGAACTTAAAACTGATTAAATTTTAACTTAAATTAAACTTGAGATCACCAAACTTTGGGTCTATAAGTAATAAGTCCTTTTCTAAATAAGTAAATATTCTTCATAAAATTAATCAATGAATTCCAGTCACTTCCATTTAACAATTTTAGTATTTCATGAGAAGATACCATATTCTTCCTAGCCATCTCGATCTAACATCTGCAAGACTAGAATAGTTCTAGTAAATGGTGCATTGTCTCCATCACCCATTACCAAAAATCGGGCACAAGTCAGAAGATGTACTCTTTATGACAAACAGCTCAGCTTAGAGGACCACATTCAATGTTTACTAAACATCTTATATTACAAAAAAAGAGGCATATCAACACAGAAATAATTTTTCATCGAGTTCGAATTAAAACTTGAGTTCCCAATAATGAATATAGAAAGCTGAGTTACCAATTTCTGATATAAATTCTATTTTAAAAGTTTCGTTTAATCTATTAATAATTTTTCTAAGATTTAATTATAATTATTTAAATTTTTTTTAGTCCAACCAAAGTACACTTAGAGAAAAAAAATTGTTACCTGGACTTTTATAAGTGGAAATGGTAAAGGGACCTATAATAAACGTAATACAATAAATGTGTGAGCGGAGGTGGTGGACGGGTTATTTGCGGGGTTGGGGGTAGAAAAAAAAAAATTTTCCGATAAAAAGTTGTAGATTATGCAAAAATCAACAAATTTTTTAGAGGTCACTTTTTAATATAACCTCAAAATTTCTGAGAAAAATGCAAAAATCGTCTTTTTTCGTTTTTTATTTTTCATTTCGGCAAAAATAATTTAATTTTGACGAAACTTGGTGAAAGTATACCTTTCTGTGTCTTAAATAACCACAACTTTTTTGAAGTAAATTTTCGCCGGAAATCACAATAATACCATTTTTCACCCCTTTTCAACATTCCCCAAATCAGTTATTTTGATCGAGCTTAACATAGTATTAATTTCTTCAAACTATGGTAATTTATTTATGATTTCCAAAGGAAACGTTTTATTAAAAGGATGATCCGGTAACTGTGTGTTACTGACGAGCAAAATTGCACAGTTAAAAACTGTTTGTTTACTAGTAGTAAAAATAGAAATATATTTTCAGGTTCTACAGAACTTTATATCTTAAAAATCCCGAAGATTACATCACTCTCCCAAATAATCAATTAAAATTCCATATAACCATTCTTTTTTAATTCTGTACAAATCTAGAAAATCGGGCTTTGTGGACAGAAAAATACCATAGGGATTAAACTACTCAAGAATAAGATCAATTTAAGATCCTATTCTTCACTCTGTCAGGATACAGGAAATTTCAAACCTTTTCTTTTCTTTTTCTGTTTAGCCTCCGGAACTACTGTCAGGATTACTTCAGAGGTGAATGAGGATGCTATGTGTCAGTGTAAATGAAGTGTAGTCTTGCACAGTCACAGGTCGACCATTTCTGAGATGTGTGGTAATTGAAACCCAACCACCAAAGAACACCGGTATCCACGATCCAGTATTAAAATCCGTATAAACGTAACCGCCTTTACTAGGATTTGAACCTTAGAACTCTTGATTTCGAAATCGGCTGATTTCCAATACGCGTTCACCACTAGAACAACCCGGTGGATTAGGAATGTCAAACCTGTTTCAGCCATAGTGCACTGCTTGGTTAAAAGTGAGATACAAATATACAACAGATATAATTATGATACAACTTAAGAGTTTATATGTAAAATGATATTAAACCAGTTTCCATATGCCAAATAAGCTGAAGTATAAAAACGGCTATTTGAGAATTTTAGGAATTTTTCAATTTCATTATGTTGCAAAACCGGTCCAAATCTGCGCACCTAACATAAAACAGCCAAATATTCCGTTTCAGGAAAACTTGAACATTTTACTTTCAATTCAAATGTTTATTACCTGTACCGGTAATGAAATCATGCAAAACAATATTATGATCTAACTTAGCTTTATTCACTTTTTCAATTAAATGTTTTTTTTTTTTTTTTTTTTAATGAAAGCTGTGATGGTAGCCTTAGCTCAAAAAGCTTGTAGTCATTTACAATTCCAATTCTATTTTCCCGGAACTGAAGCATTTCAACACTTCTAAATACAAGCCTCGGGATGGGAAGCCAACTGAGAAAAACCGAACGTCACGAAAGAGCGTCACAAAAAAGCGTCACGCAATAGTTGATTCCCCCACTGTGCCTACCGCGTGTTTTACAGATATTAACACGCATGTTCGGTATGCGCGCCTTCTCTATTTCATTCTTTCTTATACACGGCTTATGCGTATACGTACCTTCTCCCTCTCACCATCTCTCTCTCTCTCTCTTACACACAGTATGCGTATACGGTGTTCTCCCACTTCTCTCTCTCTCTTTCATACTTATACACAGTTTTTGCGTATACGCGTGTTCTCTCTGTCTCTCTCATCCGCAGTCTGTGCTACAGTGTGATGCAATAAAGATGGCCATATTGTATAGAAAACACGTGCTCGAACTTATAATCACTTCTTAATTTAAGTTTGACTTATAAAAAAAATATTATCAATAGGCGACAGTGTTTTTATCAATAAGTGACAGTGACAGTTGTTATTAATTTATTATTAACTATGGTATATAATATCGCGTAAGAAGTTCGATTCCGCAGCGTCTTCACGCACCGACGCATTCGTTTAACTTTTTGTTTTATTTATTTTTAAGTTCAGATTTTTGAAATCGAAGTACTCAATTAAGCGATAATTTTTTATTTTCCATAGAATTTGTTTAAATGGCAAGTATCGCATTATCATCAGCAAATTTTGTTATTTTAATCAGTTCTTCACCAATACGAACACTACCAGTGTATATAAAACTCTCAATATCATTAAAAAAAATAAAAAAACAAAATGGAACTTAAAACTCGTCCATGCTTAATTCCAGTGGTTATTTCAAATATTTTGATCAAGCCCGATCGGCACAACATAAAATAGCTCGTATCTGTTAACTGACCTTTTATAAATATCATCAGTTTTACAAAAATACTAAGTTGGAAAAAATTTTAAAAATAATTCCTGTCTATTCTTTTTATCAAAGGAAGAGATCAGACCTATAAAAAAGCATAGACTGCCGTTTCGCCTTTACTTTTATATTAACTCTAATTACTAAATGAAATACATTATCTACAGTAGATAACGTTTTCCAAAACCAGCCTGAGACTACTTTATTATCGCATGCTGCTCCATCAAGCCAGTTATTCTTCCTAATTTTAACCCATCATTTAACTTTTCAACCGTTTTATTAAAGAAAATCCTTCTTAATTGGTAACATCATTATCATCTCTTTTTTAAAAAGGAAACATTCTAACTTTTTTAAAGGTTAAATAAGCAATTGAAATATATTGTTAAACATTAAAATCAAATCATTTCAATTAAGAAATCATTTATCAAATATTTAAAAATTTTTAAGTAATTCTATCTAATCTGGAGCCCTATTCTTTTTTGTTTTACTTAAATCATACGGTAATTCTTGTAATGTGAAGATCTTAGAAGTTATTTACAATATAAGGCTTCGCGTATTGATCACAAAAAAAAATCTTTATGACTGTTACATAATGAAGTACATTGTTCATTGATTAGCAAGAAACAATTCACAAAGAATAACTTTCTCTCTTTTTAATAAATCTGAAAGACCTTTTTTTAATAAATACTGAAAGACATTTAGGATGCAATTACATCCTAAAATCTCTCAGACATTGTGAATAATTAATATTTTGTATCACTGTACTGCTGTAATCTTTAATACTAAAACACACGTCCCTCTATACCTTATTTTATTACAAATATAATTTTCTATCTTCTTCTTGATTAATTAATTGTTTTAAATTTACATAAACATTAAAAAAAAAATGTTACGAGTATTATAGGTATCAGTATTATTTACCTAAATTAAATAAACTTTGTACAAAAATAAACCTTTCTTTTTCCTGTTTAATCTCCAGTAATTACCATTCAGATAATACTTCAGAGGATGATATGTATGAGTGTAAATGAAGTGTAGCCTTGTACAATTTCAGTTCGACCATTCCTGAGATGTGTGGTTAATTGAAACCCAACCGCAAAAGAACATCGGTATCCACGATCTATTATTCAAATTCGTGTAAAAATAACTGACTTTACTAGGGCTTGAACGCTGGAACTCTCGACTTCCAAATCAGCTGATATGGGAAGACTCGTTCACCACTAGACCAACTTGGTGGCTACAAAAATGAATCTAACTAAAAATTAAAAAGTAATTTTCTTTTTATCCTTTTTTAAATATTTTTTTTTTTTAAGTTGACCCAAATTAAAAATACGGTATTTACCAATTTACTTAATATGTTTTAGTTTTACAAAAAAATAAAAAAAATTGAATTGGTCAACCAAAAAATATTTTTAAAATTTCCCTTTTAAATCTGACCTGTTTTAGGATTTGAGTTACAATTAGCAAAAAATTTATTTTATGACCAGCATCATGTGTAACATAACTAACAAGTACCTACCAGAATTACTATGTATTTCATAAGTTTCGTTTAGCCCATTTTAATTTTTGACTAATTGAATGAACATTATTTAATTCGAACTACGATTCTAATTGGAAAAGAAAACAAAAGAAATTAATTGATGTGATCTGAGAATACTTTTATATCCGCACTGAATTAAAGAAATTAAATTTAAAAATTATGAAGAATATTGAATTAAAGAAAAAAACCCATAATGTAATTTCTCCCTTTGAAATCAATATATCCTGCCAGCCTCTAAATTAAATAAACGTTGTATAAAATTAAATCAAACTTTTAAAAAAACACTAAAAAGTTTAAAAAAAAATTTTTTTTCGGTTCCTTTTTAAATTTTAATTTTTTTAATTTATTTTTTTTTAAGTTAGACTCAAATTAAAAACAGTTTAACATGCTTTTGTTTTATTTTTAAAAATGGATAGGCAAACAAAAAAAAATTATCCATAAAATAAAATTGTATGAAAACAATCCAAAAGGAAATAATAAACGTGGTTTTTTGTAAAAATAAGGTAAGAAACTACGAGATACAACTCGTACAAGATAATTTTTAAAAAGTCGACTATCGTGCGTTAACTAAGATTCTAGATTCTACAATGCAAAAATTATTATGTAAATTTTAAAGTTAAGTTGGGAAATAAATAACAAATACAAATTTTAATTTAACAAATGATCATCTCAGTTTACTGCTCGGAGAGATGGAGAAAAACTCATCAATTGACAAAGGTTAGCTTGAAATGCGTTTATAGATTGTAAGTTCGTAACTGCAGACACACCCTTTGGATAAAAACGCTTAAAATTGCAGTCGGTATGCTTATTAATTGTTCCTGTATAATATGTAAATAAGATTTATGTGAACCGTGAAAAAAACAAATAAAAAAATCGTTTATTTAGATAAGGTTATTTTTCATTAATTTTTTTTTTTACAGCTTCCAGTTAAGTTATTAAGAAAAAACATACTGTAAAACGAAAAAAGAATTCTCTAAAAAATAAAATAATATCGAGATCACAAAATTTGGTAAAATAGAATATTTTCAGTTTAACATATCCGTTAAATGACATTTTTATTTACTTTTATATCCTTTTTTATTAATATTTACTTATCGATGGTAAATTTTTATTTATCTAATCTGATTCTGAGAATTGGTTTATTCAAGTTACATCATAAAACTCTATTTAAATTTAAAATTACATATAAAAAATATCAGCTTCTGAACTAAATAGCTTTAGGGTTCAGTATTATTTAACATCTAATTAAATAATTTTTACTTTTCTCTTCATTGATTAAATTTCCCCCGTTTTATATTTCAGAAATGAAAACAATTTTTCAATTTATTATCAATTAAAAAAAAATTACAGAAATAATTATATTATAATATTATTGTGTTAATGTAAAGGTTGTATAATTAAGCAAAGGTAACTAAGTTCTTTTCTGTTTTTATTATAATTTTTTTTTTCAGATAATGCAACAACAGTGTATTGTGAATTGTACATCAGAAGTTTTGGATCCATAAGTCCGGTTACAATGGTAAGTAAATGTAGAATATTAATGATTAACATTTTTAACCAATAGCATGATAATACTTACCCCCACTCTTTTCAGTAAACGCGGAGACTGGTTGTAAAGGGAATGTAAAATCATCAACTATTAGCCCTGTAATGACAAATCTCGTAGTAATACTCCCCACTACCATCTAACCACTAATTTTCTGTTCAACCACTAGAAAGAAAATATGAAAGTGTCATACTATTTAGATATCGTTTTTATATTTTATTTTAAGTATTGCTGATTTTTGTTTCCTAATTTTAAATATCGTATATAAATTAATATGTAAAACGATAATACACTGTTCAAAAAGTGATGCAACCTTATGGAAGAATATTTCCTTCTTTTTTTGCTGGATTAATTGAGAAAAATTAAGGAAAATTTGGTTACACAATGCAGCAGTATCTTTTTTTCTTTTTTTCCCAATACATTAGATGTATCAGTTATACCCAGACCTAGAATGTCTTCACAGAAAATTATGGTGTGAATGCTACAAAATAAGTCCTCCGTCAAGCAGGTATACAAGTTTCAGGATACAGGAAATGTAGCAGCTGTAGATAAAAGTGGTCGACCGAAAATGCTAACATCAAAAAATTTGATCGACGTTCAAGCTGCATATTCTGTTAGTCCCAAGAAGTCTGTACGATGCCTATCTAGCCGGACTGGTCTCTCCGTTTGTAGTGGCCACACGTGCCCGAAGGATTAAAAGGTGCATCCGTGCAGAATTCGCGTGGTTTACGATTTTTTACCTGCAGACACTGGAAAACATGTACTTTTTGTCAGTGGTTCATGTTATCTATAACGCCAGACGGGTAACAACTCGATGACTGGTTTTTGTCAGACAAGGCGTGGTTCCACCTTGATGGATAATTGAATGAACAGAATTCACGCATTTGGTGTACGGAAAATCCATATCAGCTGTACTAGTCTCCTCTACACGGTCAAAAAGTGAGTGTTTGGTGATCAGTTTTACGTAGGCGAATCTTCATGATATTCTTTCATGGCACAGGAAACAGTGAGTGCTACATACAGATGATACAACAAATTGTAAACACTATTCTTGCAGACCGGCTAGAGTACACTGCTTTCAGGAGGATAGTACTATGGTTCATACAGCCAACAACACTATGACTTTCTTGGATTAGTGTTTTCATGGATAATTGATTTCATAGGGGTTGTAGCTCCCTCTTTGTCCTGATTTATATCCTCCTGACTTTTTCTAGTGGGGTATCTTAAGGATGCTACTTATAACATTTTACCATTCCCGAATTGCAGAGCGAAATTGAACAAGGTGTCGGTGCAGTTCCGCAACAAACGTCAAAACATGTGTTTAAGAGCATGTAACGTCATATTCAATTATGTGAATCGAATTATGGAGGCCACTTCCAAAAACTATTGTAACTTATCCCCATAAGGTTGCGTCATTTATTGAACACGTCTATTTTGTAAGAAAATATTCTTATTTGATTTATTGTGTAAAATTTACTTTGTTTTATATTGACATAATTTTAAAACAATAAAGCTAATCGAGAATAAAATTTAAAACAAGAAAAATAAACTTACTTAGATAAGTTAGCTTATGTAAGCATGCGATTAGGAAGAGTAAAAGAACAAGTTTATCTAATGAGCATTATATTAGTGTATTTTGTAAAGCCTAAAAAGAAAAAGGATACCTAAAAATACCATTTAATTTAAACGATTATGCCTTGTTTTTAAATAATGAAGAGTAAAGAAATGAGATTAATAATGAATAAAGACGTTAAAAAAGGAATCATAATAATTTAAGACAGACTATTATAAAAATTTGAATTATAATCTACCTTCAATGGGATGATTAGTTTTCTCATAGACACACATAAGTATGTTAAGACACACTTGTGTGCCAAGTAATCAGTTTTTTTGAACCAAAGCCAATTTTTTTGTGTCGATTTGCCAGTTGCTAAACATTTTATTCTAGAATCAAAAACTTGAATCAAACCAGGATAAAATTTTTCTTGGCGCTCTCTTATCGATCTCCTGTTCACTGGAATGTGTAACTAGAAGACTGAACATACAACATTCAATTAAGCTACCACTGAGAGTGGAAGGAGAAGACAGATTTAAGAAATCGCTTATCGTTCGAATATTTTTTAAAATTTTATTCAGACCTTATAATCTATTAAATATATAATATCAAATCAGATTTTTACACGACGATATATATTAAACATAACATCATTTTTATAAATTAGATATATATGTTTTAATTTCATAAAATTACTTTTTATAACTTTATAATTTGTAAAAAAGGATCGTTTAATATCTAGGTAGCGTTTTTTATAAAAAAAATTAATAAATTTAAAAATGATCCAAAAACAAATTTTATGGACAATTAACAAAATATTTAATATAAATTGTTAGAATTCGTCTGTATTATACACCTAAGTGTCAGTTTAGTGTCTTAGTATGACTTATTGTCTTAATTTGACGTAGAATTGTGCATTATCTAATCGATTCTTAATTTCAAATTTGTTATATCTACTTTTCTTTTTCCGGTTCATGGTTCATGGTTTTTTATCTACTAATTATAATATTTTATTTTTCTTTCTGTAGTTCTAGTGGTATTGAGTGTCATTCATAGATGCTAATTGTATGTGCTTGGTAAAAGATTTTGTATAATACTATTGTAAAAAATGTCATTTTTGAGGAGTTTAGTTGATAACTTCTTATCATGTGATCCAATTTACTAAAGGATCATGTAAATGTAACTAATCAGTTACATTGTATCGTATGTTATCTATATTAATCAAGATATTGATCCTCCATCAAAAAAACCTAAAATTTAGATTGAAAGACTACGTTGTTGGAAATAGGCGGTGTAGTAGAAAATAGAAAATACAACCACCTTTTTATAAAGAAAAAGAAAAAACGATGCTTGTTTGTTTACTGTAGTCTCCGGCAAAATGTATTTTATAGCATAACATCTATTATTACTGATAAAGTAACTTGGGCAAATATATATAAATTATAATATTTATATTATAAGGACACTTATATTAATGAATATAAGTGTCCTTTGACGTTAGCTAACAAGAAGAGAGGATTAAATGGGAATAAAATAACAAATTATATGAAAATTTAAAATTATGGTTATTAGTAATATAAACTTACTTTTGCAGCAGTGGTAGTTTCTTCGCTATAAAATTAATTTTTAACAAATCGGAAATCGGGTATTTATTTTGGAAGATCGCAATTTTATTTTATGAAGATAAAAGGTTAATATTTTATGTCTGTTTTAATTTTCATGAGTAATTATAACCAAATTAAAAATATAATACTATTTATCATACAAACCATTATGAATATTACTTTATAAGCTTTTGCAAAACTAGTAAAATTAACATTAAAGAAATTTTAATAAATTTATCGTATAGAAAGCATTCACGAGTCTTTTCTAAGTATTAACAAATATTTTATCTCAATGATAAAACAAAAAAAAAAAAATATGCTAACCACTACTTTTATGACTGATATAACAATTCAATAAAAAAAAAGATTAATTTTATTTATATATTAAAAAATAAATCTTTTAATAAAGAAAAAAATAATGACAAACGTCAAAAATCTACCAAGGCACCTTAAAGTTGAAGAACAAAAGATAGAAATTGTCAAAATATTTTAAATATCTTGGAGAATATCGTGGAAACAAAAACCACGACAAAAAAAAACCTTAAAAGACGTGAAACAATTAAATAAGTATTTTTACTTTATAATCCTCTATTACACTGTGATATTGTTTTTAGGACAATAAAATTTAATATTTTTATTGACCGTCGTGCGTGACCCGTCTGCATAGATAAGCTTTTTCTTTTTTTTATCTTCCGGGATCACGTTAGGTATTACTTCAGAAGATGAAATGAATGACAATTTATCTCCATCCTCTGAAGTAATACCTAACGGCGGTCCCGGAAGGGTTAAACAAACTTTTCTGCATAGAAAAGCTTCAGTTATCATCAATTTATTGTCTTAAAAATAATATCAGAGAATTATAAGGTAAATACACTTATTTTTCCCGTTTTTTTAAGGTTTTTCGAAATAGGTTTTTTACATTTTTAATATAATAACTTTTAGACATGTAATATCTATGATGTAATATCTATGCTGTTGGAATAATATATTTCAGTTTTGAAATTCAAATAACTTTTACATAGTTTTTTTTGTTATAGCTCTGGAATATTAATGAGGATGAAATTTCATGTTGACGTTTGCTCGTAAAGAGGACAGAAAAAGAATTCTTAGTTTTATGAAATATTTATTTCGTTGACGTAATAATTTAGATCTTATTGCCTTTATTACTAAAGTGGTTAAATTATTATGAAAATATTTAACAGCCTTAAAGAAAATGAAATTATATTGTAATCCGTAGAACGACTTTTTGAACCCAATGACATTTGTCGGATTTCTGTCTCAGATAAAATGAAAGGGTTTGAGTACTTGTAACATCTGAGATTAGTAAGGGACAAGCAAGCTTGTCACATTTGTACATTTCACTGTAAAGTGGGTTTAATCTGGGTTTAAATTTGTCTTTTGTTTTTCTTTACGTTGTTTTATGTTAAATGGTCTTTTTACAAAATTTATCCTATATAAAATGTGAAAATAAGTGCCACTAAATATCTTATCGGCATTAAAATTAAAAAATGTAATTAGATTTATATATATATATATATATATACCTTTAACGACCTTATTTTTATTTTATTCATTTAAATTTTTTTTTAATATGTTGCCACAAAAATCTTATGAGTTCAATTATATTAAGCTAGTTAAATTTTGTCTGGGCTAACAGACAATCGTTAGAATGGTTACAATTTAAATAATAATATGAATACGTATGTTTCAATTTGAACCAGAATTCTGTAGTATCACATTGAAACTGCATGTATAATAATAGTACTATTTTAAGTATTTAGTATTTTTTAACAAAAAAAGAAGAAGAATTTAGTTTATATTGATTCCTTGTAAATTTTCCAGACCCTACGCGGAAATCAAACCTGGAACCCAGTATAGCAAGATAGCGTGATGTATCTGTTTTAAAAACAATAATTTTCATTAAATACTCCCTAACTGTTGTGAAATGTAATATATGTAAAATAAATCGCAAGGGGTACTTAAAAAGAGGTATATAAAAAAATTGGTTTATTTTTACAACTTAAAAACTAAGTATTAAAACATAAAAAAAAACACCGGTACGTTTCAGTTCATTGAAATTCTAATTCTATTCTTAGACATCCCAACCCTATAGGGGGAAGACACCCACTTCATGACGTTACCGGTCACCACACCACCCCCTCTGATCCGAGCCGTGAGGGGCTTTACCGGAGGTCGTCTTTAGAAACTCTAACTGATTAAATCTCACAGTCATCAGCCAGGCCTATATCGGGGTGTCACCGATGTAAATGCCTAGGCAGAAATTTGCATCAGTAAAATACAAATCAAATTTTTTTGCCTTCACGCAGGCCTCAAACGGACATCTTCACATCCAACCTAACATAATTCCCTCAAACTAACTGACCGAAACCGCAGAAGCGCAGACCTCGCGCCTAGTCCAGATTTGACAGCACCGTTCGTGACTGTGAATGCCTCAGAAAACGAACGAGTTGAAAGTAAAATAAGTGCTACACTCATACCAATCAAAATTATGTTTTACGCAACATAGAAATAAGTCCACCAGTTTAGATCACCTAGCAAGGGGAACATAAACTATTTCTGGTCCGCACAGGAGCCGAGGACAAACCCCGCACCTCCTCCACATCACATCATGGAGTCTCGCGCGGCATCACCAAGTCATGATCAGGACCGCCACCGGCGGAACGAAGCTACGACACCGGTCGCACGGGCTACAATACCCGGCAGCGCGGCCACCCCACCAGCGGGAGCCCCAAATCGAAACACAAACAACACCAATATAGCCGTGGCACGATGCCAATCCGCCTCGTGCCACGGTTGTATTGGTGTTGTTTGTGATTCGATTTGGGGCATTGTGATTCGATTCTATTCTTACACAGCACCAAATTACAAATATACAATTACCAACAACCTAATAATGCTTACTTCCAAGAAATAAATATTAAAAATAAAAAAAACACGAATGCCGAAAAAAAATATTGCTGACATACATTGATTCTTTTTGTACTGATTTGGTTCCACCGTGATTTTTTATTAACTAGCAAATATCCTGTGTGAATTTTGAAAATCGGAAGATTGGTTGCGAAGATATAACAACATCTCCGAATAACCGTGACCTGTTAGATCGAAAGTGTACCTGATGCATACAAAGGTTAGCCTTCAACCTACTAACAATACCCAGTTTGAATTTTAAAATCAGTCGATTGTTTGCAATGATTATATAAGAGCACTCCATTGCATTTCCAAAAACAGCACCCCAGAGGGCACCCTGTTTGTTACCAGTTGATGGTGATGATTGATTTAATCTCATACGCTGTCCCCACGGGCATTATTATTAAACAGAAATTTTT
This sequence comes from Lycorma delicatula, assembly GCF_047948215.1. NCBI lineage: Eukaryota > Metazoa > Arthropoda > Insecta > Hemiptera > Fulgoridae > Lycorma > Lycorma delicatula. The sequence continues at coordinate 81,630,392 of NC_134463.1, forward strand.
AATAAACAGAATTTTTTTAAATTTATTTAATATTATTTTATTTAACGTAAATTTAATTCTATTATTTTTGTAATATTATTCATTCGATTGATTTGAATCATTCAGTTCTAACCCAGCTAACACAGCGATAGACGCTCACATTTACAGTTCAATAATTCAATCTATTAAAGTTTGTGCCTCAACTGGCAAATCTCCATTACTACATATATAATTATATATACATATTTATGTAGCGTAAAATACTCCCGGTAATGTAAGGATTCCAACGCGGGGTTATAAATGTAATTCGGTTCAGCCATTGAATTGTTACGGTGGAACAAACATACATGCATACGTACACCCTAAATACATTAATTCCTTTTTGGGCAGTCGTGTAAAAAGTTGAAACATCTGTTTTTTTTCAAATTTTGTTACATTTTTAAATAATTTCTTAAACTTTGTTTTATCATTTTGTAGGTTTTTATATTATTTAAATTAAAATTAGATTTACAAAAAATTCCACTCTCGTAAGAAAAGAAATTGTTTATAAAAAAAGTAGAACTCTTGATATTCTTAATTTAAAAAATGCAGTAAAAACTAAAAAGCTACTTCAAGAGATTAAGACTCTCTGGAATATGGAAATATATATCTAACTTTTTTTGAAATTTAATAATGAATTTCATATGAAAATTCTATAACATAATTTCATAAATATTATATTATCAATCCAAAAAAAAAAATTATGACCATAACCAAAGAAATAAAAGCGTTAAAAAAGTTAAAACCAAATTGCTAAAATTGTACTAAAATTTAACAATAATAATATTAGATCTATCTTTAATTTCGAATTGTTTTTAGTTGGCGAAGAATTAGATAAATTTTCAAAAATATTCATACATTAAATTTGGCATAAATTTCAAGATGTTAAAGTTAAAAAAATAACTTTGGTGCAAACTTTTATTTACAATCAGTTTCTTGTATAGGACGGAAAACTACAAGTATAAGTTAACTAGATGATAAAAGAAATTTATTGAGATAGTGTCCAGTGAAACTTCTCAAAAATAAACTTATCTAGCTAAAGATATAAAACATAATAATGAAATAATAGTCATTAATAGTTGTGCTAAGAGATTATTACAATGGCCATTTAAGACTGTACCCTAGATCCAAGATGTGGAGACGTTTGAAGCGAGTAATATCTTCACTATTATCCAGCAATATCATAGCAAGATGGTTTTCATGGCTGTTCAGTCGTAGTTTATATCTTGAACTGAAGCGTTGAAATTCTTCATGGACGTAAGGCAATCCCAGAGGTTCATGGACTTCGCTGTTCCTAACAAACCTTGGAGGTCTGTCCGCCTCTCCCTTGTAGACCAGACCGGAGTCCAATTAACCAAATCAAGGGTGTGAACTGAAGTTGAGTTCACTAAGGGAGGTAGGATTAAATTCCGTTGTTGCGAGCAAAAGTTTTGGTGGTATGTTATTTTTTCATTTGTTTCGAATGATGAGACATTTACACGAAATTGGCTCTATAAAGTGAAGAACTAGACACGGGGTTCGTGTTCCGCAAACTCGGTTAGCTAGTTTAGAGGGCAACGATGTAGAACATTCAAGATATCCGGACGAGGTCTGCAGCGAAGGCAAAAGCTGAGTTATAAATCACTGATGCAAATGTTTACCGAGGCATTTACATCGGTGGCATCCCAACGAGGCCTGGTTTATTGTTATATATTGAATCAGTGATAATCCTTTTAATTTTTAAAGGTTTGAAAACCAAGATTTTTTTTATAACTATTATAATTTTTTCTTTAATTAAAAAAATAGTTTTTTTTGTACTGCCTTGTACGAAGTAAAATAAGAATTGTGATAGCGAAAAGTTTTGATCTTCAGATTTCATCTCCTTTTTTTCTTTTTTTTTTAAACTTTTTTTATATCTTTGGACGAAGTAAAAACAGTATTGTGATCGTAAAAAATTTCGGTTTTCAAATTTCAACAGAAATATCCATTTTGACGATCCCTGAATCAATTTGACTAGTTTCGGCGTGACGTATGTACATAGGTATGTATGTATGTGCTTATGTATCTCTCATAACTCAAAAATCATTAGCCGTAGGATGTTGAAATTTTGGACTTAGCACTGTTGTAACATCTAGTTGTGCATCTCCCTTCTTGATTGCAATTGAAATTAAAATTAAAATTTTAATTAATGAAATATTTGGATCTTAAAGGGAAGGCACATCAGTTCGAATCAGACTTCTCCTTTTGTTTTTTTAACTTTTTTATTTTTTATTTAAATATATTGATTTAATATTAACCGGTGATTGCATAAAAAAAAAATACAACAAATAATAATTCAATGATAATAAAAAAAATTATTAGTGAAATAAAGTTTTATGTACTTTTAAAGATGTGTAAATGTAATTTAATAGGCATTACATATATTTATGTATAATGAAGTAGTTGAAACATCTTATTATTTAATATTAGTTGAAAATCATAATTTAGAATCGTATTAATTTTGGAATTTCTTAGCAAATTCTTATAAAAATTGTATATTTATTTTTAAAAAACCTTTTTTTTAATTATTTGACAGAAAAATAAAATACATTTTGAATTGTATTCAATTTAAAGTGATTGTTGAAAACCTTTTTTAACTTGTGCGTAATATGTACAATATTTCTAGTGTGAATTTCAGATTTCTAATGTGTCGTGTAAGTAAAAGTTAATAACAATTAAAGTATTCCGTTTAGTGAACACCTGTATACTGGTTACAAATATTAATTTTGACCTTACGGTGTAGAATAGTCAGTTTTTATTATTGGATTATTTTGTAAACAATTTATTTAAAAAGTAATCAAGGGACTTTTACTCTGAGTTATATGTCATGTGAGATTGTTGAATTAAAATTGCATAAATATTTGTTGTTAATAAAAACTAATATTTTAGCAATTGTGTAACTGTCCAATTTATTAAAGAACTGGAGGATTGTATCTTATTTTCAAATGAAATAAGTGTAAATGAAGTGTAGCAAAAATATGTATATGTAATGTAACAAACGTACAAGTAAGTCATGTAGTATCCACGTGAGATTTTTTAGATTAATTTTAACTTTTATTTAAATACTATATAATTTCAGCCAGGATTTTACATTTAAATTTCAACTATAAATATCAAATCCGTTGTTGAAATAAAAGTGGTAATTTATAGATATATTGCAGTAGTAACTATTCGTGCGTAAATACTTTCAATTCCCTGGCGGCATTAATGGAAATAAGTTGTATCATTTCTCTAAAGTTTTTTTTTTATTTTCACAAAAATCCATTAGTACCTAAAACGTGAGCTGAATATAAAATCGGTATACCAAACCATCCAACCGTTTAGGTAACAATTAATAATGGTTTTATCTCATTGTCGTGACATTTTCAACAGTATTATCTTTTCTGATCATTTCAAATTGCTTTTCTAATTAAAAGTAAAACTCCGAGTCTTGGGGTCGATTCCAGGTAAGGATTTTGCATTTTTCTATTCATCCATCTCATTTTCCTGTTTGAAATATTTGTAACAGTTATGTTAATAATTCCATAATAAAATAAATGTAAAGTATTGTTCTATGTAGAATATTTTCCCTACCCTCTGATACATCAGTAGTCAGTTCGAATGCAGTGATATGTTACAAAAAGAAACTTCTTTTTAAGAGCTATATTTGATAAATCGATCATTTACCTGAAAAAAAGCTGACAACACAGTTGTAGGACTTTCCCGCCATGCGGCTTTTTTCTGATGCATGGCTTATAACCACCACTTTATTTAAAATATTTTTAATTTTATTTAAATATAATACGTTTTATTTAATTCAATGATTCTAACTAAAGTGGGCGCGTGTATCGAATTTCAATCGCGCGATTGTGGCGGTACTGGCGGCCACTTTAAATACTTTTTTACACTTTAAATATTAATAATTTATTTAATTCTACCGCTCACCTGTGACGTCCCAATAATCCAGCAGTTTAAAACATTTTTTTGGGGTGGGGGTGCGATTTTACAAAGGTTTTATGTGCAAAAATTTTTACTTTGTAATTATTAATAAATGTGCCTAAGAAAAATAAGGCCATAATTAGGCGAAATCTCGAGATATTGACGGTGGCATCAGTGCCATATATAGAAGTAATCTGAAAACGTTTGGTCAAAATCGGTCGAGTAGTACTGGAGATTTAAGGTGATTTAGAGACCAACACCCCGAATACACACATGCACATACGAAGATCCGGAAAATTTCCATCCAGTTTATTGAATTTTGGGTAACTTACGTGTCCAAACGTAAAGATCCGGTGAAAATCCCATATGCCCAAATTGAACTGATTACCATACCTTCCCTGCTATAGCGCTAGACGGGAAAGTAAAAACGATTTATATCCAGTTTTAAAATTTGTTCTTCTTCGTTATGGTTTTGAGTCAAAACATACTTGAGATAATGCTGCAAAAATTACGGCATTAAACTTAAAGCTGTTTTTCACCAGTTTCTCTAGTTTTGGAATTATAAAGTTCTACAACTTTAAGATATTGTATAAAAATCTAAATTTTAAGTATATGTTTAACAAAACAATTTTATCTGACAATCCTTTTCTTAAAATTTTTCCAAAGGTTAGTAACATATGACCAGTTTTCATTTCTTCTGCTCTAAAAACGTTATGAGTTAATTTTATATTAATCATGTGTTTTAAACAATGTTATTACGTCAGTAATGGAATGCCATTACCAGAAACGAATTTTATCAGAAAATTTAATGAAAATTTTCTTTTTGTTACGGTGTTAAAGAAAGAAAATTTTCAATCCCATTAACTGAAATTATATACATCCATAACGTTCTGCTGCAATAATTTAAATATATCTTAGTGCCAAAAAAATGTTCTACCTTTGGTGGGACTTGAAATAGCAATTATGTTTGTGTAAATGGCTGAGTTTTTAAACCTGATCCACGGTTGAAATTGAAATTAACGGACACTTAACAGATTAAAGAAAATAACTGACACGGAATATATCAAATATCGGATATACGTATATCCGTAATTAAATAACGGATATTACTATAACAAAAGATACACGGAATTATATAAAAATTCTACAAATAGAGAAAAAAAGAATAAATTGAATTTCAAAAATGTAACGCAAAAAACGTTTTTTTTACTGTTAATTAAGAAAAACACATTTCACTACACCGAGCATTTCATAAGACATTATTCTCAAAGGACTATTTACAAATATTTTGGGAAGCACATAATAAGTAACATATATGTTACATAAGTTATTTTATATAATTCTCAACCGCCTTACGTATTAGCAATGATATCTATATTTTAATATTATAATATTCGATGAAATAAATGAATTATATCTGTGAAAGCTTTATGCCATTATGACTCTGTTATAATTCTCACGTAATATAAACATTCCGTTGCATATATCTTGTAAATGACACTATAAATTTCGTTAGACGTATTGGTTTTGTTGCGTTATTTGTATATACATTTGTAGTCTAATTTTTTTACAATTAATTCATGATATATATATATATATATATATATATATACTACATACATACATATTTATATACCTATGACAGTTATAGTAGTAATATTGCTTTTCTTTAAATTCCCCAGTTCCATAGGTATATATTTTTTCTTTTTATCTTACTCTTTTTAATTCTACAATCTCATTACTTTTCTTTAAATATTCATTCATTCTACTTCTTGTCTTTCCTCCTTTCATTCTTTCTCGTAGCCAGAATTTTTGTTTTATGACTTGGTGAAACTCTTGTCTTTTTCATATTTGAAATCAGAGCGCACTTGCCAAAACTGAAATCACTTACACCTTCCTCTACACCTGTTTACACTAACCTTCGTAACACACTTTTGTTTTTGTCACAAACACTCCAATTACGACAAACTTTCATTCGTATTTTGAGTTCTTCCTTTCCAGCACTATTCCAAAAATTTTTATTTGCAAGCCTTACACATATAGAATCAATTTTTTCTAAAACTAAATTATTTATAGGTGTATGTATATGTTCCTTATGACTACCAGGAGTGTGATCTTTAGCAAGAGCTCTCTTATAAAAACAAGTACTAATTTCACCGACAGGACATTTTTAGTGTTTCAGCTCTTCATCATGTAGGCAACAATGATGCGGAGTTTCCGGAATAGATGCCTCATTGATTCAGCATCTCTGTTTACATTGTCCAGTATTTAAGTGTGGCAGTATTTTGTCAGCTTCACTATTGTGGATTCATTTAAATCTTCATAGGTTTTGCTTCCATTAATGATTTTCTTAGCTCGACAACTGTGAATTATGTTTCACAGTGCTGCAGCTAATCGTTTTGCCACACGGTTTACTCAGTTTTCTTTTTTTAACGTTTTTTTAAAGCCTTTTATTGGTATTGTGTAGATAATTTTTTTGGTCCCATATTGAAATAATTACAAATAAAGGACACTTTGTAAACACCAAACACTACAATTCATACGTAAACATAACCTAAAATGTAGTGTAACTAACTTTCAAACAAATATACAGAAATAATACAACAAATGTAAAAACTAATTTTTATTTATTTATAATCAATCAATTATTACAATGATGAAACACTTTACAAGCAAAAAAAATCACTATTTTAGAACGAGTAGGGATAAATCCCGACATCACCTCGAACTAACCGAAATCTTGATCATTAACTTTTTTTAAAAATATAAACACAGCAATACTAGGGAATATGCCTAAATATTTAAAAATAAACGGATTTCAAAATAAAAAAACGTGCTATTCCAACCATCCGTTCTTTTGATATTCCATTTTGAAAATTGGAGTTTTTTTGTGTAAAATCTGCGCCAAAGTAACCATGACAACGTGATAAATTTTTATAAATTTTTAAAAACAAATTCTCACAAAAAGAAAGATTATTGTCCTTAAAAAAGTCAGAATATAAAATAATTTTTAAAAAAAATTTTCGAATTTTTAAACAATTTTTGGGTATCATGTCCCCTTAAAATGTAAAAATCTAAATTTTTGTTAGTGTTTGCTCTTTAATATTTACTGAAAAAAAGAATTAGTCAAAAGTTTTAGAATTTCACCTACGTTTATTTTGAATTACGAATGTATTTTAAACAATTCTTTTGTAAACTTATTATCACCACTTAAGGATTATTTTCTTGAAAATTAATTTTATTAGAATGCTTTCCTCTTCAGAATGGCAGCTATTAAAATGCAAAAAAAATTGATCTCAATTGCAAATTCTTAATGCTCAAAATGTATTTTGTTAAATAATAATGTCGGTAAATAATTTAATATCCCTTTCGTGATGGTGGAACTCCGAAATTTAAAAACATCGACGAATTTTTGTTTAATTTTCAGTAATTTTTTTTATCAACAATGAGTTTCCGGATTTTTAAGTATAAATTTAACTTTATTATTTTACTGTGTACTCGATAACCTCCTAAGAATATTTCCTATATATTGTCTATTTAATTTTTTGGGAGTGATGTGGCAGCCGGGATTATTATAAAGCGGGTGTGTGGTATCTTTAATTGTATAAGAATCCTTATCCCGTTAGGGGATCCTATTCTTATTAATTAAATAGTAATTTTAATACAACTAAACTATTTTTTAATAGAGTACTAGCGGACCCGGAAATGCTCCGCTATTGCTAAATTTTGGTGTATGAATTAAATACATTTTGTATTATATTTCACAGATTATATTACGAAAATAATAAAATGTACAATATCAATTCAATATTAATTATATTTCAGTTAAATAAATCAAAATTATTCCAGTGCTCTGGGATATACGATGTTATTGGTGATTCATTTGTCGTATGTATAAACAAAAAGCAATACGATCAGGTGTCAGCAACTGATGCAATCGATCATTTTCACGTTCTTTTGATGATCCTTTAGCCCGTAACTGTGAAACAATTATGTAATCCATTTGGTTAGTTTCGTTGTTCTACGTCATTTCTTTTATATTCTCTCATTTTCTTGGCTCGAATTGTGTGTCGACTAATGTTTTGTCGTTTTGAAAGCATTGTCATTTTTAAATTATAAAAGTGTTATAAATATAAATATTATTATTCATTTACGTAACTTACAATGAAACAAACAATATTATGAAAAAAATTTACAATCTTAATTTTCTCTCTTTCTTTTTAAAAAAGAAAGAAAATTAAAAAAACTTGTTTATCATAGTTCAAAGTTCATTTACTACATTTAATATTGTTGTATATATCGAGCGATTTCTTCTATATCGATTGTCATTGTCTATATCGATTGTTGTTACTCTGCTATTCAATTTATACTGAACTTGATTGAAAAAAATGGTCTGTGTTTTTACTTCCTTGTACGAAGTAAAGGAAGTATTGTGATCGCTAAAAATTTCGGTTTTCAGATATCAACGGAAATATCAATTTTGAACATTTTGAAACATTTTGAATCCATTTTGACTAGTTGAAGCGTGACATATGTACGCACGTATGTATCTCGCATAACTCAAAAACGATTAGCCGTAGAATGTTGAAATTTGGAATTTAGGATTTTTGTAACGTTTTGCTGTGCACCTCCCCTTTTTATCGCAATCTACTGGACCAGAAGTGTGCAAAAAGGACCAAAATCCAAAAAAAATATTGGATTTTGGACTTTTTCTTAACTTCAGTAATTAGCCCCATATTGAGAGCTTTTCAACGATATAACATAAGTGATACATATTTTTATTGGTTCCAGAGTAATAGCCAATATAAAATATAAATTAATTAAATATTTGGATCGTAAAAGGGGAAGGCACATCGGTTCAAATCCGGTTTTACTTAATGTTTTACTTAATTGGCAGTAAAAAAAAAACGTTTTTTGCGTTATATTTTTGAACTTAAATCTTTTTTTTCTATTTGATATAATTACGTGTAAAAAATATTGAGTGTCCTTTATTTTCCTTAACCTCTTAATTATCCGTTAATTTCAAATTCAACCATGGATCCGGTTTTAAAAGTCAGTCAATTACAAACGTAATTGCTATTCTAAGTCTCAATAAAGCAGAACATTTTTTTGGCACTGAGATAAATTTAAATTATTGGAGGAAAACGTTATGGATAGAATATAATCTCAATTAATGGGATTGAAAATTTTCTTTCTGTTAAGAAAGAAAACTCACAATCCCAAATAAATTTAAAATTAATTTTTAATTTACAAATTAAATTTCCTGATAAATTCGTTCCTGGTAACGGCATTCCATTGATGATGTAATAACATTGTTTAAAACACATGATTAATATAGAAAATTAACTCATAACCTGTTTAGAGCAGAAGAAACGTAAATTGGCCATATGTTGCCGACCATAGGAAAAATTTAAAGAAAAGGAACGACAGATAAAATTTTTTCGTTACACACATACTTAAAATTTAGATTTTTATACAATGACTTAAATTTGTAGAACTTTATAATTCCAAAACTGGAAAAACTTGTGAAAAAAGCTTACGATTAATGTTGTAATTTTTACAGCATTATCGCAAATAAGTTTCGTCTCAAAATCATAACGGAGATGAAGAAATTTTAAAACTGTACATAAATCATTTTTAATTTCCTGCCTAATGTCACAAATAAAGCCTTTGCAAAATCGCACTCGTACCCCAAAAAAATGCGATAAATTACTGTCCTGCTGGGACGTCACAGGTGAGCGGTAGAATTAAATAAATGTGTAATATTTAAAGTGTAAAAAACCCTGTCCTGTCTTCCCTCTGTCCTGGTCCTGTCTTCTTGTTATTTTGTTTGTTACAACTAACAGACGTCAGTGAATGGGTGACAGATGAATAGGTAACTGATCCGTAGGTACGCGATTACAGCCGGTCTCCGTGGCGCTAGTGTGAGCGTCTCGGCCTTCCATCCGGAGGTCCCGGGTTCGGATCCTGGTTAGGCATGGCATTTTCACACACGTTACAAATCTCATCCTTTGAAGCAAATACCTAACGGTGGTACCGATGGTTAAGCAAAAAAAAAGGTAGGCGATTACAAATAGGCTATAGTTTATTGGTCATATTATTTTCAGGAATTAAATTGAATAACAAATGAATATTATTATCAAAAATATTAATGTGGATTCCGATGTTATACACAATGAAGTGATGTTATCAACACAATCTTTCAAATAAATAATCCAGTTACAATAAGAGCAGCATACTAAAAATCCATGTCACCAGAAACAATAGCTAACTTCTGTAATAATTTAAAAGAATTATGATATTAATTTAAACTAAAAAAAAAATATTTAATTTGATTTCTTTATTTTTTCTGTAAATCTCTGAAATTTTTTTTCATTAAAAGTAACCGTTTTCAGTATGTTTTATACAAAAGTAGATTTGCATGTAGAACGGACAACTTTACCCAGTCAGACGACTGTCAATATGATCAGTCGAGCAAAAAAGTTCATCGATGCCCAGGGTGGTCATTTTGAACATCTTTTGTAACAATAAGGTAAATAAATGCAACATTTAAATTACGTTTTATGTTTTTATTATTTAATTTATCCGTATCATTCGTAAAATTTCATTACAACACAACCTACCGATTCATCCGCGGTTACGTTATGGGTTCGGTTTTATGTTGCTCACTCTGTAGTATAATAAATAATCTCTTAGTACAATAGGTTTTGACAGTGGAATTATTTCGAAACAAGTTAAGATATAATAAAAGAATAAAAATAAGAAAGGTAAACAGTTTTTAACATAGAAATTATAGTGTCCTTAGCAGAAAATATAAGAGTAGTTATTATCTTAATAACAACAAATGGATAGTAATCTATTTTTTTTTTAAGTACAATAAAGGTATTCATCAAAAACAGGAACTACACTGGTTTGCAAAATTTCTAAAAATTAAAAAAATAACAACCAAAACAACCCTTTAAAAACACGAAAATAAGAAAGACACAGGTAAGCAGAAAAAAAACACACAGAAAGAATGAAAAAATGTGGCAAACGTCAAAAGAAAAAAGACAGCTAAATATAAGTTGTGGTACCAAGTCCTTTATATGGCCTAATAAATTGATGTGCCATAATAACTCAAAAACTACTAAACCGATTTCGCTGAAAATTTCAGAATTTATTATTATTATTATTTGTCCCGTGATTATTTACATGCTATTAGTTCCATATGTTGAGATCGTTCAAAAGAAATACATTGAAAATATAATAATTTGACGTGGACACCACATGACTTCCTTGTACGTCTATTAAATTACATAAACAAATTTTTAAAAGTACATAATATTTTATTTCACTAATAACTTCTGATTTTCTCATATTTTTATTTTATTGTTATTGAATAATTATTTATTGTATATGTTAATTTTGCAATCAGAGGTTAATAATTATTAATAAATCGATATATTTAAATTAATCAAAAAGTTGAAAAGAAAAAAAGGAAATGAAGCCGGATTTGAACCGATGTGCCTTCCCCTTTTACGATCCAAATATTTAATTAATTTATATTTTATTTGGCTATTACTCTGGAACCAATACAAATATGTATCACTTATGTTATATCGTTGAAAAGCTCTCAATATGTTGCTAATTACTGAAGTTAAGAAAAAGTCCAAAATCCAATATTTTTTTTGGATTTTGGTCCTTTTTGCACACTTCTGGTCCAGTAGATTGCAATAAAAAGGGGAGGTGGACAACAAGATGTTTCAACAATCATAAATTCCAAATTTCAACATTCTACGGCTAATCGTTTTTGAGTTATGCGAGATACATTCGTACGTACATACGTCACGCCTAAACTAGTCAAAATGGATTCAGGGATGTTCAAAATAGATATTTTCGTTGAAATCTGAAAACCGAAATTTTTAGCGATCGCAATACTTCCACAAGGAAGTAAAAACACAGACCATTATTTTCAATCAAGTTCAGTATAAATTGAATCGCCGAGTAACAACAATCGATATAGACAATGACAATCGATATAGAAGAAATCTGTCGATATATACAACAATATTAAATTTAGTAAATGAACTTTGAACTATGGTAAACAAGTTTTTTTAATTTTCTTTCTTTTTTAAAAAGAAAGAGAGAAAATTAATATTGTAACTTTTTTTTTTCAAATAATATTGTCTGTTTCTTTGTAAGTTACATAATTGAATAATAATATTTATATTTATAACACTTTTATAATTTAAAAATGACAATTCTTTCAAAACGACGAAAACATTAGTCGACACACTATTCGAGCCAAGAAGATGAGAGAATATAAAAGAAATGACGTAGAACAACGAAACTGTTTCACAGTTACAGGCTAAAGGATCATCAAAAGAACGTGAAAATGATCGATCGCATCTGTTGCTGACACGTGATCGTACTGCTATGTTTATACATACGAGAAATGAATCACCAATAACATCGTATATCCCAGAGCACTGGAATGATTTATTTAACTAAAATATAACTAATATTGAATTGATATTGTACATTTTATTATTTTCGTAATATAATCTGTGAAATATAATACAAAATGTATTTAATTCATACACCAAAATTTAGCAATAGCGGAGCATTTCCGGGTCCGCTAGGACTCTAATAAAAAATATTATGAAATTTTATCTTTAATTGGAGAAGCCCCGTGGTGTATGGTATATCTTCCCCGTGTGGTATATCTTGGGAAGATATACCACACAACCGCTTTGTAATAATCTCGGCTGCCGCACCAATCCCAAACAATTAAAAAGACAAGATATGGGAAATATTCTCAGTAGGCAACTGAGTACACAGTAAAATAATTAAATTAAATTTATTTTTAAAAATAAGAAAATCATTTTTGAAAAAACTTTCTGAAAATTAAACAAAAATTCGACGATTTTTTTTTAATTTGGCAGCTCAACATCAGGAAAGGGATATTAAATTATTTACCGACTTTATTGTTTAACAAACAAATATATTTTGAGCATTAAAAATTTGGATGTGAGAAAAAAAAATTTTATTTTAATAACTGCCATTCTGAAGGTGGAAAGCATTCTAGTAAAATTAATTTTTACGAAAATAATTCCTAAGTGGTGATAATAAGTTTAAAAAAGAACTGTTTAAAATTGTTTTAAAAATACAAAATACACTGGTAATTCTAAATAAACGAAGTTGAAATTTTGTGGGAAAGGGGGAAAACCTTTTTTTTTCAAAAAATATTAAAGAGCACAGACTAACAAAAAATTAAGATTTATAATTTTAAGAGGAGATGATACCCCAAAAATGTTTAAATATTCGAAAAATTTAAAAAAAATTATTTTACTATCTGACATTTTTTATGCACAATAATTTTTCTTTTTTGAGAAATTGTTTTTAAAAATTTATAAAAAATTTATCACTTTGTCATGGTTACTTTGGCGCAGATTGTACGCAAAAAACTCCAATTTTCAAAACGGAATATCAAAAGAACGGACGGTTGGAATGGCACGTTTATTAAATTTTGAAATCCGTTTATTTTGAAATATTTAGGCATATTCCCTAGTATAAAGGGTAGCATATTGCTGTGTTTTTATTTTTAAAAAAAGTTAATGATCAAGATTTCGGTTAGTTCGAGGTGATGTCGGGATTTATCCCTACTCGTTCTAAAATAGTGATTTTTTTTTTGCTTGTAAAGTGTTTCATCATTGTAAAAATTGATTGTTTATAAATAAATAACAAAATTAGTGTTTAGATTTGTAGTATTGTTTCTGTATATTTGCTTATTAATTATTGCTCATTTTAGGTTATGTTTACGTTTACATTGTAGTGTTTGTTGTTTGCAAAGTGTCCTTTGATTGTTTTTATTTTAATATGGAATCAAACAAATTATCTACACAACAAACAGTAGAAGACGGTAACAAAAATCTAAGAAACTCAAAGGTAAACTAGCTATTGAAAAAAGGTGGGAAAAGAATAACAATTGCAGTAATATTGCAAAAGGTTTGACAGATGCAGGGCCTTCATGTTTGACTGATAATTATGGTAATACACATAATAATTCAGATACCAACAGCACAAATACAAGACAGAATTCTTTTGAGACACAAACTGTTTTGTGACAAAAATTATAAAGGGTCTTCTCCAGCAATGTAGATGACTACTGCTGAAATACTGTGAATAAAATTTGAGTTACAAATTTTGCTACACAACAATATTAAGTGATAGAAATGCTAAAGTTTTCAATCATTTAAAAGGATTAAATATATATATATTTGGAAACAGTGTAACTTCAGAAAAGGAAAAGTGTGTATATAGTGTGGCAAAACGATTAAGTACAGCACTGTGGAACATAGAAACATAGTTAAAAGTTGTCGAGCTAAGAAAATCAGCATTGGAAGGGAAACTTATGGAGGTTTAAAAGAATCCACAATAGTTATGCTGAGAAAATACTGCCACAGTTCAATGCTGTCCAATGTAAACAGAGATGCTGAATCAATGAGGTATCTATTCTGGCAATCCCACATCATTATTGCTAACCAGGTGAGTCAAAACATAAAAAATGTCCTGTCTGTGAAATTAGTAGTTGGTTTTATAAAAAAGCTCTTGCTAAAGATGACACTCCTGGTAGTCATAAGGAACATATTCATACACCTATAAATAATTTGTGATTTCAGTTTTGGCAAGTGCGCTGTGATTTCAAATATGAAGAAGACTGGAGTTTCACCAAGAAATAAAACAAAAATTCTGGCTACGAGAAAGGATGAAAGGAGGAAAGACAAGAAGTAGAATGAATGAATATTTAAAGAAAAGTAATGAGGTTGTAGAATTTAAAAGAGAAAGATAAAAAGAAAAGAAGTATATACCTATGGAACCCGGGAATTTAAAGAATAGCAGTATTACTACTATAACTGTCATAGATATATAAATGTGTATGTATGTACGTAGTATATATATATATATATTTCTTGAAATAATTGTAAAAAAATTATACTACAAATGTATATACAAATAACGCAACAAAATCAATACGTCTAACGAAATATATAGTGTCATTTACCAGATATATGCAACGGGAAGTTTATATTCGTCAACATTTTAACCGAGTCATATTGGCATAAAGCTTTCACGAATCTAATGGCAAAATGGTCCGAAATTTAGGGGCTCCGCATTTCTACATTACACTGTCGTATAATTATCTGTAATGGTCGGACATCCTATTTTTTTTTTTTTTTTTTTTTTTGGCAGTCATGTGTTTTAATTTAAAACTTATCGATAGTTTAAATTCAATTATAGAAGTATAACTACCCAAATTTTTTGTAATTTATAATGTCAGATAATGTTTTTGTAACTAAGTATTCTGAAACTTAGTTTCATAAATACGGTCATACGTAGACGGAATAGAAACGTGTTTTATCTCGATTCCGTGTTTACTCAGTATTTCCTATCATAACGTAAAGTATTACATTGGTGTTTGTTTTTTTGTTAATGCTGTAATATTATTAGTGTTTATATTAGATTCATTCAATTTTATATAGAAAACTAATATTTGTGATGTAAACAATTATGTTTACCATTTATTAACTTAATAAAAATATAAAAATTAAAGTAGAAAAAATATTTTTATCTACTAAAAATCTAACATAAAAAATAATAGAATAATGGTGTCAATTAGTAAATCCTATTACTTAAATGTTAAAAATCATTAAAATTTAAAGAAAATTCTAAATAAATTTTAAAATCAGGTAGATAGAAAAGATTCGGTTTGTAAGTACAGGTGATGTACGAGTAACTATTTCTAACTGGAAAGGAGATTATAAGAGCTTAAGTTGTCCTATAACCTAGTTTAGTTCTTGCATGCGTACTATGAAAATATCAAATTTGATAAAAGATTAAAGTTACTGTAAATTATTTAATACTATCATCCCTCGTCGGGGCTTCGCTCGCACTATATCCCTATAGAACTTAAAAAAGTTGGAAACAGTATTTTATTAATTATGTTTAGGACGTTGCTCTCAGAGTTATCGTTATTCCCAACTTACCGGATAAAATAAAATATTTAGATAAAGAATATCTTAACAAAATCAAATTTTTTAATGAAATAAGATGGATATTAGAAATTGTTCAAGGACTACGAGTACTTTGTCTCCAGCACAGCAAAGTCCGGGAGTTTCATCATTACTTTTTTGAAATTGCAGTGATTAAATATATTAATCACGTTAACTGTTGGAATATCTTTCAAATTCAAATTTCAGGGTAATAATAATCAAAAGCTGATTTGACTCTTAACATATTTCTAGAAGGTTGAAATCGATTTTAAAGCCGAGAGTAACATTTACTCTCGACTGAAAATTGATTCAAATCCCCCGTCTCAGCTTAATCCGCGCTACATGCCCGTAGAACTTAAATAATTGGAAACAACATTTTAATAATAATGTGTGGGCTATTGTTCCCACAGTTATTTCTATTCATAAACTATTTGATAAAATAAAATATTTAAATAAAAGATGTGTTTCCAAAATATAATTTTTACTCTCCCGTCTACCTCTGTAGTAGAGCATAGCTATATGGAAAGCATTGTAACCGGTCCAGTTTGGGCATATGCGGTTTTTACCGGTTTTTTACGTTTTGACGTCTAACAAACCCAAAAACCCTAAAAACCGTAAGAAAGTTTTCCGGATGTTCGTATGTACGCGCGCGCGCGCGCGCGCGCGTGTGTTTGTCTTGCACTCCTTATATCTACGGAACTATTCGATCGATTTTGACCGACCATACTTGTTCAAATTACTTCTTTCATATATGGGTTGTTGATGCCATTAAATTTTCAACTTAAAAGGCAAAGGGGGAGAGGCTGTACAGCAAGGTCACTCTCAGTATCTCGATGTTTCGCCTTATTAAGGTCCTTTTTTCTTAATCATATTTCATAACTAATAAAAATAATAAATTTCTAAGAAAACCTGTACGCAAAATCGCACCCCCACCTCAATAATGATCTAAATAAACTAGCCGCTAAGTGGGTACTCTGCGTCAATAGTACCCCCTCTCACCAGAAGGAGCGCTAGTATAGCACTGACGTACAGCTGTTGTAGTCATCTATGTTTTGATGTCATAGATGAGCGGTAGAATTAAATAATCAATAAAAAAGTGTAAAAAAGTATTTAAAGTGGCCGCTAGTACCGTCACAACCACGCGAATGAAATACGGTATGCACGCGCGTTTTAGTTACAATCATTGAATTAAATAAACAAAAAATATTATATTTAAATAAAATGATAAATATTTTTAATTAAGTTGTGGGTATGTGTGTGTGTAAGCTGTGCATCAGAAAAAAGCTGCGTGATGGAAAATTCCTATAACTGTGTTGTCAGCTTTTTAATGAAATCAGAAGGATATTGAAATAGTTAAGAATCATTCGGCATTGAAATTGTTACATATTTTAATCATTTTAAATATCTTTAAAATTTAAATTTCAGGGTGATAATTAAAAGTTATCATATTTCTCGAAGTTTGTACTTGATTTTGATCCAAAGTGTATACGATGCTGTTTAAGTTCGTGAGGTCACTCTGACTAAGATTGACGTTGTCTAGGATCATAAATTTTAGTAGACCTAGAAGTGTTTCTTGCTGCCTGAGACCTCCCCGACCTTTGCGTTATGAACTTATTAATACCAAATTCAATGTTGAATCTATGCCACTTATGAGTATCACTTACCATGAAGGATGTTCTGAAGAAGTATATCGATATAGAAATTCAGTACAATTCAAACCATCAAAATTATAAATTAAAAGTTAAATATGTAAATAGTCGTTATTTCGTTAACTTTATTTTTAAACTAATTTGTTTTTTATTTGCATTAAGAAAATAATATACATTGATCTGTTTTAGACAACCTCATTTAGTAGATCATAATGTCTGAAGTCGATATTGACATGGTCGTTATACATAATTTTAATCGATATAGACAACAGTATTAAATTTGTTAAAAGTTCTAGGTTATTTATTTATACATTTTTTCGTATTTATGATTTGTACAGTAGTGAGAATGATGAGGTTTGAAGTGTGGTAAACATTCCAAAAAAAATTGTTAAAATTTCGTAATTGTTTTTTCAGTAGTTTTAATAGTTATCATGATTAATTTAAAAATACGTTTTCACTTGATACGGTAGTGAGATTATAAAAAGTGGATAATAAATATTACGTAACAAAAAATAATAAAAATATTCTTCTACGGTTGTGTTAAAGGTTTGAATTACGCGGTTGGAACTGGATCATAATGAGGGTCATTATGAAAAAACTTTTCATTATGATACAGGTGATAGAGCGATCAAAAGCCTACTCTTTTCAAACACTGACCAACCGGGTATTGTTTAATATATCAGCTGTTTTTTTTACTTTGATTTTAATCCGATTTAGTAGTTAGCCAGCAGATATTAAATTTGAAAGTACACCAATCCTATCCTACTAAAGGGCATTTGTGTGTGTGTGTGTGTTTCCCTTAGCTTAGCACCGGAATATACCGATCACTAATGGAAAATTACGATTCGTTAGTACATATCTCGTGGTGGTCAGGTGTATACTGTTATATTATTATATAACAACGTATAGCAAATATATCGATATATATGCGAAAAAAATTAATAATATATATTTTTTTTTATCTGATTGTTTTTTGTTTTCTTTTTGTAAAATAATGAACTATAACCAAAAAGTAGGCATCGGAATATACCGATCACTAGCAGAAAAACTCGATTCGTTAATATCAATTTATAGAGTTAAATTTCTAATTTAACTTACATCAGTTTTCATCATTCAAAAAATATTTTTTTACTCAAGAGGTAATGAGTTCTTGGACAGCTAATAATCCTATTCCGAGACGTCACCCGCCAGTGCAACCCGCCTGGAGGGCCTACCTGCAGAGGACGGGTCTATGGTACGCCTCTGCAACTAGTAGGTAACTAATTACCTATGTTACATTGTTTATTCTTTTATTAATTATGTAGGATTCTGAAGAAGAAATATCTTTAACACCGATCGATAATAAAGAAAAGGCAGAACTTATGACTAATAACCTATTGCCACAGAAGTGTATTGTTTAAATGTATTTTTTTGAAAATTCAAAAAAATATTTTTTTAAATATTTAATATTTATAATATTTTTTAAAAATGTTTATAAAAATTCTTTCTTGAAAAAATATTCCGTAAACAAAATATTCAATCGTTAATTAAAATCAATATTTTCTCAGCCGTAGAAAAAAACGGTATTCAACTCTCTGTAATGGCCATTAATGCGCTGCTGCGAAGTTTAAGACACTTGCCAAGACTCGTATCGTAACTTACTTCGTACTAGTACAATATTGGTTAACATTATAGGCTCGTTTCATAAAATACATTATAAAATACAAAAAATACATTAAATATTACATTAAAAATTTTTTTTTTCTTTTAAATACATTAATACATTATGTATTTCATAAATACATTATTCTAGTATCAAAAATATTTTTAGAAAATAATTTTTTTTTAATATTTGTTCGAATATATCGCTTTAAAAAAGTGAAAAATTATAAAAATTCATCCTTCTTCTTCCATTAAATTCCCTAATTTGTACCTTGTCAAGTTTGGAATTTTTTATAGGTTACAAAAATTTATTTTTCATTACAAAAAAAAAGGAGAATAATAAGGAAGATTAGCTAGGTTTTTTTAGGTTGTAGGGGCATCGACTACTTTGGTCATTAACCCCTTTCCACTTCAAAAAGAGAAAGAAAAAATATCTTTTCTTCTTCCATAATAGAAAACTACCGACATAGTCATGTAAAAACAAAATACACATTTCAGTGGTTATTAAAACCCTGAAAACACAAAAGAATAATAGTGTAAAGGCTGTGCTATTTTAAAAACTTTCTAGCCATTTCTTACGAAATTTTGTCAAACACGATCATTGAAGACACTTCAATGTCATATAAAACTTAAAAGGCACACTGGAAAAACTTTTAAACACAACATGCCCAGGGTATAAAGAACCCTTGCCTTAAAAACTTTAAAAACTAATACATTAAAAACACATGAAACAATTTAAAAATACTTAAAACATTTAGCTATTTCTACCGAAATAATGTTATAATAACTATCGAAAACAAAAACACGTAATTTATATCAATCGCAAAAACAATTTATAAAATACATTTAAAACAGCTTTTCCTTAGCCTTTATCGCCTAGGTTTATCCTTAGGCCATCCTTTCTTCTTACTTTTCTCCATTTTCCTGTAGGCCTCGATGTCGAAGTCCAGGTAATCTGATGCCTCGGAAATGGATTCTTCTGATCCTCCGCAGTAAATCACAGAGGATTTCCTGCTAACGGCATCAGATGATGCCAGCTCCGATTATGCGATCAGCGTATCACATTCAAGGCTTAATACGCTCCCCGCTAAGATTTTAGGAGGGCTGATGTATCCGCCTTCTCATTTAATGGCCTCCGTGCCTTCGGAGGCTCCATCGCTGGACTTCAAAGTCCTCTTTTTCTAATAACTTTATCAGGCGTCTCAATTCCCTTTGGGGATTTTGTGTATTTCAGCTTTTACTGTATGTACATTTTTTGTGATTTCTTCGGAAATTTAGCCTCTGCATCCTTGACTTTTTAATTAGTCGAAGGGTCATTACTGGTCGAAGATTAGCTGTTGCTAAGGGTCAGTCTGTATTTACTGAAGTGAATATATAAATAAGGGTATATAAAGTTTTTAAATTTTATATATATATTTTGTAATGATTAATTAATTTTAGTAATTTTATAAATGAATACCCTTCAGTATTCATTTATAAAATTAGGTTAATAACTACATAATACTTTGTAATATGTTAAATAAAAGAACTTATGTTATCACTGAAAACAGTTGATAACTATTCAGAATTTTATCCCTATTGTTCCCAAGGAAATAAATAAAAAAATATTATTTATTCCTATTCACACTAACTCCAACAGTCTGATGCCATTTATAATCACCGTACTTTTTATGATGAGAAATAATTTTTATAACGTAAAATGTTCAACACGACAGAGAGATTCTATCAATCCTCCAAGGAGGTCAGCGAAATTATATTTTTTTAATAAAAGTAGAAAATGTATATTAATTAAAATAAATAAAAATTAACCAAATTCATATTAAACCAAATTTTTTACTTTTGATTAATTCATTTTCCTCAGAAACAAGCGATAAAGAAAGCGTTTTGCTGCAAGTAAAAAAGGCCGAAAAATATAATAAGTTTGTTTCTTTTACTTTCCCGACATACATAACTAGATATATTAAGGGAAAAATATGGTGATCATATAAAAAAATAGGGTTTTTTGAAAACCTTTCCCTTTTAGGGTCCGACTAACCCATTTAAACAAAAAAAAAAAAAAAAAAACACATGTATTTGCATTTGTATTTATGTGTATCGCATTGCTTTCTGTCTTTTATTTCAGGATTTTCAAAACCGATTTTCTTCAAATTTGGCACAAATAATTATAAATATCACATATTGATCGTATTATTTATTTTTTAACTCATTAATAGGGGATATCGCGAAAAACCAATCTCGATTTTCTTCAGAAGGATTAAACGAAATTCGTTAACTACAATATATATATATATATAAATAATCCAAAAAATATTTTGTCAAAAATCAAACCCCACCTCATAAAATTAATAGCTATTTTTTTTTTGTTATTCTTTCTCTCTATCTCTTCGGTTTAATTTTTTATTTATTTTTGGAAGTTTATACTTCATATTTAAAACTACCTTTAAAAGGTTTACTATTTAATCGAACCTAAAATACAGAAAAGTATATTGATTTAATTTACTAAGCATTTGGCACCGTTGGTTTTAATATAAATTGTAAAAATTAAAGTTCCACTTACCAACAATTTTAAAAAGTATATATCTGTGTACTTTCGGAGCTGTTACTCCATCATCAGAGATTTCCCAAAAGATGTTAATTCAAATTCAAATATATAATTGTATTTAAATTAAAATTGTTACGTTCATAATAATAGGTCATCAAGAACTAAAATTAAATTGTACGTCAATAAGACCGTAACGTCATGTTTGTAAGATGTTCGTGACTCATAATAGTCGTAAACCTCCCCCGGCTGAGTAGTCAGGGGTCGTAGTCAACACGGGTCAGTAGTCAACACCATGTGTTCGTTCGATTGGACTTCCCCAAACATATAGCCAATTATAGTATACATTACCGTAGAGATTCTCTCATGAAAAAACAGCGAACAAAGTACTTAATGTACTCGTATACGTTAGTACACAGAGAAAAGTCTCATATTAGACAAAGTTAGGCGATCGTGTGGATGATGGAATAACATCATGACGTAAAATTATGTTCCCTGAAAAGAATCATTCGAGAAAATTCATTCATCTGTTTATGAAAAAATTTACTGATCTCCAAAATTCCGATCTTTTTCTACAATTTTTGGCCGTAAGTCATGGAACATTTTATTAGGAAAGTCATGAAACATTGGGCATGTTGATTAGAAATTATTTTCAATAGATTAAACGTATGATTGTTCTTTTCAATGAATTTTTGGACTATGAATTGAGACTTTAAAACCGCAATCACATAATTTAATTTTTAGATGTTCTCTCAAAGATAAAATCTTTAAAATTCGAGCGCAGCTTAAATTTAACTGCTAAACTTCAGAAAATAGCTGCAAATATTTCACTACAAAATGAGCCTCGGTAAGCTTTAAAGTGAAACTGAATGAGTTTCTTAACAAAAAGGGAAACATTTGAGTGATTTGATTTTTAAGACGATGTAAAAAATTGTTATAATTAATTTTTAATAAGCACATTAAAAATTTGTAGGAAATGATGAATTTTTTTAAATTTCATTGACATCAAGAATCTTTCTAAAATTATGTATTCAAATATTGCGTTTATGTAACTATAATTATTTTTTTTTTTTATGAGAAACATAAAATGTTTTAAAAAACCCATTTCTTTATTGCATAATAAGTAACATTAAAAAAAATTCACCTCTCTATTTCATGTGAACAACCCCGTTATAAATCTGTACCTATAAAGCATGTCCTGACTGGTTAAGAATCAACGCCTAGTAAAAAGTACTGAAGATAAATCAATGAAAATGTTCACTTTCTTCTTGCGATATAATTGCAATTTTATTTTTTGAAACTCCGAGTTTAAAGGGTTAAAATGAAATAACATTGAATATTACTATTTTTTTTTTTTTTTTAATTCCTCGGTAACAAATGAAGATATAAACTTGATTCGTTTGTGTGTGTGTGTGTGTGTGTGTGTGTGTGTGTGTGTGTGTGTGTGTGTGTGTGTGTGTGTGTGTGTGTGTGTGTGTGTGTATGTGTGTGTGTGTGTGTGTGTGTGTGTGTGTGTGTGTGTGTGTGTGTGTGTGTGTGTGTGTGTGTGTGTGTGTGTGTATGTGTGTGTGTACGTGCGCGTGTGTGTGTGTGTATGTGTGTGCGCGCGTGTGTGTGTGTGTGTGTGTGTGTATATACATATATATATCTTCATGTGAGTATTTAAAAACTTATTTCTAAATTTATCGATCTCGGAAGTGATGAAGAAAGGTAAAAAGATTTTAAATAATGATTAAAAATGGTCCCTATTTTCGACTACAATAAACGAAATATGCACTAGATTTGGGTTTTGCAAATACTCTTCAAGTAAAACTATCTAAAAAACCATTTTCAAGTTTTGTTTAATTTCAATTTTTTAAAGGGTTCGACGATGTGCGCCGCAGCTGCTTAATCATCATAGCAACTGTTACTGTTACCAACAGTACGATGCAATTGGCTTCACCTGCCTCCTGTTACTTGACTAATAAACATAAAGTATAAAAAGATTAAAAAATTAAAAAAAAAAAAGAGGAGAAACGAAGTACGATCACCTCCTAGTGATGTTAGTCGAGACTCTAAGAACCGGGAAAAATACATTTTTATCCGTACAAGGGACGGATAACTAGCTGTAACTTCTATTTTTAACATGAAGCTATTTTGAAACCCCTATTCTTAAGATCACTCATGGTTTCAGGTCCTGTACAGACAAAACTGTTACTCTGAAAAAATTAAAATACACTGATAGTTGTTATAAACAGGTTTTAATTTTTATTTATTATTATTATTATTATTAATCACTAACATGAGTTTAACGAACACAGAGGATTCAGGGGGCAGAGCCATGATCGGCTACTAATAAAATAAATTGGAAATATTTTTAGCGGATCCAGTTTTGAAGTAATTGTACATTATTAAAGAAAAAATATATTTTTTTTAAAAACAATTGTTATTTTGAAACAAAATAAATTTGAATTTAGAAAAAAATATTTTTTTTAAAACTTTCCCTTTTGAACTCATTAATGTGTTTGAAAAACGTTTGGAGGACTGAAAAACAGGCAAATATCTGTTGTAAATAAGGAAATGAAAAAAGAATTAAGAAGGAACACTTAAAGAAATATAATTTAATTTTTATAAAGAAAAACTCCTTATGAAGGTCAATAAATTGCTACTGAATAAACAAACTTCCATTAAATGACGAACATTTTACATTCGAAATTTAATTAAATCTGAAAATTATTTCTTCAATGTAAATAAAAGTACTTTGTTGCGTAAATTATTAAAAACTGTGTTCATTATAAATAAAAGCTTAATGTCAACATTTTTACGTTTCCTTTATATTGTTAATAATTTAATTACTGTCCATATTCTGTATACGTTAATTATTTTATTCATTTCATTTTATAAACGTTAATAACTCAGAAATTAAGTGTTGTAATTTATTTTTAGTACATTTTTAAAATGTTTAATAAAAATGTATTATTTCCAGTTCAAAAATTCTCCGCACTGACATTATTAAATAGTATCTCTGAATTCTTCAAATTACATTTTATTTCAGATGTAATTTTTATACAGTAGTCCAGGCGGAATCTGTTTTTGGTTGGACGTTTTCTCTATGATCGCTAATTTATTCTTTAATGCCTCCAGAATATTATCAGAAATGATTATTTCGTTATGCGCCAAATGAAAAAGGTGTGCCTAAATTTTTATTACAGAAAATGTAAAAAAAAAACACAAAAATTTACATTTTTTTCCTATTTCCCTAGATAACTGTTCATTTTAGAAAAAAGATGGAGAAAAAAAAAGTTTTTTTATAAAATTTTACACACATCATCGGTTGCGACTCAAAAAATACGTTATAGTGTTGATGAAAAAATAGCAATAACTGCCCAAAAAATGAAAAACCCAACATTTTTTATGATTTTTTTTTGTTTACTTATATTACACATAGGACCTTCAAATTTTGCCTCAAAGAACTTTTTGATATGACAAAGCAATACGCCAAATTAAAAAAAAAATCGATTCGACAGCTTTTGCACAATAATTTTGCATTCCAGATTTTAAAAAAAAATTCGATTTTTCCAAGTTGTATAGAGCCTGAAAATAAAGTAGATAACGAAAATTTAATCACATATAAAAGATCACTCAAACTATCAAATACGTTTTTTTTTGTCTTCAGTCATTTGACTGGATTGATGCAGCTTTCCAAGATTCCCTATCTAGTGCTAGTCGTTTCATTTCGTTTTATGTTCTTTAATTATTACTGTTGCTGTTTGTTTCCTGTAAAATGTTAGCAATTGTTCTTCTATCTCTGTATTTGAACCCTAATTTTTTTAAAATGCTGAACATTTTATTCCAGTCTACGTTATCGTATGCCTTTTCTAGGTCTATAAATGTCAAGTATGTTGGTTTGTTTTTCTTTAATCTTCCTTCTACTATTAATCTGAGGCCTAAAATTGCTTCCCTTGTCCCTATACTTTTCCTGAAACCAAATTGGTCTTCTCCTAACACTTCTTCCACTCTCCTCTCAAATCTTCTGTATAGAATTCCAGTTAAGATTTTTGATGTATGACTAGTTAAACTAATTCTTCTGTATTCTTCACATTTATCAAATACATTTAAAAAAATTGAAATCGCTTAATTAGGAGACCCTAGGGAATTTTTCAAACAAACTTGCAATATTTTTTCTTTTAAACAAACTGTATATTTTCACGAATTTTTATCAAAATTAATTTTAAAAAGTACAGCTTAAAAGTACTCGGAATACGCTTCTTTAAAAAAACATGAAAATTCGTCCACTAGAAGCTAATTGTATTTTGTGAGCCTCCCACTATTTTGAATGCTCAACATAACAATTGATAGTCGTATGTTATAAAATTATGTCAACGTAAACGTCCTGTCAATTTGGTGGTCTCAACTGTTGACCATATTGACAACAGTTGAGAATATCAAATTGACATAATTATCCTCCCAGTAATTAATAATAATTATCCTGTCAGTAAAACAGGAAGTTAGAGTTTGGGGTAGCTTCATCTATTTTCTTAGGAAGGAAATTCTTTCTTTAGTGGTTGTGTTTAATTTTTTAGTTCATTTTATCTTATCTATTGGGTCCTTTATTTTTTTTTTAATATTATTTAATAAATTTGGAGTTTGGGGTGGTTTCATCTATTTGTACATATTGACAACAGTGAGACCACCAAATTGACAGGACGTTTACGTTGACATAATTTTATAACATAAGATGACCAACTGTTATGTTTTAAGCAAATACCACGATTTTTTATAATTTACATGTGATATTTTAATTACCATTTCAAATAGGACAAATATGAGAGCTCCTGAAGATGGAATTTCCGAAAGCGCTTGAACGCTTCGAATTCAATTATTGGTAAGCGGTTTTATTGTATATTAACTTAAAATTTTATGTAATTTAATAGTTTCATTTAATAGATACATGTACGTGTGATCATCGGACTGAAGACAGGTTTCATTTATCCAAAACAATAATTAATCGGTATATTATCCTTCACATTAGCAGAGATATTTCCTCGATTTGGTTATATGTGTGAACAAGAGCAATGTTGTGTACATATCCCTATAAAACCAATTAGAAACATTTATTAGTAGAAGGGTAAAGTAAAATATGTACTTAATCCTATAAAACATATATGTTAATAGATTTCAGTTTTCGTCTTTTTTATGAGATTTGTATCCTTATTATAAGATCACTTCTCCTTAGTTGTAGTCTATAGTCCCTTGTTAAAACGATAAGAAATAAAATAATTTCTCTTTGCTAAAATATAAAAAAATAAATATTTATTTATTGCGAAATACATTTGCGTTTTGAGTCCATTTTGAAAATATCTAACCATTATAATAAAATAAAACTAAAAGTTAGCGTTACAAGTGTGATTAATAATCTCTTTTGTTCCTCCCCCCTACCACCCAGTTATAGTAAAAAGTTTTTTTTACAATGTTACAACTGTATCTCCATAAATCATTGAGTGTCAATAGTATATCCATTAATACAGAAGCCATTTTTTTTCATTTTTGTAAAAACTCAAAATATATGTATAAAACACAATGAGCTATTTCAGCACGCTTCATTTCTTGTAGCCTAAATTATTAAATAAATGTAGTATCAAAAAAAAAAGTTAACAAAAAGATAATATAATTAGATTGAAATCGGTCAGTAACATTAAAAAAACACAAAAAATTAAGCGAACAGAAGGACGCTAATATATATATATATATATATATATATATATATATATATATATATTTTCTATCAACGTGTCTCTTGGATAGAACACAAAAGCAGTTAGAACCTAAATTAGCAGAATATCAAGCAGGTTTCAGACCAAATAGGTCATTCCCAGAACAAATTTTTAACCTGAAAACTATTCTCAAAATAGGAGCACTAAGACAGAAACCCCTAGTATTCACATTTGTAGACTTCAAAAAGGCCTATAATTCGATAGATAGGTCCTCAGTATTCCAAATTTTGGAAGAAATGGGACTAGATCCTAAAACCTGAGAACTCATAAAACAAACACTAACTGCCATAAAGTCTAAAGTTAAATTTATGGGAGAAACCTCAGAACCCTTCGACATTCATACAGGTGTGAGATAGGGTGATGGACTTTCTCCGATGTTGTTTAATGTTGTTCTTGACAAGGTTATGGAAGAATGGGAGTAGGAACTTAAGGAATATGAGTTTT
This sequence comes from Lycorma delicatula, assembly GCF_047948215.1. Lineage (NCBI taxonomy): Eukaryota > Metazoa > Arthropoda > Insecta > Hemiptera > Fulgoridae > Lycorma > Lycorma delicatula. Next base: position 81,658,404 of record NC_134463.1, read on the forward strand.
GGAAACCAATCCGGCTGGGCTTTCCCAAAAACAACCTCTACATACCATACCTCGCATTTGCGGATGATCTGGCAATATTAACCGATGATGAGCAGATTGCTGTCAAACAGCTCGAGATACTTAAAGAAAATGCAGAAAAAGTGGGACTTCAGATCTCATTCGAGAAAACTAAATTCTTATGTACATAGACAGATATCACATGTCTGAAAACAAAATACTGTAAAATCGATAGGGTCCCATACTTTAAATACATTCGGGAATTAATCGAACCAACAGGCCTTGAAAAAATCTCACAACAAAATCTTCTCCAAAAAGTAAAAAAAAACACTAGGGTTAGTTCACAACATCTACAACAAAAAATGTATGTCAAGACAGACTAAACTCCGGCATTACGACGCAGTTATAAATCAGCAATCCTTTACGCCAGTGAAACTTTGACGCTTAACAGAAAACATGAACTTGAAGAAATTAAAAAAGTAGAAAGGAAGATCATTCGGAAAATCCTAGGAGCAAAATATACCCAAGGTGGTTGCAGACTACAATCAGTTAAAACAACTGAAAAGTATTCAAACATCGAAATTGACATTAAGAAAAGACGAATGATATTCTTTGGTCAACTCAATGGACTACCAGAAAATCGATTGACAAAAAAGGTAATAGAATATGTAACCTCGCTCAAGAACTCAACAGCTTAGATGGACAAACTTCGAAAGGACCTAAAAACGCCAACATAAATCCAACAGACATTTTAGAAAGAGACATCTTCAGATATAAAGAAAACAAATGGGAAGTTACATCAGAGCAACCAAAACAAAAACAGTATAGACCAAAGTGGTCAGAAGAGCGTAAACAAGCTTTCTCGGAAAGAATGAAAAGTTACTGGAGCAACAAGAAGAACCAAAAGGAAAGTTGAGTTATTTACTTAACGTCTTCCATTTAGTGGGAGAATTCAAAAATTATAATAATAATAATAATATATATATATATATATATATATATATATATTTTTTTTTTTTTTAACTTTTTAGTAATACACTATACAGATCACCTCTGGGAAAGGTAGATATACTGTTCTACAGATAAAAAAATAAAGTTCTAGAATTTTCCTGGGAGCCTAAATAGAAACTAAGGTAAAGCTTTGATTAGAGCACTGATAAAATTCACAATTATAAAAACGAAAGACTAATTAAAATCCATACTATATGTTATTATCCATAATCGTATCTGATATAAGCTACACTGTAAGTCACTCCATAAAATCAATTTTTTTACCATTTTTAATGGTAAAGTGAAATTAAAAGTAAAAATTTATAGAGTTTGATTATCTACTGGAAATTCTCCTCAAATTCATTGGAAAATTATTTTTCCTCAGTATAAAATTAGGTTTTATTTTTGCTCTACAAAATTGTTCTCATGGACTTTCTGTATTTTAAGATTATTACGCTTAGAGAAAATAGGTGTGGTAGATGCCACCTTTCCCTCAAATTTTTTACGAGTATCACAGATATATAAGAAGGACAAAGACAGAACATAAAGCAACAAATTAATGTATGCAACAATGCCAATATATGTATGTACGTACGTAGGCTAACAAAGCCAACATGCTTTGTGTTGTTTTGAATTAAACAGACATGATATATATCTTGTTCACATATGCTTCAATAGAGAGGTCTGTTATCGACATATGTGATTATGATTTAGGTTATTGTTTCATGGTTAACGACTGATTAATAAAATTAAAATATGTACTGATTACATAAATATAAAGTAATCGTATAAAACATTAAACGTACATGCATAATTCATACATAATGTAATATCAACAATTTTCAAAGATTAAATTTTGGGATGTTTCAAAAATGTAGGTTGATGGAAGGGGTTTTACTTCAAATTCGTTTTCAGTATTAAAAAACAGACTGGTTTCACATATCACATGTCAAGAAACTAAAATTATATTAAAAGTTTTGTTATTAAGATAATAATTACTAATATATTTTCTGCTAAATCACAATAATTTCTATGTTGAGTACTGCTTACCTTTCTTAGTTAGCTTCATTCTTTTATTATATGTTGACACGTTTCGGAACCACTCTACTGTCCAAACCTACCGTACTGTTACTTTTAAATCTCTATTAATTTTTTTATAGCATTTAATCAACGCCCTTCCCTTTATTTAACATGATTAGAATCACCTAATGGAGCATAAATTAGCGGCTTTTATATACGTGATAGATATAAAACGTAAATTACCGCTAAAGAAACAGCATATAAAAAAAGAGTTAGACACTATTTTTCAAATACTAGAAAATAACGGGTATAAAAAAATGATCAGAAAAATGAATAAAAATAGAAAAAATTAACCTAAATTATAACAACAAACGATAAGGAAACCTTTAAGTGGAGTAAATTAACTACTGGGAAAGAAATTTATCCAATTAAAAACAATCTTTTAGTAAATATAATATAAAAATGCCTATAAATAGAAATAAAAAGGTTTTTAATAGTTACATAAAAAGAAAAGATACATACAGGAATAATGGTATAAACAAAATCAAATTTAAATGCAATGCAACATACATTGGACAAGCGGGAAGAAAATTAAAATTAATATATGAGGAACACATGACATCTTTAAATAAATGCAAAAAAAAAATTACAAAAATATATTTGATCACATATAAAAATTATTTTTTAAAAAAGCTTTGATTTAATATTAATATTAACATTAATAAAAAAAGGAAACAAACTAGAAAACCCTCAAAAAAGTAAAAAAATAAGAATTAAATCAAAATGAGAAATTTAAACAAAAAAATATAATTTATTATAAATATAAAAATGCACTGAAAAGTAAAAAATAAATTATATAAATATCTAATAAATAACCAATAAATAAAAAATAAATAAATGTAATTATTATTAGATTTTAAAATTAAAAGTAATGAAAATATTTAGTTAAATAAAAGCGTGGCGCAGTTTTTATAATTTATTTAAAACAACAAAACATTTATTTTTACAACAGTTAATCTTCTTTTTCATTTTCAATAACGACACGATGAGGCGGATAGGTCTGCTGGAACCTCTCCAGTTGAGACTGACTAGCTACAAGTAACAATCTGGGGAAAAGCACCCACGCGCTTTCTTTGTACGTGTTCTCACATAGTTGAAGTTCATCTTCGAATTCTGCTTGTAATCTAAGCCAAATTGAACGCACTCTTTCCTCTAAAAGTTTATTTTAATTAATTATGAATTTTTAACGAATTCATAATTACGATTATAATTATAATGATAATAATTAATAATTTATCAGATTACCGTCAAAATGTAATAACTTTGTGCAAGATTTCTAAATTTAATTTTTAATCTTATTAACCCTTAAAGGTCATCTCGGTGCAAATTTGAACCATCAAAGAATTAAAACTTGAGTTATTTTATTACAGATAAATAAAGTATATACATATACTAAACAACCTCATTAAACAAGAAATATATTTTAAAATACAGCAAAGTCTATAAATACTTATTCGAAAAGATTGTTATAAAAACTGCGCCACGCTTTTATTTAACTAAATATTTTCATTACTTTTAATTTTAAAATTTAATAATTATTACATTTATTTATTAGATATTTATATAATTTATTTTTTACTTTTCAGTGCATTTTTATATTTGTTAATATAAGAGTATTATATTTTTTTGTTTAAAATTCTCAATTTGATTTAATTTTTATTTTTTACTTTTTAGAGGGTTTATCTAATTTGTTTCCTTTTTTTATTAATGTTAATATTAATATTAGTTAAATAAAAGATTTTTAAAAAACTAATTCTTTATATGTAGTCAAATATATATTTTTAATTTTTTTTTTTGTTTTTTTTTAAGACTAAAAAAAGTAAAAATATTTATTTTTACACATCGAAGTTACATACGTGCACCAAATTTTATTGATTTTCATACGATAGATCAAAAGATATGCAAGTGACAAGCTTTGATTATTCCTAAAGCGAGTTAAATAAGGGTTTTTAAAAATCAAAAACAAGATTATGATTATGTAACGCATTTAATAAAATAAGGACATACCCCGATGAAAATGGAAGAATAAATGAGACTAATTCACAAATGTATTAAAGGAAGAAAACTGGACATTTTAGAAAATTTAGAAATCTTTAAATTAAAAGTAACAGTAAAATTATCATGAATGAACAGACCAACAATCAAGTGCATGCCCGTTTTTCAAGAACCTCAATTTACTGAAAACAGAAAATAGATAAATAAAATTAAAAAATAAGTATAACCGTTATTAATAAATAAACAAGTAGAAGGCCAGATAAGGCATGACGTCAAATAAAGGAAGGGGTGTTGACTAAATGCTACATAAAGATTAACAGAAATTTAAAAGTATTAGTACAATAAGTTTTGACAATGAAGTTATTCCGAAACGCGTCAATATGAGACAAAAGAATAAAGCTAAGAAAGGTAAACAGTACTCAACATAGAAAAAACTTACCGTTTATCACAGTAATTATTATATTTTATTTTATTATATGTGTGTATATATATATATATATATATTAGAATAATACATTTTTAAATTACAGTCTATCCATTTAACTGTAGTTACTTTTTCTTTGTAAATTTTATAATTACAATATACTGTATTAATAACATTCTCTATCATTTATGTATTCTACTATTTATATTTCTTTGCAGTTTTTAACACAAACTTTATCACGGGGTTATATAAATGTGAATAGAATCTCTTACTTAATACGAGTATTTTTATGGATTTTAAAACTTTTCGTTTAACATTTTATTAACCAGTTTAATTTGCAATATTCCTTGTAAAACCGTATTTCTAAAGGCTCTATTTATCTACCCATACAGCACTGCTTTTATTTAAAGCTATTAAAATTCTATCAAACGTTGAATCGTTTTTACGAGTTCCCGATGAATTCATCATCACTTTTTTCTCCTCCAATACCCATTAAGAATACAGTTCTTTTATATATATCCCGTCTCCTATTAGTTCTTTCTTGACTCCTTAAATTCGGTCATCCGTCCGTATCTCCGAGACTAACACATTTTGGCTTCATTTCCTCAAATTTTATTTTTTTCTTTACTCTACCTCTATCTTTTCTGTATCATTATTTCTTCTCTGCTCCATTACACCTCTCTTTTGCTTAATCTTTATATCTTGCTTTGCCTTTTATAAGACTAATTTCTTAAGGTTTCTTTTTTTTTATCAAATGTTGCATTTATATACTTTATTACTCTCACTCGTGTACATTTTAGTCTAAATATGAGGTTTTAATAATTTTTATCATTTTTCTTGAAGTGTTCTATCTTTCTTTTAAATAATTAATAAATAAAGGAAAACTTTTTATTTATATTATATACCAAATGCAAATGATTTTGAGTTAAGTTTTTCAAAAATGGCACCGGTGGTATATGAAATTAGTTACATTATAAAAATAAACTAAAAATCATCCTTACGAGCAATTTATATTGTCTCTAGCACTTTCGGTCATCCGACCATCCTCAGGAGAGAAATATTTTTTCGTAATTTAAAACATTAAAATTAAAAAAAAAAAGAAATATTAAGATCATAACAACTGTCGTCATTGTATAAAAGTAATTACGTCATCAAAAAATGTTTTTTTTTTTGCTTAACCTCCAAGATCACCGTTAGGTATTGTTTCAGAAGATGAGATGAATATATCATTCATCTCATCTTCTGAAACAATTTTACGGGATTCGAACCTTTCATCGGGAGGTCCCAAGTTCGAATCCCGGTTAGGCATATCATTTTCACACACGCTACAAATCATTCATCTCATCCTCTGAAGAAAAAAAAAAATTGTTACGAATAGTAATAGTTGAAGAGAGATAATCAGGTTAGGTAACTTGATAATTATTAATTACTTATTTAATTGTATAAGTAAATAATTTGTTACTTAAAAACAAATTTAAATTCACGATATTTAAAAAAAAAATTAATTTACTAATTTTTTATTATTTTATATATTTTATTTTATTTATAAAAAAAATACTAATTAGTATTATTTTAATAAAAGTTTTTATTACAAATCATGAAAGTACTAAAATTAATAAAAATTTATAGAAAAAAAACACTTGTAATGCTTGTAAAACATAATTGAAACAAAAGACCAATATAGTCATTAGCTGAAATTGGACTTGGCTTACAAGGAATTTTACTTCATTAGTGTAACAGCTCAATTCCTTTTAAGTATAATTGAGCTGTGACCAAATACGACATTATTTGGTCAGAGAATAGACATTGGATTAATAATTCGCTTTAATTATTCTCATTATTTTTTTAATTAAGCAGAAATTCCTTTAAAAAATGAACCTAAACATTATTTGATTTTAGATAAAAAAATTTCAAAAGTTAACATTTTTCTAAATGTTATTAAAATAGTATTAAATAGGGATAAATAAAAAAAAAAAATGGTATCAATAAAAGTAGAATAAATTTACTAAAATATATTTTAATGAAAATAAAAAAGCCTTGAATTATATTTAGCTGGAAAACATTTCAAATACATTAAATTATTCCTAAATTTTTGAATAAAAAATATCTTGGATTAAAAAATCCGTTATCAACACTCCCGTTTGAACTTCTTTTAAATATTTTTTGTAAAATTTGAAAACAAGTTCGTAGATAATAAATAAAACTGTTTGAAAAATCGCTTAAAAACAGACAAAATATTGCATGATTTTCCCAGTTATTAATAATAAAAATTAAAAGAGTTAGAGCCAAAAAATAAAAAATATAAAAAAAACAGAATTATGTATCATCAGAGAGGAGGAATAAATTTTAAGAAAACTTTTTTAAGAAATATTCATATATAGCTTAAAACTGCACAAATTTTCTCAAGTATTTTTTTCTAAATCTAACATCCTCTCCAATTAAGGCTAAAATAAGAAAAATAAAATTCTCATAAAACTTTACATATAATGAAATTACAACTTTCCAGTTTTAAATATGTATATAGTCGTCATTTCCTTTAATTTTGTTCTCAAAATAATTTGTTTTCACATAAATTACGATAATAATTCAAGTTAATCTTTTATAGTTAATGACATTAAATTTAGTAAATCACATAATTATTATCTGAAGAAAACGATATTGATATACACAATGGCAATCGATTTAAACAATATCTATCGATATAGAAAATTTTTATTTTTATAATTTTTTTTTTCTTAATGTGTACGTTGCAATCTGTTCAACTACTGAACAATAAGCAAATTTCCCACATCCCAATGAGATGAGGATGATATATATATATGATTCGTAAATGAAGTACGGTCTTGTATAGATTCAGGCCGACAATTCCTGAGACGTGTAGTTAATTGAATCCCAACCATTAACGTACACTGGTATCTACTGTCTAGTATTCAAATCCGTATAAAAGCTACCTTTACGGGTATTTAAACCTCAGAAACTACGATTTCGAAAATAAGTTGTTTAACAACTGATTTGCGACGACGCGTTAACCACTATACCAACCCGGTAGGCTAAATAAAAGCAATGACATTAACTTTATTAAAAGAAGTTATACGGTATTATTTATTCATTCGTTTTTTTATTTCGGTCGCATGGTGAAAATGAATTTTCTTTCCGTTGTGTGTGTGTATATATATATAAGGAAACCACAATTTAAGTGAATGAGATTTTCGTACTTCTCTTACGTATATATATATATAATTACGTATAATAACTACGTAATAATTACGTATATATATAGGCCTATGTATAAAGTTTTGTAGCTTGAAAATCTCCAAAACTATTCAATCAGTTTCCTTGAAATTTAGATATGCTGTAGTAGTATATCTGAAGTTGTGCATGTGAAATTTGATGAATATTGATCGAGTCGTTCTTGAGTTACGTTCAATTTAAGGTCGAAATAATTTGAGCAGGGCAAGTTAGAAGCGTGGTTCTTGATGATGCTGCAAGCTGGAACGTTGACGTTTCTTTATTTGCGGTATCTATTGTTAGCAATATTGTTCAAAGTATTCAGGTAATGTTACTTACTTTGAGGATTATGATGACTATGTGTTTTTTATCAAAGGATTATTTTAACTTTGGATTGGTGTAATTTTCATACGCGCTTATGCAGTGAGTCACAATGGTGAGCGAGTTGAAACTCGATGCTTGTATATAATGTCCACTGGAACGTGCATAGTACGTCTACTCTGAAAATCAGTACGTTTCTGATTGTGACATAGTGAGAGCGTCGGAATCATTAACTGATTTTATATTTTACAGTATATTAAATCTTTTTTGTTATTTTTATTTATGTAAAATTTTATTTTAAACTAGTAGATTCGGCAATTCTTCGCTATTGCCACAATGTTTACCACAGTTCAAATCTCACCAGTCCCACTACTATAGAAATCATAAAAAAAAACATGTATAAATAAATAACCTAAAATTTCTTTTACTAAATTTAATGTCGTTGTATATATCGAGAGATATCGTCTATATTGATTGACATTGTCTATATCGATGTCTATGTCAATGTCGACTTCTTCAAACAGTTATTATGGTATTAAATATTATAGAACTAATAACATGGAAACAAACACTCCCGGGACAAATAATAAATTGTGAAATTTTCAGCGAAATCGGTTAATTAGTTTTCGCGTTATTAGGGCATACACAAAACGAAGATTTTGTTTTATTTATATTGATTGCTTCTTGTTTGTTTACTTATTTCTGTTTCTCAATTCGTTTTCTTTGTAAAATTTTAGATTAGAACGAGTTGATACTTTTTCAAAAGGAAACAAAATATAATAAACTAAAAGTCGATCTTCTTGCTCAGAACTTCGCAAGAGTTTAATTTATTTTTGATTTATACAGTAGTGTAGATTCTGTGATCAGCATTCCAGGTGTCGCAAGAAATATACAGTTAAAATTTCTTAATGATTGGTACATTAAAGAGATTACCGTCAATACAAATTAACCACGTGATCTCCCCTCTTCAACTCTAAACTAATATTGATTTATTTTTTAGTTAACTGTTATTTTTAACTTATTTTATATTTTATAAAAATTGGTTGAAATGTTCCTTTTTTTGTAATTTTTCATCATCATCATAATTTTTTTTTTTTATTAGACATTTTTATTATTAATATTTATTTAGCCCACGAGATTGGTCTGAAGTATTCGTTCTCAAAGTGGGCGATAACGACCCCTTGTGAGCGCTGGAGGCCTTCAGGAGGGGGTAGAAGGTCCACGGAAAATTTTGGGTGTTCAGGCGGTCTAGGGTGGTGATGGCTGATTAAAAAAAAACAAAAATTATCTTTTCTTGATATTTCAAAATAAAATGAAATACATACTACACTAGTTAAAAAAATTAAAGGAACATCACCTACGTTTTGTGATAAAAAAATGATTGTATTCAAACTACTTTAACTTTGCAACCAAGGGGCTTCTTAGAGAGACGAATAAAAAAAATTAAAAACTTGAATACTCTACTTTTTGTCATTATACTTCAGATTTAAAGAATCATCAATTTAAAAAAAAAATCAATGAGAAGAAAGGTTTTAAAAATTTGAAAGTTTTTCTGTTTGATCGAGCACATGGGAGAACCAAAATTTTTTCAGTAAACTGCATTAAAATCGTTCAAAAGCGGTAAGACTTTAGCTTTAATTTATTTTTTTCTATATCTCTCTACGACTTTTCTAAACAGAAATATTCCACTTTAAAGAGAAAAGGCCACTTTTGTCTTTAATGCTGCATATCTCCCGATCTAAACAACGTATTGATATAAATAAATATGGATTATTATCCTTCAACAACGGCGACTTGCTTGTTTACTGCCAATACTTGGAGAAACTCCACGGTGATTCCAAAGAACGATTTCAGGACATTTTAAATATTGACATACCAGACTGGGTATTGGACAACAAATGAAGAAATAAAAATAAAATTCAAGAATGGCTACCAAAAATTTTGCAAAAGCCAATCTCGCACTGTACCCTGGATTATGGTCGATTGTTCAACGATTTCTGATAGCATTTCCATCGCCGTATTTGTTTAAACGTTGATTTAGTGCTGTAGCAACGTTGCTAACCAAAAAGAGAAATGGGTTGCATGTTACCGAACGCGGCGACAAACGGCTATTATTAAGTAAATTCGAGCCTGATATTAACAAACTCGTTAAAGCACATCAGATTCATTCTTCACAATAATGGAAGTATAATTTTTCAATTGAAAGCTTTGTTTTAATTATTGTACTGTTATATTGAATATTCTATCACTATTATTGTTATATAACTATATAGGCACAATAGTAATTTTTTTAAAGCAATTTTAATAAAAATACTCCCAAAAATGTGCATTTTAATTACTCTTATTTATAATGTAATTTTCAAATAAGAAATAGGATATACCACGTTTAAAAACAGTAATTGCAATTGCAATTATTATTTTTAACAGTTGGTAAATTTAAAATTTTTGGGGGCGATAGAGAATTTTTGATTCTCAATGTGGGCAGTGGGAGAAAACATTTGAGAATCAATGGTCTAGAGGATAAATCGTTGTTTAACAGCTGATTTTCAAAGTCGAAGGTTCTGAGGTTCAAATCCTAGTAAACGTTAATTGCATTTATATGGATTTGAATTCTAGACAATGGATACCACTGTATTTTATTGGTTGGGGGGGTTCAATTAACCTCACGTCTCAGTAATGGTCGGCCTGAGTCTGAATAAGACTACACTTCATTTACTTGTCATACATATCATCCTCATCTCCCTTGAGCCGTGGGATGTTGCTTATTCTTCACTACTTGAACAGATTGAAACGTGGAAAATATGTGTATTTATTCTATATTAATTTATTTTTATATACTGTTTTTGTGTTTTTATTTATTTATTTTTATTTTTTTTTTTATAATTCCTTTTTATCTACTGATGATTATTTAAACTTCAAAATGCGCATTAAAATTTAGATTTTTACTCTACTTGTAACAGTTTTTGTGGATTATCTATTTTCAATTTTATTTCAGTAACAGTTTAATATATCTTATTCTTTGTATTTCATGAATAAAATATCCGATACTCTATGTCCACGCCTCAATATGTTGACACATTTTATAAGTGCCGTCTACTTGTTGGCTGAAATGTTATGCTGTATAACTCAAGAAGAGTTTTACTGTCAGTTTCATTGTAAATGGATTATTTTATAAATATTTTATTAGAAAAAAAATCAATATTTTCTTTTCAGTAATGAGACAGCTTATTCATAAATATAAAATTATTGAAATATTATAATTTTTAATTTAATAAATATCAATTTATATTAATAAAATTTAAAGGTGACTAAATAATCTTTTTAATATTTTTTTTTTGTATTTTAAAGACTGGTTCTGGCGCTTTGAAGGAAACCAAAGAGATTTTCTTTTACTAGAATAGTACTATAATGCAGACAATTTTCACGTATACATTTTTCACCTCATGAAGAGAAAATGTAATATGCATTCGAAAGGAAAAATAGTAAATCGTGTGTGTGTATATATATATATATATATATATATATATATATATATATTCCTCTACATTACGCTAAAAAAGCTCGTATTCATTTTTATATGCTTGTAGAAACGGTAGATTTAAAAGAAATATGATATTGGAAGAAGACTACGTAAAAGGAAGAAAATAATATAAATATTATAATACACAACCTTTATGGAAAGTTATTACTTTTGGGTATTCATTTTATTTCTTTAAGAAAAAAAAATTGAATAGAATTAAGTAAATATTTCGTTAAAAAAAAAACATAATCGTCAAAATTTTTTTATTTTAATTTATTTATTTGTAGGAGAGCAATTTTATTTGATGTGTTACTATGTACGAACCAAAATTCTAATTATTTCATTATTATATAATGAGACGTCTTTTTCGTTTGTTCCTGACAATCGCGAAAGTTACGAAACCAAACATCATGAAATTTTAACTGTAGCGGGAATGTTGGCCACAGAAACCTCACCAATCTCATTACTATATAAATCATGAATAAAAAAAATCTGACAACGCAGTTGTTTCTGATGCAGGAATTACACACACAATTAAATTTAAAATATTTTATTTAAATATAATATTGTTTGTTTAATTAATTCAATGATTCTAACTAAAGCGCGCGCGCATGCCGTATTTAATTCGTGAGGGTATAGTGGTACTAGCGGCAAAGGTCGGCACTAACTAAACTAATGTAATTTCCCAACTTACACAGAACATATCTTTCTTGTACTGCCGGCAGACTGGTGTAGCTGCGAGGCTTAACGTACCAGATACCGAGTCAATTGGGCGATCGAGTTAAAAACCCAGCCACACCGAGTTACTTCTTTACACTTTAAATATTATTCATTTATTTAATTCTACCGCTCACCTGTGACGTCACAACATTCAGTAATTTAGAGACTTTTTTGGGGTGGGGACGCGATTTTACAAAAAAATCTTTTGCAATTATTGTTATTTTTTAATTGTTAACAAATATACCTAAGAAAAATATAACCTAAATTAGGCGAAATCTCGAGATACTGAGGGTAATGTTACTGTTCAGCCACATAAAATTTAAATGGCATAAAATTTAATGGCATCAATGCCCCATATATAGAAGTAATCTGAACAAGTTTGGTCAAAATCGGTCCTGCAGTTCTGGAAATTTAAGATAATTTAGAGGTCAACACCGAACACACGTACATACGAACATTAATATCCGAAATATTTCCATCCGGTTTTTGGGTTCCTTAGGTGTCAAAACGTCAAGACCCGTGAAAACCGTATATGCCCAAATTGGACCGAATAAAATATTTTCCCTTCTAGAGCTATAGCTCTGCTTTAGCGCTATCAAGATGGGAAATTAAAACGTATAAATAAATAACCTAGAATTTTTTTGATAAATTTAATGTCGTTGTTTATACCGATTGTAATTATGCATATCGATCATTGTCTATGTCAATATCGATTTCTTCAGTAAATTTTTTTTGTTTGCTTGATGATATCACCGCATAAGCTTGATGCTTGTACAAAGTATATGGAAATGGAATTTTGTAGCGTATGAAAAATGCAGTATCTGACCGGGTTTCGAACCCGGGATCTTCAGATGAAAGGTCGAGACGTTACCACTCCGTCACGAATCGGCATTATTATGAGATTTACTAAATTTAATATCATTTTCAATAAAAGATCAATCTGTACTATTAAAAAATTGAGTGTTTGTTTTCGTGTGCGCGTGTAACACTAATACGAAATCGACTAAAACAAATGTTATATTCTAATAGAAGATGACCTGAATATTCTGATTATGAATCAATTGTCTGGCGAGTCAATGGAATATCTTTCTCCTGACTCAGTGATGAATCAAGATTAATTTGAACTGTTTCCAGTCGATTTACTCAATATGTTAAACATTTCTGGAACACAACCACATAGACTGTTATTGAAAAAAAATTACCAATTATGTTATTGAGAAATTTAAAGTCAGAAATAGGACTTTGCATAGAACAAAATTAATCTGCCAGAATCTCACTCGCTTAGTGATTGGCGCAAAAATTGCAACTGGATGTCATGGAAAATGGGAATTTATACCGAGAATTACTTTACCGACAAGTGAAAACTTCCTATTTGAACTCCGCCGTTGTCAGTTCCCAATTCGTCCAGGTTTTGCAGTGACCGTTAATAAAAGCCAAGGGCAAACATTGAATCACGCTGGAGTTTATTTACCGACTCCTGTTTTTACTTACTGCCAATTGTATTTATATCCCGAGTCCCAAACAAAAATAATTTGATGTTTTTTTTTTCCAACTGATTTAATTGAACTTTTTTTTAATGAGATTTATTTTAATTAATTCACTGATCAAATTTTATAATTAAATTTTTAATATTTTAATAAACAACTTCTCTAACATGGTTACCTCTGATATATTAATAAATTATTAAAAAGTACAAATCCACCTTACCAACAATTAATTTTGAACTTCTCTAGATCTTTCAATACTTAGACCATTGTCAGGCCATTAAAATATATTATAAAATAAAGTTAAAAAATTAAAATATTGAGCAGTCAGGATTGATTGCTAATTAATTATCAGTATACTGATTGAAATGTACAGTGAAATCCGATGGAATAAAATGAAATTAACGCGGACCATGTAGTACGAATGATATTTTATTTGAATTATTATCTCTTTATATCTATATTCAGGGCTTGTTTAAACAATTTATTATCTTTAAAAAACGTTTGCTCATTAATTAGATTTTTTTTTTTTTTTTTTGCTTACTGTAAATATGATATTTTTCTAAATTAGATGTATTATAATAATTATAAGATATGTCTAAAATTTTCATAAAAGTATTTGGGTTGTATGTATGACCTTTATCTAATATATGTTTAACGAAGTTAAATTCTCTGGTTTATTGTTTCTTACACTATCCAGAAAATTCTATTCCACCAAAAAGAGGTAGCGTCTAGTCTATATTATTATCGATTTATACGTAAAACCAAGTAAGTTTGATTACTTGATTACATTTATATGAAATGACTCCTTTCTTGACAAAGTTTTGATGATTGGAGTAATAATAAATTTCGATATCGATATCGACTTTTTCAGAAAATTATTAAATATTTTATTAAATTTAATGTAATTGTATAATGTGGTAGCGGCCCGCGAAAATTCACGTAAGCAAAGCAGATTTTTATATATTTAAGATGTTCAATCACGATAAGTCATGCAAATAATTGGCGTAGATTCGACTTTGAATTTGGTATTAATATTTTCATAACGCTTAGGTCGGCGAGGTCAGAGGTAGGAAGAAGAACTTCTAGGGGGGCTACTAGAATTTATTATGACCGTAGACAATATGAATCTACACCAGAACATTCGCAAAGACTTGAAGAGCAACGCTTAGCTTAAAATCGAGCTTACCTTCGAGAAATATCTGAGATCTAAAATAAGCTTTTAATTATCCGCCTGAGATTAACTATCTTAATTTGTAAGATATTCAAATAGGTAACATAATTAAAAATGTAACCATTTCAATGCCAAAAAATTCATGAACAACTTCAATATCCTCCGATTTTCATTAAAAGTATTATTTTGGGAACACAATTTTTATTTAAACTTTTTATTTTATCAAATAGCTATAACTGATGCTATTTTATAAACTAATTTATAAATTATTTTTTTTATTTTTTTGTCCTATACGTTGACTGTCTTGGGCCATTTAGGCCATGTGACGTCTAGCAGCCCTTTCTTCTTCCTGTTTACCCTCCGGAAATTACCGTTCAGGTATTACTTCAGAGGATGAATGAGGATGATATTTATGAGTGTAAATGAAGTGTAGTCTTGTACAGTCTCAGTTCAACCATTCCTGAGATGTGTGGTTAATTGAAACCCAACCATCAAAGAACACCGGTACCCACGATCTAGTATTCAAATCCGTATAGAAGTAACGCGGTCTCCGTGGCTTGAGTAGTAACGACTCGGCCTTTCAGTAGAGGTTCAGGGTTCGAATCCCGGTCATGGCATTGTCACAAACGCTTAAAAATCAGTCATCTCATCCTCTGAAACAATACCTAACAGTGGTCCCGGAGGTAAAAAAAAAGTATATCTAGCAGCCAATTAGACTTCACCCTTAGACTTGAATACTAGATCGTGGATACCGGTGTTCTTTGGTGGTTGGGTTTCAATTAACCACACATCTCAGGAATAGTCGAACTGAGAATGTACAAGACTACACTTCATTTACACTCATACATATCATCCTCATTCATCCTCTGAAGAATTATCTAAACGGTAGTTACCGGAGGCTAAACAGGAAAAGGAAAGAAAGAAAGAAAGACTTCACCCTTACTCTTTGCTGAAGTTCTAATGTCCTGTAATTCAGGACAGGTCGATAGATGCAGGGCTGTCATTGACCTTTGTTGACCCAGTGGGAATGTTGCTGATTCGGCTTCAATGACTCCAGTCCAGTGGAGGTGGCTCTGGAGAAAGTCAAGAAAGTCTTCATTCGAAACTGTGCGACGGCCTCACCCCTTGATAATATAAGCGATGAGGCCTTATAATTTATCAATTAGCATTTACGTAATAAATAAATAAATAAATGTAAGATTTTATAAATAGCGATAACTGCAGGAACATCAGCCGAAACATAATTATTAAAAAACTATTTCCAATTATTGAAGTTCTATGCGCTTGTAGCACTGATAAAGCCGAGACGAGGCTTCTTCCGCGTACATAGGTATGTTAGTTTTAAAATGAAATTAAACATTTTAATAACATTAAAAAAATGATATAATGTTACATTTTAGAAATGAAAAAAATATTTTATGTTTCTTTCTTTATTTACTTATTTTATCAGCAAAAGTAATAAAATAAGCTAAAAATAAATTTAAAAAAAAAATATTGAAGTTATAACTGTATGAGTAATTTTCTATATCTACAGTTTGTTTTAACTTTCATTTTTCTTCTTTCATTAAAACGACAATATACTTTACTGACACTTTTTAAATCATTTGAAATTGAAAATGTTCTTGTTAAAGGTATTTTCAAATAAATCTTAAAGGAAAAGTTAGATATAATAAGAAATTCTGATCAAAGAAATAATATCTTTGACGTAACTTTACTTAAGTTTTGATGTTAATAGGTTTCTATAATTTATGGTGACGACTTATTTTATTTCCAATCAAGTCTTTCTATTTACTAGATAACAGTTTTACACGAAGTACTGTTATCAGGTAATTCTGTTTTACATTTAACTTCCTGAGAATAATAATTAACGTTACATTTAATGTATAAATATGTTTAATAGATTTTACCGTTTATGCCATAAAAGCGTTTCTCTTGCTTATTAATCAATCTGTTTTCTGTTTTAAACAGGGCTTTGAAGAGTGACTTAATAATTAATTACAAATATCGTATTTTATATAAATTTAGGTCCATATTGATATACAATTTACTCAAGGCAAACATCAGAGAACCTAAGAAAAAATTTATAACCCCCCCCCCCCCCCAAACACACACTTACACACACAATTATGTAAAAGAGAATTTTGTTCCCATTCTTGCGGTTAACCTATATAATACACCTGTCTTTTTCCTGTTTAGCCTCCGGTAACTACCGTTTAGATAATTCTTCAGAGGATGAATGAGGATGGTATGAGTGTAAATGAAGTGTAGTCTTGTACATTCTCAGTTCGACCATTCCTGAGATGTGTGGTTAATTGAAACCCAACCACTAAAGAACACCGGTATCCACGATCTAGTATTCAAATCCATGTAAAAATATCTGGCTCTTCTAGGACTTGAACGCTGTAACTCTCGACTTCCAAATCAGCTGATTTGGGAAGACGCGTTAACCACTAGACCAACCCGGTGGGTTTATATAATACACCTAGAGCAAGTCTTCTTCTACTTCTTTGGCACTGTAGACCAAAATGTGAGCCTTTTCCTTCATCACCAATCCTCTCTAACGTTCCATTCCATCACCATATCCATGTAACCTCCCACACACATCCTTCCAAAATCATAAAAACTTCCATCCATATATCTTATTCTCGTGTGGCCTCTAATTTTCTCTTTTTTCTGTTTACAAATTGTGGCTAATGACACTGTAAATGAGAAAGGAATCAGAAACAATGAAGCATTAAATGAATATCCCATCACTACTGTCACCACAAAGGTTTGTAGGCCACGATGATTGTATACGACGTTCCACGGGATATCGGTGAAGAGGAGTTTGTTGGCGCAGTAAATGTTCAAAATACGGATAAGTCTGTGGAAGAATTTGCTATACTTTTTAAGGTGGTATTCCGGGCTGGCCACAGAGAATCTAATGTGGTGCATTATGTAGGTGATTGCAAGAAGCAATTGCGAACAAAATTCCTAGAAATTGTTTATAGGCTATCAGTCGCATAAAATTAAAGATTATTTAAATGTCAGTCGATTTTTTCGATGTCAGGGCCTTGGCCATGTTGCCAGGGTATATAAGGATAAATAACTTTGTTCCTTCTGTGGCAAGGATGAGCATTTGGCGAAGGATTTTCAGGGTAGAAAGGACGGTGGTTCCCCTACCTTCATAAACTGCTTTAAAACCTGGAAGCCGGAGAATCGCGATTGCCGTTCCACGGAATGTCCCGCGTGCAAATGTGCGCGGCAACTTTTGAGCGACAGTATAGATATGTAGGCGGTTAGTAGTAAGATTAAATTTTTCCTGGCTTCCGAGTATTAATTTCGTTTTGTTGATTTATCCTTTGTTTTGTTTGTTAAGTTTTCAGTTTTGTGTTTTACAAACTATGTTATTTTTGATGCTCTGATATGTTTGATTAAGTTTTTATTTTTATTTTGTTTCGCTTAGGTTTTAGGCTTATGATTAGATGATTTTAATGATAGGAATTAGTGTAGATTTCTTATATTATTTATTCTTGTTTTAGTTAGTTTAATTTTCGTTTAGTGTTTTGCTATAACTTTATTGTAAGTTTCTAGTTATTTGTAGGTTTTTTGTTACTTTTTATAAGATTTATTTAGTTTGTTTGTGTTTATTAGCGTTTGTTGATGACAACTACTGTCCACACTACTTGTTTGTGATCTATTAGGTTTTATGTTTGGTTTTGTTGTAGATTTCTTGTGTTGTTTACTCGTATTTTGGTTAGGTTAATTTTACGTTTAGTGTCTCATTATTAGTTTATAGAGTTTTATTGATAGTTTTTAGTTGTTTGTAGTTATTTTGTTAGTTTTTATTAGATTTGTTTAGTTTTTTTTTATAACTACCCACGTTTCTTGTTTGTGATTTATCAGGTTTTAAGTGTAGACTTTGTTTGTTTGGGTTAATAGGTTTGTTTTTCTAGTATAGTTTTATTATTATATTTTTTATTTATAAAGTTCTTGGGGCATTATTTTGGTTTGGTATTTATCGTTGTTTATTAAGTTAATATTTTGTATTATGAATAGTTTAATGTTCAGTTTATTTAGTTTGTTGCTTATTATTTTGTGGATAAGTTGGATGCTTGGGTTGTGTGCTGAAATGGTCTCTTACACCGGGTAAGATAGTGGTTGCATCAGCTCAGTCGGGTGATCCTGTTTGGGACCTGATAAAATTATTTATAATTGTGAGTTCCGAGCTAGGCGCGGTACACCGATGTGAATGTCGCTGCTTGTGGCATTCGCATCGGTGGCATCTTGACAGCGGCCAGATTGGGAGATGTCTTGAGGCCATGAAGATGACCTCCGATAAAGCCCCTAAGGGCTAGATACGGAGGGAATGGCGTGACGGTCGGACCCGTCAAATGTTGGGTGTCTTCCCCTCAGGGTTAAGATATGTATACATCATACAATTTTTTTTAGCACTTTTTGCTCATCTTTCGGGAGTGTCCAGTAGTAATTTTTGTGTGAATTCGCATTTGTTGCTACCTGCTAGTATACCTCTGTTTTGAAATATGAAGCCGTTTCTATACTCTAATATGTACATGCAGAGTGATATATATATACATATGTATGTGTGTGTTTTTGTGTGTTTTATATTTATGTAAAACAGATACATCAGATATGATTTCCGAAAATAAAATTTAGAGATCAGATTAATGTTTCGTTGGTTTTTCTTTCTTTGTTATCAATCCGCAGATTGAGTTTCCAGAGCCTTTTTACTTGAGCTGTTCTTTGTAATTGTTCCTAGTTTGAGCAATTTATATCATCCAAAGGCGTATCACCCTTTCCTTTGTTGTCTTCTCTTTCCCTCAGTAATCGTGTTACGTAAAGAATAAAATGATGTAACGCATGAGTTAAACCTCAGCCCGCATCAAAGGTGTTTTGTGGCCCACGTAATCAAAGAAAAATAAATAATTACAAAAATTTATCTTATTCTATTAAATGTTTGCGTATTTAGAAAATAAATGCAAATAATTAAAACATTAAACTTCGTTATCTATTGTATTTAATTTTATTCATTATTTGTTGAATTTGTAATAAATATATTACAAATTACAGTAGTAAATTCACATTCAATAAAACTGAATTTAGTGGATAGAAACAGTTATTAGGATTTCTTAAACCAAATAGGCGTATCTCAGTTTGCTTCTCAAATAAAATTTTAACAACCTGGATTTCTAAGTCAATAAGTATAACTATTCATTAATAAATTATTACTCTAGAAAGGATAGAAATGTGATCGTTTAAGAAAAATGGTGTAATAAAATTCAGAAAATCTTTCGTAATGTACTTTTTAAAATAGAGATACGCCTTTTTCGCTTATGATGGCAATATAGACCTGTAACTGAAGATAAATATTTTTATATTTGATTAAAATATTGTTTTTACTGAATTTCGTCTCTCAAGACATAATAAATTAGAAATATTAGCCCGAGAAGGAAAAATGGTACAACTTGTTTTCTTTTAGTGCAGCGGTTCTTAAACCTTTTTTTACCTACCAATCATGTGAATTATAGATAGTAACGTACCACTGAACTATTAAATAAATAGTATATCATTAGAATAGCGATAAAGTTATGTCTCGGAATGGTAAAGCAATAAAAAATTCGAATCTTTTTAAAAAAAAACCAAAAACCTCGTTTTGGTTAAACAATACTTCGGTCTAACACAGCCCTAACCAAAATGTGACCATTTAATATTTACAAAGCTGGTTTTTAAAATTACCTAGTACTACCCTAAGCAGTGGTCTTATACCGAAAAATAGGTCGTTTTCAGGAAGTAACATTTGCTTAATTTTTATACTCAGATTGTTCAAAAAGTGGCGTAACCTTATGGAAAAATGTTTTCTTCTTTTGTTGCTGGTTTAATTGAGAAAAATGGGTTATACAGTGGAGCAGAAAATATTAACTGTCTCCCAACACGTTAGATGTACCAGTTATGCACAGAACCCAGAATGCCTTCACAGAAAATTACGGTTTAGATGCACCAAACAAGTTCTGTTTAACAAGTTCCAAGAGACAGAGAATGTGGCAGATGCAACCAAAAGTGGTCGATCAAAAGTGTTAACACCAGAAAAGTTGATCGACGTGTGCAAGGTACACATTCTGTTAGTCCTAAGAAGTCTGTACGACACCACCCAGCCTGTCTGTAGCTTTCTGCCAGCGGTTCTTGTCATTTGTAACGCCAGATGGCGAAGAACTCGATAATTGGTGTTGGTCTGACGAGCCATGATTCTACTTTGATGGATACATAAATGCACAGAATTCGCGCATTTGGTTACGAAAAATCCACATCGGCTGCACAAGTCTACTCTACAAGGACAAAAATTGGATCTTTAGTGTGTAATTTCACGTAGGCGAATCTTCATAAAATTCTTTCATGAGAACGCTGCGTACAAATGTTCTAATAATTTGTAAGCATTTTACCTGTAGACTGATTAGAGTACATACTGCTTATACACCTGACCGGCTAGAGTACACGTGGTCAGAAGGACAATGCTACGGCTCATGCAGCCAACAACACTATGACTTTCTTGGATCAGTGTTTTCATGGACAAATGATTTCTAATTGGTTGTGGCCCCCCTCGGTCTCTTAATTTATCCTCTCCTGAATTTTTCTTGTGGGATGCCTTAAGGTTGCTGCTTACAAAACTCATCCTCACACCATTCCCGAATTGCAGAAATTGATCGATGTGTCGCTACAATTCCTTAACAAAAGTTACAACATGTGTTTAAGAGCATGCAACGTTGTATTCAATTATGTGAATCGCATAATGGAGACCACTTTCAACAACTATTGTATCTTATTTATTTTTCCATAAGATTGCCTAACTTTTGAAGACTTTGTACCTAACGGATGTTATTTTATATTTTGTTTCTTTTTCATATAAATATACATAACGAACCAGATTATTTGTAATTCCAATTCACAATATGATGTCTAATATGTAGGACTGTATAATGTATTAAGTTTGAATTGGAATTGCTCACTGTTATTTCCTGATTATGAAATTCGTTATTATAAGTTAAAGCATTTGCTATATAAAATGAAAACTATTCATATCGTTATGAAAAGGATGGAGTAATTAAAATGTTTGTTACTAATTAGAAATTAAGGATTTGAATTTAAATGTTATCCAATTAGTTATGCCAGTTTATTGTAGTAAATTCAGTTATATATTTTACAGGACAGAGTAGTATAAGCACGTATTTTGATAAATAAATAAACTCTCTTGGAATTTGTATAACAACTTAATCTATTTTCAATTCTCCTCGTTTCCTATTTTATCCAAACTAACGCTGGTTGCATAATGTACTGTTACATAATATTAACTAATGTAGGTTAGAATATTATATGAACGTAATAATTAGAACAGTATGAAATATTTACTATTTATAATAGTTACGTTAAAAGTTTTCTGATTATTTTAATATTTAATAACTCGCGTTATAGCAGTGTAAAAAAAAAATGTTATTTTTTACCAATTATTCTATTCAACATTCAATTTTTCCTGTTAAATTATGAATATTTATATCATATTTTTATTTTTTACATTGCCTCTTCCTCTATGTTTTGTTCTTTACTCACTGTTTGCTCTAAAAATTGCTGATAATGTCACAGGTGATAAATTAAAAAATTTAAAAGCCCAAGAAGCCGTTTTGAAGAAACATATCTACTGCAGCGCCCCCTAGTGCTTATAACGTGTAAAAGCGTATACGACATAATATTATGTATTATGTGTGTGTATGTATTATATATACAGTAGAAGTCCGATAATCCGGCACGTTCGGGACCGGCTCGGTGCCGGACTACCGAAAATTCCGGTCTATCGGGCGGTAATTATAAGAACAATTAGGTTAATAATTAAACTACAAATACAGTATGCAAATACATACAACAAAGTTTATTTTACATTTCATATAATGTATGTATACGTACTGTAAAACATATTTCACTTAGATTTAAAAAAGTCACGAATGTCTTTTTTGTTTTCTTGACTTTTGGCGTTTAGTATAAAATTTATTTCTAATGATATGGAAATCAATAATTTCTGAAGCACTGTAGCTAGTACTAGCCTCAGCAAAAGAGATAAAATTATTTAGTGATTCTACAGCTTCTGCCCAGTTGATTTTTCCTTTTCTTCAGTTTCAGCATCTGAGTCAGTTTCTAAATCTTGGCCGAATTTCTTTGCCTTTTCAACAATCATTGGCCCTGTTATCGGCTTTCCTTAAGAACGTACTGCACTAAACCATTTGAACAATACACTATCTAGCTGTTCCAGTTCTGGTTTTTTTAATGTTTGTCTAGAAGCCAACTTTTCAATTGTTACCGATTGAGAAGCAAACTTCATTAGTTCATCTTTTTGTTTTTTAATGTCATAAATAGTTGATGAGCCAATATTAAACTCATTCATTAAAACATTTCTATTCTCGCCTTTTTCTAGCCGTTTGATGATTTCTAGTTTCTGATTGAGAGTCAGTGTTACGTGTTTTCTTTTCTCTCCTTTTGAACTCGAAGGCTTAGGTTTTGAAAACATGGTCACTGTACAGTTAGAACGAAAATCACTTTTTTTATAAACAGTTTCAAAAGTTACGTTTACTGCGATGTGAAAGGACAAAAAACAACAACGCACAAAAAAATGGCGAAGACGCTTCGTGATTGATTAACGGAGCTGCACTGCACCTGAATTTGTTGTGACAGCTGAGACTAGCCGGCCGCTAATTGTTTCCGAACAATACCGAGCGCTTCCGGATGATCCCGAACTACCCCGAAAACTTCTGAATAGCTCTCGAGCGTTTTTATTTGCTTTAAAGACACACTTTTGGAGAAAACCAAAATTTTTACAATTTTCCGGAGGGATGCCGGACTATCGGGCATTCCGGACTGTTGGATGCCGGACTAATGGACTTCTACTGTATATATATATATAATTATATAACACTGTCAAACGATAAAAATATAAGTACTACAAGATATAGCACAATAATAGATGCAGTATTTACAAGATATTTGGATAAATTTCATTCGAGAGTATTTATTTCATACTTCAGTTACCACAAACCAATTGTTTCATTTTTAGAACATGATGATAATACAAATAATATAAATATTTGAAATAAAATGTATCATTGTTACCAATAATTAATAAATAAAATTAATTTAAATTTTATTGTTAACATTTTTCAACTCATTATACAATCATTTAAATATGTTTTAATAAAATTAGCAGAAGTTAGAAATAGTAATATAATCAAATATAATTGTAAACCACTAATCGGTATTCATTATTTGAAGTTTTCACTTTTGTCGGCCAGTCCCGCGACTGCCATTTTTTCTTCTCTATCTTCACGAGTAGAACATGTCCTGAAAGTTTGTTACATTCTTCATAAATCACTTTGTATTTTGTTTTTGATAAAGGTATAAACACGGATGATAAGCTTAAAATGTATTTTGTTGAGTTTTTCATCACTATAGTAAGATAAAAATTTCAGTAATTAAGATTAAATGGTAAACTAAAAAAGAAAAAAAAATACTGAAGGATGAAATAAAATCATCGTCAATATTCACTGTTATTATGAAGCAAATTCTTATGTAAAGACTCATCAACAAATATATGTTACGATTAGTGCAGTAGAGATAAGATTTTTATGTATTTCATTTGTTATTTTATTGTTTACCTTTCTCTTTTATTTTATTTTATTATTCATTCTGTTATATATGAGCGAGGTAACAAAGGTAAAATCCTATCTATAAATTACTTTAGTTAACAGTAGTAGTATTAATACCGCTTACCGCTCAACAAAGATATGAATTCAAAATATTTGTTTTGTATAAAAATCACAACTGAATCAAAAGTTGAATAATACATAATATTGATTAAAATGTCATGTTCATCAAACAAGATAATATTCTGCTCATTCTGAACATGTATTGAATGTGATGTGTTTGTAATTTTTTTTTATTTATACACATGATTAAAATATAAAATATTAGTTTCCATGATACATTTCAAAATAAAACAGAAAAAAATAATTTATGTAATATCTTCTAAAAAAAAAAGATTTAGGCCGGTCAGTAATATTATACAGAGTTCTCCCAGAACTTTCATAACAACTCTACTTGTGAAAATAATAGAAAAAGGTCATTCAAACATTGGTTCCAAAATGCTTCATTTGTGAGTTACAGGTAGTGAAAAATCTCGCTCGGATTTCATTTACCCCAGTGAAATGAGGTCGTACTGTAATTTTTATGACGTTAATTAAAGGGCAGAATTAGTGACGTTTTATGGCCTTTGACCTGAAAAAATGAATAAAATAGATCCCCAGAAACGTATCTGTAGTAGTCTTTTAGAAATATGGGTTGAAAATGAATAAATTGGGTTAAAAAACCCTGTTTTTTATGTTCAACGAACTTTATAAAATGGTAATACACATAAAACTGAAAAATCAAAATTTGTAGAGAATTTAATTCTCAAAAAAATGGTGGAAAGAAGATAAGTTTTTAATAAAACAAAAAAAAGTTAAAAAAATTCGAATTTTATTTAGCAAAAGTAAATTGTATTTGTTAGAAAAGTACTTATTTAATATAAATAAAAACCAAATTCTTTTTTGGTGATGTATAACATTTGTGAAAACAAAATTCTTTTATTAAAAATTGTTTTTATAAAATTTAGTAAAACTGAAAATTACACAACAATAGTAAAATAAAAATAAATAAATAAAGATTACTTAGATTATAATTTTTTTATTAATGGCAATAAATTATTTGAAAAATTGTTATTTCAAAATTGGAAATAAAATAACAAGAGGTGATCATATGCGTAATTATTCTGTAAAGTAAATTAAGGATATCGGGTACTGTGAACTGTGCTATCGTTAGCGAAGGATTTCTGTGAATTTTAGTTTGAACATGATCGGTTTGCCGTTAAAGTAATGCCATACTTATTTACAACAGAGGAATACGCTGATATGGTATACATATTGGATGTGCGTTTTCTGAAATTTCCAATTGAACTTTCCAATTCTTGTGCAGGCCAGAACGATCGGTGAAGTTAAAAATAAGGCAAATTCTGCATTGGATATAGTTGGCAGATGGCTTAACGATAGAGGATTGCAGCTTTCGACTGAAAAGTGTAAATATATTAAGTTCACTGTCAAACGAGCCAGTAGATATACGGATTGGAGGCAACGATATAGCGGAAGTAACAGCACTAAAATATCTAGGGGTCATTCTGCAGAGAAACTGTAGATTCACTGATCAGGTACTAAGTATTTGTCAGAGTGCTGAGAAAATGACTAAAAGCTTAAATATTATTTTGTCGCAGAGGGCTCCTCGGGCATCCAAAAGAAGAGTGCTAGCGACAACTGTAGTATCAACATTGATATATGCTGTGCCAGCATGGAGTTGTGCTCTGACCATCAGTAGAAATAGCGACAGGTTGAAGAGGGCACACAGGGGGATACTACTAGGCGTGGTATCTGCCTACAGAACTGTATCTTATGAGGCTCTCTGTGTGCTTTCGGGAACGCTTCCTATCGACCTCATAGCCAGATACAGAACTGACAGGTTTTTAGGGAGAGCAGGAAATGAAGTCAGGGAAGACATCTATAGAATCTGGCAGGAAAGGGGTGGAGGCTGGAGTGGCTGGATGGACAAGAACTCTAATTCCCGATATATTAGGGTAGATTAACAGGCGGCATGGAGAAACGGACTATTGGATCACCCAGTTCATGACGGGACATGGGTGCTTCAATGGTTATCTCCACAAGGTGGGAAAAAGGAATGAGCCCACGTGCATGTACTGCGAGGAGAATGACGATTCTGAACATACCTTTTTAATATGTAATAAATGGCTAAGGCAAAGACATGACGTGGGTATTCATGGAAAAACACCGAAAGAGACTATGGACTTCATGCTTAGCAGTGAGGAAAACTGGAGGAAAGTTGCTGAATACATAAAGACAGTGTTAACACAAAAGAATGTGACGAAAAAAGGTTGTGTTATTAGTATGTTAGGTTGGGTGGACAGCCTCAGCGGTGAGAGCCAGCATGCTTAGATGTGCTTGTTTCGATGATCCGCTGAGGACTCCATGGGGTATGTTGTTAGGATAAGAGAGTATTACAAAAGATCCTGGGGCCACATTACGACTTGTAGGTATGATGTGGTTCCGTAAAGGACAAAATAGTGAATAAAAAATCTCAAAAGAGCCACCGGTAGACCTGACCTGCCATGCCGGTATATAGCCGGTAGGTGGGGAGGGCCTATTAGAGTAACGGACACTCCCCCCTGGGTGGGGTAATACCACCAAGTCGGTCCGGTCCAGGGGAGTAGAGATAAAAGAAAAAAAAAAAAAAGAAAAAAAAACCGATTCCAAACCAAATAACGCGACTTTTTGCAATCTTCAGGAAACTGGTTCACTATCTAATATTCGTACACGCTACGAACGATCGGCCCAACACGACGCTGTCATTGAATAAATTATTATCGATGCAGTTCAGCATAGTCCAGGCGTCAGTACACGACTTCTTTCTAAACGGATCGGAATTTCGCATTTGATGTTTTGGAGAACTCTTAAAGAAAATAAGGTTTATCATAAACCGACAGTTCTACTTCTACACTCTGGGGATGGTCCTCTTCGCTTGGGAGTTCTGGGCAACTAAAAAGCGCAACAAAAGCAATACAGAAGCGTACCAAGAAATCTGTTGAAAATGGCGGGCGCATTTTGGAACATTATAAACTGGTTTGTATAATAAATACACTTTGTACTAGTGTACTGTTTCTATATAAAATTTGAATTTTTCTAGCTTTTCTTTTGTCTTATTCACCTTATTTTACACCATTTTATTCATAATTAAATTCTCTACAAGGTTTTTATATCTTTACTATCCATTTAACACAGTTATTGTACGCCATACATAAAAAATAGAATTTTTTACCCCAATTTATTGGTTTTCATCCCATATTTCTCAAAAAATATACCTCAATTACGGTTCTGGGACTTATTTTATTCAACTTGTCTGGTCAAAAGTCACAAGAAATCAATAATTCTGCTCATTAATTAACATCCTAAAACTTCAATACGACCTCATTTTACCGGGATAGCGAAATCAGAGCGAAATCTTTCATTAGCCGTAACTCGCAAACAAAGCATTTTAGAACATACGTTATTACGAAGTTTTTTCATTTTTTTTTTTACGAGTAAAATGAGTAGAATAAGTTATGAAAGTCCCGGGACAACTTCGTAATACACTCTGTATAACCAAATTTGGTTTACTTCTGAAAGATGTATATAAAGTAAAAATTGTTAAAAGATCTTATGGTAAAAAATGTAAGGAGGAGTAAATGCTAGAATATTGAAACAATTAATTGATCGTGTAGCGATTAATAAATATTTTTATATTAAAATATCATCACAGAATAGAAAGGATGATGATTAGCATTAAATTTTAAATAACATGATCAAAAATGTTTTGTGAGTGATAAATATACAAATACAGCTTATAAATTAAACGAATACTTCTTTTTTGTTTAATTTTTACCTTTAAAAATTATTTATTATCATTTAGAAAAACATAAACTGGTTGTAAATGTAACAATATCGTTTTATCTACGGTCGGTTGAAAAATTTTAATTTCTCTCCTACTGTAAATAATTCTAGATTATAATTTTAATTTTAAATGATATTGTAGTTATTCCGAAGGGTGGCTTGATTTATCCATTCCGTATAAATACCATAGGAAGTAGTAGAGTCAGTAGTTTCCTCGAGCGCTTTCGGCTATTCTGCCATCTTCAAAAAGGAATTTATTTTGATTAAAATGATAACACTAACATAATTGAATTATATATATAATAATATAATTATTATATATAACTATATATATATTTAATCGATATTTAATTGAATAAATATATATAGTTATATATAATAATTATATTATTATATATATAATTCAATTATGGTAGTTTTATCATTTTAATCATAATTGTATTTCTCTTGAAGATGGTAGAATAGCTGAAAGCGCTCCAGCTAATTAAACTGGAATTTGGTAAGCTGTTTTTTCTTAAATTACATATAAACAAGTATTCATTTGATCCTCTCGGTTATCAGACGCATACATTACTAATTAACGATTGATATATTAATCTGAGAAAAATATACTAAAAAAAAATTAATAAATTATTCGAGTCAAATAATTAATTTATTATCACTATTAAATTTAAAATAAAGAGGATTATTCAATAATTTAATACACAAAAAGCTGTAGAGACGTAGCAGTTGGTAAGAGGGTTATGATACTTTTAAAATAGTAAGGTGGTAACTCTATGATGATTTTTGATCAGTTTTTTTGAGTAAAATTGATTCGTTTATAATTCAAGATCTCATTTTTATGATGGCGAATCCTCTTGGAAGTTTACGAACTCTTTGAACAGCGTGCGGAAATAGTTTTTTGCTTTCTGAAAAAACAGTTATTTATTTTCGTATGATCAAACTATACTGCCAAAGTTGTACGCAAAAATTTTACAAGCAGACAGAAAAATTTTAAGACTATTGAATTTCAATCATTAACGATCACATAGTTTCTGCTGAGGCAACAAAGAGTAAGGCAATAAGCGCGCTAATAGTGTGGCAAAAGAGGCTTATTTACAGTGTCCTTTCACTAATCGTGTTGTTTCTAACAATCTTGTCTGTTTTCTGTAGAGAATGATCCATGATGAGTGACAAAGTGAATTTAATGCTACCATCAACAATAAAATTCGTCCTGTTAAGAAAACTGTATCACCGTGGAGCTCCTCATGCAGGAATAACCGTTCCTGCACCCTAGGCAACCTAGGCTCACTCATGGCTCAGACCGATGTATTCCGTTTGTATTCATTTGCAATACCCAACTGCACACCTTTTCCTTGTAGATTGTGTCTGTTATTTTCCATTGCGTCAGAAGATTAAACTAAGGGCTGATTTTCCAAAATATCTTAGGAAACAATGGGGCTTAGCCAGGTTAGTCTAATGGTTAAACTCATCATCGCAAAATCAGCTAATTTTCGAAGTCGATAATTGTAAGGTTCGAGTCCTTGTAAAGGAATTTGCTTTTATATGGATTTCAATGTTACAACGTGGATACCGGAGTTCTTTGGTGGTTGGGTTTCAATTAACCACATATCTCAGGAATGGTCGACTTGAGACTATACAAGACTAAACTTCACTTACATTCATTAAATTTCATCCTCATTCATCCTCTGAAGTAATACCTTACGGTGGTTCTGGAGGCTAAAAGAAAAAAAAGAGGTGTTTTTCATTTATGCTGTGTTACTGGGTTTTAATTTTTATTTTAATTTTTAATATATATTTATTTAATTTATAAATATCCTATCCGGGCTCTGATAATACTTTGTTGTGCACCAAGAAAAAACTTTTTGTTGCTGACTGTATTTCCCTGTGTAAATATATAAAGAGAAATAAATATATGTATGTATATATAGTATGCATATATTCATTTTATTTTTCAAATTAATGGTTAAAATTGAAAAGAGCTTTCCTAACCTGGTTTATCGAATCCGCAGGTTTTTGTAAAAGAATTTTTTCATACGCAGAAGTCAAAGAAAGAAGTTATAAAGAAAGAGTTCTTAAAAACAATTTAGAGCAAACTGAAAATTCTGAACGCTAATATAAGACTTTTATGCCGTTCACAGCTCTATTAAAACAAGAGGGTTTGGTGATTTCAACAGCATGATGACACCTGTTAACATAACTCGTTCCATAAGGGATTTCCTTCACGTGTTTTTTAAAGACAGGGTAATTTCTGCAAGTCATTGGTCACTATTTGTCCCTTGACTATCAAACCTGAAGTTCTTTTACCGCATTTTATAAACTATGATTTTCACCGATACTAAAAAAACAAACGTTGTTAATACACAAAACATAATTTTAGATACAAAAATGCACAAGATTATTGTACCTAGAATTTTCAGAAATATAAGTTTTTTAACTATAAAGATGTGAAAAAAAAAGAATTATAGAAAAAAATATCAAACACTTGGTTAAAAAGAACATTTAAGATTCAGGTAATACAGGGTCTGGCATATAAACCTGACAATTTTTGAGGGATAATAATTAAATAGTGTTTCGTACTTTTGAAACATTTAATATATCAAATTAAGATCAATTTTTGCAATTTATAGTGAATTACTTACATAGATTTCTTTTTATTTGAATATTATGTCGTTAAATGTTTTCCATTACTCCTCACACATTCACTTAAACCTCATTCTAAAATTTGACATTGCTTGCTCAATCATCAGCTGTGGAACCGCTTCAATTTCTCGTTGAATGGCCTCCTTGAGTTCTGCAATTGACTGTGGTCGACTACTGAAGACTTTATGTTTGAGATACCTCCACAGAAAAAAATCACAAACAGCCAGCAGGTGAACGCGCTGGCCAAGGAATGTCGCCAAATCGGGAAATCAAACGTCCAGGAAAGGTTTCTTGCAGAACATCCATTGCGATTCTCGCCGTATTGGCGGTGGCACCATCCTGTTGAAACCAAATTTCACGTCCTTGAAAGTCATTCAGTTTCGGTCGCATAAATTCATTTAGCATGTTTACGTATCGATGAGATGTTACTGTTACTCTGCGATTTATCTCCTCAGAAAAATACGAGCCAATTATGCCGAAATTTGAAACCGCACACCACACTGTAACATATTGACAGTCAAGTGGTTTTTCAAGAATTTGCTGTGGATTATGGGAAGCCCAATAACGGTAATTTTTTTTATTCACAAATCCTGACAGATGAAAATGCGCCTCGTCACTTAAAAGAATAATGGCATCCTGGTGGACATTGTTGAGGATGACCTTGCAAGCTGCTTTGCAAGACGCCCAATCATTTGCATTAAGTTGCTGCACTAACATCATCTTATTCGGATGGAATTTCAGGTCGGCATGAAGAATGCGATTTATCTCCTCAGAAAAATACGAGCCAATTATGCCGAACTTTGAAACCGCACACCGCACTGTAACATATTGACAGTCAAGTGGTTTTTCAAGAATTTGCTGTGGATTATGCGAAGCCCAATAAAGGTAATTTTTTTTATTCACAAATCCTGACAGATGAAAATGCGCCTCGTCACTTAAAAGAATAATGGCATCCTGGTGGACATTTTTGAGTATGACCTTGCAAGCTGTTTTGCAAGACGCCCAATCATTTGCATTAAGTTGCTGTACTAACATCATCTTATACGGATGGAATTTCAGGTCGGCATGAAGAATTCGTCGTACACTTCGATCAGAAATGGCTAGCGCAGCAGCATGTCTCGCTGCTGAACGACGTGGAGACCGCGAACAGCTAATCTTACAGCGTTAATATTTTCAGGCGTTCTCACAATCCGTTTTCGTCCTGTTGGTTTCATTTTTAAAGCAGACGATGTGTTCCTAAAATTCGACACCCACAACAATATCGTATTCCTACTAGGAACAGACGCGTATCGATTTAAATTGAAATGTCTGCGAAATAAAAGCTGTGTTACAATAACCGAGTAATTATTTTTAAAGTAGGCTTCAATCACAAACGCTCGTTGTTCACCCGACCACGACATACTGACTACTGAAATAGCATGAATAGACCTGTCGATGTACAACACTCCCGCCTTCTCATTGACAGTAGTGCCAACATAACAATTTCTACAAAATCGTCAGATTTATATGCCGGACCCTGGTATAAAGGAAATTTTTTTTTGTCTCAGTTCTGTATAACTGAAATATCAGTTATTTATTTTGTTGCAAACTATTCAGTTTTGTACTGACTAAGAGTGAAATATAAGCTAGTCAAAAGAATTGTAAACATTTCGTAGAACTAAATAATTTATGCGATTATTTACGGATCAAGTTCAGGGTTAATATATTTTATTAAGTCGAGTTTTAGATCAAGATCATTATTATTTTTAATTTACAAACATTAGTTTTAATCATATTTAAAAAAAAAAAATATTTGCAGAAAATAACGAATGCCTGACCTACACCCTAATCAACAATGATGATACAGAGGTCTAGTTAATATATTTTAAAGTAGGTTTGAGTATATACAAGATAAACTTAATTATCTATTCCACGAGCTCGACAAATACGGATTACTATAATCCATAATAGTACACGAAGAGCTACCTATCCATGCGTACTAGTATAATACTATTAATCATGCCCTCTAAATAATTACTCATAGTTATAATGTTCAGTTAAATTCTAACCCAATTACAATTTTAAACTGGAGAATAAAATTCAGTGATACGTATTTCTGAAGGAATTAACTGATTAACTTATGTCATTAGCAACCTCAAATAGAGATTCGCGAATTTTCAGTGTAATAGACCCTGGTCTGAACAGTAACACAATTTGAATTTTTATAGCCAATAATTATCATATTTGAAACGTAAACGGTTTTTAAATTACCACAGAATATTTATTTTTTTATTTATAAATCATTTTAAGAGCAGTTTTATAAAATAAAATAATTAACCAGGCACATTTTAGATGAAAACTTGCTGCTTTAAAAATTGTGAAATGAAAAAAATCAGCTGATAATATTTGAATTCGGATGTTGTGTTTTTATTTTTATGTAGTTTAATATTATTTTATTGAATTATTGATTTATACTTTGTAGTGATTAAGGTTCCGTAATTTGGAAACCAGAAGATACCTAATAATAATTATTTATTTTTTACTGTTAGATCTCTATTTTCAGATTAAACTAACTTATTTGTAGTAGGTTAGTTGGCTAACCTAGCTAACAAGTGCATAAAGTATACAGATGCGTCAAGTATGCAGGTGGACATAGACCGCAGACTGTGCCAAGAAGGATAATACTACTCTGGCAAAATGTGCAATCTGCCATTTGGATCACCCTGCAAATTATAAGGGATGTAGGGTGTACAGGACTTTCTTGGAACGAAAGGAGAGGCAAACAGTCACTTATGAGAGGTAACTCACTTCTTTAGGATCGCAAGCGAGAACATTCAACATCAATTAAAGTAACTTTCCTTCTCTGAATCGGAAGTCGCAAGAAAACTCAAAAGGTCGTTCTTCTGATCTTCCCCGATCTTATTCCGCGGTTACAGACAACAGAGACTTTGGTGATTCTGGTGGTAAAGATAAAATAGATAACCTAGCAGCTAAGATTGAACCCTTGGTACAACAAAGAGGTAGTTTGTTAAGCCTACTGACAAAGATTTGTTAATGGCGAGGAGGTCTTTAAATATTATGACCTGGTACATCAATGGTTAATGAGTAAGGAAGGAATTGAAGGCAGTGTTAGTTATGGAAATTTTAGACATCATACTTATTTCTGAAACACACTCTACTAACCATAAATATTTCTGTGTTAGAACCACTAATCACCCACATTGTAGAGCATTTGGTGGCACTGCGGTACTGGTTAAGAATACATTAAGGAATCACCTTTTTTTTCCTCTGGGACCACCGTTAGGTATTGCTTCAGATTCAGAGGATGAGATGAGTGATTTGTAGCATGTGTGAAAATGCCATGCCTGACTGGGATTTGACCTCCGAATGAAGGCTGAGATGCTACCAGTGTGCTATGGAAGCTGGTATCACCCACATTTTAAACATCTTAAATCTAACCTTAAATGTTAACCGTTGTAAAAATAATAATGCTTTGGTATTCTTCAGAATGATTATTTGGTCCTTAAAATTCTTCTTAGTTTTTAAATTATTATCATTGGTTCTGTGGTTTGTAATATGGGGTGAATATATGATATAATTGAACTTCATATTCGCAAGGTAAACACTAGATATTATGCATTGTTTTACTTTTAGCATTTATGATATAACTGCCAATTTACCCATTTCTTCATTGTTTTTATTACCTACACGGACAAA
This sequence comes from Lycorma delicatula, assembly GCF_047948215.1. NCBI lineage: Eukaryota > Metazoa > Arthropoda > Insecta > Hemiptera > Fulgoridae > Lycorma > Lycorma delicatula. The sequence goes on from NC_134463.1 coordinate 81,693,235, forward strand.
TATTACTGATGAATAAGTATACCTTACAGTTTTTGTAGCTAAAACACCCACAAATATTTAATTATGTCTTTTCAGTTGTTTGGTTTATTTATTTACTTTTTAAGAGATTTTTTTTATTTGTATTTGATAAGTTAAGCTGTCTTAAATTATCTTTTAAAACAGATGTGAATGAAATTTATTTCCCAACTGTTTTCAAAATGTATATAAATATAATTTTTAAATGATTGGAAACAGAAGTGTAAGCCAGGAGTATAGTTTTTGGATGATGGATAGGTATGTAGTTTTTTAATTGCTGATGATTAAGTAATTTTAGCTGAAAACAAGGATGACAACCTATTTTTAAGAAGATGAGAGAGGGTATGAAAAGTGGGGGTTTAGAAATAAATATTGATAAGATTAAGTATTTCTTGTCAGAGGACAAGAGAAGAACCTGCAAATGGGAAATGTAATAATTCAATGCGTAAATGAATTTGAGTATCTGGGAGTTACACTGTCATCAAACAGAACATATAAGATTAATATGTTAATTAAAGCCAAGCTAAAAAGATTTTATTATTCGGCAACTGCAGCATATCTAAAAAATAAAAAAACGGGTGTTAGTTTGATTTATGGTGAGTAGAGTTACCTACAGTGCAGAGGTTTGGAAATTAATAAAAACCCAAAAATATGAAAAACAGCAATGTATATGAAGTTTTGGAGTAGTTATCACAGGACTCTGATGGTTTGTGTAAGTAACAAAGAATTAGGGAAGAAATGAGAATAAACTCATCGTTAGAGCACACCATTTAAATGAAACTACTTATACTGAATGGGCACATGCAAAGAATGATGATAATCGCTGACATAGCATATTTTGGGTTGGAGTCTTCATTGCATTAAAGGAAAAGGGGAAGACCAAGAAATAGGTGGCAAGGACAAGAGAATGAAACAATTCATTGTAGACAATTAAGTGATGAGGATATTTTTAATAAAGGAAAATGGAGATTGGAATGCAGTAAATGGCTTCGATATGTGTTATAACTATGTATGTATTTAATTTGAATTACTTGTTTTATAAGTAATATGTTAGATTACTAATAACTGTGTAATTTTTTTCCATTTACAGGATTATGAAGTTGATCTATATTTAAGGCAGAAATGGCAAGATGAAAGACTTAAGCATCCAGATATTACTGAAGTTTTAGATTTAAATGATCCTAATCTCGTCAAAGCAATATGGAAACCAGAAGTATATTTTCCTAATGCTAAAGATGCAGAATTTCAGTTTGTAACTGTTCCAAATGTACTTATACGAATAACACCTAATGGAGAAATATTGTATATGCTAAGGTAATTAGTCTTGCTTTATTTTAAATTCTGTAGTATTTATTGAACTTTTTTATTTTATTATTTACATGGATCTTCAGTTTGAATAATTATGAATTTAATGATTTTATAAATCTCTATTCGATAAAATATATAGATCTATGAATTTCGTAGAAATTCCCCAAAATTTATGCGATGATTTTTAATTATAATTATTCCTTTTCAAAAGTATATGGAAATTGTTCTTCCAATGAGTTACATCAAAGGCAAACCACTACATTAACAAAGACTGCTCTAAGAGAGAAGCATTCATAGCTGGGCAGTAAATTCTTATTTGTCAAGCTCTTGTGAATCTGAAGAATTTGTATCTTCCACCATTACATATGAAATTTGGTTTGATGAAAAAATTTTTCAAAGCAATAGATCATAATGGGCAAGGTTTCTTATACCTTAACAGCAAATTTCCCAGGATCAGCGAGGCAAAAATCAAAGAAGGAATATTTTTTGGAACACAGATACGTAAACTAATTAGAGGAGTTTGAATGAACCTGAGACAGCAGCATAAGTATCATTTCAAAATATTGTTAAATTGTTGCTAGGAAAATAGAAAGCCGAGAAGTACGTAGAGTTGGTGAGTGAACTTCTTGAAAAAATATTAAAAAATAGAATGCAATATGTCTAAAAATACACATACTGCATTCACATTTAAATTTTTTTACCACCTTACTTTGGTGATATATGCGATGAGCATGGTGAATGTTTTCACCAAGATATATCAATAATGGAAACTCACTATTAGGGAAAATTGAGCCTGAATATGTTTGCGGTTAGTGCTGGAGACTGGAGAGTTTCCCAAGATAATATAGGAGAAAACCAAAGAAAATCATATATTAGGTAAAATAATATCATACTTTGGATTAAATAATACTTAAAAAAGTCAGGTTTTCTTTAGATCCATATTACTAAAATGCACTGCCTTCCATTCAATTTTGGTTTACAGATTTAAAATTAGCACAGTATAAGATACATTTTTATGAATGCAAATGATGAAAAAACATTTTTTTTTATAGACCAGAGTTATTAAGTTTTGAAATTATTAATTTTCTTCATATAGTATTGTTCTGGTAAAACATGAAGTTTTTTTCTTTTTTCTAAATAACAAATATCAATTCTATATAATGAATCCTGTCTTACTGGCTCAGTTAAACGATCTGTAATTCAGTTTTTTTTATAGTTGACTCTACTTTTTTGATGTGTTTTCATGACAGTTTTCATTGAAAATTAATTCTAAAAAATAGACTTTTAAAAAGACAGAATTTTCTGAATAAAAATATTTTTAATTACTTTTTTCAAAACATTTTTAGTCGGTCTTGCATTGCTATAGAGGATTTCCAAGCGTTAATTGTGGTTGTGATCTGTGTCCTGCTGGGTTTAAAACACTGTGCCATTGGAACAATTCATTTTATATATTTCATGGCCACTGTTTTGGGCAGTTGTGCTTTATATGTAGTAATCTAAAAATTCCAATGTCGTATTTGAATCTAAAAATCACATTGTATTAATCCAGATTTTTAAAAATTACATTATTTTTTCAGTCTTTGTTACATTATACATTAATATATTTTTTATTATTTTATTTTTTTATTTTAGGTAGGAGTGTGTTAATGAACCTACATTTGATACCTGGGATTGTTTAATGTTAAATTTTTCTCTGGTCTTTAGATAACATGGGTGTGTTGAGTAATCTGAGGATAATACTTCTAAAAGCAGATAGTTTATGTGAGTTTGGTTGATTTAAGGTATTTTGAATTGAGAATTCCTGTCATTGTTCGTTGGTTTTGCAATGGGAATAAAAATGTATTTATTTTTATTTATATCAATCTGTATGCTTAATTTACAGTTTATTTTATTAAAGATGTATTGACATATACAAGGGTTATTTTTTTTTCAAGGTCCGATCGGTCACAAAATAAAAACCCGTGCAAAAATCGGATGAACCTTTGCTCATATGTGCTGCGCAACGTCTCTAGTATGGCCTTAAATCACGCCATGTCACTTTGTTTAATTCTGAACACGCATCTAGGACGTAAACATGTCTACAACAATAGCATCTTTCGCCAAGTGCGGTAATTCGATTTCTTCAGGCTGAGGGGTGTAATGCAGCTGAAATTCATTGACGAATAAGTAATGTGTACGGTGAAACTTCAATGAGCGACAGCAAAGTGCAACAATGGTGCAGGAACTTTAGGACGTACAGATGTTTATGATACAGGCGGTCAGGGAAGGAAGTGAGTGTCAACCGATGGTCTCGTTGAGCGAGTGGATGAGGCAATTAAAAAAAAATCGATGGTTCACAATTTCTGTATTGAGTGATTCGTTTCCTGAAATTTCAAGGTCACCTCTCTACACCATTGAGAGTGAAAGACTTCAGTACCGTAAACTGTGTGCGAGATGGGTTCCCAAGATGCTGTCTGACCATCACAAAACAATGAGATTGGACACCTCCCTAATGTTTCTCCAGCGCTACTAAAATGAAGGAGAAGATTTTTTGAACAGAATTGTCACAGGAAATAAGACATAGGTCCATTTCGAAACTGAAGAAACAAAAGAACAATCCAAATAGTGGATGCGTTCTCATTCTCCCAGTAAACCAAAGAAATTCAAGAGAACCTTCTCCAACAGAAAGTGTATGGCTACTGTGTTCTGGGACCGGAATGGAGTCTCTTGGTGGAATTCATGGAACGTGGCATGACCATCAATGCAGCCTCATACTGCGTGACTCTTCAACGTCTACGAAGGGCGATTCAGAATAAGCGGAGAGGAATGTTGTCATCAGGCATTGTCTTTCTCCATGACAATGCTCGGCCGCACACTGCAGCTGTAACTAAGAAGCTCCTGCAGCATTTTCGTTGGGAAGTGTTTCATCACCCACCATACACCCCGGACTTGGCCCATCTGATTTTCACCTCTTTACTCACATGAAACGCTGGCTAGGAGGACAACATTTTGGCACAGACATGGAGCTGCAGACCAGCATAGAAACATGGCTGAAAACACAGGCGGCTCTGTTCTATGACGAGGGTATTGGAAAGTTGGTACTACACTAAGACAAATGTCTAAATCAGAGTGGCGACTATGATGAGAAATAGCGTAACTATGTAAGTACTTGTTACAAATAAAAAATGTTTATTTTCACTGTGGTTTTAATTTTGTGACCGATCAGACCTTGAAAAAAAATCACCCTCATATTAACTACAAGCAAACTTAACAAAATTAAACATAGCATTACAGCAAACTTAAAATAATCAACCATTAAGTTGATTTACATTGACTTTTGTTGCCTTTATACGATAACATTATATCAACATGTCTATGCAAGATGTTATTTTATAAAACTTTTTGTTGTTTATTGGTAGATATGTCTGCTGATTAAATGTATTGTAGTAGGATTTCAGCTGGAAATAGGAGAAACGATAAGAATTCTATATGTTCTTGTAGTACTTTTGTTATGTTATAATTGGTTTTTAATAGTATAGAGAATTTCTATTACTGGTTTATTAGTTTATAGTTTTGTTATGTCAAATAATAATACACTGTATTATGGGATATGCTGATGTATTTTACTTTTTTTATTATATCTGTTCTGTTTTGTGAATTTTTTGATAACCTTGATCATGAGTTAAATAAGTTAATAGGCAGGGTTAATTTATGATGTATATAATGCTGTTGGGTTCTGGAAAGGTTTGAAGGGTATGGTGCTACAGGATGATATTTGTTTTAATGAATCATTTGTGTGTTAGGTATAAAGTTTTAGATTTGTTAATAGGTTGTTAAATGTGGTTTATAATTTGTCAGTTGGATCCTTTCTAAGCTCTGTGGTATTATTTTATTGAATGTAATCTAAAATCATACTGTTAATGGATTAGCGTTAATGATAACTGTTGTGTTTGTTTGATTTTTATTATATTAATATTATTTATTTGGAATTTTTATTATTATTTTTCAGCTATGTGAGTTTCAAAAGATGGAAGATGCTTTTATGATACTATTTTGGTGGATATTTAATTTTTTTATTTAATATTTTACGTGTTCTTGTATTTTGACATTTGTATTTGTATGAATTTATTTATGCAATTTCAAGGTATCTATCTAATCTATTGTTTTAACTGCATAACACTCTGCAGTGGTCAAGCATGATGCAGTATCAATCAAAGATTCAATGATCACTTGAAAGCCCTCCACAGTAACATATACAACGTTTGCCAACTATCTCAAACAAATCACAAATACACAAACATTTACAGCTACATTAATATTCTACACATACACCAAAAGGGGTTACATCTTTACATACTTGAACATTATGACATATAAATGTAAAAATCCCTTATACTAAATGAAAACATTTTATTCAAACCAGTATATTTTATATTCTAATTTAAACATGTGTCTGCTTAATTAAAAAGAAAAAACACCACTAATAACATCTGCTTAATACAGCGGTACTAATCGGTAATCATAATTAGAAGCGTTACTAAAAACTTTGAGAAGTAAGTTATTAAAAATTATTTATTTATAAAATTGATTCAGTTTATTTTTCAAAAGTTTATAATTAAGAATAAATTTTTAACAATTGATAATATAAAATTTGAATTACAATAAAACATGTACATTTGTATTTTATTATTTAATTTATGATTGCAGATTAAAATTGTCTTTTTCTTGCATGATGGATCTATCAAAATTTCCTCTGGATAATCAAATTTGTACAATGGAAATTGCAAGTTGTAAGTAGCTTAACCTTTCATTTTCTAAAATATTTACTATAGAATAAATGAATTTTAATTTTTTGGTATCTTTTTTACTTCCTTGTACAAAGTAAAGGAACTATTGTGATTCAGTTATCAGATTTCAATGAAATTAACCATTTTAATCATCCTGGAATCCATTTTGACTAGTTTTGGTATGACATCTGTACGTACATATCTCGTATAGCTCAAAAATAATTAGGCATAGGATGTTGAAATTTTGGATTTAGGACTGTTGTAACATCTAGTTGTGCACCTCCCATTTTGACTGCAATCAACTGAACACAAAGTGTCCAAAAAAGCCCAAAATCAAAAAAACTTGCATTTTGGACTTTTCTTAATTACAGTAATAAGCTCTCATTGAAAGCTTTTCAACAATATCATAAGTGGTACTTATTTTCATTGGTTCCAGAGTTATAGTCAAAAAAAATGTAATTAATGAAATATTTGGATCTTACAAGGAAAGACACATTGGTTTTAGTCTTTAAACTTTATTTCCTTTTTTTTAACTTTTTTTCTTAAATTTAATTTAAATTATATTAACCTATAATTGTAAAAACAATTTACAATAACTATTTCAATAATACAAGTAACAATAAAAAAAAATCTAAAAAGAAATCAGAAGTTATTTTTGAAATAAAATTTTATGTACTAAAAGTTGTATATGTAATTTAATAGGCATTTTTACCTATGTATATATGTAATAGATTTGGTGAAACATCTAATTATTTAATATTAATTGAAAATTATAATTTAGAATCATATTATTTTTGGATTTTCTAGTTTAATGTCTCTTTAAATTTATTTAATTATTCTGGAATTTTGTTTAATTTTATCTACATTTTAAAGTTTTTAAACTACAGAGTAATTGAAAGATAACAAGAGCAACAAATACACTGAGGCATACATGCTCGATCTTTAATAAATTGCAAAAAATTCTTATCATATAGTTCATTACTCATCTGATATTGTGAGATAATATTCTCCCTAAGTCGGAGTTGATCATCATTTAATCATTGTTTGGTTTGATATAATCCTTTTATTAATTTGTGAACACATTCTCTAGTTTTCAAATTTTCTCTCTCTTTATATTCATCATCCTCTCTTAATGTTTTTATTCTTTCCTTGGTTTTAATGTTTACTTCCTCTTTATATTTATCATCTTCTCTTAGTCTTTTTATTCATTCTTTGGTTTTAACATTTACTTCCTCTTTACGTTTATCATCTTTTCTTAATTTTTTTATTCTTCCCTCGTTCTTAACATTTTCTTCCTCTTCATATTCATCTTCTTGTAATTTTTTTTTTTTAAATATATTTCTTCATGATATCTTTATTTTTACTGTATGTTTGTTTCTTTTTCATTTTTTAATTATTCACCAAATAATCAAATAATAAAAACTGAATATTTTATACTGTAAGGTTGAAATTAACATTTGTAACCAGTATACAGGAGTTCACTAAATGGAATAGTTTAATTATTATTAACTTTTATTTATATGACACACCAGAAAACTGAAACTTTTATTAATCAGCAACTCATGAAGATAAGAATAATACTGATCTAGTAATATGAGTAATAAAGGGACTTTTACTCTATCCTAATATTTCATCTAAGATTGTTGAATTAATAATTGTATAAATATTTGATGTTAATAAAAACTAATATTTCATCAATTGTGTAACTGTCCACTTTATTAAAGAAATGGAGGATCGTATCGCACTTTCAAATGAAACAGGTTTAACACGTTCTTTAGGGTTCTTGGACCTGAGGTCAAGAAAATTTCATTTACTAGTGACGGGCATAATTCTTGGTATAACTTAATCAAAAGGGGGGTTGTTTTATTTGTTTTTTCTTACTCATTATATGTATTCCAAAAGAATAATAGGCATATAGTGTTAATTTTTTTAATTTTATTGATTATTGTGTTCTTGACCCTGGGATCAATAGCCGTTTCTTTGCATAACATATTCTTGTGCGTAGCGCCAAGACCCTATTTTATGTTATAAAGTTATATGTTAATAGCGGCTCTTGCGCTCAGAGTCAATAACGAAAACACACAGACATGATGATTCATGCATATTAGAAGACTATATTTTATGGCTCTTACGTCTGCATCATATATCATATAGGGTCATTGAATACATATAAGACATATTGATTCTTGTCAGATCGTTCAATCAATACTTTTGGTCTTGCAATGCTGCTCCTCAGTTTGTGTACAACCATTGATCTAGTTAGTTTGTGTCGTTTTGTTCTTTAGATAAAATAAGATTATGTTTTCACGAGGAAAGAAGTTACTCGCATTAGCTTTGATGCAACCTGACATTGAAAGTGAAAGTGAACCATTTAGTAGTGATGATAGTGATTATGACCAGAATGAACCTCAAACTGAATTTAGCAGTGACAGTAGTGATACAAGTGACTGCGAGGAAAGAGATGAAACTTGTCAAAATGATAATATTCTGGAATCAAAACCATCAACTAGTAGTTCGCGTCAATCAACAGAGCCAGATCAGCAGGGGCCGAAGACGGATGTGTTGCCATTAGTAAGTTCAGAGACAGGTACTAATTCGCAGCCGTCAGCAAGTCACCAGCAGCAGCCGGAATATTCGCCGTCAATAAGTATTGAATCACAAAATAATTGGTAGCAGATAGTTGTATCAGATCCTGACTTTCTCGATTTTCCTTTAGGCGAACAATATAACATGGAATCCATTGAAGTTGATAATCCACTCCAAATTTATAGTTTGGTCGTATATAGCGATATTTTTCAATTAATAGTAGAGGAAACAAACCGATACACTGCAGAAAAACTAACCGGGTTTATTCTTAATAAAAGTGTGTTGTAAAAAAAAACACTAATGATGATAACTAATGACGATTTTTGTTTATTGATAAAAGTATTTTATAATAACAAAAAGTTTTTACAAGAATATATCATAATTTTTTTTTTTGGAAAAAATTATAAGAAAATATTTCAAAAACGTTTTATTGCCTCTAACCACGGTTCTTGTTGCCGGAGTCAAGAACGGGCAAAATAAATAAATACTTCATGTAGTGTACAGCATAGTATAGTTAAGGGCGTAGCTACAAAAGACGCCAATAGAGCACTCTGTATAAGTGTGAGTTCTTGACGACGGGAACAAGAGCGTCGTTTTGTAACTGCTTACCTTTTTTCTCCGAGGATAAGAACCGTTTACAATTAATTCTGTTAATATCAAACAATCGTACTGAACGTGTTAAATGAAATGCAGCAAAAAATGTGTATATGTAATTTAATAGGCATACAAGGAACTCATGTGGTGTCCACATCAGATTTTTCAATAACAGGAAAAAGCTGCAAAAAGAAGATTATTGAAATAAAAAATGATTTGCTGCCTTGGTAAATTCTGTTTATTGATCTGCATTGTAATTTTTTTATATCATTATTCATTTTTATTATGTTAAGTTTACTTTGATAGGTTTTAGTATAAGTTTTGACTTTTTATGTTATATCATTTTCAGGTTATACTAAGTTTAAGTAATTAGATATACTTTCATATTTACACATTTTTTCATTACACGAATTATTATTTTGAATCTAAAAATAAGTATATTCAAATTAATAATAAAGATATTTTTAGTTGTTTATTTTATTTAAATATTAGTTTTTGAATAGTGTAAATATTAAAAAAAAATGAATATATGCTACTCCTTGTTTAATTGTAAAAAAAGAATTGGACAGTAGATTAATCAGTTGAGCACTTAAGGCATCAGTTCTTGAGTAACAGAAATTTGGCTAATGGAAAAGACCAATTATCCTTTGAATAAAACTTTAAAATGTTGTAGGATTCTTGTTTTCTGAATGAAAATGATAACACTGTATGTACTTCTGTTAAATACATTATAATCACATACACTGATTGTTGGTAGCATGTATGTGAAATCGGCTTTTGTTGACATTTATGTTTCATCTTCTGTTTTACTTTTAACAAGAAATGCTAAAATACAGTTTGGACATAATTAAAAAAAAAAAGAAGCTATTTATAATTTCTAAATAGTTTGTCAGCCTCTGTAATGGTAGTACCTCAGTTATTCGTCTGGAAGCTCTTGGGTTTGAATCCTAATCAGTCAGGGAATTTTTCATATACTACAAAATTTCCATTCTGTATCTTCATAATGAAACTTATATAAATGAAGATTTTACAGTGAAGTTTTGTGAATTAATAAAAAAAAATTCTATGTTAAACATGTGTTAATAATATATTATACAAAATTCTTAATGTTGATTAAATAAAGTATTGTAAATTTCTTATATCCTAAATAAGATGTTTTTAAAAATTCTTCTTTTTATCCTTTCTTTAGAGAAATAAAAAAAAAATCTGATAATTTTTGTTGAAAATTCTATTAATGTGACAGGTTACCCATCCCTGTTTTGTGACAATCATTCAGATCTGCAGAAGAGGGTTGTCAATGAAGTATAGATTAAACTCATAAAAAAGTTTCAAACTGTTGTTTAGTTTAAAAAATCTTGTTTAATAACATAAAGAAAGTATTTTCTCAACTTGACAGGCAAATTCACCCAGTGAAACTCCTCTGAAGGTAGGTCACTTCCATCAGGATACAGTTTTTTAGTTGTCAAGAAGAGATCTTAACTGCATTGACTTCTAAATAAGTTTTACAATATTCTGAGAAGGGAAAGTATTTAAAACTGTTTATACAGTGTTGAGGGACACTACTAAAACTTTTAGATAACAATTTATGAAGTTATATGTTAGGATAATTTAATAATTTCAATTCTTTTCTTTTTTTTTGTAATTTTTCTAAATCTAAAAGTTGTTTATCAGTTTTTAGAGTAGATTAGTTTTAAGTTGTTTTGTTTTTAACTGTAACATCAAATATATATTTTAATATACTTTGTAAGGGTATGTTAGTTTTTTATTGCCACACAGTAGCACTTTCAATGATACTGTCATCATTATTTGAAACTTAAAATTATTTAAAATAGTAGATCATTATATATATATATATATATATATATAAATTAGAATGTCCATAAGCATATATGCATGTATGAATGTACCAAGTACTGCTGGAAATATTTTGATTCCTCAACCCAAGGAATCAAAAGATTGATGATTGATTCCTTGGTAGTTCCTCATAGATAGTTCCTCATTGATAGTTCCTCATTGATTCCTTTGGTAGTTTCTCATACTGAAACTACATACTGAAACTTTGGAAACTCATACCAAAAGATTGATTGATTTTTCAATATTTTGATTGAACTTAAACTTTCCTTAACGTTATGAATTTATCCAAATAATTCTATCATTGGGTGAATTTAAAAAAAAAAGAATGAATTTATTTAGTTAAAGTTTTTAAAAATAGAGTAAACTTTCTTAAGTAACTTTCAATAAGTTTTCGTAAGTAGGCTATCGATGAATTTTTTGCAGCAAGCACTATTGTAGTGTATAACTAATTAATTTTCCTCTGTAAGTAATTTGCTAAAATGTGTTGAATTACACAAAATTATATATTCCCTGTCACTTTTAAACACTTACCCTATCATTTTTGTCATTTTCTGAACCAGTTCTGAAATTGTCTTTTGTGAGTATCTTTAATTGTGCTGCTGTGATTATTTTGGTGACCTAAATCCATTCAAAACATTTCAAACCTCTCATGGTCATTTTAACTTCATATAAGAACCAGAAGTCATATGATGCTAGATCCAATCAAAAATTGTTTGAAGACACAGTGTGATATTTTTATTTGTTAGAAATTGCCATACTAGAAATGTTGTACGACACAAAGCAGTATCATTATGAGGATGAAACTATTTGTATATTTATGTGATCTTTTTCTATTCAAATCATATTTTAAATGCTTTAATAATACCACTTTGAATGTTCAGGGTTTTTTAGCAGTCTTTAGCCTCGACAAAATCATTTTGCTTATTTTTGAATTTAATCAATATCCCAATTCACAACCACTATGCAGTTGCTCAAAATGCTAAATATTGTCACTGGAGTATCACCAAAAATTCAGTTGATGATAACCATATTTTTTTGCCCTCAAAAAAAAAATCGCCAAAAATTAATTTTAACTTTTAATATCTTTCTTTAGCACTGTTTTACAGTTTGAAGCAAAGTTTTAATTTAATATATTGTCTGCAATCTATGAATTATAGCACACTTTAAAACTATTTATCTTCTTATCTTTTATCACTTTATCTTCTTCGAAATGTAGCTCACAACTGACTGATTCCACTAACAAGTTTAAATCTATCGCACAGTTTTCAACACAGTACTTCTCACACTTTAGTATGAGAAACCTTACCTTACTGTTGGATAGTGCTCAATAGTAGCATTCACTGTATTTTCTTTAACATAATTTGTAAAGTGATAGCATACAAAAATATTATATTTATCATTAACAATTCTTTCTGATCATGGTAACCTGAACAGTGATGGTTTAATTCAAATATTCTTTTATATAGTTAGTGTTGTCAATGTTACCAATTTAAATAGCTATCATTTTCAAACTGATTGGTAGTTCATTAATTTATCTTTGTGTGTGTGTGTGTGTGTGTGTATGTATGTGTGAGAAAACAGGTGTATAGAATATACACACACACATGCACACACACACACACACACACACACACACACACACACACACACACACATACACACACACATACATACACATACACACACACACACACACACACACACACACACACACACACACACACAAAACTCTTTTTAAAAGTTTTTTTTTATCATTGTTACCTTCAGTAAATCTAAATTACTTTTAGAGCTTATGACTGCGTTTACTTTTCAATTAATGTTCTATTATCATACTGAAAGTTTGTGTCATCATAACAGTTATGTAATTTTCATCATATCTGGGTTTGGTTGACTGTTTCACTAATGCATATTTTCTTATAATGGTTAGTTTAATTTTATAAATTCCACATGAATTTTTAATTAAATATTTTTCCTCATTTTTTAAATATGAAAATTTATAGTTTAGGTGTCAAAGTGCATGTAGTTTTATTTTTCTATTATGAGATTTTAATAAACTCTACAATTTTTTAAATGTATTTACAGCTTAAAGATTTCCTTTTGTTTGTTTAAACTTCATTTACAGGAAATAATGTTTTACTGTGATAATTGTTTTTATTTTATTTTACACTTGTTTATGATAAATATCATGTGTCATTCATTTGATGTAATCATTCTATACATTCTTTCCAGGATTCTGTTTTATACGTTTTAATTTAATTGTTATACCAAGAAAATTTATATGATTTGAATAATGTATGTTTCTGTCAAATCTCAGAAACATCCATTATGCAGAACATTTATCGACAAATAAACATAAGTTACAAGCTATGAAAATAATTTAAATATATTGATGGTATTTTATCAATGATAAAAAATTAATAACACATTTAGAAAAAAATTATATAACCAACATATAAAGTAAAAATAAAATTAAACTAATGAATTTCTAAAAAAAAAATCCCTTCTAATTGAACCTCTGCATTAATATCTGTTAATGAGGTTCAGTGAACCTTTTCACTGTTCTCGTTAATATGTTAAGGAATAGTTCTTAATTTTCTAACACACTCTTCATAATGTGTATAATAATTTTATGAATGTTTCAAACTTACTATACAGCTGGTTTTAAATACCCTCATCATTTAACTTTGCTTTACCATGTTTTTTTCTTTTTTGTTAATAGTAATGTTTTATATTGTTTGCTTCTTCCCAGTATTTATGGTGGAATATCATGGGACAATTATAAAGCATTTCTTATCTTACTATTTCAGTTGCAACTTTCAATTATTAAAATTTTGGGTTTTCCTGAAATGAATCATGAAATTATGGAATATTTTCTTGGGACAGTTTTTCTAACTAATATGTTTGTAACAACCAATTGTTCTGAATTGAAAATTTTTTAGCTACTATTCCATTCTACAATAATTTTTATTTTTCAATCATTTCAATGAGAACATTGAATTATTTCATCCTGTCTCTAACTACTATCTGTAGAAATATGATGCTCATTTGGATGCTGTGAAGCAGATATGAACTGTCATATTCAAATTTTTGAAGATGATCATTTCCCTCAACCTGATATTTTGCTTACTGAAAACCATGACTAGAAGTATAAATGGGCAAATTAAAAAAAAGAATTATCTGAAATGAAACATTCAGATCAAGAGTTCAGTACATAAATAATCTATAGTTATGAAGTCGAAGGCAATGAATCGGTTGATAAAAGGAGACTACTAAGTCTAGTTTCTTGTAATTATTTCCCTACAGCAAGAAGATCAATAAAACTATTTTCAAAAATATTGTAACTTAAAAGAGAAAAACAAAAAATATCTTTTGGCATGCCGGAAGGCGGAGATAGATTTCACCAGTGCTAAGTAAGGGATAAAAAAAATGTTCACCTTAAATTTAAGAAATACTTCAAATTTACTCTATATGACAATGGTTGCATGTGAAAAAAGTTTCAAATGATTAGCATATAATAAGCCCTATTTTCTTGCAATTCCAGCAACATTTTGGTCATCCCTTGTCATAAGGGTTGGTGATATCAAATATTGTTTCAGACAAAAATTTTAGCTATTGTTTAGATGACTAACGACCACTTTAAACTGATTCAATAATGTGTCTATTAAGGAAAGTATTATTTTTTTTCCTTTCAAACCCTATTTTTCCACCTCCTGGGCCAGTGGTTGGTGATATCATAAAACTTTAGTAAGAAAGGTTTTAGACTCTTATCCAAAAAATAGTAGGAACTTTAAACAAATTCGATATTTTACTTAATAAGAAAGTTATAGTGATATTTTGTTTTTTCAAAAAGGCCTCCCCCCTATTTCCACCCCCCTAGTCTAATTTTGCCCATTAATGAACTTGATCGAGACTTTGGGTCATTATATTTTATGTATCAATTTGAAAGTGATTGTCGCAAAATTACAGCAGTTATCATGTCCACAAGAATGTGAAATATATATATGTTAACTTTTGAACTGATGGTTTTGGGGTCTGGGGGATGTGAAAGGCGAAGAAGACATGTCAAAATTTTCCGAAGTTGAATCATGGTTCCCATTACAAGGTAGCTTTCTTATGAAAAAACACCTAAAAAGCACCTCTTATGATTGCAGCTTGATTAAGCCTGAAAGCTCTTAGTAAAGTGGAAGAAACTCAATAATGAACAAATTTATTTTCTGTCACAGACATAAGTAATGAGGTCCAATTGATTTTATGTTGTAAAAGGACCAGTATAACAAACCATGGTAACTGATTTCTTCCTATGAAGAAGAAAAAAAGAGAAAACAATAATGAAAAGAAGAATCAGGGATTCTTTACTCAGACTAAGAGGTCCATTTAACATTCTGTTCTTTGTAATACAGACAATGGCACCTCCAAAAGCTGTTGTATGACCAGAAGGGTTACCAGACCGGAATAAGAGTTTATAGAAAAATGTAAGGGCACGGACAATGAAAATTATTATGCTTAAACAGTTAAAGAGACGTGTTGGGTACTGGTTCTGCTGACCAGGGAATATAAATACTGCCAAGGACCAGCAGGGAGAGTGAGTAGTTTGGCAAGGCCATGTTCAGCATAGTCGTGATAACAAGCGATAACAGTAGTTTTGCATGCTCGAGTTCAACATGATTATGGTGATGTGGTGATATCAGTAAGTGTGTATGGTAACAACTGAAGAACACGTCACAAGTATTCCAGCGGGTGAATGAAGGAAGTTGTTCAGTGAGTTAATGATAAACAGTAATAAAATGACAGAATTCTTCTCATTCATAAAGTATAGGGAAGTTCTACTGTAAACAATAAAGATACTAATATTTGCAGAAAATGAGCTGTATGAACCTTAGACTGTTCTATTCTTATCTTGTTAATGAAATATTAGTTTCTTTCAGTAATTTTATCATTTTTAGTAAATTGGAATGCATTCTGGTTTTTATAATTTAACTGTCATTAAATAGATTTTGTCTTTTTAATTTGTATATTATTAATATACATTGTTATTATTACTTTTTTTTTTTTTGTTATATGTCTATGGTAATAAATTGTATTTGTAAGAAATTTTTACCTTTGTGAGTCTCTCAGTAGCCTTGTCATACCATGTAGTATTTTCATTTGAAATTCCGTGAAGAAGATATTTATGTCTAATTGCCATAAGGTCTGTACTCATTTGGAAAAATTCATCTAAGTCAAAGTTTATGTCACAGTTGAAGTACAGATCTGGTAATTTGCATGTGTAACCTTGTCCCATGAATCTGATTTCTGAAGTTTTGATTGATTGAATTTCAGTTTTTAAATTTTCTTTCATCATCTTATGAGTATTTTTTTTCTTTATTCACTACTTAGAAACATTATTTTGAATCCAATTTATTATAGTATTCATTTATATAGTATATTGTAGTTTAATTTAGGTGCCATGTTATCTAAGTTTGCTTTTTGTACTTATAATAATATAAATTATCATTTTTTTTATTATTTATAATATTTAACTTGTTTCCTTAAATCATAATGTGATTATTGTATTTGTGCACATTTTATGTCAATTATGTAATTTTTTTTAAATGTTTACATGTTTTATATAATCAAATTTCAAATTTTATATATTTTTTTAGATTGATTCATTTTTATGTTAATGTTATCCTATTGCTGGTATTATGAATATAATTATGTACTCTCTTTTTATCTGCTATGTTGAAAGAATGATTTAATGAACAGTTTTCTTATTAAGTAAGCACAGGCACATGATGATTATGAATTTTGATATAGGTCTAACCAAGGATGCATCTCACTCTTATCCAGTGAGAGCAGTTGTTTTAAATAAATCACTTTCTTAAGTTACTTTTTTGTAACATAATTTTCTTTGTTACACTGTGGTTAAAATGATTAAATATGTAACTGAAAATTAGAGTAAATCATAATTAAGTCTTTGTAATACTATCCTCCTCAATTCAGTGTTTCATTTTTGGTTGACTCATTAAAACTGGCTCATTCTAAGTAACTCCCTAGAGGATTTTCTTCAGCTTTATATCTCTATCAAGTGTTTCTATCTCCATGCCTATCACCAGCATGAATTTGTATCATCTCTGTAATGGAAATTCTGACACTCACCCAATCATTCCATGGTACAGATGTATGTATACAAGAAAAAATATAATTTACTAGTAATTTTATCGTGTTTTTCTATAATGTATTATAGAAAAAAATCATCATTCTTTTAAAGTAATTTTGTTTTTAAGTTATTTCCAGTTGAAACTTTCCAAGACTGATTGATTGGTATTTCTTAGTAAATAATGAAGATGTATGAAACATTAATTTAAAATATTTCATTGGTAAAATAAAGTACATTTTAGTATTTCGGTGTGTAATTTGGTAGCAATTTTTTTTTTTTTTTTATGTTATTCATACATGTGTGTAGGTTCAACTGACTGGACAAAGTAGACAAAATTGTGGTTAGTAGTATATATGTAAGCAAAGAAATTACATGTATTAATCACTGCAACCAGGAAAAATAGAGATAAGCTTTAAAAAATTTGATGCTCATCAACATGTTTGATTTTAATAAACATTACATGTTTGATTTTAGTTTCAAAGACTACTGAGGAATTGAGATTAGAATGGAAAACACTTAATCCAGTAATTATGGCTAATGGTTTACGTATGCCTCAGTTTGAAATAACTGAAATTATCCCTTCAGATTGTCAGGAAACATTCCAGATTGGTAAGTTCTTAAAATTTTTTTCTTTTATAAGGACTTTATTAATAAATGGTGCATTTTTAAGGAGATAAGTAGTGATAAGATTTGTTACTTATGTTTCCATTTTTATTATATTTCTCTGTTTAGTATATAATACAAGTTAATTATAAATGTAAATATTTCTCTTAATTTAGTGATGATTGTCGTTATTTAAAATTCAAATTAACTCATGTCAAAAAGTCTATTCTGTTAAATATGCTTTATAAGTACATGAAAAATTGCATTCAAATTTTCTTTCTTCTTCTCCTACTTCATTTTTTAATTCATTTTTTTTCTGTTTTATCTGTCATCATTCTTTGTCTCATCGTTAATCCTTCTTAATCCAGTTCTTTCATCTGCTCTCAATTATTAATTATCATGCATTCGAACTCTTTCTACCATTTTTTCCCTTTCTACTTATATTCCTCTATCTCTCTGAGGTTCTTTTGTTATTTGAAATTTCATTACCAGATTTTTTAATGTATTAATTTTATTTTACCTTAAAATCAATTTTTTATTTATTGATTGATTTTTTTGTTTTTATTTATCTTTCTTGCGTGTATTTTCCATTTAAATAGTCAGTATTATACAATTTTTATCTATAAAGCTAGTAGTTATATTTAATGTAACCACCAAATTGAAAATAAACTGTAACAGTGAAATTGTAAAATAAAAGTTGTACTATATATAAATATGGATGAAACTTGAACTGTGGGTATAAATTAATGACATATTCAAATTTATACATAATGTACATTATGTTAGATCACATCAGAAATGCATAGATATACTGCTTTCCCATAGATAAAAAAAAATTACCTATCAATTGCCTGGAAGGATTAGGGGAAACTATGGAAAAATTTTGATCAGTGCAGTTTCAGAGCACCTATTCTTTAACTTTCCCAGATATTAAACAGTCATAAAGAACTATTCTCTGCCCAAGTACACATATATAGAAATATTTTTACCTTAATGGAAATAACTTAAGATTTTTTGAAAAATATAATTTAACAGTGTGATTTGCAATCCACTAATTAAAGAAAAAAATAAACATGCCAGATTTTAAGTTGCTTTTTCTTTATGAATCACAACATTGAATATTTTTCAGTTTAGATTTTTTTTTTATCTGATAGAGCCAAATTTTTAATTACTTCTGAAAGATTTAAATCTACAGGATGAATTTAAAGAATTTCTGAAATTTTTTACTTACAGGCATTCATGGATGTACATAAAAATATTGGGATATATTTATTTATATACATATAAATTATTCCTAGTTACATAATCTCTTTTTTTATCTGAAAATCATAAGAAATAATGTTACAGAATTTAAATTTAAATCTATAACAATTTTTTTTTTTATTAATTTCTATTATTATTTTCTAATTTTTATTTAGATTCCCACTTTAATTTCAGCAGAAATCAGAGCAATTCTTATTGAGATATTTATTTATTTTTTATGTGTGAACATCCATGAAAGTGATTATCATCCGATAAACACTAAGAGAAAATGTTGCACTACAGTTAAACAATATGAAACCTTTGTGAAATTTGTCTGCTAACCTTAAAAGCTGCTGTCAAAAAAATCTTGTCAGAGACAAGTCAGCTGATGATTTTCTTTGGTGTTTGCACATGTTTTCTATGTGATTGTCATCAGTTAATAGATGTTGAAGACTATCTGGACATTTATTTTTATTGACTGTTGTTTTGCCTATTTTTAAATAACTCATACATTGTCATGGTCTATACATAATATTTTTGTGATATGTAAAAAGCTTTAGTGAAAGTTTCTACAATTTAATAAACATAAGTCTTTCAGTATCCTTAATATTTTCTTTAAGAAAAGTGCTTCAAACATCAAACACAATAAAATGTAATTTTATAAAATCTTATTCAATCACATAAAACGTAAAACTATGAATGATAGCATCTTGCTGGTAGTGTGATAGTACTTAAATACTACAAAATGCTACAAAATATTAGCTATGTTGAAGGGTGTCTAGGTTGTAGCTGGAACTTCTTTTAGGTTCAGTTTCTTTATGGTCAAATATATATATATTCCTGTACTGTTAAAATTAACTAAAACCTAATATCTTAATGTTTCTTTTAATTATTAATATTATAACAAGACCAGTATAATGGACGTAAGTGATGGATTCCTACCAATTAAGAACAACGTAGTAGAAAATATAATCACGGGAGAAATCCAGAAAGGGGCTAAAAGAAACCCTTTTAGAAAAGAGTCCATTTAACAATCGTCTTTTGCAATACTGCCCACTGACACACCTACACAGATTTTATTCCGTGTTACCAGACCCAGATTAGGAATGCATGGGAATGAACTGGCTCGATCGATCATTCTCATGCTCAACTAGGGTCCTGTTCTGCAGGTAAAAAGGACAGGAGTATAAATATGGGGGAAGACCAATTGACGATCAGTCTAAGCGAGATGTTATGATGTGAGTCTGCGAGAGAGTACTATAATAGAGTCCTGCAAGATGTCAGTCCATAGATCCACATACGCTCAGCATATTGTTGCCTCTCTTCATTGGCCTTCTCTGCTATCATTAATGTGATCATAGTCAAGATACATTCCCATTTGTTGCTGTTGCTGAGCATCATCTCGATTACATTGTTGGCCCCCTCCACACCCTGATCCTAGAGCATTACTCTTAAGTTGCACCATCTAGGGCAAAAAATCACCACATGCTCTGTTGTATCCAGTCCGCCGCAATCATGACAGCGACTTGTATGGCATCTGCCCATCCTGTACAGATAGTCCTGAAAACATTCATGTCCAGACAGGAACTGGGTGAATTCGTAGTCTGTTACCATGCTTTCCCTCCACCCAGTTCCTGACATCGCCTATGAGCCCATAGGTCCACCTTCCTTTGTTAGAATCTCGCCATCTGTTACGCCAAGCCATGTAGAGACCGTCAATTGCTTCCTTTCTGTCCCATCCATTCACTATTGAAGCTCTCATTTGCACTTGTCAGTCTATGGGCGGTACTCCAGCTATAACCGATGCCACCACGGCGCTGATCATACGATACCCTGCGATGATTCATATGTTTAGCCTACGTTGTTGCATAACCAAACGCCTCACGTTCCTGGCCCTCGACAATGCTCCCAGCCATACAAGAACTCCATATAACACCACCGAAGAGTGCACACTGGCCAACAGTTTCGTCTTATCCGTCTGAGGATCACCCTTATTATTACTATTGTTAGTATTATTATTAATTTGTGTTGTTTTACTTATGTTCTTTAACTAAAAAATTTTAATTAACTTTTAAAAACATTTTAAATTGTTAGTCTCTCAATATTCTGCCTCGAACACAAAACAATATTTTTTTTTTATAAGATTGTTCATAAATTTTATTTTTCTGTTATTCTTCTTATGACCTCTTCAACTTAATTAGCAAAACACTTAATCCCTTGTATACTAACTGATCATTTAATTGCTTTCAAGGGCATTGTGTTTGTTACAAGCATAACATTATAATGTAATAAGCATGACAGTTCTTATATATTACCATTTTTCATTTGTGTTACCAAAAAATAAACATTCTTTTTTCTTTGGTGTTCATAGAAATATTTTGAGATGTGTAGTTTACATCATTGCATAGTGTTAGAACTAATGAATTCCTCACCACTCACATGTGCTTATTATAATTAGCATTCATTAAAGTAAGTATTATTTGATGCATTCACTGATTTCTGCAGTTAGTGATTTACATGAACAAAGAGTTTCACTGAATTTTTGTGGTAAGCTAGTAAATTTTGCAAAGCATATAAAATGATTAAGAGTTGCATGAGGACTCTTAGCTACAGAAAATGCTACAAATGATTCAGACATTTTAAAAGTAGTCAAGAATCTACTAAAAAATATTATGCTCATCCAAGAAGGGCATCGATATCAATGGATACTCTCATATTGCCCAAGTGAAAGATTTGCTGGTGCCAACTCAATTTGATATTAAACAGTTCACAAGGTAGCAGAAGAAATTGAGTGTTAGGAGGGTTTGTGTTATAAAATCCTAACTGAAAATCCACGAATGCACGTGATCACCATCAAGTTCATTCCAAAATTCTTGACACAAGCAGAAAGACAATAGTGTAG
The DNA here is from genome assembly GCF_047948215.1 of Lycorma delicatula. Lineage (NCBI taxonomy): Eukaryota > Metazoa > Arthropoda > Insecta > Hemiptera > Fulgoridae > Lycorma > Lycorma delicatula. The sequence goes on from NC_134463.1 coordinate 81,715,244, forward strand.
CTATTTGTCAGGAAATTTTGAATTCTGCAAATGATGATGAAACCTTATCGACAATAGTAATTAGCTATAAGACATGAGTATATGGGTATGATATGGGAACAAAGTGTCGGTCATATGATGCTGACAGTTATTCTTTTTATTCTGAAGATATTATTCACTGTGAATTTCTACAGGGCAGGCAGTCAAGTAAGTCCCAATACTCCCTACAAGCCATCTTAATGAAAATGTGAGGAAGAAGGGGCCTGATTTTTTGGTAGATATATCACGGTTCTTTCGCCTTGAAAATTTATAGGATTACCATATCCAATTTGGTATGGATGTAATTTCAGAACTTTATAGCCTTATGAACACTTACGTAAGATAGTCCAGTCTGGTTAGAAAGTTTTAGAACAAACATTTTTGGAAGAGTTTCATTTATCATCTCCAGACGTAATCAGTTAAAACACTTGGACAGGTGATACCTGCACCAGGTGATACGCTTACGGTCATGCACACTACCTGTATACCGAAAACGATTATATAAAACGACATATAGTGGATTTGCTTGGCACATTAGCATTTGGAAAAGCATTTAAAAAATTTGCTTGACACTTCGCTACCATTTCAATTTGCAATAACTCGCAACAATAAAGATGCGTTGGTAGACTAATAAGTAGACGGTATATATTATTTGTATGTTTATTTCATACTGTATCAAATTAACCTAATTTAAGGAAATAAAAGATCCATTATGAGGATCATGGGTTAGAGATGATGTTTACATCTCAGAAAAAAATAACTGAAAAATAATCCAGTAAAAACATCTACATGTAATATTCAGTACAGTGATAAATCACCCTATAACGATACAACTTGGCAGGTCTTTTATAAAATTAATACAAAAGTCTTATCATAGCAATGATCTTCTGAATAATATTAAAGACATCAATTGTGATATATTTTGGGTCTTTGTATAGTGATACTAATATGTGTTATTGTAGATAGTGTATAGTTTTATGTACATATATTCATGTGTTTAAGTTTCAAGTTTTGCTATACTTGTTCATTTCTGTGCCTAATATAAAATAAGCAGAATGTTTTAGAAAACGAGCAAAATTTTGTGAGTGTACTTGTTCATTTTTCTACAGCATCTGTATCTATTATAGTTATCTTTTGAAAAATGTACAGAAATGGCAATTAGCAGTCTGTACACCAGATGCAGCACTGATTTTTAACTACAACAAGCTAGTTAATTGTATTCTGTGATTATTTTATTTGTTCAGGATCATACATTAAGTTTTACCAGCACATCTAGGAAATCTTCTAGTAGCAATGATATCATGTTTGTTGTTCCATAAGTCGGTGTACACTAACATCTAAAAATTTTTATGCCACCCCTAACATCAGTATCCAAACACAGTAGTATTCATTTTTTAAAGTCTTTATTCTAAATAAGAAACATTTTTTGATTGGATAAGTATTTCAGTAAGCAAGTAGACATATGAAAAAGCATTAGTTGCAGAAAAATATTTGTTCAGACTTATGAATTAGGTGGTTTGCTATTGATGCCTAACTGAATATTAATTATGTACATCCACAAATATGTTCCTCAAATTTTTTGAAAATATGCATTAGAGATATCTTAATTAAAAGCTATTAAATGTTGAAAATATCAAATTCATAAATAAAATTTTCTTGAAAAAAATTAACTTTTGTTTAAGGCCACCTTAAATATGATTGTTTATTGTATACAAAGTACCAGTACTAATAATGCATTGTTTTAAATGCAAAGAGGTCATTAATTTATTGCTTAGTTTTCCATTATGTTCAACTATGAAATACTCAGAGTCTGAATACATGGGCATCAAGTTTATTTTATCGCCCAGGCTTATTTATTATCAATGATTTGATATTTTCAGCATCTACTGAAAGGCTGCAGCTCTCTTTCAGAGGTGTTTTTTTTTGTCTCTCTGAAGGGAAACATTTCCAGTCAGGTTATTTTCTTGAAAAAAAATTAGCATAAATACAATTTTTATAAAAGTTCATTCCCTTAAAGATAAATTTCTCACTCATGACTTGTTACTCTCTTAGTGATTTTTTTTTCAAATAGGTAACAGAACCAAATGTCTTTACCAAAATAACAAAATTTACATTTGTAGGTTAAATTTTTCTAAGTTACATATCAAAATTGATGCTAATGTACTTAGACAAAGAATACATAGAGAATTGTCAAACTACTTCAGCATTTTTCAATGCAGGTGACCTCAGAACATTAATAAATAAAAAATCCATATGGATTTCATTTTTTTGGCTGGTAGCAATAATTTAATTACAACAATAATTTTTATTTTTGTTTATAAAAATTTTGGAGTGTACACTAAGATTATTTATGCCTCTATTTCATTTTAAAAATCTTTTATGTAATAAAATTATTTACTCTGTATACTATTCATTCTGAAATTTAATAAAGAAACAGTTATTTAAAATCTTGTCCATATGGTACGATGCAAATAGCATCGATGATGCCAAGATGATGTGGATGATGATCTAAGATTATTTTCTTGGTTTAATTTGAGTTTTTTTTTTTTAGGTAATTATAGTTGTTTGGTGGCAGAATTTCATTTAAGTCGATCTGTTGGCTTTCATCTTGTTCAAAGTTATTTACCAACTATATTAATTGTTGTAATATCTTGGGTTTCATTCTGGATGGATGTGGATTCTGTACCAGGTCGTACAACACTTGGTGTGACTACACTTTTGGCAGTTTCTTCCCAAAGCTCAGGTATAACTTGGTTAAAAAAAGTATATATATATATATATTTTGTAAATTGGGTTTGCCACTGTTTTGAAGCTTTTACTTATTTATGCTAAAAGCAGAGTCTAGTGGAAGTTGGAAACTTGCAAAAAAACTCAAAATCAATAATTAGGTGAAAAGAAACTAATAAAAAATAATAACTTTATAATAAAAATTCTATATGCATACAAATATATTGTTAAAAATATAAAATCTATCATATTAGACTTGTTCAGGAAGTAACTCACTGAATAAACACCTAAACTGGTAAAAATAAAATATCAAGAAACTTTAACAGTTAGCATATTTCTCTGTTTATTGAATCTGGTTTTTTATTTGCACACCTGAGTAGTAAGGTGCGCTTTTAAAGGATGTAATTCTGTATATGCAGTATGATAAAAGGTGTGTATGTGTAAGCAATTGTGTGCATATGTGTGTTGTAATTATGAAAGTCAGTATTTGCTTTACTTATTTCTTATAAATAGAGTAGTCTAGTAACTGTGGGAATGGCATGGTTACGATAATTATCATGAATTTAAATTATTATCTCCAATTGATGAATAGTAATGAATGATCAGTGAATGATAAGATTTTTCTAATATTAATATTCTGTGTACTAGAATACATTTAGCTTAATCCTGTGATCTGAATTAATTTAAATTCCATTAAAATTTATCAGTTGGTAAACAAATAAAAGAAATAAATCAAAAGGATTAGTAAATAATGTATGTGTAGTCAGGTAAAAGTTAAATAATAGATCTAACATTTTACTAATGTGAAGGAATGTGAATTGATGTGATCTGTTTTATTTTGTTAAGATTTTTCTGTTACGGTAAGGTCTCATAGATGTTTTATAAAAATGTGTGAAAGTTATTAAATTCATTCTTATAATTCAGAAAATTATTAATATTGCTAAATTTTTTAATTAAAATTAGATGAAATTTTGGTTTGGGTTGCCCTTTTATTCAGAAACTGCATATTATTCATTTGCTTTAACATATAATGATTAAATGCTTTTGGAAATTTAAGTTGTATGTTTTCTGAAACTTAATGTTGCTTATCCAACACTTCTCTTTAATTATTTAGTAAAAATAAACGGTTGGTGTTAAGATATTCTCAACATTTGTCAATTTTAATTTCAATTTAACAGTTTGAAGGTTGAAATCTGCACTATGACTGTATCTCTGGGTTATTTGTTTTTTTTTTTTTTTGTTAATTTATTTTTTATTAAATTTCTTTCTGGCTTTTGATAAATGTATTTAGTATGAATTTAATCATTTAAAGTTAGTTTTTTAAATGTGTACTGAAAATTTATAAATTATCATTAGTTAAAAAACAGATATTAAAAACGTTTTTAATATTTTCTCTAGTCCTTACCACACATTAAGTAAAAAACTGGAAAATTTAGTTGGTAATCTTCTAAATGCTAGTTTGTTTTAATTTTTTTGTTTACCATCATAGAACTTGAGCAAGTAATGTAGAACTGCACTAGAAGTACTTGGTGGTGGTTTATTCTCAAATATACATTTTCAGTATGAGCATTCTTTTTAACTACTTATGAAATAGAAGTAACAACATATATAAATATTCATACTACAACACAGCAACATAATATTCTTGCACAACAACCTACACTATTTCTTCTATCACTTTTTCTGTTCCTGAGAGAATAAGAATTATTCTAACCTAACCTGTGATGCTGCTTTCAGTGTCAAGGTTTTGATCACAATAAAATAGGTTGCACCAAAGAGCAAATTTGTGGACATTATAGATGTACAGGACATGAGTCCTGTATATAGTGCATGCATAGAAGCTGAAAAGTGTATTAATTGTAAGAGTTCACATTCAGCTAGATCTTGAAAATGCCCTGTTTATAAGGAGAAACAGTTGGAACTATGTTGATAACATATCTTGGACTACTCCATCATCAGTTGTGGGAGAAAAGTTTGGGTCATATGTGGATCACAACAATCTCCACAACCGATTGGACTGGAAAACAACAGCATCCTCGTAACAACGCCAATGGATGTGGCAAACACATTAGGAAATATGCTTATGGTAGTTTCACTCACATCATCCTATTGTCGTGAGTTTATCAGATGTAAGTTACAGGTAGAAAGTGTGCCATTTGCTATTTGAGATTCGCAAAACAAATTATTCTTTTGATGAGTAAGGTGTGCCTTGAGTAATTCCCATGACACATCCTCTGGAAATGATAATATCAGACTCAGTATGTTAGCTCACCTTCCAGATACTGCATTACAACATCTTTTTTGTATCTATAATGTAATATTTTTTAATCAGCTTTTTCCAGATTCTTGGTCGGAGACATTGTTGATTCCCGTACTGAAACATGATAAAGATAAATCAAGTCCCTCAAGTTATCATCTTATCTCCTTGACCAGTAACCTGTGCAAGGTGATGGAACAGATGGTAAACCATTGTCTAGTGTGGTTTCTTGTGAGAAACACCCTAGTTGCCTTGGAATAATGCAGTTTCCGCCAAGGTAGATCAACTATTGATCACGTAGTTTCTCTCAAATCTGTCATTCAAATGCCTTCCTACTTTTCCAATGCCTACTTTGCTGTATTTTTAGATATGCAAAAGGCGTATGACATGTCTTGGAAGAGAGGAATCCTAAACAAACTGCATGGATGGGGTATACAAGAGAATCTGCTTGCATTTATTAGGGGTTTCCTAATTTCAATTTCGAGTTTAGAAACTGGAATACCACAGTGAAGTGTTCTAAGTGTTATTTGCCATAGCCATAAACAGTATGTCAAACTGCATGCATAACCCTGTTATGTGTTCTTTATTTGCTAAAGGTAAAATGTCTAATAATGCTAGACATGCTGAGATCTATCTAGTATTCATTGGGGAGCTATTGTGTATGCATGTTGTGCTCCTACCAAACTGCGGTCCATTTCCGATTAGACTACGACTGCGTGGCTTATTCATCTGCATGAGCCACTACTCTAAAGATGTTTGATGCAGTCCACCATTCATTTATACATCTGGTGCATTTCGTTCAAGCCCTGTGGTAAGTTTACTAGTGGACAGTGGTGAGCTGTACCTTTGGAACAGACAAAACCAAGTTATTTGCTCCTATGTAGTTTGCATTAAAGCACAACCAAATTATCCTACCTTTGATGCAGTGTTCTCCAACCCACATCTTAATCAATATCAGGAACATCTGAGATCTACTGCTTTGCTAGGCATCAGAGTTCAGTATCTTTTCTTAGCTCTAAATATGCAATTACCTCCAGTACCTCCTGTTACACAACATTATTACTCCCCTTAGCAGCCTTCTCTTGCTTTAGTCTTGATCAGTATAAAAAAAGGATATAAATCCTTTAATATTGTAAATAGCATGAATCTGGATTCTATAATTTGTACAGGTTGCTCTAGACATGATAATTCTGTTGGTTGTGCTTTTATGGTTGGTAGTAGGACATACATTTTCTGCCTTCCCAGTATCCCAAGTGTTTTCATTGTGGAGCTGTTGGTGATTAACAAGGCCTTAAGTATACTTAGCCCAACATTTTATTATTAAATTTTATTATTCATGCAATCTTTTTCATCCATTTCTGCCATTTTGTGTATGCCAGATTGTACTTTTTTTCTTTTAAGTTAGATTTTAACTATTCTATTTAATTGTGGTTTTAATTCGCTTTCAGTGTGTGACATGGGCCCATTTTCCATCTATTCTGTGTTTTTATATTACTTTTGGGTCATTTTTAGTTTAATCTTTTAAATTTAATTTTTTATCATATAAGTTTTTGTGTTCAGGTGCTAATGATGTCACTTTGTTTTTTCCAGGAAAATAAAAAGATTTCCTTCTGAATCAGAAACCAAGAGTCATTTATTATAAAAATAAATTAATAATTACAATCACATATCTTTATGTGATTGATTTTGTAATTATTTGTTTGGTTGTATAAAAAACACATGTTACTTTTGAAACTCAGAAGCTTATCAAAACCTCTGATAGTTTGTAGTAAAAAGATGGTTATTTTCTAAATCATAATACTGGAACTGTATTAACAGGTCTAATTCAGCTCAATGAAATAATTTTATATATTTAATCCCTGGTACAAAGGCACTCAGGCTTCATTCTCATTTGAAAACAATAACTTAAGCATCTTTGAGGCTGAATTTTCTGAGTATTTATGAATAATATTTTACATGTTGTAGTAGAATATTATATTATTATATAAGACAATATGTTGAATAAATTATCTGATAAAACTTTTTGATTTTCTGAATTGTTGAAATACATTATGTTTTTTACTATCTTAGAATTAGAAATTGTAAAATAAAAATCGACATTTACTCTCATGATCAAAAACACATGTAATATATACTGTAAAACCCTACTCTATTGTAACACTATTTAACATAACTGAAACATAATACCTTTTAAATTATGAACATTTTTAAGAAAACTAAAGCATTACATTAATAATAAATATTGTTTAACATATAAAAATTTTAAAACGTGTGTGTTGTAGCATTCTACAATCTGTCAAAATTGTTTTGGTGCATGAATTATTCTATACACTATGTAAGGAGTCAAAGTTTGGTAAGAAAATGCATATGCTTGAAGATTTTTTTATTTAATTTTTACTTATTTATCAGGTACATACAAGTAACTTAGCTATTCTTGTTATAATAAAACTAATTCTGTAGGAGGTATCATTTAGCTCTGCACATACCTGATAAAATTACGAACTTAGATTTACATATACTTAATTAAAACTAAATGCTCACAATCATGTCTCTGTTAATAATCATTTGTTTACATTATTTACAGTTTTTTTACTTATCTTAAATTTACATTTTATCATATATCCACTTTTTTATTCAGTTTTAAGTTATATTTTTTGCATTCAGATTCTTAAGTGTTTCTGGTAGCTCATTATAAAGCTAATAATGAGCTTCCAACATTGAATTTATACCTTTTTACAGACTTTTCAAAGAAAAATACACTGTTACTTTTGGTCATGTGGTGGGAATGGGAAATTAAAATGAATTTTCTTTACATTTGAGGTATGTAGAGTACGAAAATATCATACACTTAATTTAGAATTTCTGAATATTTTTTTTTACTGGCATTTGTATAAAATGTTTTGGCTTGAAAATCTTCAAAACTACTTGACCATTTTCTTTTAAATTTATGTATTTTGTAGTAATATAACTGAAGTTGTGCATGTGAAAATGTGATCAAAATTAATTTAGTCGTTCTTGAGTTGCACTCAATTTAAGGTCGAAAAAATTTAAGCAGGGCCAGTTAGATACATGATTCTTATGATGGTGCAAGTTTGAACATTGATGTTTCTTTTTATAATCTTTTAAGCATTTATCAATAGATAGTAGCACAAGATTGTTAATTTACTAAAATAAAATTATTAATATAAAGATTTGAATAAATCATTTTAAACATTATATTTATTTTATATAAGAAAATATATATTTTTTTAATTATTTCATTAAACTATAGTTATAATATATTAACTAATAATTTTATTATAAACAGAGAACAGATTTTAATATTTAAAAAAAAATTACACCTTTCAGTTTTCTTTTTTTTTTTTTTTGTAAAATTTTAGATTAGAATGCTTGATAACTTTTCAAACAAGAAAAAGTCAGTCTTCTTGTGCAAGAATTTTTTTGCCTACATTTAAGTTTACTTTGGTGAAACCAGTGATTTTTATTATGATTGACTGATTGAATTTTTATATATATTTTGTAACTGTTTGTACTTAATGGGTGAGAACTGATAAAACATAAGTTTGGTGTAGATTGAGTGGTTTCTTTAATGTTTTGTATTTTATTCAATGTTAATTTAATTATTCTATTTTGTAAATGTAAACATTCATATAAATAAAATTGTAAAATGTAAAACTTGTATATATTCATCCATAGGTTCTTTGGGATGACTTAAATGTGTCATTTTACGAAAACAAGAAAATTAACCCCCCCCCCACCCAAACACCAAGAAATTTATAAAATACTAGGTGATCCAGCAATGATTCGCTATTGCTAGATTTGAGTAGATTAAATGAACACAAATGAAAGTTTGATAAAACATTAAAAAACTGAACATTACAGAACATTAAATTTAACCTTTCCTTTTTTTCCCTCTTCCAATCTTCACCCCTTTCCCTTTTTACTTTTCCCTTGCTCCCTTTTTCGTAAAAATATTTCTTTTACGTAACTATTATATATTCTTAATATGAGCTAAATCTGACCATAAATACAATTTTTTGAAATATCTCGACCCCCGCATCACTTAGCAGGTCCAAACTAATTTAGAAATCTTCACGGGCATGCACACAACAACTTATGAAAGTTTCATCGCAATTGGATGAATAGTACAGAAACACATACAGGACAAACAAACATTCATTTATATATATGTAGGATTACGAATAAAAAAGGTTTTACAATCAAAATTTGAGTTCATGCAAGAAATATTATGTTCATATTTTGAATTAAAATGATTTTATAATAGTCTTTCTTTTTAAATCGTATAGAAATATTTGTGTAAAATTTATAAAATATACATCATTATATTAAAATAATTCATTCAAATAACAGCAGAAATATTTGAAAGTAATTTTATGTGGACATTAATTGCTTGTTTATTTAAATAATAGATAGTAAATAAATATAAAATGAAACAAAATATCTTTGTAAACAAGGTTCTTTTTAAAATAGAGTTTTCTTTTCAGGCATTCAGAGTGGTTTACCAAAGGTTAGTTACATAAAGGCTATTGATGTATGGATGGGAACATGTACAGGTAATTTATTATAAATTTAGCATTTTAGTTTATTATAAAATTAAGTTGAATAACCTGTTGTACCTAAGGTATTACTTCTTTTCTATTACTTGGATAGGAAATCTTAGCCAAAGTTTTGGTAAAAGACAAATTTAAATTATATCTGGTAAAAGTTATTTCAATTTTTAGTTTTTCAACATCTTGTGTCTAAAATGTGAAATTTTTTTGTTAAAGTATAGTTTACAGTTAAATAAATACATTTCCTAAATTATCACATAAGTTGATCCATATAAGTAAGACTTCATTTGGGGAGGATAATGAAAGAGATTCCTTATAAATCAGGTTGAAATTATAATATTTGTATATGTAACAAAAAGTTTAGCCTACTGTTACAGACTTACACATTAAACTATGCTGGGAGAATGGTCATTGATATTGTACATTTTCTAAATCAATAATGTTGTTTTTTTTTTTAAATTTATTATTGTATTTTACATAACAATTTGTGACTATTGAAACAATATATGAGTGTAGTTCAGTAATTAAAGAGACAGATGACTGTAGGGAAATGATTATTTACTCAATCTCAATGAAAGTAATGCTTTTTCACATAGTTCCCTGCAACATTTAGGTGGTACTTGTTCCATATTTCTATGCACTTTCTTATTCCAGTAGTAAAGAATTGTTCATCTCTGTGTCTGAGCCATTCTTGTACCACAATCTTGCTGAACATTGAACAGCAATGGGCCTTTACATGTCTCAGTGCCATTTTAAAATTCTTTGAGAGGACAAAACAAAAACAAAACTGATGGTATGCATTCAGGACTGTAAGGTGATTGTGACAACACCTCCCAACCCAACTTTTAATAACTTCTGTGTTTTTTGGGCAGATGGTGCAGACATTATTGTGCAGAAGAATTGCACTGTTTGAGAGAGAACCAGGATGTTTTCCTCATACTGCAAGTTTCACTTTATTTTCTAGTGTGTTACAATAGTACTCACTTTTGAATGTACATTGTTCTTTCAATTAATTGAAATAAATTGGGTCTTTAGGTCTTTATAGTCCCAAAACTATACATTAGTGTGAGTTAAATCCATTAAAACCGTATCTACCAATAAAGAAACATAATACAAAAACAGGATTGAGTATTAAACATTTTTGTATATGAAATGCAATTCCAGGAAGGTCTGTCAACAAGTATGTCACGAACAAGAACCCGTCTGACATGTGCCAAACAGTTTAAGGTGCCGCATGAATTGTATATTGAACAAGGTTGATTTATGATACATGAATTTTATGAATATAATGGCAGTCTGTTATCACTAACCACGTGTATGAGAATCTTATTTAATAACAGTTATATAAATGATATAAAGGATTTACATGTACAGTCATATGTGTATTTGTAAAATTGTTACAGAAATGAAAATCGAAAACAGTTTTATTGTATTACAATATGTACAGAACACCAAAAGGTCACTTTAAAAAGGATCACTTTACGGACTGATACATAAGATTTTAATTTTTTCCTGTTATGTGAACTCAGATTTTCCATTCCGTTTGTATTCCAACTGAAAATGATGAATCAAAGTTTCATAACACGTTATTATGCAATTTAGAAAATTGAATCAATTATTTAAACGATAATCAAAGTTAAAAAAAAACAAAATTTTCCTTTTGTGTTAAATAATATTGCTAAAAACCAATTTTAAGTCTTCGAATCAGCCTTTTTCCATAATTAATTAAAACTTTCTTTTTCTACTGACAAACTTATTGATAATATAAATCGGAAGACATCGAAAGGCTTGCAAATAAAGAAATTATGACCTTACTCTTCTTTTTTAAAAGGACATTACTGTACCAGAATTGAAAGTATTTTTAAGTATTAAATATAGGGCAAAATAATGAGAAACAGTTTAATTTTACTTCTTACAAACTTTGTATCACAAACAGCCATCCCCTAATGCAAATTTGTGTTTAATTGTTACTACGTTTTTGGTATGAATCTTTTAGGACTAAATTTATAAACTAAGAAGAAACTGAATGATATAATAAAATGGTAATTTAAACATGAAAAACTGCTATAGGATTTTAATAAAGATTATTAAAAATCTTTAAAAAATATCATTAAAAGTAAAATTATACAACTGAATGATAAGTATATAACACACTAGTTATCACATAATACATTGACATGTAAAATCGTTTTTTTGGGTGGAATGTATTGACTGAAAAGGGTTAATAGCTGGTTCATTTATTATTACAGAAGTCGTTTTGTTTAAAACACAGATTAAAGATTAAAGATGTTAAGGAGCCTAATACAAGTTGTAATAAAGTTTGATTAATTAATACAGTATAGATCTGTGTTACAATGAATATAGAATAAATGTATTTACCTTTGTCAAATTATGTCAGTAACTTATTTCTTATATTAATTTTATAACGTAAATCTTACATTTTTTATCCTGTAATGGATTTCAATTTTTCCTTTTAATTTTACCATTGACATAATAATCAAATTGTAAAATATCATCATCCAGTAAAAGATCTTAGTCATGTAGTTCTATCTGGAAAGACAGATGTAAAGAAATGCTATACCTATCGTACAGATTCTAAAACAATATAACCCTCAAGAAAAATGTTACCTTTCTTTCTCAGCTGCATTGAAATTGAGCAAAGTACAGTTTGTAATTCATAAGCTGTTCCTTTAAATGAATTTCTGCACAATCTTTTTTTTAATTTTCATTGATTTTTGTACAAGAATATAATAATAGTTTCTCATTTAATGTTAAGGATATTATTACTTTCCCTGTGAACATAGCTAGAATATCTATATTAAATGGGAAACTATGGTCAATCATGTCAAAAATAGTGTATCAAGTTTTTACAAATCATTATGTTTAGGTTCCACCTAGTTATCTAGACCAAAAAAATATATGTATGTGTGTCGTGCTGCTTTTGGCCTTATATCTCAGAATTAACCAAACTCATTTTGTTAAACCTTTGCTCAAATATTTCTATATGTGAGACATTGATCATATTAATTTATTTCAAAATTGATCGTGGTGGGGGATATTGCAAAAAAACCAATTTCAATTTTCCTCAGAAGCACTTTAGAAAAAAGTCTTTGGCAAATTTTTTACCTACATTACATATATATAGATAATAAAAAAATCAACCCCACCTCTTAAGATTTAAATTATTTGTTTTGTTTTGTTTTTTTTTTTGTTTTATGCTTTGTATTCCTTCGATTTAAATATCTTAAAAAATTATGTGGTATTTTATACATCATATTATAAGCTATCAAAAATTTATATAATTTTCCAAAATTATAAATTAAGTAATAATAAGTTTTTTTGAAAGTTATTGTGTTGTTGCTTTACCTTTATTGGTTTGTTTTTTTGGCGCTGTCTTTTAATTTTTATTATAAAAAAAAAAAATTTTTATGACTTTTGACATTTGTAATAAACTTGTACATACCGTATAATACATATAACACTTTTGTGTAATGTACTGTTCCTAAGTAAAATTTGAATTCCAACTTTTCTCTGTTTTATTCAATTTATCTTACACCGCTTTGTTCAGAATTGATTCTCTACAATTTTTGTTTAAAAGTTTAACGTGCGTATTATCCATTTAACAAACTTATTATATGTCAAACAAAAAACAGGGTTTTTTACCCCAATTTATTGATTTTCACCCCAGATTTCTCAAAAACCTACCGTTGATACGATTTTGGGACTTACTTCATTCAATTTTTCAGGTTACAACCCATAAGAAATCACAATTTCTGCCCCTTAATTAACATCCTAAAAATTTTAGTACCACCCCTAATTTCACTGGATTGAAATCTGAGTGAAATCTTTCATAAACTGTAACTCGCAAAGTATTTTAGGACATATGTTTATTTTGCTTTTTCCATTATTTTCATGGGTAAAATAGGTTATGAAAGTCCCAGGAGAACTTATATACTCTGAATAATGAGAATATCATTCATTAACATACTGTGTCCATATTAAAATTTTATATGTATGAATGATGCCATGTATTACTAATTTGTTCTCAAAATTTTGAAAAGTATATTTCTGACATAATTGCTGATTGTGGAAATCCTATAGGTAAGATTTTTTTTTTGTATAACATTTGTTATTAAATTCAAAATATTTTTGTTGACATATTTCTTAAAATAGTAACGATAACCTTTAATAAATTTTGGATCTTCTTGGTTACTTTTTAAGTTATTTTTTATTTTTTTTTATGGTATGGTCTATAAATAATAATACAATGTTAAATTATTTGGATATCAATATAAAAATAAACAAGGATAACCAAACTGACACATTAGTATACAGAAAATGTACATATAGTTTTATAACAATTAAAAAAAAATCACTCTTGAACTCATAAAATTAACACTTATACAAATATGATTAATATAACAATCAAATAAACACTTAATAACAAAGAAAAGTTAAATAATTAAATAAAGATCATAAAGCATATAGCTCTTGAAAATGGATATGATACTGCTTTAATTAATAATGTAAAAATGATTATCAAAACAAAATAATTACCTTACAACCAATACATAAAAAGATACAAAAGAGTGAAAAAAAAATATACATAAAGTATTATGCATATTTTCTTACTCTTTTGTGTCTATACTTAAAATACACTAATAATATCATTAAAAGTGTTACTAAAACTTACAATGAAGAAATATTTAAACCAGCATACAGACCTAATAACCACATAATAAAATAAACAATTTTTGTTAGAATTTATCAAATTAAATGTAGTGGTGGTGTTTATATAGGAAAAAGCAAGTAGATCCTTTAAATTAGTTTTTGAACATTATAGAAATTACAAGATTATAAATTAACACAAACTTAGAAATATTATAAATTAATAAAGATGACATAAACACATTAGAAAAATATTACATATATAGGTCTGGAAACTTTATTTTCCAGACCATAAATACAAACAAAATTTCAATTTAATAAACCAACAGAGTATATGAAGGAGATGTTCTTATGAAAATTGCAACATATGTTACAATTTTTTATTTATATTTTTCATAGCAGCACTTTTTGTGTAGATTAATACACAATTTTCATTATTTTAGTATTTTTATTTTAAGTTTTTATTACACAATATCAAGTTTATTTCAATCATGAAATAAACAGGAGGATGCAGGATCAAGCAAAGGTATATTCATTAAGAATTAAGGAAAGATATGTCTTATCTCAATATTCTGTGCTAGGTGGTTTATTTAATAGAATATAAATATGTTTATATCTACAATATATATTTTATTTCATGGTATATGTGCAATATGTAATTTCCAAAAACCTTTTTCAGCATTTGTGTTCTGTGCATTATTGGAATTCACATTTGTTAATTATAAGTGGAGGAAAATTGTACCAGATTTATTGAAAAGAACAACAACAATGACAATACCTGATTCAGCGGCAGGTTTGACAGCTACTTCAAAAGAGGTTGATAATAATACAGCTGCTGTTGCAGTCACACTTGTCAGTAGAATTATTGCTATAATTTTTTTTTCTTTTTATTAAAAAGATTAATTTTATCATTACATTAAAAATGGAAGTTTTCTTACAGTTTCTGCATCAATTCAAATGTAGGTATTTATGTGTATTACTGCTTGTAGGTTTTATTAATTTTGTTTGACCTCATGTGAGATGTGTAGGGATATTTTAATTATTAATCGTGGCTAAGTGAACTGCATGGAAGTTTGTTAATTTTTATAGTACATGTTTTGTTTTAATTAACTGTCACTGTAAGATATTGTTGTAACATAACCTACAGTTTTTTAAGTCCAGAAAAACAAGTCTTAGTTGGTGGTTATGTACATATTACCATAAAAGCTTAAACAAAAAACTACATTCCAAAAATTATTATTCTGTAGGCAGAAATTATGAAAATTAAAAAAAATCTACCCATAATGATATAAAATAAAAGATCAAATGATTACTGTACTTTTTTTAATTCAAAGCTGATTAAGATCTGATTTATCCAAAACTTTAAATTATTGGTTTGTTTACTGGTATATACAACAATGATATCATGGATTTAATTCTTTTGTAGTTATTCATGCTTGAGGATTTTTAAATTATTTGAAATCATTTGTTGTAGAAATTGGTATTTATTATTATTATTTTTATTTTTTTAAATCATAAAATTTGTTTGTCAATAAATTATGCAATTATAACTGTTAACATACAGAAGTAAATTCTTGTAGAAATAATAATAATTAATACTCTAATAAAAATAATGGTTAATATGTAATTTTTTAGTGCATTACTATTCTTTAGAAGTGAAGTAGAAAAAGAATAATTTTTATATTATTTCCAATTTTTATCCCTTATTACATCCATATCTATTGTAATACTTTTATTTTATAAGAATTCTTCATTTTGCTTTATCTACAGTTGAATGTTATCATACTCTTCAAGAATATTAAATTCATAGATCAACTTTTAATAAAGAAACAACACTTTATTTACACTTATACAAGTATTAATAATTATTAGTTTCAAAATTTTATTTTCACAAATCTTTTCACATCTAATTATTTATCTCCTTCAGTGGAGTAACTTAATTGTAAGAATTTCATTAATTACCCATTTTAAAGTGGTTAGAAAACTCGTTCAGAATGTTTCTTTTTTTTAAGAAATATTTTCTTATAGAAACAGAAAATGTATACAGAGATATTGTATTAAAAAGAAACTCTTCAGTTTACAGTTTAAGTAATATAAAAAAAGTTACTTACAAGATGATATTTTGTTTGCGGTTAATCTTGACTCACATAATAACAAAACCACACTAAGCATTTTTTCTTCTCTACTTTTTAAATGATGTGCATTTTATTATTTTATGTCAAATTTAAATAACTAATTTATTACTAATATTTTTAAATACATTGAAGTTACAGTAAGTCATATATCATGGGATGTTGTATAGTGTTGTGTGTGTGTGTGTGTGTGTGTGTGTGTGTGTGTGTGTCTGTCTGTCTGTGTATGTGTTCACACATTCATCTGATTTAGTGTTTGAGAGACTTAATGGTCAAACTTTTATGTATGTATTAATTAATATAATGAATGGTTGTCACATTTATTTTCTTTCAGTTATAAAAGCATGTTGTTGAGTAATGATGTTTTATGACTTATAATTAGCTGTTATTATAAGATAAAGCATATGAGATTTAAGCTTTAACGTTTAAAAATTATAATAAACTTACCTTCTTAATTACTGTTTTAATTCCTTTGATGGCTTATTCATTTGAAAGATTAATGTATTATACTTCATTCTTGTGCACAATTTCTGAATTAGCATAGATTTCTTTGCCATTATAAGTGTTATTTTCCATAAAAAAAATAAGTTTGCATTTTTCGTTTATTAGTATCAGTTTTTTTGTATCGTCAGATAAGTATTATTTTCTTGAGGAAAAATTTGTTTGATTTTTTATTTTTTTATTACATGCCATAACCGTAACAGTTTTAGGCTAGCTAACATAAGTTGCAATTTGCTCTTGACAAAATATTCATTCTTATATGGATAACAAACATCCCATGTCAGGCTTATGCAGGGTAACTGAGGAGAGATGTAGTTTTCTTTGCTTTATTGGGCAGATACATCAGCTTGCCATATCTTCCAAAATGCAGTTGATATTAAGCTTACAAATAATACTTTCACACTGTTCACTGTATGAATGACTATGATGACAATTACTCTTTAATTGAATTAATTCTGATTAGTTCCCCTTATAGTTCACATGATTTACATTTTTAGAAAGCCATAAAAGTAATAGAACACATATCTTAAAAAAAAATTGATGTCCTCTTTTTATTTTAAAATAATATGTATATACTGCCAAAAATGAGTAAGGAAATTAATACATGGATAAATGGATTTAAATGGATGTCTAGGTTAATTAGCACTACAATTATTTGATGATTGTTACAAAATTTACATCAACTATTGCCATTATATTAAGTTCGTGTTGCATGATTAAGTGCATCTTTAATTGTACCTAGATAACTTTAGATACCTAGACAGAAGGCAACTATCTGATATCAATTTATACCTACTGATCAGTTTACATTGGCAAAATCATATTTCAATCTAAACTTTATACTTATCTCGATCTAAATACTATAATTTAAGTTTTATTTAGCACACCAACACTTTATTTTTATTTTTAATGTATTAATTTCAATGCGTTTGTTTGATTCACAATAAATCTGATATTAATGCATACATGAACTTGATCAGCTTATATGGGGTAAGTGAAGAGAAAAGTAGTTTTCTTTGCTTTCTTTATTAAGCAGATTTATCAGCATGCCATGTTCTCATATATCAGCATTTCCATTTTCCTAAACCAGTTTTGAGTTTAGGTGGAATCATTATTTATCTTAAAACTGTTTTTGTCTTTAGACTAAGTTTGATAAAATATATTTTTCGTATTTTCTTTCTTTTTCTTCATCATTTCCTTTATCTTACTATATTAAAGTCTTCTTTAACTTACTTCTTCCACCTTTCTTTTCAAGTGGCCAAACCACCTTAATCTAGATTATTTCTACCTTTTGACTGATATTTGTCATTCTATTTTTTTTTTTTCATACACGATACTTTTTATTATAATTATTGAGTAACTTGCTAATATTGGATGCTTATTATTATACTTCTGAAAAATTATGCTAAAATTTTTTTTTTTTTTTTTGTTTGAATAATATACAGTCATTCAACAGTAATAATAATTATTAACTATATGTTATTAGTATTTACTCTTTGAAAATTTATAAATTGTATATTTAATCTTTATTTACTAATTTGTTTCAGACAGTAGTGAAATAGATATGAAAAAGTAATTTACATAAATTGTTTAGCATCTTTTCAGTATCAAACATAACTTAAATATTTTTGCATTAATTTGCAGTTTTCTGATTATATAAACAGTTTTGAAGTGTAATAATATACATACATATAAAAGCATTATGTAAATTCATTCTTAAAAGTTATTATTATATGATAATAACTAAGTTAAACATGAAAACTCTTTTATGACTGAAAATCTTTGAACTGTCCCTTAAACACTATTTATGTAGTATTGTTTCGAGCGCTTTAATTTCACGTAGGATCATATAAATTTTGAAAATGTAATGTAAAACTCTAAATTTTTTAGTAAATCAGTGTGTGAATGGTAGATTTATAGCATCTTGTTACCAAACTCCAGCTGACTAACAACAGTGTTTAGAATAGTTTTTGCATGTAATTAGAACAGGCAACTGAAATGTAATGCACACTGGAACTTAACAAGAGAACAAGCTGTCAGATAGATCAATAGTTCCTGCCATCTTGTAGTTTCATTTTCTTTCTACTAAGATTCCTAAATCATTTACCCATACTCTCTCATTTTCTTTTAGTAGCCAATGGAGTCAAATATGCCTGTTCTGTCAAATTGTCTAAAACAATATGAAGTGATTGAATTTTTAACACCAGAGAACGTGAATGCTAGTGAAATTCATTGTTCATTCATTGACATTCATTGTCGTTAGTTGATCAAAGTATTAGGAGCAAGTGAACAATAAAATTTCATGCATCAGAAGCTATTAAGATGAATATTGAGGATGAACTTTGCAGTGTTCAACTAGTTTTTGTAGCTGATGAGAAGCACCAAAAGAAGGTGGATGGATTGATTAAAAATGATACATAGACAGGCTAAAACTCCTTAAATCTCATAAGGTATATGTTGACACAACTTTATTTATATTTCAGCAATCCATTTAGCCAATTATTCTGCAACACGATAATGCTTACCCTCACACACCACATGCAACTGCCAAGGCTCGTGTGAGTCTCAAATTTGATGAACCGATTTCACACCCTCCATACTCATCAGATTTAGTGCCCTGTGTTTTTCACTTCTTTTCACAATTAAAAAGGTATATTAAGGACTTTGATTACACTGTGGACGATGATCTGAAGGAAACAGTGAGGTCATAGATCAAGGAAAGACCTTCAGCATCCTTCATTGACAGAATAAGAAAACTGATTCACTATTCGCTAAAATATGTAGCTTTAAATTGTGACTAGTAGAAAAATAATAGTAAGTTTTGTTGCAAATAAAGTGAAATTTTAATTTTAATTTGACTCTCTCTTTTCATTTGCGAATTATGAGTGAGTTTGAGTTACATTTCAGCAGCTCCTCGTAATATTTAATATTATTAGAAATGAATTTTGTAAGAGATTGTGTTAGAAAAAACCTTGTAAGTTATTCTCTCTTTCTTAGAAATTATAGAAAACACTTTAAAAAAAAATATAAGTATATATATATATATATATATATATATATATATATATATATATATATATATATATATATATATATATATATATATATATATATATGCATGTATTGTTATTAATATATATGTATATATTATTATTATTTATATAATATTATATGCATATTTGCCTTGAAAATGAGTTAATTTACAGTAGGCTTGTAGTTTTTAGATATTTAATTTGTTTTTATTTATAAGAAACTATAGAAACATTTATTATCAGGTAAAATGTAATTATTGCGTACTTAGCTTCATATTTGTGTATCTATGATCCAAGGTGTAAGAAAATTGTAAATGAAAACATAAAAAAATATTATATGAACACCACATGACTTTCTTGTACTTTTCCTTTTTACTTGTTCCTTGTAATTTTTTTTCCATTAAAACTCTTGAAAAAAGATACTGCATAATCTGGTTTGTCCAAAAGCAAAGGAGACATTGCTTAGAGAAAAAATACTTTTTTTTTAGCTTTTATTAATGTTTTATGAATCTGTTGCTATGTATAAAATTGACGTGAAAACATTCCTTAAGTACAATAGTATGGTTGGAGTAATAATCAGATTTTTAAAATTTCATTTCTAAATTATAATATTGTTTAGAATTATTGGTTGGAACCAAAGTTGTTTTTATAATTTTATATTATATGACAATTTTATATAATTCTAAATATAAAATTTATATATTTATATAAATTTCACGTAATTCTAAATTATGTGAATTACTAATCCTGAGACAGTGCCAGAAGTTAAAATTCGATAAAAAAACATAAATTACATGGATATTCAGTACTACTTAAAAGCAATTACACTTTTAATTAGATTTGAATTTGGAAACTTCAGCTTCATTATAGCTGATCAGAGACATTTTTAAACTCTTCATTATTTGTAAAATTAATTAAAACTTCTACTGATTACAGGTGAGAAAAGTTTGTACAGTAGCTGAAAGTAAAGGTGGAACTACTACTGTTTCTTGTATGAATAATAATAATCTTAATGGAACTAATAATATGGCTATGGCAAGAAAAATCGATGAATATTCCAGACTACTCTTTCCTTTAACATTTGCAGTTTTTAATTTGGTATATTGGATTTATTATCTGTGTTAAAACTATGTGTTTACTAACCATAAATTATTATTGTATCATTGATTTAATAAACTAATTTAATTTAATTCTAATAATAATAAATGTTCTCGTATTGTGTATTTCTATTTTAATCAAATTATAAGTGTAACGGATCAAAGGCTGAATGGGTTTTCTGTTAGGTTGTATATTTCATGGATATTGGTGTAGGTAAATATTTTTATTTTATCAAATTACAGTTATTATATATTTATATATATTCTGTAATTTTAAATAAAAACTATTGTGTCTTGTATTATTTCTATTACTTATTTATATATATTTGCCCTTTTTTAGATTTCCACAGGTATTTACATAAAATTTATAAAACTTTTGTGTGAAAAAATGTTCTAAATGACAAAATTACATTAATGCACTGCTTTTTTCATGTTATATGTCATTAATCCTTTTAATGTGAGTAATTTAACCTTTTGACCACATCACCTATCTACGCTATATGAGGGTGATAAAACAATTAAACTGACAGACTATAGAAAATTATTATTTATTAAATGATAATGAAACTAACGCTACTTTTTAATAGAATACTTGGATAACTTCGATACTTGTCCTAACTTTTTATGACTTCCTTATTTCTTTTCTAGTAAAGAATGGTTCACTTTGTTTCTGAGCCATTCTTGTACCACATTCTTGTTCTGCTTATTGTTTCCAAATCTGGTGTCATGTAAAAACTGTTTGAACCAAACAAAAGAATATTTAATGGTGCAAGATCAGGACTGAAAGGTGGATGTGTGGCAATCACCTGACTTAATTTTTGAATAGCATTCCATTACTTTTGAGCTGATAGGGGGGTGGATGTTATCATAAGAACTTTGCCTTATAAAGGAGAGAAACAGCATATTTCCACCTTACCTTCACTTTACGCCTTTACTTTATTTACGCCTTCACTTTCACGCCTTCACTTTATTTTCTAAAATACCACAATATTACTGACAGTTGATTTTACATTGCTCTTCCAAATAATCACTATAAATTGGGCCATTATAATTCCATAATTGTTAAAATCACTTTACCCACTGACTCATAGGTCTTGGATTTTTTCTTGACAATCAAACTTTCCATTTCATGTTGCAGAAATAGCAAGGATTTAAGGTCGTCTAATGATTAAGCTTCTCACCAGGTTGTACGTCGGTAAGAAAATTTTGTCCTTCAACAAAAATATTTAAATGCGGTTGGGGGGGGGGGCTCTGAATAGTAATTATCCTATATTAAAGAGCTCTGAATAGCAGTAATTATTCTATATTAAAGAATTTGTTGTTAGCTTTTTCCTATAATAGAATCAACAATTTTCATTAAAATTTATTATAGAAAAAAAACTGTAGATCTTTGATAAAAGTAAAAAGCATGTGCAGTAAAAGTAAAGGAAAATACTCTTTAACTCCAATGAAGAACTCCAGAATTGACTAAGATAAAAGAAACATCTGAAATTAATTGATATGCAGAAAACTCTGTAGATTTATTTTTATATTTGTTTTAGTGGGTATTTTTGTTTTTTTTTTACGGCAAATTGATTGATTTTATGTAATTATTTTATTCCTTATTTCTTTATTTTTTTATAATTTTCTAATTTAAAATGTATAGAAATTAAATGAAAAAACATATTTTTGTGATGGGATAAATATGGTTTAATATCATATTTTTACCCATCAAAATTTAAAAAGCGTAATGGCACACATCTATATGTGTGCCATAGGTCTAAATTGGAGATCTGAATCAATGTTGGCACTACAGTAGATGGGATTATGTATTCGAAATGACGTGGGAACAAGAATCTCAAGTCAAGTGGTATAAATTAAACTTTTAGAAAAAACAACTAATTTACTCACAAAATAATGTTTATTTTAATTTTTATAATATCTTTTTATTTAAATTATCAAATTATAATATAACTTATAAATACTAATATATAACAAATTGTGCATTACCTTCAGAGTAAAGGAACCCATATGTCAGTAAAAATAAAAATATTACCACAGTTACCTACATTTTAAAGAAAAACTAACCCTTCCATTCTCTGTGGTGGAATGGTAGCGTGTTGGCCTTTGATCCAGAGGTTCCTAGTTCGAATCCCAGTCAGGCATGGCATTTTTCATATGCTACAAAATTTCCATTAGGGCTAAATGATCATAGCAGTCGTTACCTGTAATATAAAAAAATCAAATAATCCTATCAATAAATAATATTTAATCCATTAAAAAGTAATAATTTTCTGATTAAAATTTCAACTTTTTGAAGTTGGCGCTACGTTAAAAGTGTAAAATGTTAGTATTTTTTTTTTTTTTTTTTTTTTTTTTTTAAGGACAATTAAAAGTAAAACCTTAGAAAAAGGATTTTAAAAGACTGTAATCCTAACATTTTAGTATTTTTGTTGTTAGTTTTTGTTTTAATTTATTTTATTCGATTTTGTTACAGACATTACATCAGTAGATTTTTTTAAATATCGTGCATAACATCTGTGCCGACATTTTGTATTCAAATAACATAAAAAATTTACAGTAATCAGATTTTAATTTTCTTTTTTTTTTAATAACTATTAGTTAGAAATTCATTATAAAATTCCTTCAAGATGTAAAATGAGTAGAATAAATAAAAATTCACTTTTTTTATCATTTAAAATTGAATCATCATTATACTATAAATTATCATCATTATACTATCATTATAACTTTTTTAATCGTTGTGTTATTCAATAATATTTTTTATGGTTATCAGAAACCTAAACAATACCTCACATACTGAATTCCAACTCCAACGTATTAAATCTTCAACTCTTTTTCTTTTACCTTTTGCATTTGGCATTATCTGCCATGAACCACTGATAATGTTAGTTGTAAGTTAATTTACCATCAAAATTTATTTATCATTGCTGAAAAAAATCATAAACTAAAATGTTCTTGAACAACAACCAAATTTACAAATAATGCAACAAAATTAAAAAAATTTAATAATATCTTCATTTACATAAATACAAAATTTATGTTGAAAATTTATAGTCTGTAATATCAAAATTAAAAAAAAAATTGAATAAAATTTACTTATTTTTTAAGCGATCAAAATTTCTTTAAGTAAAAAATTTCCTGTATTTTTTTGGAATAAAAATTATTTGTAAAAAAGTTGTTTTGAAATATTTATTAAAAATATTTATTTTATATACATATATATTTCAACAATCAAGCTTTTTAATTTGAAGATAAAATTTAAATAAATAAATAAAATAATTCATATATATGTTGATTTATAAAGGGCATAGATATATTAATAAATAGATATATCAATAATAGTGATATTAGATAATCAATGGATGAAGCTGTTACTTGATGATCAGATCTGTAAGAGATAAGCACTATAATGAAGTATGAACACAAACAGAGATCAGAATGCAATAGGGAACAGGTAAATAAAATAAAAAAGTGGTTTGCAAATCAATACCTGGTCAAACAACAGAACTATATCTTGTTGTTGTTTTTTATGACGCTACTAAAAACTATAACATAAATTGGACAAAATGTATTGTAGTATGTTGCAAAGGTGCAAAGGCGATAACAGGAAAGAAGAGTGAATTTCTGGAAAAATTAATAAATTGTCTCATATCAAGGGGGGAATAGATATACTGCTTCCTTCACAAACTTGCTCTTGCCACAAAAATTATGCCAGAAAATCTCAAAAAAACTTTTTAGTAAAGCTGTAAAAATGGTTAATTTCATTAAAAGTCAACTATTAAGGAATAGGCTATTTGCTTAAATTATACAAAAAATAGGCAAAAAAAAAAAAAATTATTATTTTCCATACAGAAGTCAGATGGTTATTGCAGGAGAAAGTGTTAACTTGGTTATTGGAATTGCAGGATGAACACTGTATACAAAATAACATTTTTTTAATGTTTCTCTAAGTGTGATACCATTTCTTGAATTGCTTTGTTGCGTACATTACAGATCTGTAAATACAATTTTTTTATCACCCTTAGTTTTAAATAAATAACACTTCAAAAAATATTATGGGAAAATATAGTTAAAATCTGTAAAACTTATAATTTTGCATGGCTATACCTGTGTTAGAATGATTTCTGTGATGATTTTCTTTTATAAATAGAACACATCCCTTTGGCACATCCTGAATTAATGTCCAAAGTAATCGGCTAGCATGTTAGTATTCCATTTCCCTTTATAGCAGCTTTCCAACACCAAAATGTCTTGGTGGAAATGTTCACTGTGCTCATTACTTACATCTCCAAGTTTGTCCGGGGAACAATCCAGATGTGAGGGAAGGAAATGTATTTTCAAATACATATTACATCTCATAGTTGCGTACGAAGTAAGAAGTTTATTAACAATGTCATGGTAATAGTCGAATTTTTGTTTGCAAGAAAATTTTTGCAAACTTCTTTAAATGAAGCCCAAGCTGCACTTTCTTTCAAACAAATATTTCTTCTTTAATTTTTCCTTCACTTACATTTGGAAATTTCTGCCTGATGTACAAAAAT
Organism: Lycorma delicatula; assembly: GCF_047948215.1. Classification (NCBI taxonomy): domain Eukaryota; kingdom Metazoa; phylum Arthropoda; class Insecta; order Hemiptera; family Fulgoridae; genus Lycorma; species Lycorma delicatula. Next base: position 81,740,791 of record NC_134463.1, read on the forward strand.
CCACGACTATCCTTCTTCATTCCTTTTTACAAAATTTTTTATTAGACTTGGCTTGATACCAAGAGGGGACAAAAATATTTTTTTGAGTTTAACTAAGGGCTCATGAATAATATTTTTCCCATTTGGAGTTAAGTTGTCTTGTTTCTTCCACTCTGGTTACATAATGTTAATCCCTAGTTCAGCTTTGCCATTAGCAAAGAAAACACATGTACTTAGTATAGCCTAACTGCATGCCTAACAAAATAGCTAAAACTTTCAAATCAGCACATATGTTCCAGTTATGTTTTTATAATTTATTATTTTTAAGAACGTCTTTCATCACATTGTATATTTCTTTGAAATAAATACCATAAGGGATTGTTATCAAAGGATATTTGTTACAGTTGTGTATTAGAACCACTTTTAAACTATACTTGGACGAATCTATGAAAAGGCGCCAGTTCTCAAGTTAATGAACTTTTCACAAGTGCAACATAAGCTCATCAATGTTTGTGCAATAAACCAAATTATTTTCACCAATAAAGTACTGAGAAAGTTCTTTTTGTTGGCTTCGAAAGCCCAAATTTTTTGTATTTTTTTAAAGTAAATTCTAACCTTGTAGTCTTGATTCTAACAGTTCAACATGATTTTTTAATAAATTTAAATTCCTAACCAAGTCATTTAATTCACCTTGTGATATAAGATGTGGCTTATTGGAGGATAATTCAAAATAAAAATCATTGTTGTCTTCTTCAGTACTACCTGATTCATTATTGCTGCTTTCAAACTATACATTCACAGGTGTCTCAGGAACTGGAATAATTTCACTGTGAGGTACAGGCCTGATTGCAGGCTACAATGAAGGGTATTTTACAGTATGTTAAGATTTTTTACACACTTGTTAAACAAAAGTAACACTCTGTTACATGATCCTTTGGTTCATGCCAAACCATAGGTACATCAAATGGCAAAGCCTTCCTTGTACCTTTAAGCCATCCTCTTAAATATACAGAACAATTAGTGCATACTATATGAGGATCCCACGTCTTATCCTGATCACCAATTTTACACTTAAAGTACAAATGATATTCTTTTTTAATTAAAGGTGTAATGTTTTTCTATTTGATTTTATGGTAAACTCACCACATACATAACAAAAGGCATTCACATCATCTACACAATTTCAAGGCATTATGACACTGCACTGTAACAAACTTAAGACAGCAATAAGACTGAACAAAATTAATTCATTACTAAATCCAGTGAATGCTTAATACAAACAACGCAGCTGTGTTTTCAGCTACATGTTTTGACCTGTACAATCATGATTAATCTTGTCCATGAAGGCTCACTCTTCAATATTAGATATGATGTCATAATATGCGACTATGATATGATTTAATTCTTTGTCTAGTATTGTTTATTTATAGCTTACAAATTATGTTAACAAAGTTAAACAATAAAAACTGAGCTAACAAAATATAATATAGGAGCTTAAAATGCTAACTATACGTTGAAAAATGAAAAAAATCCTTTAATTAAAAGATTTTCAAAAATGATTAGTGATAGAAAGATTCTGAGTTCATATTCGTTTTCAGCATCAAAAAACATTACAATCATGTATCGCATGTTAGGAAACAAAAATTATGTTTATCAGTGTAATTTTCCTTGGTAAAGAAAACCATTCTCAGTGTTTTTACAGAATAATTAGTGTTTCTTGCTTTTAGTTTATTTAGCTATACCCAGAACATTTTGGGTAAAAGCTAGAAATGTTACATACCTCTCCATTACAGAAGTTGATTTTATTCATACCACCTTACTTATCATTCTCCTTATATATTCTACTTTATATGTTTCATTCTTGACATGTTCTAAGTGAAATGGTACAATGAAGTTGGAATTTATCATCCTATTTGGGACATAGAGTCTAGTCATAAAGAATAATGTGGTCTGGGTAGTTCAATAATACAATTGCATTTTTATATTTCCATGAAGAATATCTATATGTTGGGGCTGTGCTGGTGAAATTTAAATGTAACTGATTAATTTAATATTCATTTCAAGTATCATTTGTTGTTGTGTTTTAAAACAGAGCCCAATGACCCAGTGATGTTATTACTATTATGCAAACAAGTCCTGACTACTTACAAGTGTAGTTTGGGTAAAACTTTTTATGTGTTGCAAAAATTTGTATAGTATTACAAGAATCATTATTGGTATTCTGAGAATAGTTTTTTTTTGTTTGGAACTTATTTATGAATGTTGATCTTTTTTAATCACGTAATATTAAATTAAATAAAATCTCAAACTTAATTAAACTTTTTTTATTAATGATTTATTGAAATATTTTTAAACATACAAATTGTTATGGTGTTCACAATTTGTTCATTATTGTTTCTTGAATGTAGTTGGATTCATTCAGTTTAAAATTTCATTATATATACATATATATAATATTACATTATATATATATATATATGTCAGCTTAGTTCATTTGTTTAATTGGAATGTTCTTCACTTAAGTATTTACTCTAACTGTTGATTTCACCAATGTTGTTTATTGATTTAGTTTATTTAGAATAAAGCAAGCAGATTTTTTCCTTATATGAATGTACATTCTGATAAAATCTATTATTGGTATTTTAAATTATCAAATGGTTTGGTTGTACCAATAGACAATATGACAATAGTTCATTGTCATTTATTTATAATGTGTTTGCTGATAAATGATTTTCTGTCAATACTGAGACACTAATACTTTTATTTTCTTTACATATTTGTTGTTCATTTAATATAACTGATCATTTCTCCCTGCATTTTATTAATTGAATTGTGGGTACAGGTAGATAAATCAAGTATAAAATTTATTTCAAATGTGACTTTTCAAATATTTATTTACTATACAAAAATCCAGTTTGTTGTCATTAAGAGTTCTATTTAATTATACTCTTCCATATTAGTTTTTAGTTTGAATTAGAAGCCCTGAATATTTAATTGTCAAAGATGCTGTTGGTAGAGCTATCTCATTCCCTTTACTGTTCTGTTATGCAACGTAGAGCATTTTTCCTTATATTATTCACTAATGAAATCCTTGAAATCTACAAATGACTCATTCACATTATAAATGAATTCACATGTAAATGGTTGAAAATCAATTTTAAAAAATCTTTTTAGATTTTGGTTTTTATTAACTAATATAATTTTTAAAAAAGCTGAATCAAATCTAATCAGTATAATGTTTTCAAAACATGTATTATACAATTTTCATTTGCACTTATCAATCAACTTCAAAGATTAAATCGTCTGTAAGAATAGTTATAAATTAGCTTTCTTATACCACCATCATGGATTATTAGTATCTCTCAGTCTTTCATTCAGAAGTCTCCTGATTAAATATTACTAAATATAATATATATTAATATTGACATTATATGATACATTAAAAAATTTGGTAAGGCATTTATTAGGCAACCAAGTTTAGTTATTTTGAGCGCAGATGGATGTTTAGAATGTAATTATTGCAAAGGAAGATAAACAACAGAAAGAAATGAATAAAAAGTGTGAAACCGGTCAAAGGACTGATAACCCGAATAAAAAACCTTTCCTCCCAAAGATCATGGACAGAAATATGACAAAAAAGTTTCTTATTAAAAATATACCTTTCTTTATTCATTCTTGAAACTGTGAAAAATAAGTTAAACTTGTAACAATTTCAAATTTTTAAACTATTTTCTGAGTTCTAATAAAATTTTTCCAGATTCCCATAAAATGAGATTGTTTGAATAATGAAAAGCGTCTTAACACTTTCTCTGCTGGATAAGGAAAAGCATCTTTCTACCTACCTGTGCTTTATTATGAAATTTTATAGGCAATTATATTAAAAACTAATAAAATACATTGTATTTGTATTTTAGGAAGGGTTAGGTGCTGGTTTATCCACTAGCAATTGCACTGTTAAGCATTGTATGGTGACACCAGAGATGACAGACATGGGTCCAAACTCATCTCCTGATTGGTCTGCAAGCAGCTTCTCACCTGGTCACTCCAAGAATATACTAGCATTAACAGGATCAGATTGTTCTTATCACAGTACTGGCTTATACTCACAGTACCAGAAACCAGGAAGAAGGGTTCAAGGATATGTAAATGGGTGGGAGGTGAAAATTATATCTACTCTTTGAGGAACCACAAAATAAGAGATTATATCATCTAGCAAAAAGCTTAATGCTTTCTCCAGACAATGAGCACTCACTCTACCCATATTTCTTATGGAGATAAGTATTTCCCAGATGAGTGTAGCATATTATGGATGAGCTTAAAATATATACTGCAAAAACAATTGGTTTTCATCCAAGGATTAAAAAGCCATCTGGGAACATGTATGAGGTCCTGAAGAATGTTATATTTCCCTAAAAGAATATTTGGCAAAATGGTAGTAACACAGCAATTTAAAATTTTACGTTTCCTTAATTTATATAAAACCTTTAGTCAGTTTTGTTGATATTATAACTTAGTCAGTCTATCATATAACAAATTACATCTGAAAAGTTTTGTGATAAAAAGAAAAATCCTCCTTTTTTAAAATAATTGCTAATGAAAAAAAAACTTGTGACAACCAATATATGTACAGTGGAATACTAATTATCCAGATTGACTTTTGCAAGGCAAAATCTGGGTAATTGGAAAATTTTAAAGAAATGTTTATCATACGCACTGGAGATATCATTTTAATTTTTAATAGGTATCACAATAAAATGATTAAACTATAAATAAAATAATTTATAAAAAATAAAAATAAAAACCAACTTCAACAAATAATAGTACTAAAAAGTTATAAATAATTATATTTTTATTTATTAATTAAAGTAAAAGTATTTACAACAAATAACTATTTTTGAAGCTAGTAACTCAACCGATTGGTAGAAGGCTAAACAGCGTTTCCTCATGTAAAATGGGATCTCAAGAGCATATAAGAAACAATGTCTCACGATAATACCTCATCTAATATTTAGTTCGCTAAGGCATATCATCTAATATTTAGTTCGCTAAGGCATATCTACTTATTGATAATATATATGTACCTAAACATCTATAAAGTATTCTTATATCACATTTTTGTATGTCGCATTTTATTATTGTATTATATTTTTGTAGATCTCATTTTATTGTAGTAAAACTTCTATTATCAATTTTTTCATCTATTATCAATTTTTTCATTGTTTGAAGTAGGGTTTGTATTATATAGATCATAGGTTTTTTTTTTTTTTGTTTAACTTGTGTAGGCTGTCACCAATTTAAAAAATAGTTATTAGTTGTAAATACTTTTACTTTAGTTTATTATTTTTTATAAAATAATTTATTTCATAATTTTTAGTGGTATCTAGTACCTATAAATAAATAAATAAATATATATATATATATATATATATATATATATACTATTTTTTTTTTATTATTATATATTATATTTGATATATTTATACTATTATATAATTAAACTATGGGTAGGCCTACTAAATGCACTACTCATATGAACCAGCTAAGTTTAAAGGAAAGTTGCAGAGAAAGGAATGATCCTTAAAAGGAAAAATAGAAAAAATATTTCGCAGAGACTTCTCAACAACGAGAATGTAGACTTTCACATATGAAAACATATAACAGTCGTTCTTACGGAATGAAAGTCTAGAGAGTCATGCTCATCTTGTAAGTTTAATACACAAACATTTGTTAAACGAAATGCAAGAGCAACGTTCTCACCATCTCCGCTTGATATACAAGAAAGGATAGTTACTGGAAATCTTAGAATGAAAGATGTTGATGGTTGCTTAGGCATTTCACCAGTTTGTACAACATTCCAAGCAAAGAGCAATATGGAGATGTTGAGCACAGAATGCTACCTCTAATATTAAGCTGGGTTGTAATCGCTCACAAACTGCAGGGTACAACTCCTGTCAGAGCAGTGATAGACCTTGGCAAGAAAACTTTTGCCAAGGGGAAGATTTATGTTGCTCTTAGTCAAGTTCAAACTTTAGAGCCTATCACCTCGTCTGATTTGGATCCAAATAAGTTATTAAATTGACCACATGATGAGAGAAAGCTGTGACAGAAATGAATTTATAGGTTTCATTATTGTGAATAGACATTTGGGCAAGGTTTGCGAGTACCCAATTAAAAAGTGTTTTAATAACTGTAGAATTTTATTCATTGAAAAATTATAATATTTAATTCGCTTCATACAGAGTGATGTCTGTTGGGAGCTTGTTGTATGACTATTTATTTAATAATATTGCAAAATTAGAATTTATTATTGCATAATATAAATATTTATATTATTATTTTCCAATTACAGAAAATACACTTTTTCACCATTTCATATAAATATTAAATGGTAGGTTTAATATTTATATGGAGTTTAGAGAAAAGTAGCTAAGGAAAAAAAGGAAATGTTTGTTTAAGGAAGAAAAATAGAGAGAGAAAGAAATGCCATGAATATTTCTACGGAGACTAAACAACGCTAATTTAGACTGTTATTAATATCCTAGTCATACAGGCAACACAACAACATGGTACTGGTGAGAGTGGTCAGTGGCTAAGGGTGTCGACCTTTTTGGTTTTTTGGTATTTTTCCTAAGATTATCATCGGATTTGGTTAAAATTGTTATGGGACTATTTCAAAAGTATAATCTTTTGATTAAAAAAAAATTATCAAAATCAGTTTCCTAACGTCAAAGATAAAAGTTTCTTATTTAAAATTTTTGAATTGATAACCTCCTCCTTTTTTGAAGTTGGTTAAATAATGTACTTCAGTAAAATTAAAAAATGTACACAGTACATGCATATAATGTAATAAAAACATATACAGCAGTGCATAACAAAAAATCCAATGAGGAGAAATTTGCTAATAAAAGAATCAAAATTTACAAAGATTATCTAAAATGGATTAAATGTACTACCTCTACTGTTTTATAAATAATGTCATTTAAAAAACTAGTTACGAAAAATTTATATAAGCATACTGAAGAGGTAGGGAATTTTAAATGGACATCTAAATTTATATAATATTATTAAAAACTGTCTTTAAAGGTTTTCTTTTTTTCACAGCATGTAAAAAATTGACATAAATAAATAAAGCTTAAAAATAAAAGTAAATTTCTATTAAATACCAATAGCGTGGGTAATCTGATTATCTGAATATTGATTTTTTTTTAGATATTCAACTGTATGAACGGCTTACTTACAAATTAGGCAATTTGAGTGAGTTACTAATTTATAAAAAATATAATTTCTTAAAAATTAAAAAAAATTAATCTATACCACTTTAATGTTGGTCTTTGTTTATAAGTTGCAATACCATGTAATCGTTTTAAATAAGAAGTCTGTGTAGAATCACATTCTTTTTGTTGTTCCAACCAGTCCATAGTGATGGATAAATCTTCATGAGTTTTTTCATGTAACATCCTTGGAAAAAAATTGTAGCCTTCTTCAGTTGTTAGCTGATCTTCTCATACTGCTTCTATGACCTCAGCATAGCTCAAAATTTTGATTGCCTGGAGTGTTGTAATCGCTGATGATCTGTTCATTGGCCTTCTCAAAGTCACTTTTGTACAGGCTAGTATCTCTTTTAAAAAATTCCTTATATTTTTTACATTTTCTCGATGTATTTAATCAGGTTCATTTGGCATCATTTTATTTCAAATATTGTTCCAAGGTCTTGCCAATGTCAGGCTTTTGAAAAAAATCCATGTATGAACCATTATAGTACAAAGGTTTTTCAAATGAATGACTTTGATCATCTTAAATAGTAAAATTATGAACCTTAGATAAGGCAAAGAATATAATAAGATGTCATTTGTTTTGACCTACTGTGTATGTATAGCAGAATAAAAGAAACTTCATTACATTATACTTCATACTTGACCAATTAATGTGTTTCTTCTGTCAGTCTTTTCATAAGTTAATTTTATTATTAGTTTAAATTTATGTAGTATGTTTTGTACTACACAAGTTTAAAAATTTCTACTAAAACCCAGTAAAAACAAAGATTGATAAAAATTCATTTCATGTAGAAGCAAACCTTTATTTAAATAATATTTTTAAATTCTTTTAAATTGCCTAGTTTGTGAGTAAGCAGTTCATACAGTTGAATATCTAGAAACATTAATATTCAGATAATCAGATTACCCACAGTATTGGTATTTAATAGAAATCTACTTTTATTTTTAAGCTTTATTTATTTATGTCAATTTTTTTACATCCTTTGAAAAAAAAAGTAAACCTTTAAAGACAGTTTTTAATAATATTGTATAAATTTAGATGTCCATTTAAAATTCCCTTTTTGTGATTACATTATTTATTAGAAGTGAGATTACTTGTAATAATAAAAATAAATTTTACAAAATAAAATTGAAACAAGGTTAGGTTAAGCTTTTCCATTCAACATCATTAAAAATTAAAACTTGCATTATTAAAAATAAATTAAGTATTATTACAAACCGATAACTTTCTTTTAACATTGCTTCTGCAATTTACAAGCATCCCAAAAAATAGAAAAAATTAAATAATAATAAATAATCAGATTACAATATTCCACTTCAAAATAATTTTGATTTTAATTTTTTCTTCACATAAAATCTCTTTTGCTTTCTCCATTTTGTTTATTATTACTTTCTTCCTCCCTGCAACATTAAACTGTTATAGATTAAAAACAATTGGTTTGATTTTCAAAGAATAGAATTGGAATATTTTCAAAGAAGTCTAAAGGAGAGGTGTTCCATAAACTTTCAAATACATAAAAGAAAATGTTAATTAAACAATTCCAATAAAAAACATTACCTCCCTTACTGAATTGAATAGTTTATTTTTTAAAAGAAAAGGGAGATTTCTGGAATTACTTTTGCTTGTTTTGAATAAGTTTGTTATTTGTCTTTAATAAGATTGCTTGAGACAAATATGATAAAGATTTTGATCCACAAAGTTATGGTAACAAGCAATTGCTACATGATTAGGTAATTAATTGTAATGTGAATTCACATGCCACAGAAACCTGGAGTACATACTGGAATATATTGCCTCAAATTAATTTTAATAGTATTGATTAAACTCATTTATTTCCTTTATATATACCATTCTACATATACATTACATTTATGTATTATATGTTATGTATTTATTAATTTATACTATTATATAAAGAGGAAAAGGCTTTTTTTTTAGTTTGGGATTAATGAAAAAACTACCCAATCTATCTCTACTAAATTTTAACCCATGTTTCTTAGCATAACTGAGAAGGTTATTGGATATATTTCATCTCAAAAAAAAAAAAATATATATTTATATATATATATTATGTAGTAGTGGAGATTTGCAACTTGAAGCACAAACTTTAATGAATTGTGAACTGTGAGTTCCTATCACTGTGTGAGCTGGGTTTGAACTGATTGATTATTAACATCTAATAATCAATTTCTAGATCTAACACACATTTTTTTGATTCTTCATCATGAAATCATACCAATATTATTGCTTTAATGAGATCAATTTTTGTTGGACAATTGATTTTTAAAGTGAACAGAATTTAATAGAAAAAAATTAAAAAAATGCTTCAATAATAATATATTAATGCATTAGTTTAGCTTCAAAAAATATATGAATTTGTTATTCGTGTGTGACCAATTGTGAGTCTGGTCACCACTACTTTTCTCAGCAAGTCAATTTCACATCGCTCTTCCATTTATATGCAGAAGTTTTAATTGCTTTTAATTTCATAGTTAACCTTCTCTATTCATTACTCCACATATTTCTTACAGTATTGGTTAGACAATTTTTAACTTCTCCCACTCGAAAAGGAATTATATCCATATCATCACAAACTGTTCCTATTCTGGCAGCTTTGTCTGCGCTTTCATTTCCTGGGATACTATTTTACCCTGGAGTGCGTACAATACACATCGCTGTCCTCTTTAATTTAAAACATACAGATTGGACACAATGTTTGCAATAAGGACATCCTTAATGTTCTTGTTTCAAATAGCAGTTAGTGTTCTTAACGAGTCGGAACATATGAGCACTCTCTCTTCACAGAAATGAATGTTCTGTGTAGGTAAGAGTATTATTGTATAGCAGTAAGTTCTGCCACATAAACACTTGTTATATCTGGAAGTTTCTATGAATGGGCTTCTCCATTTATACATATGGAGCATTCAACTCCGTATTCAATTTTAGAACCATCAGTATAAATTTTTATATATCCTTTACAGCTACTGATGGTTGACAAAAATTCCTGTTGGATGATCACTGCTGGTTTTTCTTTTATTTTTCCATAAGAGAAATCCAGTCTTGTGCTTACTGCTTGCTGGTAAAAGCCATGGTTGATTGTGTCTTGTAGAAATTACTAATGTTTGGTAAAGCAATTCCATAATTTCTTGTTAATTCATGATATATTCCGGCTGGTTTGGAATAAGTAGCAGGACGTTCATATAATGCAGCCAAAGGATGATTGTTAAATGTTTTATTGTTTATATGGTTAGAAAAGGCCGATATATTTTCCACATATCTTAAAAATAGGATTTCTGTTCATTAATATAGTGGCATTATGTCAGCTTCTGACATTAAACTAATCTGTACATTAAGCTTGTACAGAATACGCCTGTGGCATATCTGATTCCATTGTTATTAATTACATCTAACTTTTAGAGATGCAACTTTCCAGTGGATGAGTATACAATACACCCATAATTGGGCTTTGATTGAACGAATGCTTTATAGAACCACATATTACGTATTTCTTTATCTGAGCCCCAATTGATGTTTAATAAGCATTTAATAATATTTCCTGCATCTATATAGTCCCCATATAAGGGATTTATCTAATAATAGACCTAAAAATTGTACATTGTCCTTATATTAGATTGGGTGATCAATGATCACCCAATATAATATAAAAGCAGGACTACAGTAGGAAATTCTCTTCCTACAGAGGTATACACAGCACATGTTCTGTAGTGAAAATTTGAAACCATTATTCCTTGCAACTAAACTGAACCTTAAAATTAAAAACATATCTAAATTATTTAACCTAAGTTGAATATTTAATTAATTAATATAAAATTTGTGAAAAAGAAATATAATAATTTTAATAAGATGTATAAAATAATAATAATAATAGAGACATACAAGTGAACAAAAATAAATAAATTATGAATATAGATGATCTTAGTATTAATAAATCAAACTTTATAACATTTACTGGTATAACTAAAGTGCAAAATGCATTTTTCCCAACTGATATAGAACTAGTTGATATTTCATTGAATATCAGGAATATAAAAAAAACTGAGATTATTTTTTTATGTTGAATTCATCCATTGATCGATAGGATGAATTTTGTTGTTCTGTCAGTGATTAATATATCAGCAGGTGAAGCTGAATTATACAATATTATGGGATTTAAATTTGAGTTCAAATGTAGGTAGGTCTAATGGTAAAGGAGGAGGAGGAGGTCTAATGATATTTTGTAAAAAGAAATATATAATAGAAAAAAGACTAATTTTAACAATGTGAAAATTTGATATTAATTAATTTGATATTAAAAATAATATCATTTAGAGGTGAAACATATTTGATGTCAGCATTTTATAGACCTAAAATATTAATCCTAAAATATTAACTTTTTTATTTAAGAGTTATAAGACTGGCTTGCTATGGAATTAATAAAACAGCAAAAAACTTATTGATGAAATTAATATTTGTTATTTAAATAAAGTTTAAGGTACGATAATTACTTAAATGTTCTTAGTAGGAATGGTCTGATGGAAGACAGTGAATGGCTCGACAAGGCAAGAGATATTCAATAATAGTATGTTTTCTTCCTCCTTGAATCACATTAATATAAGGCTCCCCCGGATAGCTATGTTTTATTTGTCTTTGAATTAAACGTTTCTGATCTATAGGATTGGTATTATTCTAAAAGGCAGGAATAATGTAAAAAAACTAAATAAAAGAAGTAACAACTGAATTAGTACTAAAAAAGTTAACGAAGGTATTCAGGCTGAAAATTGGTAGCCTATTCTCGATACCAATCCAGAACATGTAAACGATGAAATTGTAAAAAAAAATATTTAGTAATATACATGATAAATCTAAAATAAATAGGAAAATAAAAATATTTAATAAATATAATCCCTGGAATAATAACATATGCAGACTAATTAAAGAAAAACTTTATATTTGGGGTAAACTTAAGAGAGATAAAATCAATTTCAATCTTAGAAATAATTTTAAAAGAACAATAAATCAATTCATAGCAAAATCAGACTTGCCAAGAGGAAATACTTTTTGATATTTTCTAAAATTTTAATAATACAAAAAGATCCTGAGAAAAAATTAATGAATTTATTGGTAACAAGCAAATACCTACATCTTAAATAATATAAACAACTTACAACTAGAAAATGAAGATGGGTTGCATGAAGTAGTTGAATCTTATAGTGAAATTTTTAATAAAATACTATTGGATCTACAGGGTCATAAATTTAATTTAGCTGGAGACTTCCAAACAGAAAGAATTAACCCAGACAAATATAAGAGTATGTATTATAAATTGAATCAAAAATCATTATTAAATTGGATAAATAAACGCAATATTGCTTTATCTGCTGAGTGTGACAGGAACAGGGCTAAAGATACAAAGAATAATTTTCTATATCTAAAGCTATTCCTGATACATTTAATAAATAAAATTACAGAAAGAGGGGTTATTCCTAAAGCTGTATACCTAATAGTACATTTGAGGCCTGTTTACAAGAATGATTTAATAATCATCTAGTCTGATGCTAATAATTATTCTCCCGTAGGATCTATTAGTGTAATTATGAAATTACTTAAACAGCATATATCTAATCAGCTGAAAAATTTGTTCAATTTAAAAAATAAAGGATAATATGGTTTTGTGCCAGGTAAAAGCACAATAAATCTCGTTGAAAATTTTACTGAAACTGTACACAGAGCTTTGAATGATAATAATTGTTTGGCAGGAGTCACATTTAAGTAAAGCATGTGATTTAATAACATATGTTTTATATAATAAAATAAATTAAAAATTATGGGAATTCTAGATAAGTTACTGAATTTATTGGCTGATTATTTTAAAGATACAATGATTAATGTAAGCATTAAACTAAAGACATCATATTTAAAAATCCTAAAGTACAAATACACATTCACAAATCATTACAATGCCATAGTTACAACTGTTTAAAATAAATTCAGCCCTGTAAATGAGTTAACTTAATCTTACATAAACATATTAAACTGTTAGGGATTTACAATTCCTTGCTCATGAAGCTTCTCGACAATTTCTTCTTCTGTGCTGCAGATTAGCAAGTCCCTACATACAACAACATCCTTGGAAGATAAGCGTACGATGTGGTACAACCTCAATATGGAATAGTCCAATCTTCTTGGCTTTCAGCAGCCATGATGACTATAGGTCGTTGACAGTCTCTACAAATAGTCCCATAGTCTCTTAGCATATCCATAGTCCCTAGTCTCTTGCAATCTTCCTAGTCTCTTCAACAGGTCCTCCTGCAGCTTCAGTGATCCTTCGAGCAATCACAAAAGGCCTGTCTTCAGAAATATTTCCTTGTTTCTTCCTAATGACCAAATACTTTGGAATTAGTCCTCTGCTCTTAGGTTGAAACTTAGTTTGATCTTTTTTCCTTTTCCTTTATAACACAAAATTCAATACTTTTCCTCCTCTTCAGCTCTAAAGACAGAGGCTCTTCAGGACAAGGATTTTTATGTGAATCCTCTGCCATGGAAGTTGTGGATGGGTTGTGCCTGAGTTTCACCATTTAGCCATCTCCTGCAGATTTAACCCAGGCCTGGGAGACAGGTACTGCTTGACTCACGATACCGACATCCTAGGACTCGCACATAGCATTAAGGACTTCAATACCATGAGAGGAACTTTTTCTAAAGAATAAAAAAGAGAATGAGAGAGAGAGAGAGAGAGAGAGAGAGAGAGAGAGAGAGAATAATAAAAAGAGCTTGAAAATTGTACAAAAAGACATGTCAAATTGAGAACCTCAAATGCTGAAAATGCTTGATAAAAATCTTAAAATTTAAGTTTTGTTCAGTTTAATTTAATGGAATTTGTATAGTATAAATTTTTTAATTATTTGCATTTTATTTTACCACATCAAAGTTATTTAATCTACAAAAATAAGTCAAAGGAAATATCAGTGCAATTTCTTTAATTAAAAATGTCAAGCATAAAAAAAAATTAGCCATCACTTTGTTTTTGTTATTACTTGTTAAAAATTCTAAACATCATGCAGTGATGCTGCAATCAGCATTCTAAACTTCACTGATCTACAGACACCTTCTTTTAGTTTCAAGAATACTGTTTTCTGAGAGATTCAGATCTTGTAGAACCATCAAGTTATAAGCTGGTACAGTTTACTATCATTCCAGGCGACAATTATTTATTATCTGATAACACAATATCTTATCATGGTAAAAAATTAACAATATTGTTTTTTTTTAAATAGTACTTAATATTACAGTTCAGTTCACCTTACAGTATTTGTAATAAAATTATAACAAAAATTACTACTTTATATTAAATAAACTACATGATCCTTTGCACAAAAATAAATGAATTAGCATTATATGAAAGTTTTTTTCTTTTTTTAATGAACTAAAAAGTAATCAAGCACCTCTTTAAAAATATATGTATATAAATTAAAAAAAGTCAAGAATAATAATTAAGTACAGGATATGTAGTGTAAAATGCAGAGATAAGAGTAATTACTTGTTTGCAGCTCAGTGATCTTGATACCCACCGATTCATTTGTGGCTCTTCTGTAATCTAACAAACAAAAAAAATCTACTCTCTTGAACTTTATTTTATATGTATTAATTTATAAATTTATCATACTATAACAATAAAAAGAAAAACTGGAAAAATGTTGGTTTTATGTATAAATATAATAAAATTATTCATCATTTTCCATTTGATATAAAGTGAATATTAACTTGTTGATGAACTATTTTGATTGAATTAGAAATCTTTATATTGAGTAAAATAAATATATTTATTAAAATTGTGTATTTTACAGATTTATTCCATTTTGGTAAATAATTAAAAACTATTTTACGAATGAACTAAGAAATAATAAGAATTATTTTATTATTAATGATTATTTTATTATTATTAAGATTATTTATTATTATGATTATACAAGAGATATTATTTATCTCTTGTATGTCTAAATAGCATCCATATTTGCAAAGTTTAGTTGAAAACTAAACAACACTATACATTTTATTTCTGGAGTAATTAGAAAAACACCCACGTTTTGGTTGTCAGTGCTGAGTGACATACTCGCACCACATTTGTGGAGGAAGGAAACCCTTCTTAGAGAATTCAACAAGATTGTGCTGATTTTGATCTGAAAGAAGAGTGGAAAAGGGGTGGCACAAAAGTTCCCTGGCTCATCGTTGTGACTTACTGAGTATTACTGAATTGATACTTGGATTTGATGAGCATGGTAGGATATGGGTGGTTTTAAACAGACTGGACAGAGCATGGCACATATGCAGACTCACTAGATGACAGTGGGTGGGATGCCAGTACCAGTATGTGGTTGAAGAGCTTCTAGGCAGACTATAAAACATATAGGCCTTCTCAGAGCATTTGAGGGTAATCCAGAAAATCTCCTGATGGCAACTCTTAGTGCAGTCGAATATATAAAATGACTTGATGTTAGAATATAAAATTGTTTTAATACAATTTTATCTTTTAAATTTTTCATATTTGTATGCAGACTGTGTATATGAGTGGGTTATGTATGCATTTATTATATAAATTTTCTACTTTGCCAAACTTTATTAAGTGTGAAATGAAAAAACCATATGCTAAATAAAAAAAATAATTATAAATGAACTATTAAATTTGGACTTACAAGTACATACTGCTCTGCTGTTATATAGTAAAATTTTCAAACTAATACTGAAGTATTTAAATTTCTTTTCTTTAGTTTTCTGCTGTTCTTTGGTAATATTGGAAAAGCTTGGATTTTTAATCTCATAAAGCTCATTTAACGTTATTTCCAATTCAGAAATGAATTATTTTGAAAATGATTATCATTTTATTTAATAAAGTACATTTTAAACAGCATCAGCTACTGTGTTTACTAACACTAACCCACTAAATAACAATTTGCATTATTTAAATTTGTTGATGTTTAGCACTGGTTTATTAAAAACGGCTTCTGGCTTTTTATTCCTACTTCACAACTGGCAGATTCATTCCATGGTGTAATCTCCAAGATGTTCTAAGCAATATGTAAAATCATCTGTGTGTAAGGAAATTTAGTTTACCATTTAACTCAGCATATTTTGAGATCATTGGGTTACTTGTGTTTCTGTAGTTAGTTGTCTTTAGTAAATATTTTATTTCAAAATCACATTATTTCAGAGTAGCTGCGAGACAGATTAAATTTTGACAGTGACATTTAAGTTGGTTATTTGTGAGACAATGCCTTTGTTAGAGCAGCCAAAATAAATGAGTTGCACAGGACTTTAAAAGTAATTAAAAGTTATTACACTATTAGTGAAATTTGAATATATAAGTCAAAAAGAATCATAAAACTGCTGTTACAATCTTACAATCATTAGCGATTAACTGATTGGAATAGATGCCAATCTCTCCATATCCAGAAAATGGAATTAGAGATTCCAGCTATCTATTTTCATATTATTAAATTTCTTCTGTTTTGTTGTTCTGACAAGTTCATAAAACCTTGATTAATTATAACAATTTATTTTCTCGATAATATGGCTAAAGACTAGGCTAAAGAAATTGGAATTAACAGTCGCAAGGAATATATCAGATAGTCTTTTGTAATTTATCATGTGAGATTTTCAAAATAGTCGTTACTGTGAAATTTTTCCATTCTGCACTTTAATTAAATTTTCAGGTATTTTATATCCCAATAATAACAATAACTGCCCAAACAAATCATAAAGTAATTTTTTTTTTACCTCATACAAGAAAACATTGGCTGTTTGTTCTTAAAATACACAACAAACACATTCTGTTTGTTCATATAAAACTGTTTCTCATTTCCATTCCTTTTCTTATTCTTTGTACAAAGTAAAATCTCTTCATAATTAAAATATGTTCTTTTACTGTTTTTTCATCTTCTAACAGGCTATTTTAAATTGTCTTAGAACATTCATACATTGACCTCTACATGATACTTCAGTCTGTAGCTGGTAACTTAATTTTACATTTTTTAATTTGTAAATGATATTCATGAGCAATTGTTTTATTGTTTCAACCAGATTTCCCTTTCCAATACAAAGAACATGATTCTGTCAGTTGTAACTTCTGAAGATTCATTTAACTGATCCAATGTAGACTTTCAAGCTATTTGTCTTATGTAGGCTGTAAGAAAATGATTACCATCAACAATTTCCATACATTATTCATTTTCAGGAGACTATAAAATACAAATTAAATAATTGAAAAAGTGACAGTATTTTTGTCATCAAACAGGGTAAAAACGTATTTAAAAAACTATACAATAATTTCCAGAAATTAAGATCATTTATTGATCCAGTATTGCCAGGGAGAAAGAAAATAAAAACAAAAATATTCTTCTATTCAGGAAAATTATTTTAGTTAGTTTTTTAGTGTACTGGTTAGTAATATTTTTATTGGCTTCAAAATCATCTGGTCCCGGGCTCAATTTTGACAAGGAAAGGGATTTTTTTTTCATCTATCTCACTTAAAAAGTAAAAAAAAAAAAAATGTAGTCTCTATACCCTGATTTTTACAACATCATTTGACCTTCAATATCTCTTACATGTTAACAGTGATTAATAATTTGATAACTATTTTTTTTTGTCTTCAATCATTTGACTGATTTGATGCAACTCTCCAACATTCCCTATCTAGTGCTAGTCGTTTCATTTCGGTATACCCCCTACATCCTACATCACTAACAATTTGTTTTACATATTCCAAACGTGGCCTACCTACACAATGTTTTCCTTCTATCTGTCCCTCCAATATTAAAGCGACTATTCTAGGATGCCTTAATATGTGGCCTATAAGTCTGTCTCTTCTTTTAGCTACAATTTTCCAAATGCTTCTTTCTTCATCTATTTCAACACCTCTTCATTTGTCACTTTATCCACCCATTTGATTTTTAACATTCTCCTATAGCACTACATTTCAAAAGCTTACAATCTTTTCTTCTCAGATACTCAACTTAATAACTTAATAACTGAATAATTTGATCATCCATGTTTCACTTCCATATAAGGCGCCGCTCTAAACATATACTTTCAGAAATCTTTTCCTGACGTTTAAGTTTTGATGTAAATAAATTATATTTTTGACTGAAGGCTCGTTTCGCCTGTGCTATTCGGCATTTTATATCGCTCCTGCTTCGTCCATCTTTAGTAATTCTACTTCCCAAATGACAAAATTCTTCTACCTCCATAATCTTTTCTCCTCCTGTTTTCACATTCAGTGGTCCATCTTTGTTATTTCTACTACATTTCATTACTTTCGTTTTGTTCTTGTTTATTTTCATGCGGTAGTTCTTGCGCAGGACTTCATCCATACCATTCATTGTTTCTTCTGAATCCTTTTTACTCTGAGCTAAAATTACTATAGCATCAGTAAATCGTAGCATCTTTATCTTTTCACCTTGTACTGTTACTCCGAATATAAATCGTACTTTAACATCATTAACTGCTAGTTCCATGTAAAGATTAAAAAGTAACAGGGATAGGGAACATCCTTGTCGGACTCCCTTTCTTATAACAACTGCTTTCTTAGGTTCTTCAATTATTACTGTTGCTGTTTGGTTCCTGTAAATGTTAGCAATCGTTCTTCTATCTCTGTATTTGAACCCTAATTTTTTTAAAATGCTGAACATTTTATTCCAGTCTACGTTATCGAATACCTTTTTCTAGGTATATAAATGCCAAGTATGTTGCTTTGTTTTTCTTTAATCTTCCTTCTACTATTAATCTGAGGCCTAAAATTGCTTTCCTTATCCCTATACTTTTCCTGAAACCAAATTGGTCTTCTCCTAACACTTTTTCCATTCTCCTCTCAATTCTTCTGTATAGAATTCTAATTAAGATTTTTGATGCATAACTAGTTAAAATTGATAACTCACTTAACTAAATTTTCTCTTCTAACCATTAACTGTAAATTTAGTTATGCATTTTAAAGATTTTGTACTGGTGAATACATTACACTTTGGCGAGGAAGAGTCTCAGTTTATATTGATTTATTTTTTACCTTATTTTTATTTTTTACTATTCACCAAAGTAAAACTGTCTTTCATCAAGAACAAGTTTTTGTTTTCCTAATTAGGCTTGTGATTTCATTAAAATAAATTTTTAATTTGTAGTTAATGAGTAGATGTAAATACTACGGTATGAATTGATCTATTCCTATATTTAAAATCTGATTTTAATCTTGGAAATTAAACTACATTTTTTAACCTAATTATTTTAAATCTTATTTTCACATCTCAAATTAGCAGATGTTTATGTAATTTAAAATATTTTAAACAAAACTAAATATTTTTTTAAAAAAGAAATTGAAGGATTTTAGTTACTTTATTTTTGAAAAAGTAGTTTACAATAAAATTAGAATTAAATAAATATATTGATAGATGTGTAGATAATACTTTTCATATCTTTGAAATAAGAAATTATATTTGATATTTTTCTTTATTTACATTTTTTAATGACTTATTTAAGACAGATGGTAATTATTATACTTTTGTTAACAAATATAATATCCATTAGTGATAGAATTATTTATTTGTTATTTAATGTATAGCTGTGTCTATTGTTGTTATTAATTCTTTTTTTGACAATATTATTGTGTCACTGAACTACCATTGTATAAAATTCTACTTCTATATTTTGACATTTTTCCTTTGACTAGTCACTTTTATTTCTCTCTTGTTGATATTATTTCTTTTGTTACCACCATTAAATCTCTTTGTAAAACTTCGATATGTTTACTCTTTATTTTTATATTTGTTTTTACTGTAGATTTTATGTCTTTTTTTTTTTATTTTATATATTGTATAGAAAAAGTCATTGTTTTTAATCGTTTGACACATGTCTTTAACAATTTTCTTTTACTTATTGTTTTTTTTTTTTTTTTTAAGATAAATTGGAAAAGATATGTTTATAAATTCGATTGATTTCTTTTCTTATGGGTGAAATTATGATGAATTCTTATAAAGATTTACGACTATTCTTTTTTTCAAAGGAACATCACCTCATATTATTTGCTGTTAAAAACTTTTCTTATTAATTTTAAACTGTGCCAGCTGCTAAATGCAAAATGATATCATTAGTTATTAAATTTTAATTTTTCATATAACTACAAGAAAGAATGTTTCCTATGTGTTTTTACTTCCTTGTACGAAGTAAAGGAAGTATTTGATCGCAAAAAATTTCCGTTTTCAGATTTCAACGGAAATAAACGTTTTGACCATCCCTTAATTCATTTTGACTAGTTTCGGCGTTTTGACGTCTCTATGTATCTTGCATAACTCAAAAACGATTAGCCTTAAGATATTGAAATTGTGGATTTAGGATTGTTGTAACATCTGTTTTATGTACCACCCCTTTTGATTGCAATCGACTGGACGAAAAGTGTTTAAAAGAGCCCAAAATCCAAAATATTTGGGTTTTGGACTTCTTATTAACGTCAGTAATAATCCCTCATTGAGAGCTTTCCAACAATATGTCATAAGAGGGTACTTATTTTCGTTGTTTCCAGAGTTATAGCCAAATAAAATTTTAATTGATGAAATATTTGGATCTTACAAGGGAAGGCACTTCAATTCAAATTCTACTTCATCTCGTTCTTTTTTTTAACTTTTTTTCTAATTTAAATATATTGATTTATTCATTAACCTCAAAGTTGAAAAAAAAATTACAATAAAAATACATATGAAAAAATATCAGAAGTTAATGAAATAAAATTTTATCAACTTTTCATTAAAAAAAAAAGTGTCTATGTAATTTAATAGACCCTAAAAGGAACCCATCAGGTTAGTTTAGTGGTGAACGCGTCTTCCCGAATCAGCTGATTTGGAAGTCGAGAGTTCCAGCGTTCAAGTCCTAGTAAACGCGGATTTATTCTGATTTGAATACTAGATCGTGGATACCGGTGTTTTTCGGTGATTGGGTTTCAATTAACCATACATATCATTCTCATCCATCATCTGAAATAATACTTGAACGGTAATTCCCGTAGGCTAAACAGGAAAGAAAAATACCTTACAAGGAAGTCATTTGGTGTCCTCATCAGATTTTTTATTTTATTCTTTTATGAGGAGTATAATGAGTTTAGGGTGTATGTATGTTTGTTCCACCGTAGCAGTTCAACGGCCAAACCGATTTAAATTTATGACCCCGCGTTGGAATCCTTAAGTTAGTAGGCTCTTTAAATATTATATATACATATATATATATATATATATATATATATATATATATATATATGTAGTAGTGGAGATTTACCGGTTGAAGCACAAACTTTAATGAATTGAACTAGTGAATTGTGAACTGTGAGCCTTTGTCACTGTGTTAGTTGGGTTTAAGTGAATGGTTCAAATCGATAGAATAAATAATATTACAAAAATAATAGAATTAAATTTACGTTAAAAAAAATAAAATAATATGCAATAAATTTAAAGAATTTCTGTTCAGTAACAATGGGCTTTCCGTGAGGACTGTGTCTGAGGTTTGAGTGGTTAGGTGATGCGAGCTTCTCGTGCGAGGTTAGACCAATCATCACCATCAACCGGGAACAAATAGGGTGCTCCATAGGACGCTGTTTTGAGAGATGCAATGGGGTGCTCTTGTAATATCTCTGCAAATAATCACCCGATTTTCAAAATTCAAACGGGGTATGTGTTGTAGGTTGAACGCTAACTGATTGTTTAAAACGAATGTTTATTAGATACAGAAAAAATAATGTTAACTTCGGCCTATTTTTCGTTTGTTTTACTTCAATAGAAAACCGATTTTTAAAGATTTTATTTTACTTTTTATTGGCTGTATTTGTATTAATTATCTTAGAATTAAATTTTCTACATCTTTGTAAATCTTCCGCATTTATTACTCCTTTAATAAAGCTATTGTTCTATAAACCTTTCTTTTTCTTTTTCCTGTTTAGCCTCCGGTAATTACCGTTCAGATAATACTTCAGTGGATGAATGAGGATGATATGAGTGTAAATGAAGTGTAGTCTTGTACAATCTCAGTTCGACCATTCCTGAGCTGTGTGGTTAACTGAAACCCAACCACCAAAGAACACCGGTATCCACGATATAGTATTCAGATTTGTGTTAAAATAATTAACTTTACTAGGACTTGAACGCTGTAACTCTTGACGCTTCCAAATCAGTGTTACAAAAAAAAACTTGTTTACCGTCACCGAATTTCGTGTTTTACGTGGGATATCTTAAAAAATTACTGGAGTTACCGTTCTTAAACCTGTTTTATCCTATATCTCAGCTCAAATTACTTAAGAATCCACCAACTTTTCTCTTTAATATTGGTGCCAATAATTACCGTAAGGCTTCTTTTTATTTGAAGAGCTGAAATCCGAGCGAAATCTTTCGCCAGATCTATTTTTATATGAACTTTTTTCATTATTTTCATCAGTAGAAGATCTCCTGAAAGTGTCTCCATTTCTTCATGGGACACACACTCTCTCTCTTTCTCTCTCTCTCTCTCTCTCTCTCTCTCTCTCTATATATATATATATATATATATATATATATATATATATATATATGTGTGTGTGTGTTTGGCAAATTCTCCTCAAATCTATTTTACTTTATCTAACAATTAGTAAGTACACTCCACAGTTTCATTTCAGTAATAACGTTACTTCTCATTTGAGAGAAAATAATTACATTGAAAAAGTCAAATGATTAAGTGCATCGAGTTATATAACTTCAAAAGTTATACTGTTACACTTTTTTTCAATTCCAAGAATTCCATGATTCTGCTGGATAATAAATTACTTTTCTTTTAGTGTCTATGTACTGCACAGTAGGTACGAGTGTCTTTAGCAGGAATCATGTTCAGGAATCAAGTAATATTAGATAATTTTAGCATTCTACAAACTGTAAACATTACTCAAATAATTAGTTAACAATTTCTTTTCCACTATTATTTTTATAATATTTTATCTTCATATTATTATTTTAGAGTAAGTTATTAATCCAACAAATATTTTTTGATTTTATCAGTGCAAGCATCGTTTGTTATATAAAACATAGACAGGATTGATGAGGTGTACTAACCCATGAGTTAGGTGGGATGGCTAATAATACCTTTGTCTTTGAACAAGGCTTCTTCACTTGTTAATAAACTATTGTAACTACTTAAATGATAAATTATATGTTTATAGTAATTTTACTTCTATTTAAATAGATTTTGGATTTATAATTTACATTTTGTTTTTAATTTTCGACGCGAGAAAATTGGTGGGTATTTTATAATTTTTAATTATTTCATTTTGTTTATGTTTGTTATTACAACAAGCTAGGTTGATGCATTACATTTATTTGGTGAGGAGAATTCTCTTCTACTTTACTTATCCACAGAAAATTTGTTATTTCCAGTCACGTTTAGGAAACTCCATTTCCGTGAATTGCGTCCTATATTAGAACTAAACGTGGTGCGGTGAGCTTTGCATATGCTCTCAAAGAAGGAAAAGATAGTGTGAGGGTGGTATTAACCGGCAATATAAAATGGTGTACCTGTTAATTTTAAAGAACAGAGTTTTATTTAAATTTTTTTATGCTAAGATTTTCACCGAGAACAAATTCGGAATTGAAGTATTTGTGCGAGTTCAGCTCAGTATATGAAATATGTTGTTTTCGTCGATTTTTGTTTGTTATTTCGATAATTATATCGGTATATAGGAAGTGATTAATCGATTTATTGGTTTTTGAATCAACTGACGTTCTGATTTTAAACAGTTTTAATTTTAAGATTATAAAAACATTATTTTATCGGCTTATTTATACTTATGTCGTACTGGTGAAAAATACCAAAACCTTGTCATAAATTACTCAGCCTTCTTTTGATTTTTGCCAATAACAGACCGTTAGATCAATTACTAGCAATGATGTTAATCACATATTATTACAGCCGTTTTATTGGATAAATAGAAAAAAGCCGGTCCTACGGCCCGTCGCGAATATGTTACATGGTTTATCTTTCACTAAACATATTTTTCTAAAATGTTTTTATCAGTTGTAACTAAATAACGTTCATGAATTTAGCGTAATAACAACAAAAACTTTTACAACGAAAGCTTCAAAACAATATTTTTAAAAAATACAAAAAAACAAAAAAAAATTATAAAAAAAAAATATTTGATTACATATAAAAAATTATTTTTTAAAAAAGCTTTTATTTAACCAATATTAATATTAACATTAATAAAAAAAGGAAACAAATTAGATAAACCCTCTAAAAAGTAAAAAATAAATTATATAAATATCTAATAAATAACCAATAAATAAAAAATAAATTATTAAATTTTAAAATTAAAAGTAATGAAAATATTTAGTTAAATAAAAGCGTGGCGCAGTTTATAATAAAATTTAATAATTATTACATTTATTTATTTTTTATTTATTGGTTATTTATTAGATATTTATATAATCTATTTTTTACTTTTCAGTGCATTTTTAATTTGTTAATATACGAGTATTATATTTTTTTTTGTTTAAAATTTTCAATTTGATTTAATTCTTATTTTTTCCTTTTTAGAGGGTTTTTCTAATTTGTTTCCTTTTTTTATTAGTGTTAATATTAGTTAAATAAAAGCTTTTTTAAAAAATAATTTTTTATATGTAACCAAATATATTTGTGTAATTTTTTGTTTTTTTTTATATTTTTTTTTAAGACTAAAAAAAGTAAAAATATTTATTTTTACGCATCGAATTTATATACGTGTACCAAATTTCAATCATTTTCATACGATAGTTTATGAGAAATGAAAATTTTTAACTAAATGCATGAATTTAGCGTAGGGGTAGCGCGTGGGGCGTGTGAGTGGGTCATATAAAATTCCGACTCCGTTGTGCTGTATTGTTATCGAAGTTACATACGTGTACCAAATTTCATTGATTTTCATACGATAGATCAAAAGATATAGCAGTTGCAAGATTTGATTATTCCTAAAGCGAGTTAAATAAAAGCTTTTAATAATTGTAACTATTATTTTTGTAATATTATTCATTCGATTGATATGAATCATGCAGTTAAAACCAAGCTAACACAGTGATAGAGACTCACAGTTCACATTTCTCTAATTCAATTCATTAAAGTTTGTGCTTCAACCGCCAATAAAAATGTGACCAAAAACAGCAAAAAAACTAACGTACCACGCTTCTTCATCTGGCTGATTATTAAACCGTTAGATTTTCAGAATTTTTTTTTAGTTTAACTTACAAAATAATTCAATTTTTGTTATTTCTTTATTAATTTAAACTATCTCGAAAAATAAGTTATTCTAAAATTAATGCACATTAAAATTTGTCACCTAAATTTATTTTTAAATTATGATTTTATAAATAATGAATTCCTGAAATAAAAAGCGACTTTCGTTGTGAAATTTGGATGTTTTCAATTTTTATGCATAAGATTTTGGGTTCGAATTAAGTAAACGTTTGACATTTATCATTCTGTAAGAAATTCCACACGTTACACGCGCGCACATGCGCACTTACAAAACACTCGTATATGAAGAATAATTTTAATTGTTTAAATAAATCGTACAGTATAACTATATGAGCTTACCACGACGGTACATAAATTTACGGTTTTAATATTATATGATATCATTTCTCTCTCTATCAAGTCGTTGGTTGGTTGATAATGGTCAAAAGCCGTTCTTCCTTATCTCTGTAATATGCCTTTTCCTTAGTCGGACATAGCTTGCACAGTCGGCATATTTTCCTTTATTTGATCCATAATTTTCATCACCCTCTAATATTCATTTCTTCTTTATTCTTATTACAGAATTGTCAATAACACTCTGTCATACCTCACCGACGTATTTTTAAATTGCATCCTTTTTAGTGTCATTTAGAAAATATTTTTGTTCCGATTTGCATATGCTGTAAAGAGAGACTTATAAAACCAGATTCAAACAATTATTTTGTGATATTTTGAAATCTCAAAATCTATTAACATTTTTAAAATCTATCATAAACAAAAACTATTTTGATAATTTTTGAAAAAATTGTTAATGATTAACGATCTATGGAAAATTATCGACTTTTTTAATTAAATAAATAAAAAAAGAGGTAACATTAATTAAAAATCTAAAAGTTCTCTTTTTACTACTTAATTACGCAAAAATGGGAGTGTTTAAAATTTTTGTTTTTTTTTTTATGTTAGAACAGCTTCACCGATTTTCGAGTATACAAAATTAAAAGTGCCGGTTAATTATATATAAAGTAATGGATACACAACAATCTGAAAAAATCTTAATTGATGAAAAGTTAAGCAATTTTTTTCACCGAAAATGTAGTGTCAAAAAAATGGTTAGAAATTGAGATTTTAAAAATTGTATATTGTTGAATTTAAATATTTATACGTGTAAAATATTATATTCGTGTATTGTGTATTCATTTTTTCTTCGAATTCTGAATAGAATATGTTTTGTAGTTCTTTTGTTTCATACCAGTTATCAATCAAACTTTAAAGGATGGCTGTTAAAGAATTAGTTTTTAAGAACAGAAAAGATATATTTAATATTAAATAAAAACGATTGTTTTTTTTTTGTTTTTTTTTAAATTTAAAAACTTCTGCTTCAAATAAATTAATTACATTAGTCCTAAAATGTATGAAACATTAAAGATTATTTGATTAATACTGTCAATACTAATAAGTATATAAGTAATACTAATTATTATGACTTTATATCATTAATCAGTAGAATGAAAAGTATTACACTGAAAATTATAATTCTCCTACTTTATATTTAAATAAGGATTTTTTATATGTAATGACGTCTATGAATAAAAACAAATTTCGTTGTGAAATTTGGATGTTTTCAACATTTATCTGTAAGGTCTTGAGTTTTGTTTGTTTGTTTGATGTGTGTGCTCACATTTTTATTTTTGCTAGTAGTGCAGTGGTGCAAAATGAACCAAGTGGTGCTCCGGGCAGCTGCGTCTAGAGCACGAACGATTTATACTTCTTTATACGAACGATTTATCTAAAATTTGTGTTTTGAGGATAATAAATAAATTTTAAAAGAATTTTTAAAACAATGGTTTTCTTTTAAAACGAAATTTCTCTAAAAAGTAGAAGATTAATTATAATCAGTGATTATAAGATAATCAAAAAAATTTTCAACATTTGTAAAAAGAAAAAGATTTTGTGCTCGGAAAATATTACTTTTTTTAATCTTTTAATTTATGTTCAAATTTTTACCTATATTAATTCTCACAGAACATGTTCGAATTTTTCAGTATTCTATTACTCTGTCTAATCATTTTAATTTTTGTTCATACTTTTACCGATGGTTTCTCATAGAACACCTTTCTTCAGTAATATTTTATGAGCGCACAATGGTTTTCTTTACAAATTTTTTTTTTCAGTCATTTGACTGGTTTGATACAGCTCTTCAAGATCCCTTTACACTGCTAGTCGTTTCATTTCGGTATACCCCCTACATCCTACATCCTTAACAATTTGTTTTACGTATTCCAAACGTTGCCTGCCTACACAATTTTTTCGTTCTACCTGTCCCTCCAATATTAAAGCGACTATATACCTTAATATGTGGCCTATAAGTCTATCTCTTCTTTTAGCTATATTTTTCCAAATGCATCTTTCTTCATCTATTTGCCGCAACACCTCTTCATTTGTCACTTTATCCACCCATCTGATTTTTAACATTCTCCTATAGCACCACATTTCAAAAGCTTCTAATCTTTTCTACTCAGATACTCCGATCGTCCAAGTTTAATAGCCATATAAAGCGGCGTTCCAAACATATACTTTTAAAAATCTTTTCCTGACATTTAAGTTAATTTTTGATGTAAACAAATTATATTTCTGACTGAAGGCTCGTTTCGCCTGTGCTATTCGGCATTTTATATCGCTCCTGCTTCGACCATCTTTAGTAATTCCACTTCCCAAATAACAAAATTCTTCTACCTCCATAATCTTTTCTCCTCCTATTTTCACATTCAGTGGTCCATCTTTGTGATTTCTACTACATTTCATTAATTTCGTTTTGTGCTTGTTTATATTCAGCGGTAGTTCTTGCGGAGGACTTCATCCATGCCATTCATTGTTTCTTCTAAATCCTTTTTACTCTCAGCTAGAATTACTATATCATCAGCAAATCGTAGCATCTTTATCTTTTCACCTTGTACTGCTACTCCGAATCTAAATCGTTCTTTAACATCATTAACTGCTAGTTACATGTAAAGATTAAAAAGTAACGGGGATAGGGAACATCCTTGTCGGACTCCCTTTCTTATTACGGCTTCTTTCTTATGTTCTTCAATTATTACTGTTGCCGTTTGGTTCCAGTAAATGTTAGCAATTGTTTTATCTCTGTATTTGAACCCTAATTGTTTTAAAATGCTGAACATTTTATTCCAGTCCACGTTATCGAATGCCTTTTCTAGGTCTATAAATGCCAAGTATGTTGGTTTGTTTTTCTTTAATCTTCCTTCTACTATTAATGTGAGGCCTAAAATTGCTTCCCTTGTCCCTATACTTTTCCTGAAGCCAAATTAGTCTTCTCCTAACACTTCTTCCACTCTCTTCTCAATTCTTCTGTATAGAATTCTAATTAAGATTTTTGATGCATGACTAGTTAAACTAATTCTGTATTCTTCACATTTATCTGCTCTTACTTTCTTTGGTATCATGACTATAACATTTTTTTTGAAGTCTGACGGAACTTCCCCTTTTTCATAAATATTACACACCAGTTTGTATAATCTATCAATCGCTTCCTCACCTGCACTGCGCACTAATTCTACAGGTATTCCGTCTATACCAGGAGCCTTTATGCCATTCAAATCTTTTAATGCTCTTTTAAATTCAGATCTCAGTATTGTTTCTCCCATTTCATCTTCCTCAACTTCCTCTATAACACCATTTTCTAATTCATTTCCTCCGTATAACTCTTCAATATATTCCACCAACCTATCGACTTTACCTTTCCTATTATAAATCGATGTAGCATCTTTGTTTAACACATTATTGGATTTTAAATTATGTACTCCAACATTTTCCTTAACTTTCCTGTATGCCCAGTCTGTATGTTCATTTCTGTATACTACTTTCCGGTATGTTCATTTCTCTTTCCACTTCTGAACACTTTTTAATATGAACAATTTTTAACATTTTACAAATGTTAAAAATTATTTTGATTATCTTATAATTATTGAAAAATTATTTTCTACTTTTTAAAGCAATCTCATTTCAAAAGAAACAAATTGTTTTAACTTTTTTTTAAATTAATTTATTTTCTACTTCTTAGCCTCTCTCCAGCCCAAACTAAAAATTACAAAATTAGAAAAAACATCTAAATCGAAATTCGACATCACAAAATTCATTTACTTACGATAATAAATCGGTTTGTTGTCGTAACAAAACCAGATAACGTACAGTAAAAAATCAGTAACGATAGGTTATAATAAGAAATTCATTTTGTTATCGTAACAAAATTGTTTCGCTGCCACAACAAACCCTTAGTTACCGAAACGTATGATTTCTTATCCGTACGTAAACAATGAAATATGTTTTACAATGTCCGCTATATTGGATTTAGAATGATATTAAATTTGCTATATTATATTGTCATCAGAACCAAAGCTGTGTGCAAAATTTCAGCTTGATTGGATAACGGGAAGTGTATCAAATCTCAATTATAAATTTAACCTACACAAAATTTAGAACATAAGAAAACCCTTGAAAAAAAGAAAAAATTGGGGTTAGAGCCGTGTTAAAAAAATCACAACTTAAAAAACAACTAAAAATGTTCAGGATTTTGGAACTTTTCGTTGTAAAAGGTTTTCTTGTTGTTAGTACGCTAAATTCATGAACGTTATTTAGTTATAAGTTGGCAAAAACATATAACAAAACGAATAATAATAAAATGAATAAAACAAGTAGTAGAATGAAAATATTAAACATACTATCATTTTCCATAAAAAAGGATGGTGCGTAGGTTTGTTTGTTCGTTGTATGTGTTCACATTTTTATTTTACCTGTAATTGGGGCAGAGCGGACCAATGGTGGTGAGCCGGGCGGCTGCTCGCAGCGCACGAACGATTTGTTCAAACGATTTATCATTCTTGATACGAATGGGCAGTCCGCTTGCCTTTTCTCTATATGGCTAAAAGTATATGGTAAGTATAATCCGATTTCGTTCATAAAACCGTATCTCATATTTCAAAAAACCTCTCATTCTGCAGTTACATACAATTATTATATCTTAAATAAGTATATGAAATTATGGTTAAAAAGAAAAGAGAACATTTTACGTATTAAATGGTTAAAATTTTAAACATTTTTGTATATATGTACGTATATTTTAATATACATAATTTTATAATGTAATCACACCTAATTAGGATATTGGAATTTTAGGCAATGCGCGCGGTAATAGTGTGGCAAAAGAGGCTTTTTCCAGCCCCCTTTCACCAATCATGTTGTTTCGAAAGATCTTGTCTGTTTTCTGAAGAGGGTGGTTCATGATGAATTGTAAGTGAATGGAATGCTACTATCAACAATAAACTTCGTCCATTTAAGAACACTGTGTCACCGTGGAGCTCGTCATGCAGAAATAACCGTCGAGAGGAGGTCATTATTTGCCGTTTGCGAATAGGCTCACTCATGGGGATATCTGAAGACACAAACAGATACACTCGTTTCTGCTCGCTGCGACTGCTAACAGTGCACCACATTCTTGTGGATTGTATTTACGTCGCAAGTTTAAACTACGGAATAACATCCAAAATATGCTAGGGAATAATGAAATGATATTATGTCATGTTCTACGTTTTTCTTAGAGCCATCCGTTTACATTCAATTATTTTAATTTTCGTTAGTATGTTTCACCTCTTTATACCAATGATAAAAAAAACCATTACAATTCCTCGAACAAATGATCCAAATGAATCCAAAAAAGCTAAATAAATAAATTTTTGAAAAGTTTGAAAATTAAAAAGTCAAACAAGAAATAAAACAGATAAAAGACGAACTTCAAAACCTGAGAATAGAAGAGGAGGACTTTTTAAAGTTTAGAGAAATAATTTATAATGAAACCTTCTTCTGGATGAAGGAAGAAAGAACACAAGAAGAAAATGGGGAGAAAAATAAAACCCGGTGCACTCTGACAAAATGGAGGAGGAAATATGGAAAAGAAGAAAAGAAAGAACGTTTGAGATGTCTTTAGTAGATTGCTCCGAAATAAAAAAAAAAATAAAGTAGATTTTTCATGGTAAAATTCATTAACGTAACCTATATTTTATAAACAATATTAAAAATAAAATCAATTTAAAAAAAAATTGACGTATTTCTATTTTGACT
The DNA here is from genome assembly GCF_047948215.1 of Lycorma delicatula. Classification (NCBI taxonomy): domain Eukaryota; kingdom Metazoa; phylum Arthropoda; class Insecta; order Hemiptera; family Fulgoridae; genus Lycorma; species Lycorma delicatula. The sequence continues at coordinate 81,772,426 of NC_134463.1, forward strand.
AAAAATAATTTTACGGCTGTCAATTTTAAGCGAGAAGATGTTTTTTTTTTTGTTGGTAAAACACGAATGAGGTTATTGAAGTGATGGTATTTGTGGTGTTTGGGTGGGTGGTAGGGAGTATAATAAGGGTATAATAAGTTATAACAATCTATTTGAAGATGATGATGATGATGATATAATGACAATGATTATGAAGTACATTCTCTTTAAACAATGCATCAGCCTATAACCCACATACTATAGATAAGTATTCAGCAGTATTCAGCATAGTGTCTAATAACGGTAATATAGATAAAGATAAGTGACGTCATTACTGATAGATTGAGGCGAAGGTGGAAGGGTGACTTCTATGAATATCGTCTATATTAGTTATATATAGGCTAAGTACTCTTAAATTGTAGACACGCATGCATAAATTTAGTAAAGATGCAGATGTCTATAAGAGAATTTTTTTTTAATGCATTAAAAAAGAAAGAACTGCTTAAACTCTTAATCAATAAAATGAAAAGTATGTGAAGAGTATAAAAAGTACCATAAAGTAGGGGTGGATCCAGCGACTGAATTTGGGGAAGGGCCATTGGTGGCAAGGGATCACTTTTTCCTACTTCCTTCTAATTAAGTTGAATAATATTTCATATACTTTTATTGGATACGTATTATATTCTGAACTATTTTTAAACAGGAAAAATCGTTTAACCAATCATTACTATTGGTGAAAAAGAGACGGTTTCGGCAAAACCAAAAAAAAAAATGCCTAAGTTTCTTCAATTTTTCTCGATTTACAAAAACTTAAGCTGTAAGTTATTCGAAGTGACCCTCACGGGGACTCCAGAAGATAAATTAAATTTAACCTTGGACCGTGTAGTCCTAATAAACTTAATCAAAACTGCAATGCAAACAATCAAAATTATATAATAATATAAGATGGTATAAAAAGTAATAAAAAAAGATTTAAGTTAAACCAGTAATTACTTACGCGAGCGAAAATTTATTTAGATTAAATCAGTAAAATAGAATTGAACCTTTGCTTAAAGTTGAACGCAGGATTCTTAGAACCCGCATAAACAAAATATATAAGCACGAAAATCAGTACAGATTATTGCCTAATAAATTTCTGTACAAAAACTTGGAATCCTTAATCGATACTATGAAAAAGAAGCGAATTTCTTTCTGTGCATACTTGTTAAGATTACCGCAGAATAGGATTACTAAGAGAATTATCGATCAATTTTGGTCTTTAAAAAACCCGCCATTATGGATCAAAGAAATTAAAGAAGACATGCAAGAATTAAATTCTTCGGGGTACGAAGATTTACTTAATAAATCCGAAAAATTAAAATTTGTTATTAAAGATCGAAATACCAAATTTAAAGTAAGAACTTTTAATTATGCAAAAAGCGTTTATTTAGAAGAGGATCGTAAAGCTAGATCATTAAGAATGACTAAATATTTGGAGAAAGTAAAAACTAAGAACTTTAAGGCCAAAAGATCGGCAAAAAAGACTTCTGACTGAAGTGGTCCTTTGCGGCCTTAAAAGTAAAAAAAAAAAAAATTTAAGTTAAGTTTATTTTTATTTGTTCATCTCAATATTGATAATCCCTTATTTCACAAAATAAATTCATCTCGATGATTACACATCTTAGCATACCAATCTCGATAACGCGATTTATATCAATTTGCATGTCACCATGAATAAGCATTAGAGCAAGTGACGTCAGTCTCTCTTAATTATCCATTAAGAAAAAATGTATATTCACGTTAATTACAGAGTTGCAACTGGTTATTTTGACAGTACAGTATTGCTAAAATGTTTCAATTCTTTTCAACTGGGTTTTCAGAAAGCAAGGACTTCGAAACTTTGGGGGAGGCCATGGTCCCGATGACCGCCCTGGATCCACCACTGCCGTAAAGTGATGTTCCTGATATATTTCTTTCATAATTGTTCCATGTTTAAAGCAAATGTTCTGGTTTGCTTGTAAAAAAGGAATAACTATTAATTCTGTGAACAACAGACCTTCTTTATTTTATGAATATGCTCTACAATGAAATTGGATTAAAAAAGTGGAAATTGTAATAAAGAACAAAGTGGAAGATTATTAATTCTCGAAGATTTAGCCCGTGCCATAAATAGTGTTAATGGATTTTTTAATATCGTGAGCAACCTTTCCAGGGATATTTCTAACAATTAACAACATTTCTAACAAATAATTGAGTTACTGAAAAAATGAAAATTACTTTTCCAAAGAGTAATTTTACATCAACAAAAGATTTAAGTATTAAGAAGTTTATAGAGATAGAAGTAAGCTTCCGAACAGTAATTGAAGAATGGTCTCAAAGAAAAACTTTAGGTTCAGTGATGGTGTAAAAATTAATTATCTAATGTCTAACTGCTAATAGATAAACTTAAAATAGTGAGTGAATAACGTCACTAATAGAGAGAAGATCACAAGTTCACGACTTAGTGATGGAAACTTCACCTCCGCTGTATATCTTCGTCATAACTTCCTAAAAAATGACAGCCACTGTTTTGAAGTGGAAAGTTTTATATAAGAAAAAAATCATTTCAAATACCTCATTCCGTGTAATAGAAAGGAAGATTCCTATAAAATATAATAAAAATTGGAAAACGTGTTTGGATGTAATTAAACTACAAACACAAAGACAAAGTGCCATAAGATAAGTTAAAACAAGACCATTGCTCGAACAGTTATAGTATTGTCATTATGAGTATATTTATTTCAATTTATTTCTTAGAAGTGAATCTCGTAATTAGTAATCTACTTGCAAGCGAGTATACATAACAATAGATTATCTATTAAATAAGCATAATCATGGGATTTTTACAGAGTTTTTAGGTTTAAGTGGTGTGAATTACATCGGTTAAGTGCGCTAACACTTGAGCAATTGGGTACAAGAAGATTTCTAACTCGAAGGAAAGGCATATACTGTAGTATTAAGTAAGCTTGTCTAGTGAATCTTAAGACTAAAAAAATTATTCTAAAATCTGTATCTATAAAACAACTTGTCCTGATTGACTGACTGACTGAATCATCAACACCCACCGAAAACGGAATGTAACGCAAGGATAGCGGGGGAATTTGTATCTTCCTACTAATAGTAGAACGTGGACAAAAGTCCCGTGCTGCTGTTTCTTTCTTTTATTGGGAGAGTAATTATTTATTTAGTGACGGTTATAATTACTTTTATTTATGGACGGAATTATTTGGTGCGTTCCGAACTTTTAGACCGGGGAGACCATGGGAGATTAGTCGCGTATGAGCTTCATTCTCCTGGCATGATTCCCTGTAGTCCTTTCAATGCTAGAGCCTTCCGGCCTAGCAGGAATTCGCCGTTCGGGGGGTCCTAGTGATTGGAGGATGAATGCGCTCTCCCCTTTCAGGAGGGAGTCGTATGTCCTAGCGGTGACATAATTGTTAGAATTAGGGAAAATGATGGATGGTTGGTAAGATAAAATTAGTAAACTTTCTTCACTCGGGCTGTTTACATTACTGCATCACGGCTGATTTCGGTCGGGTCGGATTCCAGTCCGTCGTGGCCAGTGGTCGTTCCTCTTTCTTCTTTTCTTGTTTAGTCTGATTTTCCGTAAACCGGCTGTAAACAATTTATAAACCGTAAACCTTGGATTTTCCCGTGGACCTGATAAGGGCGACACGGGGAAAAGTGCAGGCCTCTTCTGTCTTCCGTCCGGCGAGCTGGACCTTTCATCATCGTTCGTCGCTATTCGTCTGCAGTCATCTTCGCCTTCTTGAAGTGGAAAAGGATGTTTGGATCTAAAAATTAATTTAGAAAAAATTCGTGTTCCCTAGTGGGAAGCGGCGATCGCCTTATTTTTATTTATTCCATGTAGTAAGACGGCTCTTAGGAATAAATTTTTTGAAAAAAAAATTTAAATCATCTAGACACATATGCATCTAGGAAGGATTTGGTGGAACCACGAGGCTGAAAAAGGTATCCTTCTAGGCTGTATCGCTGTTATCGGTCTGCGTCTTCTGTAGTAGATCTAACAGAAACAAAGAAGCATGGTCCTTGCTTCGTTTAAAGAAAAACTTCAAGTTTACTCAATACGACAATGGTTGCATGTGAAAAAAGTTTCACGTGTTTTTTTTTTGTCTTCAGTCATTTGACTGGTTTGATGCAGCTCTCCAAGATTCCCTATCTAGTGCCAGTCGTTTCATTTCAGCATACCCTCCACATCCCACATCCCTAACAATTTGTTTTACATATTCCAAACGTGGCCTGCCTACACAATTTTTCCCTTCTACTTGTCCTTCCAACGCGTTTAGTAATCCTTCACGTGTTCAGTATACGACAAGTATCCATTTTGCAATTCCAGTAACGTTTTGGTCATCCCTTGCCGTAAGGGTTGGTCATATCAAAAATTGTTTCAGACAAAAGTTTTAGGTAATGTTTAGAGGACTAACGACCACTTTAAGCCGATGATATGCTTATTAAGGGTGATATGATTTTTTTGTCTTCAAAATCCCATTTTTCCACCCCCTGGGCCAATGGTTGGTGATATCAAAAAACTTTACTTACTTAAGTTTTAGGCCCTTATCAAAAGAATAGTAGTAACTTTAAACGAATTAGATATTTTACTTAATAAGAAAGTTATAGCAATAGTTTGTTTTTTCAAAAACGCCACCCCATTTCCACCTCCATGATCCGATTTTGTCCGTTAACAAATTCGACCGAGATTTTGGGTCGAATTATTTTTAGGAAACAATTTGAAAGTGATTGGCGCAAAATTACGGCAGTTATTGTGTCCACAAAATAGTGAAATATATATATATATATATATATATATATTTATAATATATTATATTATATTATATTATATACATACATTTATATATATATATATATATAAATGTATGTATAAACGTTTGAGTTGATGGTAGTTTTGGGGTCTGAAGGATGTGAAACGCGGAGATATATCGATTTTGAAAGTCGAATCATGGGACCCATTAAAATTGGTCGCTTTCTTATGATATCTACCTAATTTAGAGTAGATTTATTATTATTCTTATTTAATAATTATTTAGGAAATATTCCGCTATAATGGAATTTCAAGAAGAACCTGTCGGAGTGGTAGCGTCTCGTTCTTTAATCTGGAGTTCCCGGATTTGAATGTCGGTCAGGCACAGCATTTTTCATTAACTATAAAATCCCATTTTAAAATTTCACCGCACAAGCTTCAAGGTTATGTGATGATATCATCAAGACCAAAAAAAAAGTAAAAGAAAAAAGTACAATGTTGATACATTCTGAACTTAAATAAATAAGAAATATAAATTGATGATGAAGAAATAAAGTGTAGAAGGAGGAAGAAGAGAGAAGAAAAGATATAGAGAGGAATATTAATGATGCTAAGGAGATGGAAAGAAATAAAAGGAGAGAAAAAGAACATAGATCTTTTATTTTACAAAATAATTTAAAAAAATTGTTCTATTTCAATACTTTATTCAATTTGCTTGTTCACAATGTATTTGTAATCACTATTAGTATATTTAGAATACAAAATTGAAAAAAATAAATAAAACAGTTTATTTTTAAACTTTTCAGTACAACCACGAACCGTATATTGTTTGTCATAAACATTTGTAGCAATAAAAATAAAACATAACAACATATTTTTACATAAATGCATAAAATCAGTCTAGGGACAGATGGAAAAAAAAACTCAATTGTCTACTCTGTTTTTGAAAACTAACAGTTATCATGTTATCTAAACTTGTTCATTTATTCGCTAGAAAAAACGTTTTGCATACCATCGATAAATAACATGTCCATACGGTTAATTGCATGTTCAATATAATTGCCAATTTCAAGCTGTATATTTTTTATTCGTTTTTTTAATTAACACAGTATACGTCTGTTATAAAACTTCTTGTTTTGTTCCATTTTATAAAATGACTTTGTTTAATTATTTTTATTACCAATATATTAATATATTTTGAAATTATTTATGTTACTTTAAAATAATTTTTACTACTTTCTTTCGTAACTTTGCAATTATAATAAAACAAAAAAAAAACAAAAACTACTTCGGAATCCACTACAACAATAATTTTCTTCTTCAGTATATTTCATATGAATGTAATTAAAAAAAAAAAAAAAAATACAAAAAAAAAACATTAAATATCTTACAGCATAATTAGTTTGTTAAAAGAAATTGCCTTTTAAAAAGTAAGGATTAAAAAAATGGTGGTACTTGCGTATTACCGCCATCGCAGCTACAGCTTTATTTAAAAACAAAATAGTAAATCGGATTTCGATGGAAAATGGGCCGATATAGAGTTTAGCATAGATTCCAAACAGTCTCTTTACTAATTTTAATAAATGGTTATTTATATTTTTTTATTTTATAAATATAATTTAACCAAACTTAACCTACGCTCGCTTCGCTCGCTAACATTGACTAATTAACAGGAGTGTTTTTATTGTTTAAATAATAAATAATTGCAATAATTACTGAATTTATTACTGGAAATAAATACTCAAAAAATTACGGTGATAATTAGTCAAGGTTAGCGAGCGAAGCGAGCGTAGGTTAAGTTTGGTTAAATTATTTTTATAAAATAATAAATATAAATAACCATTTATTAAAATTAATAAAGAGGCTGTTCATTTTCCACCGAAATCCGATTGAGTACTTTGTTTTTAAATAAAGCTGTAGCTGCGGTGGCGTTAATACGTAAGTACCAAAATGGTCTTAGATGGCTTGCGGATTTTTCGATCAATAGGCCTAACTCTATCTTATATTTTTTGTGGTTTAATAACATGGACAATATTTTAAAAAATTTTTGTTGCTTATTAAAGGACAACCGAATCACCCGGTTTTTAACGGCGAATTCTAATTACAAAGGTATGAAGAGCATCCACGTTATACCGCACCTGTAGGTGTTCGTACCCGAAGTTTACTGTACCTTCTAAATTTTGACACACCTTCTATTTTTCTAACTTATCCTTTATATATTCTCGGGTGCAGAATCAACCTCATGAATGTTATTTTTGACCTAACCATATACAATAAAATTTCAACACCAATCGACTTTCAACAAATGTTTTACCAATCTCTCTTCAAGATAAACCCAGACGAAGTAGTATACATAAATGGATCAAAACAGAATTATACCGTTGATGTACATCTGTTGTTAATGACAGAACCTATATTATTGGTCTACCTGATATCACAATTCTTTACTGCTGAACTGTAAGCTATTAATAAGGCGTTGAATACCATTAACCCAAAATACTGCCATATCTTATCTGCAGCGACTCGTATAGTGCTCTCCAAGATTTAGGCGATTTGTATTCTAAATATCCGATCGTCATCGAAATCTATAATACGACTGCTGAGATGAACGACCGTAACACACAAGTAAGTTTCTAACCACGTGGAAATTCAGAGTAATGAACGTGCAGATTCCGCTGCTAAAGACACATGTTGTCAACCGTCCTTCACCACTCGTTTTACTACATCCGACTTTATTAACCGCGTAATATTGTGTTGCCATGGAACTCTTCGTGCTCTTCAAATTGGCAAGAGGAAGAAGTGGTCCTTTGATGTTAACACGGGTATCATGTGTTGGATATTATATTCAGTCCTGTGGGTTGGATGGTTTCTCCCAAGTACTTGACGTGGGCTGTTTGGGAGAAAGCAAGTACCCCACTTATTATTAATTTTTTTTTTTTTTGTAATTTATTTGCTATACAAACGAAGTCATGCTGGTCGGAAATAATCTAGTTGTAGGTAATCAAAGACTTAAACCTATTTGGGGGTCGCACATTACATTATACACTACATCTGTGTGTGGAAGTAAAAATTCTAAATATATAAAGAAAAATGTGAGTTACAATTTTCTTACAGAAAATATTAATTCTTTTGGAAGTTCATGTTTTTCTGAATCAATGTGAATTTAACGGTATTAATTTTTTTTTTAGATGAATCTGAGACTGTACACTTCTATATACTATATACACACACACACACACACACACACACACATATATATATATATATATATATATATATATATATATATATATATATATAAATTATCTTTAATGAAATTTTTGCATTAAATCTTTACACTTATTTTATATTTAAATAAAGTTACATAAAAAATTTATTTTATTATAAAATGTATATATACGGGAAAAATGTAAACTAAAATTAATTTTAAATAAAACTAATTTCTTTAGAAATTTTGTTATTATTATTATTTTAAAATTTAATTCTAAAATCAATTAACAAAGTGTTTTACTTCACTAATGACTACTTTATATTTTGCCTTTGAAAAAGTTTTCTTTGTTACTTTATTCTATAAGTAACAACATAAATAAACAAAGAAAAATTATGCCTTTGATGTCAATCGCACTTGTTAGTCTACAATACAAGTAGGCCATACAACTAAACAACAAAAATAACAAGCTGTATAACAGCATTGTTATATTTTTACTTTTAATTATTTCAAACCGTTTCCATATTTTTTTTCATAGTTTTTCTGTTTTCTTTTTCATACATTATAAATTAAGTAATAATTTATCATGAAAAATGTTGATGAATAGTTTCCATTTTAACACAGAATAAATAAAATAAAATTAATCCTACTTTTAAAAAAATAAAAATAAAGAAAAAAACAGAAGTAGACGCATGCAACATATATTTAATGGAGAATATACTTTTAAAAATAACTAAAAATTTCCTTGTTTTAAAATCAGTAATTGTACACACACAGCTTTAAAAAATAAAACTTCGTTTCATACTTTTAAAGAAAGTTATGATTTATTTGCTTTTGATTGATAGTACAGCATGCTACATGGTAGAACTAACTGACAAACCCGGCTGTTTGGTGAATTAAACTTTATACGAATCTGACGTTACTAGTACAATATATTCTTATGACAAACACATTACTAATAGACCATTACAAATAGATTACACAATATTTATGGCTATTTTGTGAAACATTTCATTTAAATTTGTAATATATAAATTTATTTATTCTATTTTTTTTTTTACTGAAGAGATCTTACAACCGTAATTTATTTTAAAATTTTTCTATTACAAAAAAAAAAAATTACTGTTATAATGAATATAATGTTTATTTTTAATAGTTTAGTTAAAGAACATATAATATATTACTATATTTGGCATGATATATCTTTTCCGATAAGTTTGACGTTGAATAACACCAAACTCCATGGCGATCGTATTTTACTTTTCAGTCTCTTTTCTGTTATATTATAAAATTTCATTTCATTTCCAAAATCTTTTCTTCATAAATAGTGGAGAAAAGTTAAATAATATTTTTTTTGATTAAGTTTTAATTTTTTTGTCTTCATATTTGTGTGAAATGCATAAAATTATTATCTAAATATAGCTTATGCTCTATTTACTGTGCAATAATTAATCTTTTCACATTACCCCCAACCAATTTGGACATTTTTGGTTTTACACTTATTATTTTCTTATTTTTCAAGTAATAATCATTTCAATCAGGAATGCAGAAAGACACAACATTTTTCAGAAATTTTATTATATTTTTCAACATAAATAAAATAATACAAAATTCGTGTTGTTCAAGAGTTGTTACCTGCAGAAACTGGAAAACGTGTATATTTCTGTCAGTGGTTCATGTCATCTTTAACGCCAGATAGGGAGAATTTGATGATTGGTTTTGGTTTTATCTTGCGATTCGATAATTTTAGACCAGAGTATCAAATTTTTTAATGTCCTCAGTATAATTCATTGTCTCATTTTTGACTTCGTCATTTGATGTGAATCATTGACTCATTGAATCAGCCGCCATCTCCGTGGCGCGAGTGGTAGCGTCTCGGCCTTTCATATGGAAGTCCCGGGTTCGAATCCCGGTCTCAGGCATGGAATTTTCACACACGCTTCAAATCATTCATCACATCCTCTGAAGTAATACGATGGTCCTGGAGGTTAAACAAACAAACAAAAAAGAAAAAAAGGGGGGAAGTCACTGCGAGCCAAATCCTGCGAATACAGCGCAAATGGTAGCAACTTTGAATCATAGATCATGGAATTTTGTCGCAACTACCCGACAACCCGAGATGTGTGCGCAGGGATACAGTGTAATATCGTGATGAAATAATACTTACTTTTTGGACAGATGTAGACGTTTAGTCTTGTACAGTACCCTTTAATCGGTCCAGTAGTAAAGGGTAATACTCCCCCGTGATGTTTCTGCCTTTTCCTACGTGGTTTATGAGCACCACACCAGGAGAATCCTGTAAACCTGTACCCTGTAAAACCTTACTGTAAATTTGACTTTTCCTGTGGATGGAACAATTTTTGGTTTCTTTGGAGCAATTTCACCTGCTTTCATCCACTGTTTTTGCTCCTGCTTGGTCTCTGGCGAATTATTCTTTCTGGTTTAATGGTGAATTCATGGTTCATTTACTATAGTGTTCAAAAAGTGACGAAACCTCATGGAAGAATGTTTCCTTCTTTTGTTGCTGGTTTAACTGAGAAAAATTGAGGAAAATGAGTCACACAATGCAGTAGAGAATATTCATTGTTTCCCAATACATTCATTAGATGTGCCAGTTATGCTCAGATCCAGAATCCCTTCACAGAAAAGTATGGTGTGGATGTACCAAGCAAATCCTCCATCAAGTGTGCGTCCACACAAAATTCGTGTTGTTCAAGAGTTGTTACCAGCAGAAACTGGAAAACGTATAGATTTCTGTCTGTGGTTTATGTCATCTTTAACGCCAGATAGGGAGAATTTGATGATTTGTTTTTGGCCTAAAGAGGTTAGGTTCCACTTTGATAGATACGTGAATGCACAAAATTCACGCTTTTCGTGTACGGAAAATCCACATCAGCTGCACGAGTCTTCTCTGCATGGAAAAAGAGTGTGTGTTTGATGTGTAATTTCATGTAGGCGTATTTTCATGAGATTCTTTCATGGCATAGTGAACAGTGATCGCTACATACAGATGCAATAATTTGTAAACACTATACCTGCTGGCTACAGTACACGTGGTTTCAGCAGGACGATGTTATGGCTCATTCAGCCAACAACACTATGACTTTCTTGGATCAGTTTCTTTCATGGACAAGTGATTTTGAGGGGGTTGTGGCCCCCTCGTTGTCCTGATTTATCTATTCTTGCCTTTTTTTTGTGGGGATACCTTAAGGATATTCCTTACAAAACTCATCCTCACACCGTTCCCGGATAACAGAGTGAATTGAGCGATGTGTCGCTTCAATTGCTCAAAAAATGTTATAACATGTGTTTAAGAGCATGCAACCTAGAATAAAATAATTTGACTCGCATAATGGAGACCTCTTTCAACAACTATTGAAACTTACTCGTTTTTCCATAAGGTTTCGTCACTTTTTGAACACCCGTTAGTATAGAAGTCATGCGGAATCGTATTTAAGTAAAATTATACACCCTTGTGAAGTGTTCATTAATATGGGTCTTGGGCGGACTGTTAAGAAACGCGACATCCATCGAGCGAGGAGCTTTTTCATAATCAAAATATCATGTAAACTGTAGTGGATACGGTCTATTGAGATGTCTGCAAGGCAACAAGTTTGGATCCTTTAAGTCGACCATCATTTTATAGGTAGTGGTGATTTTTTTGGTTATAGGGATTTTTGGGAGTCCCGATCATTTATCCTCTTGAATGAATGAATATACGACCACATTTTAATTCAGCCGCTTAGAACTTCAGTATTATCCATTCTTCAGAAAATTTAACTTTTTCTATTTTACTTGATCGCTACAATTAAGCACGCGCGTCTGAAACTTCGCAGACGCGAAGCATCATACCAGTACTTAACAAATTTCATAGTCATTTGGTCATACCTTAACCATCTAAATATCAGGCCGAGAACTTTCCGTAAAACCCTGGTAATAATAAGCAAATTTATTAAACTTCAAATTCAATGTTAATGTTAAAGCAATTATAAACTACACGTCTGTTTGCTATATTAATTTATTGTTATGTTGAAAATATTTTCTTGTAATAATTATATTACAACCTTATCGCCTTAGGTGTATAATTATGTTTAAGATATAACATAATATATGTAAACATATACATTGCTTAAAATAACAACTGTTCCCAGCATAACAGTAATAAAAATAATAATAATAGAACTCCTTCAAAATAGTAATAGAAGTAATAATGATAGTGGTGTTCCATCAAATGGAGAAACAGTTTGCTTTGTCAGTTATACTCCTATTCAAACTGTTATCCTATAAAAAGGTGATATTTAGTCAAAATCACCTGTTTCAGTAAAAATAATTATGATTAGAGATTACAGAAATTTAATTTATAGAAAATTAATTTTAAGTCAAAATAAAATGTGATATATTTGTTACCGTGAAAGACCGACATCTGGCAAATGTCGATATTCTCCGGTGAATATCGACACATACCAAACACGTCAGTGAAAGACCGAAATATTTGCTTATTCGGATCTTCGCCGGTATGTGTCGACAAATACAGATAAGCTCTGGTCTAGGTCAAAACGATAACTAGAAATTAAGAAAAAATTATCCAGAACCAGTTTGTAAGCCAAAACATAACCAATTTAAGCCAAACATAACCTATTATTTGGCAAAAAAAAATTGTTTAACCTCCGGGTTCACCGTTAGGCATTGTTTCAGAGGATGAGACGAATGATTTGTAGCGTGTGTGAAAATTCCATTCCTGACCGAGATTCGAACCCGGGATCTCCGGATGACAGACTGAGACGCTACCACTCGCGCCACGGAGGCCGGTTTAATTTAAACGTCCTTTTCTTTACGAGAGTTTCTCGTAATTTATTTACTTTAGAAATTGATATTCTGTGATTTTTTTTTTAAATTTCTAGTTATCGTTTCGACCCCCACCAGAGCTGTCTGTTTTTGTTCACATACACCGGCGAAGTTCTAAATAAGCAAATATTTCGGTCTTTCACCGATTTATTTGATATGTTTAGATATTCATCGGTAAACATTGACATTCACTAATTTCAGTCTTTCCCGTTAACATATATATATATATATATATATATATAATGTATTTTTAATCACATTTAAATTACTTTTTTTTAAAGGTTTAACCTCGACTTTATGGTAATGGAAATTAGCAACCAAAAAAGTAGATTTTATTTCAAAAATTGTTTATAACTTATCATTTCAATTAATTGTTTTCAAGCAGGTAACTTATCTAGATCGCATGTATTACTATTCATTTTTACCAGTCCTACGTATGTTAACTCTTTTTTGGATTCTATACGCGAGATTCATGGTACGCAACATTTCAGTCTAATTTTGAAGCACTTCCGCTTATTCATTCGCTCTGAAATTTTGCATAAAGATTTGCTCCTTATGACAATACATTTTAGCAACTTTTTGAAGTTGCTAAAATGCGTCAGTTAGTGATAAAATGCCCCTTGAACTTATGCAACCTCGGTTACATGCATATTTTTTTAATGAAAGAATTATCTATCCATGTTAGTGACATTGTCGTTTTAATTCATTAAATTAAACGAAAGTATTTTTTATACGGCTGAGGCAAAAATTCAAATTTCATATAACGGTTACAATCAATATTTATGTCTGATTATTCATGATACTTATGAGCTAGTAAATAAAAGTCATTACTTCTCTTCGATCAAAAGTGAGAAGTGCGCATTTTTCCCGCTTAGATTACAAGCTAAGATCAAAATTCGATTTTTTCAATTTCTAATTTTACCCTGCTAATTTATTTATAAACACCTACTTTCATTATTAAGGAAAAAGAATAATTAATTTTTTTTTATTAAAATTTTTTAAATTATTACAAATTTTATTTAATCAATAAACATACATTAATATATTTATTGTATTTATTTCTATAATTATTTGCCTAATGATAGGTCTTTGTGTTACCTTATCAGACAAAAAAAAAAAAATCATTATTATAATACAAATCTATTTTACAAAAATTGAGAAACTTCTAAAAATAAATATAGAAATTTCCCAAAATATATAAAATTCTATTCTAATGTTATAAAATTCATACCTAAAATTTAATGTATTAAATTTTAATTTATTAAATCACATAAAAATTAATGTATTAAATTTTATGTTATGTTTCATTTTGTTAAGATTACTTTTAATTATTTTTAATATACAAATCTTTTTGAACATTTCTCTCTCATTCTCTCTCTCTCTCTCTCTCTCTCTCTCTCTATATATATATATATATATATATATATATATATATATATATATTGGAACTTTAAAAAATAATATTTCTTAAACATTTTAAATTTAGTTTTTTTTCAAAAATCACAACGATAAATAATAACAAAAGTTTAACATATACAAAGTAAACAAGAAAAATATTATACTTCAATAAAACTTTTTAGATAACTTTAATAATAACAACAACCATCTATCAGGTGTAGGAAAAATATACCTGTACATTTACTACGCAAAAATACATGAAAAATGAAACAAATTTTAAATGGGACCATCTAGTTTATAAAGAATTACAACAAATTCAAAAAAGTAATTTTGCTGCCGACAGAACTTGAATACGCGACTGCACATACGGTGAAAAAAAATTACCCGCAACTTTTGTTAAATTATTACTGGATTTTGGAAATCCGGAATTTCATTTAGTGTATTAAGTGACATTACTGACTTGTTCAGTGTATGAATGCATGAGAAATTTTAATATGTGAGACTAGAGACCTAATATTCGTGCTGTTTGAAATAAATATGAGAGTACTACAGTAATATTTTAAGATATATGAACTTTTAAAGCTACCTATAGTAAATTGGAGGCATGGAAACTTTGAAAGATCGCTAAAACCTTTGTGCTAGCTCAGCTGTAAAGTATAAACTTATGAAGACTAAGTTTATACTTAGTAGAAAAAGTAGAAAATAAAAAAAATATATTTAAAAAACTTTTTAAAAACCACTCTTATAATAAATGCACTAAAAATTAGAAAATAATAAATATTTAAAAAAAAGTTTTTAAAACACTACTCTTGAATTAAACGCACTAAAATGTAAAAAATAATGTTAGGACATATCTCAGAATGAATTTGACAACAAGCTTCGATGTTGATATGTAAGATTATATGAAAGTTATAGCTTAAAATTAAAAATTTGATGTTTTTCTCAAATTTTTCATACGCGTGATGAATGGCCTAAAGAATGGGGAGCTCATGTCAAAGTACAAATCTGTGCTCTCCACTCTTTAAGCCATTCATCACGTATATGAAAAAATTGGCAAGAATATGAAATTTTTAATTTGAAGCTATGACTTTCACATAATCTTACATATCACCATCACAGCTTGTTATCAAATCCATTCTGAGATACTGTCCTAAAATTATTTTTTACCTTTTAGTGCGTTTAATTTAAGAGTGGTGTTTTAGAAAATTTTTGTTTTTTTTTAACAAAACTTTTGAATTCCTGTTAGTTGCATTTCTTCCAATACCCTCTGACGTTTTTACTACATCATCTCTGTTTTTCCTTACACCTTCTATTGATCCTTCTGGCATTGTTTTAGCCAGTTCTTTTCTTATCATGGTTTTTTCTGGCTTTTTTATTGGATTTTCCTCTTTTTTTTATTTATTCTGATTAATATTCTACACTCGTCGTGTTCGTTACTTCTTCGATTTTCACACAGTCTGCCCACTTATATTTTAGTTCTGTAAAAATAGCCTTAATTGTTTAATAATAAGGGAAATTTACGAAACCATGAAAATTGGGATATTTAATTCATTTTTAAATCTTTATTTTAGAAATCGATAATAATTGAGGATGATAACTTATTCTTACCGTAGATTGGTGCATTTAATAAAGGGAAAATTTCATTTTGAAATTATTTTCAAAAATAATTGTTAATAAAATATTTCAAGAAAATTTTTTTTTAACTTATAAATTTCCCATAATTTTTTTTTAATACTTTTATTTATAGACTTAAATATAACTACATGATTATAAATAATAAACAATAAACACCAAAAACAAGAAAAAATAAACACAAACTAGGGCACGAATAATAAATGGGTAATAAATATTGAAACATCACCATTAGTCATTTTACACTTCGCATATAGTATTCCGTAAGGGATCTCACGTAAGCAAAACCGCTAAATTACGTTCTTCATCCCACCATCAGAGAGAAACCGCAACAATCATTTTATGCATTCCTTCCGGTTTAGTAAATACTTCACATCTGAACCCAGGTCTAATTTTTTCGAATAGATCCGAACATTGAGCAATCTATGAGCATGTGGTGTACGGACCATTTTACATTGGACGCTTCACATTTCTGCTGAGAAGAGGCAAATAGATGAGCGTGGATAAGCCTAGTGTGTCCAATCCTCAGCCGAGTTAGGAAAACTTGGTCTCTTCTGTTGCTTGAGATAAAAGATTTCTCGAACACGTTCTCCCGGATTCCATTTAAAGCTGTGGGAGGACTTAGCAGCCAAAACTTATTCCACTTAGAACGTAGTTTAACACAAACTGCGAAGTCGCTCTCACATGTTAATTCTACTCGGAGACTATTTATTGCCATTCTCTTGGCATTTTTTGTTTTTATTTTGTGTCTATATAACAAAAATTGGACGAGATAAAATAAAAAAATCAAATTTGAAAAATCTAGTTTTAATTGTTTCCCTTTTTTTTATTTAACTGAACGACATTTTCAGAGTTTAATTTCATATAATAAAGTTGATAGCTTTTAAATAACTTTAATTAAGTTTTTATCTCATTACTGCTTGAAGAAAATTGGATATTTTATCAACATAAAATTATTTATTATGAAATAAATTTATAAATAAATTATTTATAAAAGTTTTTATAAAGTAGCTGGTTTAAAGTAAATCTTAAGAAAAAGTTATTAAAGCAATTTTAAATAGTTATTTCTTAGAGTCAGTTAAATTGTATTGATTTAATTTTAGTTTTTGTAGAAAAGGTAATATATTTCAAAATTTGTTGATCTTCTAATTTTTTTTTAATAATAAATTTGAATAAATTGTGGACTTATATTTTTTTACTTAAAAAATGTTTAAGTGAAAAAAGAATTTGTAGGTTAACAGGATTAAAATAAATAAATGAATTGTTAAGCTCAGAAAATTTAATAATATAAATTGCTAAAATAATTTTTTGAAGTTGGATTTTTATATGAAAAAATGTTAAAAGTTGCACTTTTATTGTTCTAAATTGGAGACTATGACCGACTGTTAATGACCGCTTCGCTCCAGAGCGGAGCGGGCATTAAAGTAAGTATTAAAATAAGTTTTCTACTCTTTTTTTTGTGTAAATTCCTTTATTTACAATAAGTTCCCATACTGAAGCTACAACTAAGTCGTATGAGAGACTATCACTTGAAATAGGTCATCGAATGATAATCCTCAACGAATTCAAAAACAATTAACATGAATAAATACAAGATAAATACTAAGAATAAATACTAGCAACTACGAAATAAAATATAATATTTATTATTATCTTTGAATATAGTTAAATATCTTCACATCATTAATCAAGTCGAGTAGGTAAATACAACAAAATAGATAAAACATTAACTTTAAGATAACCATAGATAAATAATAAACGTAAGTATTCATAAATTTGAATAACCGAAAATAAAACAGATAATTGTAAGATTCTTATCTTCAACAAACCGAGCCATCATAACGGTCCATCAAGCACATGGAGTCTTTTCAGCCTCCTAACGTCCTCATTGTTGTTAAGTAAATTCAAAGCTAAATGATTAACGTGCTTCTCCAACCTGGACAGATATCTCGAAACCAGGCGTTTAATTTCTTCTAGAACGTATGGAATGCCTATGTAATCGTGGATCTCAGTATTCCTCGCGAACCACAGCGCTTGTGTTATGTTCCGTAGTATTTTATTCTGTAACCGTTGAATGATCTCCACATTGCTGTAACTGGTTGGGCCCCACAATTTAATTCCGTAAATCCATACCGGCTTCAAGAAAGCCTCGGAAAAATAGAATCTTGTTGGATAAAAAAGGTTTAGATCCCTTACCTAATATCCAGTACATCTTTTTAAACTTAATGTCAAGCAACTTCTCCATTACATGATTTCTCTAAGGTAATAGGTGATCAACGTAAAAAGCCCAAGTACTTTACCGTACCGATATAAGATATTCTGATACCGTTTAAATGAACTTCAGGAAATTTTTTTTCTTTTCATCGTGAACGTGGTTGGACTTTGTCCGATTAATTTTTATTCTCCATTTACGCCGCCAAATGTTGATAGTATCCAGTGCAGATTATAATTTCTCCGAGGCTATATTCGGGCTATCGTCAACCGCCAAGTTTGTCGTGTCATCTGTGTATGACGCAACTGCAACACTGTTTGGATTAGGAAAGTCAGCACTGTTGATCAGCAATAATACCGGTTCCAGAACTGTGCCTTATGGTACTTCTGACTATTCAACTATTTATTTAAGTTTATAAAAACAAAAAAACAAAAAACAAGTTATAATAATATTTAACTACAATACATAAAATATTTATATTTAGAATATAATTGGTACAGAGCGTCCCGGAGTGAAAAATTTAAACGGCTACTATTTTGACATTTTCAAAAGTAAGATTTTCAAACTGATTTATTTTTCACATGTATATACCTGATGGGTACATATATACCAAATATCTCAATCCATTCTAAAGATATACATTATATTGAAAAAAGAATAATAATTTTAAACTTGTGGGCGGAGGGAAAATGAAGCAAGGAAGGATAATTGTCCATATTATCGGTACTTTTTTTATTTTGATGTCTTAAAGAAGTCCTTCATGTTTGGTCAATATTTCCCGGGACACTCTGAGGATCAATAAAATGGTGGTAATTTAATATGCGGCCTACCATCATCATGAGGTCTAAAATAGCACCATCCTACCTACTCGGTTAGTGTCCACCTAATTTATTTTAAATAGTAAACTAATAATATTATAAATTATATACAAATTGTATATAATTTGTGTAGTTAATGTTAATTGGACGAGGTTAGCGACCGAAGCCAGCGTTAGATTAAGTATGGTTAGGTAACTCGTTAGAACCCACCGGGTTGGTCTAGTGGTTAACGCGTCTTCCCAAATCAGCTGATTTGGAAGTCGAGAGTTACAGCGTTCAAGTCCTAGTAAAGCCAGTTATTTTTACACGGATTTGAATACTAGATCGTGGATACCGGTGTTCTTTGGTGGTTGGGTTTCAATTAACCACACACCTCAGGAATGGTTGAACTGAGAATGTACAAGACTACACTTCATTTACACTCATACATATCATCCTCATTCATCCTCTGAAGAATTAACTAAACAATAGTTACCGGAGGCTAAACAGGAAAAGAGAGGTAACTCGTTAGAAACCCACCAAGTTGGTCTAATGGTGAACGCGTCTTCCCAAATCAGCTGGTTTGAAAGTCGAGACTTCCAGCGTTCAGGTCCTAGTAAAGTCAGTAATTTTTATACAGATTTGAATACTAGATCGTGGATACCGGTGTTCTTTGGTGGTTGGGTTTCAATTAACCACACATCTCAGAAATGGTCGAACTGAGACTGTACAAGACTACACTTCATTTACACTCATACATATCTTTCTTATTCATCCTCTGAAATAATACTTGAACGGTATTATTTAGGTATTATAAGGCTAAACAGGAAAAAGAAAAAAATAACTCGTTAGAGTTAAAGGACACTCCCCTGGGCTGAGTTATACTTAGCTGTGGATCCGCTTAAGGGAGGAGGAAAAAGAGGTAACGTCGTTCAACCCACCTGGTTGATCTAGTGATGGATGCGTCTTTGCAGATCAGCTGATTTCGAAGTCGGGAGTTCCAACGTTCAAGTCCTAGAAAAGGGAGTTACTTTTATACGGATTTGAATACTAGATCGTGGGTACCGGTGTTCTTTGCTGCTTGAATTTCAATTAACCACACATCTCAGAAATGGTCGATCTGAGACTGTACAAGACTACAGTTCATTCATACATATCATCCTAATTCATCCTCTAAAGTAATACCTTATGGTGGTTCCGGATGCTAAACAGAAAAAGAAAGAAAGGTAACGTCCTTTCCGTGTACTGAACTTTCTACGATATCAACATAACCTAACGCTCGCTTCGCTCGCTAACCTCGTCTAATTAACATTAAGTATACAATTATATACACAGTGGTACTGTAGACCGTATTTAACGTAGTGGTATACCTCATGATGATGGTAGTCCGTATACTAATGTAGCACCAAAAAATTTATATTTTTGAAGAAAATTCTGTGTGCTCGCTCATTAGTTGTGTATAAATATTATTGACCTGTAAAATAAATTAAACTATTTAAAAAATAATTACTACTTTTACAACATTGTTTTAATTACGTAGTATAAATTTTTATTTTTTTTATTTTTGTACATTACTTTTGGAAAAAATGAACAACATTTTGCAGAGTTTGTATTTTAGGTAATTTTTATACAGAGCGTTTGGAAAGTTGATCTTCACTGGAATTATTGAAGTGTAATGACGAAACTTTCTTTAGTATAACTTTCTGTTTTTATTTCATTATTTTATAAAAACCGATATTACAAAAATGGAAGAATAGTATATAAAAGATTTTGAAAATGACCTCGTCCATTATCAATACTGCACAAGTTTCAGTTTGTTTTCAAACAATATAACCAGTTGCTGCACTGGAATTTCTCGTACGTATGCCATTATTGCAACTTTTAGTTCGTCAACTGTACGTGGTCTGTTATGATACACTTCTTGTTGCTGCGCCCCATAGAAAATAATCTGAAAATTCAGTTTAGGCGATCGTGCAAGTCTTAGACCCCTCGAAATGATTTCTTCAGTAAAGACATTCGTAAAAAACGACAATTGACCTGTTCAGTTGTGTGGACTGTGGTGCCATCTTGTTTACAACCGTAATTGTAGTCAATTACAACCGTAATTGATTTCCACTTTTGTTAACTGACTAATGAAGTTTGTTAAAACAGCACAATAACGATCACTATTACCTGTATTTTCAAAACAAACTGGATCTACAATGCACGTTCTACACTCACCGACTCAGACTCAAGGTTTTGCTTAGTTTAAAGATTGTTCGTTAATTCATGGGAGTCAGTCGTCGACTATAGTCGTATATTCTGTGAATTAATATACTCTCCCAGATGAAACTATGCTTCATTTGTAAAAACAATCGTAATGGCGGGGTACCTATGAAAGTTTGGTCAATAAAACGTTTAAACTATTGACAATAATTTATTCTTTAGGTACGATCTGTAGGTTTCAGTTCTTGAAGACTCATTACTTTGTAGGGGAAAAGTTTCAGTTCTTTTCTTACATCTTTATGAGCGATAGCAAGTCCGATATCTTGCTCTTATAACGAATCTACAGGACAACCAACCTAACGCCAAAAAACAGAATGAACCACATAATTCTAAAGCTTATGAATAAAATGAAACTTCTGAGAATTTTTATGTATAACATATTTCCAACATACAAGAGTTGGATGACATCCAAATTAAAGGTAATTTAGAAGCAATCAACGCAATTTAGAATTTTTACGCAATAATCTTTGTTTTTTTTTTTAAATCACGAAAGTAGAGCTTTGTTTCCAAAAGAGGTCAAAGAGAGCAATATTTCAAATCGTTTAATTTTTGTTGTAAAGCAATTAAATTAAAAATCAAATTTAAAGAAATTTTAAAAGCTTTTTTATGAAAACAATATTTATGGAGATATTTTCAAAGAAAAAAAACAAATAATAATTTGTCTCCTATACAGCTATCGGCTCCATCGATCCAGCAGTGGATTCTTGAAAGAAAACATAAAAGTGAAAATCAAAAATATCTTCATGTTCCTTTTTCTTTTTTTACTCTTTACTTTTAATGGACTATTCTCCAGTCATCATCACTTACACATTTCAAATATCTCACTCTTTCTTTGTATCATTTCCTTAGTGTCAATGTCTGATAACCGAACAGGAGTGAACTTCAGACGTAACACTTCACAAGACTCTTCATCAACTACGAAAGAAACAAACAACACTGTTTCTTTCTGTTAAATACTTCCTTAGAAATTTCTATTCTAGTTTTAATCTCCTTTTTACTTCTATTACTAAAATCTTCTATTAACAAGTTCCTTAAGAACTAGTTCTGTATTAATTGTTTATTTCTTCCTTCCTTTGTTTAGAATTTATTATTTTAGTATTTTCTACCCTCAGTTCTTATGTTTTCTTATCTTTCATTTCATACCACATTCTGTTATAATGTCTTCGAATTTTGAAATAATTTATTAGTTATTTGCTAAATCTTCTAAAAACAATATGTGTAAATTTTATATAATTTATTTTCCTTCCTTTGTTGCTGATCTCTTTTTACTTTTTCCTGATGTATTTTTACTATAAAAAATAAATAAATTTGCTCATCTCTTTAATTAAAAATTTCTTCCTAAACTCAAAAAAAAATCTATATTTAGAATTTACATAACGGACAGTTTGCATTATATTGTCATTCTCCACTATCATAATATTAAGGTTTATTATTAAGTTTTTGTCTTATCTTTTAATTTTTTTTTAATTCTCATTGAATCATTGAATACGGTTTATGTGATTAAGATTTTTCTTTTTTCTTGATGATATCACCACATAATATTGAAGCTTGTGCATGAAATATGGAAATGGAATCTTGTAGTGTATGAAAAATGCCTGACAGATATTCGAACGCGGGACCTCCGGATGAAAGGCCGAGACGCAACCACTCGCCCTACTGAGGCCGGCATTAAGATTAATTTAAATATAAAGATCGTTTAAAAGATAAAAATTAAAATATGTGTATAAGGAAAACACAATTTTAGTGACTGACATTTTCGTGCTCCTCATACCTCAAAACGTAAAGAAAACTCATTTTCACCCCCACCCCCGCACCTAGCCCATGCAACCGAAAGTATTACCATACTTTTTTTCGAAAATTCGGTAACTAAAAATTAAATGGTTGAACTACCTTTTACTGATTTTTAACCAAGTTAATGTAACATAACAAAACAGTTTTAATAATTACCTGGCAATATTATTAAGTATATTAACCGTAACAAATAGGTGATGATTAATTTTTATTATGTAATAAATATTATTTTTATCATCTTATAACTAACATTTAAATAAAATCATAACAGAAAGAGATTTAAAAAAAAAATTGCGAAACATTTTTAATAATTAATACATTTTTCTGTATGAAAGAAGAAAAATACTGTTTTTATTTCGGTTGTGAAGCTTTTTTTTTGTATTCACCTTTTACTCTCTTAAAAATAATTCGTGGTAGTTAGCTGAAAAAACAAACAATATAGATAAATAAAAGATGGATGGAAGACATTTCAAAGGTTGCTGCTCCATTTTCATGAAAATACATAATGTAGACTGGGGATGTACATACATTTTACAAATAAAACTCGAGTAGGGGAATAATAGTTAAGGGAAGTTATTAATTTCAACGTTGAATGTTGTTACGAATATAAAAAAAAGGATAAAGGATGAAGAATAAGGCCATGTTTTTTATACGAGAAGGAAAATTTTATAAAGGAGAATATCAGGAAGTGATGATGAAGGAACTAGCTAGAAGTAAATAGAGAGCGTTATGAAAGAGAGAAGAAATAAAGAGAAAAACAAAATTTCAGTCGGTAAAGAGTTTCACAATATAGAGAGTTAAGAGGGCTTGGAAAACAAAAACAAAGAAAGAAAAAAAGGAAAAAGTGAACAACAGTTGTTGAGACCGAGTTGAAAAATTTCTTAATACTATTTGATCGCGGTTAAACATCAAGATTTTCACATTGGAATTTTGCCAGTATTGGAAATATTTTATTTTTTATTTTATTCTCTTTTTACTTTTATAATTCATTTCCTTTTCTTAAAAATAAATGGAAATAAAAAAGTAAATAAACAGAATAATGAATTAACTATTATGTATATACAACCGACCGAATAAAGTTTTATTGTACGAAGAGTTAGAGGAAAAAGACTTACAGAAATTCAACCATAATTGACAGTCTAGGAATTTTGTTTTATGTTTATATATTTTCCTAATAATTCAGAAACGAAAAGACACTCGATAGAATACTATAAGAATAAAAAATATATTTGTTTTAAATATTTTCACGTAAAAAGGGTTTTTAAATTACAAGTTAATGAATGTATATTAAAAAAAAAAG
This sequence comes from Lycorma delicatula, assembly GCF_047948215.1. Classification (NCBI taxonomy): domain Eukaryota; kingdom Metazoa; phylum Arthropoda; class Insecta; order Hemiptera; family Fulgoridae; genus Lycorma; species Lycorma delicatula. The sequence continues at coordinate 81,796,651 of NC_134463.1, forward strand.
ATAGATAATCAGGAAGAAAAGTTATACAGAGGGATTCCTGTAGAATAAAAAATTCAAGACATGTTCAATTAAACAAGAAAGTTCATACAAAAATTCGGAAATGGTTCATTAGTGAGTGTCGGCCGGCAAAAGGTTACGCCATGATTTGGCGCCTTTGGTAAAATTAAGCCCGTCAGTAATTTTCAGAATCCAAATAAAGGGGTAAATTTAGTGATTTTATATGAAATCTGACCTGAAACATTGAAAAAGATAGAGCCTAAAGCTATATTTTTGTAGCCAATGTATATTTTTAGTAGGATTCGAGAAATTTTGAGTAAGAGACAAATAATTGGGATCGAAAAACAAACTATATCATGATTGGCGTAAAATATTTTTCTTAGTTTGGTAACAAACACGTAAAAATTTTAAACAAATATTGTAGAAAATTTTATTCTGAGTAAAATGTAATGAATAAAGTCGTAAACCTTATTATAAATGTAAGATTTTCGATGTTTATTAAAAACAAAAAATATCAATAATGTAGCAGGTTTTAACTAAGTATTAAGCGAAACAAAATTATAAATATTTCAGATTAGTAATCTTCCTCTATCAGTCATGAGATTTTGCTAATAATACATACCGCAGATAAAGAAATTTCAATTTTCAAATTGCAGCATCATAACGAACAATGCTTCGAACTTGCCCTTCATATATTTTTTTTACCTTGAATTGTAGGGAATTCAAGAACGACTTTACCAATCTTTATTCAAATTTTTACATGAACTTCAGATACGCTACTAGAGCATAACTATATTTTAGTGAAATTGATTCTGTAGCTTTGGAGATTTTCCAGCCACAAAATTTTATTCATAGGCCTATAACCTATACATATATATACAATCAACCTTCCCTCCACAACCCAATGAGATGAGAATGCTATTTATGACATGTAAATGAGGTGTAGTCTTGTACAGACTCAGGCCGATCATTCCTGAGACGTGTGGTTAATTTAACTCCAACCATCAAATTACACCGATATCTACTGTCTATTATTCAAATCCGTACAAAAGCAACTAACATTTAATTTTACAGTGTTGGTATTACAGTGTTGGATTGGCACTTTATTTCATTTACTTACTGGAACGCCAGATGGCGTTGAATTTGGTCAAATTTTTTGTGGGACGATCATACCTACCAATATACATTTTTTCCCCTCCCGAAAAATATATATTTTTTTTTACTAAAAAGTGTCCTATGTCCTTCGCAATACCTTTGAGAATATGTGTACGAAGTTTCATGATGATCGGTTAAGTAGTTTCTGTGTGAAAGCGTAACAAACAAACAAACAAACTCACATTCACATTTATAATATTAGTAAGGATATATATAAAGCACAATTTTATTGAATGATATTTTCGTACTTCTCATGCCTCAAAACGTAAAGAAAACTCATTTTCACCCCCCCCCCCAGGCACAATCTCATGCAACCGAAAGCATTATCGAACTTTTTTTCGAAAATTCGGTAACTAAAAACCACATACTATGGAATGATAAATAAATTACGCATTATTTTTGAAGAATAAATTACATACTAAGAAATGCTTACCGAAAGAGAGCAGCAGCTCTTCCAATAGTTGTTAAGGACGTAGTCTGGAAGACTTAAACGGCCATATCAACATCATTCAATCTTCTGAGTACTGCGCAGCTGAAAGCAGTAGAAAACTACAGCTGTTTTGTTTTTCCAAGAAAATTTAGCTGTTTTTTCCAAGAAAACGTAGCTCCCTGCATTTTCATGTAACAAAGATGGAGGCGCCTTCCTTGGTAAAATAATCCGGAGGTAAACTAGTACCCCGTTCGAATTTCCGAGTAGGGACTACTTCCTAAGGAAGGGGTTATAAGAAAATTAAAAAATAACATTATACGAGTCGGATCGTGGAATATTAGAAGTCAAAAAATTGTTGGTAGGTTAGAAAATTTAAAAAAGGAAATGGATAGTTTACATGTAGATGTAGTAGGAATTAGCGAGGTTTGATGGGAAGAGGAAAATTACTTTTGGTCAGGTGATTTTAGAATAATTAACTCGGCGTCAAATAAAGGGCAAACAGGAGTAGGTTTCATAATGAACAAGAAGATAGGGAAGAGAGTTGAGTATTTCAAAAAGCTTTGCGATAGAATCATTACAATAAGGATAAAATCAAAACCTAAGCCCTAACAACTGTTAACGTCTATATATCTAAAAGTGCCCACGATGATGATGAGGTAAAGTATGTATACGAAGAAATTGACGAAGCAATTAAAAAGTAAAAGGGGGTGAAAACTTAATAATAGTTGGAGATTGGATTGCAAGCATCGGAAAAGGCAAGAAAGAAAATATTGTAGGTGAATACGGGCTTGACAAAAGGAATGAAAGAGGGAACCGACCCATTGAATTTTGCACGAAGTATAATTTAGTAATTGCCAACACCCAGTTTAAAAATCATAATAGAAGAATACACACATTGAAGAAGCCTAGTGATACTGCTAGGTATCAGATAGATTATATCATGGTTGATAGCAACCATAATTTAGTGATAATGAAATGTAGATTGGGATTTTAAAACCAGAAGAAAAGGTGTCAGATGAATCGATGGAATTTAGAGAAGTTTGAGGAAGAGGAGGTAAAGAAGATTTTGAAGTATGACATCGCAAGAGGTCTGAGTAAAACAGATAAGGTAGAAAATATAGAAGAATGGGAGAATGTTAAAAAGGAAATTCTTAAATTAGCAGAAGCGATTTTAGGCGGAACAAAGAGAACTGTTAGAATATCTTGGATATCAGAGGATATATTGCAACTGATGGATATACATAGAAAATATAAGAATGCTAGTGATGAAGAATGTAAAAGGAACTACCGACAATTAAGAAATACTGTAAACAGAAAGTACAAATTGGCGATAGAAGAGTGGATTAAAAGTAGAGAGAAATGATCATTAGTAAATACAAGAAAGTTAAGGAGAATTTTGTGGTACATGAATTAAAATCTAATAATGTGTTAAAAATTGTACACCGACTTGTTATACGAAAGCAAAGGTTGATAGGTGGGCGGAATATATTGAAGAGTTATACGGAGGAAATGAATTAGAAAATAGCGTTATAGAGGAAGAAGAGGATGAAAAGGGAGATACAATACTGAGATCTGAATTTAATAGATCATTAAAAGTTCTGAATGGTAAAAAGGCTCCTGGGATAGACGGCATACCTGCCGAGTTACTGTATAGTGCAGGTGAGGAAGCGATATATCTATCGCTTTAGTAATACACGCCAATTTATCGATAATATTTTTATATAATATTTTCGAAAAAGAGGAAGTTCCATTAAACTTTAAAAAGAGTGTTATGATCATGATAACAAAGAAAGCAGGAGCAGATAAATGTGAGGAATACAGAACAATTAGCTTAACTAGTCATGCCTCAAAAATCATAATAGAAACTAGAATTCTGTACAGAAGAATTGAGAGGAGAGTAGAAGAAGTGTTAGGAGAAGACCAATTTGGTTTAAGGAAAAGTATAGGGATAAGGGAAGCAATTTTAACGCTCAGATTAATAGTAGAAGGAAGATTAAAGAAAAAATATTAAATTAAAAAACATACTTGGTATTTATAGACCTAGAAAAGGCATTCGATAACGTGGAATGGAATAAAATGTTCAGCATTTTAAAAAAAAACTTGAGTTCAAATACAGAGGTAGAAGAACAATTGCTAACATTTACCGGAACCAAACAGCAACAGTAATAATTGAAGAACATAAGAAAGAAGCCGTAATAAAAAAGGACTCAGACAAGGATGTTCCCTGTCACAGTTACTTTTTAATCCTTACATAAAATTCTAGCAGTCAATGATGCTAAACAACAATTTAGATCCTTGCAATTTAGTGCAAGGTGAAAAGAGATAGATGTTACGATTTTTGATGATATAATAATTCTAGTTGAGTAAAAAAGATTTAGAAGAAACAACGAATGGTAGGGATGAAGAACTACGCAAGAACCACCGCATAAAAATAAACAAGAACAAAACGAAAGTTATGAAATGTAATAAAAATTATGTAGATGGACCACTCAATATAAACCAGGAAGAGAAAAGATTATGGAGGTAGAAGAATTTTGTTATTTGGAAAGTAGAATTACTAAAGATGGACGAAGCAGCAGCGATATAAAATGCTGAATAGCACAGGCAAAACGAGTCGGTCAGAAGTATAATTTTCTTATATCAAAAATTAATTTAAAGGTCAGGAAACCATTTCTGAAAATATATGTTTGGAGCGTACCTTTATATGGAAGTGAAACTTGGACGATCGGAGTACCTGTGAAGAAAAGATTGGAAGGTTTTGAAATGTGGTGCTATCGGAGTAGATTAAAAATCAGATGAGTGGATAAAGTGACAAATGAAGAGGTGTTACGGCAAATTGCTAAAGAAAGAAGCATTTCCAAAAATATAGTTAAAAGAAAAGACAGAATTATACGCCACATATTAAGGCATCCTGGAATAGTCGAAAGACAGAATTATACGCCACATATTAAGGCATCCTGAAATAGTCGCTTTGATATTGGAGGTACAGGGAAATGGGAAAAATTGTGCGGGCAGGCGACGTTTGGAATAGGTAAAAAAATTGTTAGGGATGTACGGTATAAAAATTATTACACCCTACAGGGGTGTAAAATTATTAGGGATGTATACGTAAAAATTATTAGGGATTGTAAGGATGTAAGGGGTATACCGACTAGAGGAAATGAAACGAGTGGTACTAGATAGGGAATCTTGGAGATCTGCATCAAACCAGTCAAATGACTGAAGACAAAAAAAGAAGTTTAATAACATTAAATATTTTAGAAAAATTACGAATGCAAACACAAACAATAAAACCCCCTTAAAAAGAAGTAAAGAAACTGCTGAAAAGTCTTCTCCGACAGGCTGTTCTTATCTTTCAGAAGTATATGAAGACACCTAAGATCCAGTGTACGTAAGCTTTATAGCTACGCTGCTACAGTAGCAACAGACCTGTGCCGGAAAAATAAAGATTCAGTAGTCAAAAATAAATTATTAATATCAAATTTACAGTCTGATATATTTTCAAATAATTTTCTTTTTAAAAATTATGTTTTTAAATTTATATTAAAAAATTTGGTACAGCTGACCAGTTAACTAACTCATTTAAGGTTATTTCGATCTCTTGATATGTTTGGTTCAGTTCGTAGTACGCAACCGCTGGAGATATTGACGAACCTTTTTAGACTAACGTGATATAAATTACGTCATTTTTTCGAGTGCTTTTTAGAGTAAATATTAAAAAATAACATTTAAATAAATTGTTTTTTTATTACAATAGCGTTATTAAATTATATGTGTTTTATTATTTTTTTTACTAAATATTACATATTTAGAACATTTTTGTTAATTCATGAAGAAAAAATTGCCTATCCATATCCAATTGAAGAGGAAGGTAACAACGAGCTAATGTTGCCATACAGCATAAAAAGGGCGTTATAGTTATATACCATTATTATTATTATTATTATTAGTATTATTATTACTGCTGTAAACAAATATGATAAAATAGACTTTTTCCAACCGAGGAAGAAATTTGTTTTTCAACTGAGTAGGTTTTACTCCGGTGTAATAAAAGATTTAAAACCATATAAAGCTATAATACTGGATTACTACAGAACTTCACAGACCCTCTTCTGCTCGCCAATAGTTAAGTTATATAAATTAAAATAATTTTCTATTAATAAATGAATAAATAAATGTTTTAATAATTAAAATTTATTAATATTGTATGACAGTGATGTAAATTTCTTTTGTGTCTATTTTTACCTGCACATATATATGTATATTGACAGTGTTGAAAAAAGGACCACAAATTTTAATTGAATGCAATTGGATGAAGGAGATAAGATGTAAATTTTTGAATTTATAACTATTATTATTATTATTATTATTAAACTATATTATTTAAATTTGTTTTCTGAGTTATGTGTACATGTTTATCTGCAATATTGTATTTATGTAAAGACAAATAATAATATAATTGTGTAACATAATTAAAACACCAGTATTACTCTTATTTTTATGAACTAATAATTATATGAACTATGATTATGAGCTAATGACTAATAATTATTATGAACTAATGATTAAATTTTGTATTTTTAATTTATATTGAAATTTCTAATTTATATTTAATGTATATATATTTTTTATGTACTATTGTGTAATATACAAAGACTATAGGTAGCTGTCCTATTGCACAAAAAATACAAACAAATAAATAAATGAATTATTACTATTATTATTATTAACAAAACTATCTAAAACATAAAATATATCTTGTAAAGCTTTTATAACAATGCCAAACATATAAATTATAATTATAATTAAAAAAACGGTAAGATCTTTATTTGACAGTTATTTGAAAATAATTAAATCTCTCCCAACATTAATAAAGCTTTTAAGATTGTTAAGCAAGTGAAAATAACAATTAGAAATTTAAAAGGTTAATTTACCACGTTATTATTCTGGTATGATATAGATATAAAATAAAATAAATTAGATTAAACTTTATTTTGCTACTTCTATGGCTGAGTAGGTAGCGCCTCGGCATTTCGTGCAAAGGTCGCGGGTTCAAGTACCGGTCAGGCATTGCATCTTTACCTACGCTAAAAATTTCTACCGGGCTAATTATCACAACTGTTCATACCCGATGTTTCATAACAAAGAAAAAAGGTACACTTTATTTTATTTATATATATATATATTATATATATATATGTAATTAATTAAACCTATTCTTATAAGAGTGTAATTATTATTAAAGTTACTCAGAGAAAAAACTGCTTACATGATAGACATCTACAAAGTAACCTGAAATTATTGATTCCAACAGAGAAAAGAGGGGCAGTAAGAAAATGGTTATATTAAATAATATAAAAAAAAAAATGTACGTGACATACTTTCACTAACGAGACGCTAAGACGCCACCATAACGACCATGGTTATTCATGATCACAAGAAAAAAGTAAAAATAAAGGTACGCCGATTACATCAAAAATTTTTATACAAGAATGATTAACATCTTGGTATAATTTAATAACTAATTTCTGAATTATACATAGTTCCAGTAATAAGATTTCATTTAATTTTATGACTTTAATCCAATAGAAATAATGAAACATGAACTTCTGGAAAAAATATTAAATTTATATAATTTTTTTCTCCACTTATAAATATCTCCACATAAAACATGTACACGAATAAATATAATCTATACTTGTGAAACCATGTCTAATAAAAATAAAATTTCTATTATATTTATTATTTTTATTATTTCATGTGTCTATTAAATAAAGTTCACTTTTAACAAGTTCATTTTACCTTACCATTTAATTCAAGTTAAGCGACGCATCGTCCAGTTAATATTACAAAGAGACTTCATATTGATCATTATAAACAAAGCAAACGTGCGCGTGTCCCATGTATCTCGCAACCGGCACACACAGACACACACACAGAGAGAGAGAGATAGATAGAGAGAGAGAGAGAGTGTGAGAGAGAGAGAGTGAGAGAGAGCGAGAGAGAGAGAACTATTGTTTCTAAATATGCATACTTTTCTGGTGTAAATGAAAACGCGCCCGATTAATCAAATAATAAAGTATATGTTATAAAATGACAACAGTAAAACCATCAATAAAAGAAGAAATTTAAGCAATGATATTTTAAAAAATTCATTTCATTAAAAAAAAAAAAAAAGCTGACAACACAGTTGTAGGATTTTCCCGTCACGTAGCTTTTTTCTAATACACGGCTTACACATACATACACAAACAACTTAATTTATAATTTTATTTAAATAAAATATTTTTTGTACAGCTGTACATCATTGCTACTCTAGCTTTCCTTATGGTGACAAGGGAGTATTATTGAGGCAGTATTTACTCACTAGTTTTGAACATATTTTGGGGTGGGGGTGCGATTTTGAAAAAAATCTTTTCAAATATTCCTATTTTTTAACTGTTAGCAGATGTGCCTAAGAAAAATAAGTTCTAAATTAGACGAAATCTTAGATACTGAGGGTGACCTTGCTCTACAGCCTCACCCCTAGACCTTTGAAGTTGAAAATTTAATGGCATCATCAGTGTCTTATATACAGAAATAATTTGACCAAGTTTGATAAAAATCGGTCCAGTATTTATGAATATATAATGTGCGAGACATCGAATATACACAAGTATATACGAATATCCAGAAAATTTCAATCCGGTTTTTTGGGTTCTTTAGGTATCAAAACGTCAAGATCCGATGTAACCGCAAATGCCCAAATTGGACCGATTACAATAATTTCCGTTCTATAGCTATAGCTCTGCTGCAGCGCTAGAAGGGAAAGTAATATTATTACACTATTGAATACTGAATTTTGAAATGGTACATTTGAAGATATAAAAGTCGCGAGCCAGATATAACGGTATATTGTTTCTCTTTACAATTAATGCCTTAATAAAATGCAAAAGCTTTTCATAATTATTTGATATCTATTTTGCCTGCACACATCCCCGATATCGGCTAGTTGCGTCCGCCTGTAAAAAAAACCCGGTCAATTGCGTCCCTCGTAGGAAATTATACCTTGCTATTCCGAAAAATTAATCTTAATAATCAGTAAGGTACAAATTTATCTTCCCTAATCATTTGTGGTTTTAATATCCATGTGAAAAGCAAAGGCATGTTTTTGATTTATCAGTGATCATCAATTGTAGATATCCTTTGAAAGGAACTACAGTTTATGATTTGTCTAGCCGCTTATAATAATTATCTCAATTCTCTGTGCAATTTTTAATTATTTTTTACTTTATTATTTCTATCTATTTTATTTTTTGCTGCTGTTTGTCTAGCTACTTATAATATATTTGTTTAACTTCTATTTTACTTTCTTTTGTTGGTAAAATTTTCATCCAGACAGCCTCTACATACTGTGTTCGAGAAGAGGATTTTCTGGTGAATTTATTCATTTGTTCCTGAAGATACATTTCCTTTCCTTCTATTCCATTCATTTCCGTACATTTTCTTTCCTTCTTAATTTGATGTATGTATCAGCCTAGAAATTTTTTTAAGTATCAACAATATTGTATATGTTTGGTTAAGAAGTATAGAGGAGTGCATTTTTCGATCGTGAAACAATTCCGACTTGTTCGTCGTACGAAACACTGAAATTCGCCCATATTCTAGTAGGAAACATAGCATCAGAAGAAATGTAATTGTTGACTATGTAATCTGTGAATATTCTTATGTTTTCTGGAACATAACCAGAAAATAGTCGGAACTTAGGAAGGGTAAGCCAAAAAATAATTAAAAAAACGGCTGGTTTCCGTGTTCTATTTATATTCAGAAGACCACTCAAGAGCTTGAATTTTTTTCTATCAGTTTTTCCCTAGATGAAAATGACAACCGTTGATCTTCACTGAATTTGGTTAACTGGCATTTCTCCCGCCACCACTCCATTCGGTCGTCCTAGATCATAGACCAAATGTCAGTGCCAAGAAACGGCTACTGTGCCTCTAGAAACGGTTTAGCGACCCAATTCCCAAAAGCTCCTAGTGACCAAATATCAGCGTGAGCGGATTAAGCAGGGTGCTATTCACCACCCGCTTATGTGTCCCAGCCACTCACTTGTCAAAACTTAAACTAAATCGGGGAGGCGCACGCCTTGTTACTAATTTCTTCACTGAAGGGCAGGCAACTTTTGCAGCATCATATACTGCAGATTCGATGTCTATAAACTTTCTCAGGATCAAGCGACAAATTATGGGATTCGCACCTAACATTCGACTATTGACTTGAACATTTCGGTATAAGTACAAGTGTCTTATGTTTTATATATATATACCGGCAATATATGTGTATATACGTATATGTATATAAATTTAAAAATATAATCCAATTTTATTTTTTAAATTAACCCCCACCGCTTGAAATTGAAATATGTTTTATATTCTTTTGCTCTATCTCCCTTCGATTTGAAAAATTTTAAAACCTTTTTGGACGTTTATACTTCATATATATAGTTACCAATAAATCTCAACAATTTTTTAAACCTATAGTCCCCGGCCTAAAATGCAGAACATTTTTTTGAGAATTCTTTTTTTCTTATTTTAGTCTTTATTGAAGGGGTGTTAGAATTAGATGAAACTTTACTTAAGCTATCTGTTAAGCTTTCCTTTATGGATACAGTAAATTTGTATTTTTTTATATTTTTTTTTTTTTACCAAAGATAAATTTAAAAATAAATTACATTTAGATTTAGCTAATTTTTTTTACAATTTATCCAAGAAGACGGTTTCTATTAACGCACAAATTGTTAAAATACAAACATATAAGCCTGTCAGGGCTTGCCCTTTCTGGATAGCCAGGGGCTCCGCCACTGGCTAGACCACCACCGTGTTCAGTTTGTGAAAATAATACTGATAAATGACAATTAAAGCCTGTTAAATTTATAAAAAATATCAGTGCATTTTTTTTTTTAAAGCAACAGTTTGGTCAGCAAAGAAATCGAAACTTACGATTTATGTGAACTAAAAGGGTTTCAAAATAGTTTCATCTTAAAAATAGCAGTTATAGCTGGTTACCCGTCTTTCAAACGGATAAGTAGTATTTGCATGGTTCTTAGCGTTATCCTACAAACACTACGATGAGGTGACCGTACTTGGTTTATTATTTTTTATTTTTTTATTTTTAATGTTTTTTAGTCAGTAAGCGGGAGCAGGTCCAGCCAGTCGCATCGCACACACAATAACAGTGACAGGGTCTGTGTTGGTTGATCCGCCGTACCGTACACCGTCGCACCTTTAAAGCTACTTTTCTCGATAACTTAAAGATATTGCGAAAAGACACAAAGCCTTTTTTGTAGAAAATTTAACTTAAAATATTGCAAGTGGTCTCGAATTCGGTATGGCCAAAGTAAAATTAAATATCGGACTTGGTGGCCGTTATAACGGCCACCATCATTAAAGTAAAACATTTCGAAATGGCAACAGTCTTACGTTCTTTCCAGGTGTAAAAGCTGTGTTCGCACAAAATTTCCACTGAATCGGTTGAACAGTTTTTGAGTGTAGTTTTGCGTAGTATAGTGATGTCACAGACATCACTATATTAGATTGCTTTCATAAGAAAGATACCAACCTATTGTAATGGGTACCATGATTCGACCGAAAAATTTCGACATATCTTCGCGTTTCACATCCCCCAGACCCTTAAACCACCGTCAGTTTAAAAGTTTATATATATAAATTTATACATATTTTACTTTCTTGTGGACACAACAACTGCCGTAATTTTGCGCCAATCACTTTCAAATTGATATATAAAATATAACGACCCAAAAATCTCGATCTAGTTCATTAATGGGCAAAATCGGACCATGGGAGGCTTTTTCGAAAAAATGTCGCTATAACTTTCTTATTAATTAAACATCGAATTCATTTAAAGTTTTTACTATTCTTTGGATAAGGGCCTAAAACTTATCTAAGTAAATTTTTTTATATCACCAACCATTAGCCCAGGGGGTGGAAAAAATGGGGTTTTGAAGACAAAAATAATCATAAATTCCTTAATAAGTACGGTATCGAATCGATATAAAGTGCTCATTAATCCTTTAAACATTACCTAAAACTTTTGTCTGAAACAATTTTTGAAATGATTAAACCTTACAGCAAGGAATGACCATAATTTTTCTGGAATTGTAAGAAGATGGGGTTTGTCGTATACTTAATATGTGAACCTATTTTCACCTAGTTGTATTGAGTTACAATTATTAAACATTTAACATTCAAGACATTGGTAAAAATAAAAACAATTGGTCCCACGATTATATTTTTGGTAATTTTTTTATTTAGGAATCTACGATAAAAGACAAAAATATATTTAAAAAATTATTTCATTTTTATTACCCATGTAAGAAAGTTATTTTAAATCAAACATAAAATAGTTTGTTTTTTCGACCCCAATATTTTATCTCTTACCACAGATTTCACGAAAACTGCAAAAATATACTTCTGGGACCTTTTTTTCAGTTTTTCAGATCAGATATCATACAAAATCCCTTTATTTGGGTTCTAAGAATAACACTCCGGCTTAATTTTATTATAGGCTCAGAAATCAGAGCGAAATTTCGCCAGCCGACGCTCGCTCATGAAGCGATTCCTAACCTTTGTTATTTTTTTTTTGTTTAACCTCCGGCATCACCGTTAGGTATTGCTTCAGAGGATGAGATCAATGATTTGTAGTGTGTGTGAAAATGCCATGCCTGACCGGGTTTCGAACACGGGACCTCCGGATGAAAGGCCTAGACGCTACCATTCGCGCCACGGAGGCCGGATTTAACTATGTTTATCGAACTTTCTTCTTTATTTTCACCAATTGAACATACCCTAAAAGTTTGTTACATTCTTCATGAATCACTTTTTATAATACATTGAAATTATATTTTTAATTGGTTTAGTTAAATATATTTTTAGAAATATTTAATTTAGTGTTACATAACATTATTTTTTCCTTAAATGCGTGAAATAAATAATAATGTCAGGATAAATGCTAAATTCATTGCTTAGATACAATCTGAAAAAAGTAGTATTATTAAACACTGGTAAAACGTCTGCATTATTATGTATACAAATAAATTAAATAATTCTTTTTCAAGGAAAACACATTTCCAGGGAGAATTTTTATATTTTGTAAACACAGTAAAATAAGAGAATGAAGAATATTTGTTGAAATTGTTGAACATAAAATCCAAATATTTACTACAGTCAGTGAATAAATAAATACAATCGTTTGAAATTTATTTACACAAGTATTTACAATGTATAATATTCTTTTAAAAAATTAGATAAAACGTATAAAACCGGATTCAAACTAAAACGAACGAAAACAAAATTAAATATCTCAAAAGTTGTAACATTCAGTACAGATTTAATTAAACATTTTGAATCTTGTAGTGGTTTGATTGTATTTACGAATGTAATATTAAAAATTATACAAATAAAAGCTCCATTCGTTCGTAGATCTATTTGTTTATCTTCTTTTTTTTGTTTTGTAAAAAAGGAGAAGATAAACCAAAAATATTTTTTCCGCTTTTGTTTTATTTTATTAATCTTCTCTGGTATAAAAAAATTATTTATAATTATATATTATAAATATATTATTATATTTACAATTTACACTTAAAAGAAGTGTTATTTACTAGTCATCGGTATTTACTTATAATTGGAAAATACTTTATTATTATAATTATTTTTTAATTTATTTTAAATAAACAGTTCAATTAAATATTTAAATATACAAATAAATGTTTTTACGTTAAAAACAGCAATGTACAAATAATAATAATAATAGCAAATAAATATCAAGGTTTAAATAGTGATAACGATAAACCAAGGAAGTTTTACATAAATATAAATAAAAAATTCATATGAAAGAAAAAACAGTCGGTTAAGCCAAACAGAAATTCACTTAGTGATTTTCTATTATCCTTAGCATTTTATTTATTATTTTATCAGAAGAAAAATTGCATACAAATATCTTTGTTTATTATTATTCCTAATTTTTTCCCTGTTTTAACCTCCTGGAATTACCGTTCAGGTATTAGTGTAAATGAAATGTAGTCTTGTACAGTTTCAGTTCGATCATTCCTGAGATGTGTAGTTAATTGAAATCCAACTATCAAATAACGATATCAACGATCTAATATTCAAATCCGTATAAAAATAACTGCCTGTACTAGGACTTGAACGCTGGAACTTTTGACTTCCAAATCAGCTGATTTGGGAAGACGCGTTCACCACTAGACCAACCCGGTGGGTTAATCGTACGTTTCAACCTCTTCAATCAGTGAACAATAAGCAATCCTCCACGGCCCAATGAGATAAGGAAGACATGTAAATGAAGTGTAATCTTGTACAGACTCAGACCGACCATTTCAGAAATGTGATTAATTGAACCCCAACCATCAAAGAACTCCGGTATTCACGTCTCTAGTACTCAAATCCGTATAAAAGAAATTAACGTTTACTAGAATTTGAACCTCAGATTCTTCGACTTCGAAAATCAGCTGTTAAACCGTCCGATTTTTTAAATTCATTTAAAAGTTATTGTTAACCGAGTATGTTTTCAATTCATTTCGGCATCACTTTCAAAAAATGCTGTGAAAAAGGCGTAACTCGAGAACGGGTGGACTTGGCCGGATGAAACAAGTGTCAATCATCCCAAGGAACTGGAAAGTATCCTTTCAAAATCGCGTTAGAATTGGGCTAGGACGCACTGTTTTCGAGTTACGCCCTTTTTTTAAAATTCGGCAGAATCTTTTTTAATGTATTGAATAATTTACTCGTATACTAGATCAATCTTCTTTAATGTATTTGAATAAGTTATGCACATTCTGGATCAGTTTATTGAAAAAAAATCGATTATTCCGCTTTCGCTGAAATTAATGATGTCCGATTTAAAACAAATTAATTTAAGAGTTATCAAAACTGTTGACCGAATGGTAAAAAACACATTTTCATTTTATTTAGATACAAATTACAAAAAATGCTGTGAAAATGGCGTAACTGGAGAACGGCCGAACTTAGCCGGATGAAAGTACCGGGATTCGATTCAAAAAATCGGAAAGTAAACTTTGGTTAATCCTTTCAAAGTCGCGTTAAAAATGGCCTAGGACGCACTGTTTTCGAATTACGACCTATTTTTACTGATCTATGGTACTGATCTATTATTGTAGAAAACAGAGTCGGGTTTTGGTATGGTTTTGCAATATAGAGACGCTTGCATACTGAAAAGTGGCGGAGAAGAAACCTCATATACGGCTGTAATTGTAATATATTGGAGTAAATTATAAAAAAACGGATGTAATATATTGGAATTGATTATAGAAAAAAACAGAATCGGGTTTTGGAGTGCTTTATGTGGTAGATAGACGCATGCGTGGGGAAAATTTAACTGAAAAGTGGCAGTCGACTCGTGAAAAGAAACCTCGGTGGATTCTTTAATGTATTTGAATAACCTGTTTACAATCGGGTGTAAAGTGGTGGGGGGCAATTATACCCGAATGTAAACAAAACATACTACTCGGGTAGAAGGAAAAAATTGTGTAGGCAGGCAGCGTTTGGAATATGTAAAACGAATTGTTAGGGATGTAGGATGTAGGGGATATACCGAAATGAAACGGCTAGCACCAGATAGGGAATCTTGGAGAGCTGCATCAAACCAGTCAAATGACTGAAGACAAAAAAATAGCTAGAGTTAAAAAATCAAACTAATGGGAAATGTGAATTTATGTAATCAGAAAAATTTTTACATTAATTTTACCTTAGGAAAGCTTATTATTGTTTTTTAAAAAAAAATTAAAAGAAATATTTAAATATTTTAAACATAGAGAAAGAACAGAAAATTATTATTATTCTGCTTGTGATATTAAACCTTTTTGTATTTACCATACCTTCGTATATGAAGTTTTATTCTGTATGGAAAAAACTTTTAAGAAAAAATAGATTAAAAATAAACTAAAAAAATGAAATGGGTTTAAAAGAATTCTAGAATTTAATCAATAATGAAAAAAGATGAAAAATAAAGGCGATAGGGAGAATGAAAATGTAAAGGTGAGTTAAAAGGTAAAAGTAACACGTAACTAAAAACAATTCTTTTAAACTACCAGTCAATTTTTTAAATATAATTGAATACAAGTCCAAGCCTCTTAAAAAAACATTTCTTTATTGTATTATCTTCTCGATTCTCGTTTTTAAATGAAATTATGCATAGAATATTTTTTTTTTTAATTTTTATTAAATTTAGGGTAGAATTTATTAAAAGATACTAATTTTTTAATAAACTTAAATTTTGACCTAGATTCCATTCAAATCAGTTTCATTAAAATAAAACATTCTGCCTGATAAAATACGGTTATAATAACGTAAGAAGAGGAGACCAGAATTCACATCAGTAGTTCTCAAGGGAATTCCTAACGTTAAATTGATTGAGTTTAAACTTTATACGGCTTACATAAAGAGACGAGTAATTTAAGTTATTATTACATACATTTTATTTCTTTGAAAGTTAATTAAAAATAATTTATCTTGTGTTCTTTTTTGTTACATTATAAAAAATATATTTATAGAATAACTTTTTCAAAATTAATTTATGTAACATCTCTTTGTGATTTAAATAAAATTCATCTTTTAACCAACATCTATTAAAAAAAGGAAAATTATCTTAAAAAATATGTTTTATTTATTTCATTAAATTATTTTCTTCAGTTTTTTAATATTTCTTCTAGGTATTTACATTTTTCAATAGTTTAATTTCATTATGTTATTATTAAATCTCTATTCTTATTTATATTGATCATACAATTAAATTTTTCGCAGTATAATAAAGATCATAAAGACCGTTCTCATCAAAGCCACAATAAAAACACAAAACATCTATAACAAAAAATGCATGTCCATAAACAAAAAATAAGACATTATAACTCAGTTATCCGACCAGAAATACTTTACGGATGCGAAACCATATTTGGACCGTACTAGACAAGGTTTACCGACAAACTGGAAAAGATTGAAAGACAGAGTCTACGACGATGCATCGGGAAAAACATTAAAAAAGACGGGATTTGGAGAATTATTCCAAACGAAGAGATTTACAAAACTATCATCCCGATAACTAATAAATTTAGAAAGAAGAGAATTTCCTTTCTAGGACATATTTTCAGAATGGAAGAGACCAGACTTATCAGACGGATAATCGAACTTTTCTGGAACAAGAAAGCAGACCGAACTGGTTATACAAAGTACAGAAAAACATGGAGGAATTAGACATAACCAGTGAAAACCTAAAAACGAAAACCGGAAACTATAAGAAATTAAAAAATAAAGAAACAAGATTCCTATCAAAGCCCAAGAAAACAATAACCCGGCTGTACTCTGAACAAGAAAGGACAAGAAGATCTGAAACCCTTAGAAAATACTGGCAAAAAAGAAAAGCTGAAAAACAACAAAACAGCAAGAAAAGAAAGAAAAAAAAATGAACTAAAGTGATCCATTATGGTCTTAAAAAAAAAGATCCGTTCTTCTCATATTTTCTTTAAGTTTTCTATTTGTAATTTTTACTGTATTAAAATCACTCATAAGTATTGCAAGATCATCAGCAAAGGTAAAATAATTTACTGCCAACTCACCGGTTGAATATGGACAAGAGTTATCAGGATTTTTTGATACCAAATGCGGGAGTTTCGCAGGGTTCAGTTTTGGACCCAGTTTTGTATTTAATTTATTCTCCTGATGTTCTAGCACGTCTATATTACTCTTGCATCCTTTACTGATGACACAGCGATTATGGCGGTAAAAGTTGACCCAATAGTAGCGTCTGAGAAAACTGCAATCAGTGTTAGATCTACTCAGTTAATGGCTAACTAAATGCAAAGTACATGTTAAAACTGCAAAGTCTAATCGTTTAACCTACCTAAGTGAAGTTCATATTCCTCAATCGGACAACGTTCGCTATCTAGGACTTAATTTGGACCGCCGCCTAACATGGAAAATTAACATGAGAAAGGAGAGAAAACAATTAAATATTAAGCTTACGCAGTTGATCTGTTTCTAGAAAGGAGGTCCGCGTTGTAGTTAAGTAACAAACTGTGATGTAATACGATTTTAAAGCCAATATGGGAGTACGGTATTCAATTTTGGAGATACGGAATGCAATAGCAATATCGACATCATTCAAAGGTTCCAGAAAAAAGTACTGAGGAACATATCGGAGGCGCCATGATTTGCGAAGAACAAGAGTTCCACTATTACCTAGGGACGCCATCTATTTGTGAAGAAATTCACCGGTTAAGCTCAAAGTATATATTTAAGCTTAACACGTATGAAAACCATCTGGCTGTTAACTTATTGTAAACAATCAGAGAGGGTGTGAGATGACTGAAAAGGTTACGTGATACGTAATCCCACGATACTATGGGGATCTAGATCATATGCTATCTGTAAAAGGTTTCCCCTTTTCTAACGAAAAAAGTAGGGGAGAGACAAAATTTACGGAAAAATATGGAGTAAAACTTAAAAACGTGAAGTAAATAATAAGTAGCCGCTGAGAAATATTCTTGAAATATTGGTAAAGTAAGGAGTGAGGGGAGGCCTTGTGTACAGATGGTATTCAGAATCAGTGTCTTAGTGACGAAATTATGCCTTCTATCTCACCTTTCCACTATCTACTACCTAAGATAGACATCAGTCGCCCATCTGAAACGAAGAACTTAATAAAATTAAAAATCTTTAAAAGTATATACCTCCACTTAATAGTTGGATTTTTAGTGGAACATTAACAAAAATCGGAAAATGGATTGGGCCATATTTTAGTAACAAACATACGAACAGATGAAAAGTTAAAAGTTCAAGTTAAAACAGTAGATTCATTCGGTCAGAATGTAGTCGTCATTGGTACTTTTATATATGGAGATATGTCGCGTTGAATATTACATTTAAGTTGACGATACAAGCTTGTGATTACTTGGGATTTATTTATAAATATGAATTCCATGATTTTATAAAAATATGAATTCCATGATACTGGTAGAATACCAATTTTCTTTGTACTTCATTTGTGACCGTGTTAATTTGAATATTTGTAATTTTAATTTAGAACCTTTAAAAAAAATATAAATTTCTTTATTACTGAAAATATATCTGAGAAACTGGTATATATTTGATAAAAATATTTTGATATATATTATAATATATAAATATATAATATATTATATATAAATAATATATTGATTATATATTTTATAAATATCAAAGATTTACTGGGTAGATTATTCAGCTTTTACTTTGTTAAATTTATTAAATAAACAGAATGATGTTAAATAAACCAACATTTCTTTTTAGTAAAGATTATTCATGCTTAAATGTTTAGAAAACCTTCGAAATTTTGTGATTATTCAACTAAAAACATTCTTTATTCAGATTTTTTCTTCCTTTTAATTTGTCGCTTTCCATTATTATTTTATTAAAGTTTTTGGGTCATCAGTCTTTCTGTTTGATAAATATTTAACGTGTTTTTTTTCTCTTTTTTTCTGTAGCAAATATTTTCTTTCGATATTTAGAAAAATTATTTGCAGTTTATTGTAATATTTTTGTTTACTTATTTTTTACTGATGTCTGTAATTTTAATTTCTTCGTTCTGAATAATTTAAATTACATTTTTTTATAATATATATATTATCCAGGAAGTTTTATATGATGGCATAGTTTGCAACATCTACTTTTTGATAAGTTTTTGAAACGATCCCTAAAATTTAATATTTAATTGTTATTAAATAAATATTTAATATTAAATTAAAAAATCTCTTATCTCATTAAAAATAAATAAATTAGAATAGGCCTTATTTTACTGTGACTGTAATGAGATGTCTCCCTCTTTCAGTAGCAGACATAATTAATCATCTAAAATTTCATATTAATTAAGTTGAATACATAAATATATATATATATATATATATATATATATTGTCGATCACCACCTGAGAAAACCAAGAAGATGGAAGAAGACAGAAGAGTTCCCTGGCCGCCTCAAAGAGGGACTTCCCGGCGGATGCCAACATCCCCATCTGAGTAGCAGGCCGGCCAGCCCGCCGAGGGAGCCGCTTGACGCGGACGCTACCTTCCCGCTCCAGATCGTCGGGCTTCAATCACCTTGGCCGGCGGACTCAGCAGCAGGAGCCGGCCCAGCGTGGGCGGGAGAACCGCCTCGGCCGCGCCGACGAAAGGTGACCGACTCTGCGAGGCTCTGGGGGCCAACCCACTGGGTTGGTCTAGTGGTGAACGCGTCTTCCCAAATTAGCTGATTTGGAAGTCTAGAGTTCCAGCGTTCAAGGACCCCATTGCAGCTGCGGGGAAGGCCGGTCTGATTTCAAGGAACGAGCCGCAACTCCCTGACTTCGCCGGAGACCAGCTTCTGGACCCAACAGCTATTTTCAGACAGAGCTAACGCAAAAAACGGCTGTTTTCAGTGCTACAACAAGGTTATAAATTACGAGCCTTCAAAGCCAATCGATGGTAAAAACGGCCCTTTTCAGGGGTACCAAAAGGTTATTAGTTACAACGAGCCGTCGAAGCCAATTGACTACAGCAGCCCTTCTCAGGGCTACTACAAGGTTATTAAGTGCCACGTGCCGTCGAAGCCATTCAGCGACAATATATATATATATATATAAAGTTAGAATATAGTATTAGCACATATAAGCGTTATTACTGGAATGTATTCCTGAAAATTCTTTAATTCTAGGAAAAAATTTCACCGAAGTAGCTGAAATCCCAGCAAAATCTTTCACTAGCCGTAACTCGCAAACGAAGCATTTTAGGACACATAACTGTATGAACTTTTTCCATAATTTTCATGAGTAGTGTAGGTTATGAATGTCCCGGATGAACTTCGCGATGCACTCTGTATATAAATGTATAATTATATATATATATAATTCAGTTGTTTTTATAAATAAAAATAACATCAAAAGGATATATATATATATATATATATATATATATATATATATATATATATATATATATATATATATATATATATATATATATATGAATATTTTTTTTAACCTAGAATATAATAAATAACAGTAGTATAAGAATTTAAGCAAATCCTTTGTCATTTTTAACCATAATTTAAGGTAAAGTAATATATTGTTATTGTGAAAATATTTTTCCTTAGTCATATATTTACAAGCAAGAATGAAAGAATTTTTGGGAAAGAAAGTGAGAGAGAAAGAGTGAGAGAGAGTGAGTTTTAAAGATTAACAAGTAGTTACAAAAGAAATAAAGAAAATCCGAATGAACTTGTATAAAAACATATATTTGAATAAAAAATAATATATTTATATAATATATATATATAGATATTTATTTGGGAGAGACACAAGTTAAAGAAGAATGAAAACGAAAAAAAAGAATATATATATATGTATACGCGAATATCTAACGACCGTGCTTATAGAAGCATGAAATGATATGAATAATGACATTTGTGCAAACGAAATGATATTATTGTGAAATGCATTATAAGTTCATGAATCCGACAAAAAATGTTATTTATCGCCTTATAACCCACTACAGCATAAAATAAACTTTGTTATACCCGAAGATATTACACGTACATCTAGTTATACACAAACGCACGCGAGCTCACAACGCTTAGTAAAAAATTCAAACGAGTAGGCTGTACGTGTATTTACATAGACAGTACGTAAAAAAATGGCATATACAAAATTTTTTTACTAGCAACGTTACGCGGCATTCTTTCAAGCATAGTATTTTTTTTTTGACTGCATAAAAAAACATTTTATAAAAATTTTATTAAAAAACATTGTCTTACAAAATTTATTAAAAATCTTAATGGTTTTCATTTTTTATCGATGTCAAAAAATTAAGAACTGTTCAATTCGACTCATATATTTAAAAAAAAATTCCCGTATTTGTCTCACTACCAGTCAGGTTAATTTTTTTGTTAAGTTTAATTTTTGTTTTTTCCCAAACACACTGTGTTTTATTCTGTGTAGGACGTTTGTATAATAGTCCCATTGTTATTTAACGCCACACTGTGTTTACAGAATTTTTATTTTTAAAGGATTTATTATTTTTAAAGAAAAAATTATACTGCTAAATAGAAGATTAATTTTTTTTTGGAGGGACTTATAATATCTATACTATTATAATATGTAATATCTATACTATTATACGACTAAATTTTTTTCTGACATTTAATAATTTTCATATAAGATTTTAGAAAATTAGTTGAAAAAGTTAAATAAAATCTAATTGATTTCTGCATTGCAGTGTCTTACCTTGCGCTCGTTAGCAATTTATTCGTTTCTTATCTTTTTACTTCCTTATGCGAAGTAAAGGAATTATTATGATCGCGAACAATTTAGATTTTCAGATTTCAACGGAAATATCCATTTTGACTATCTGTGAATCCATTTTGACTAGTATCGGCATGACGTCTGTACGTACATACGTTTGTATCTCGCAGAATTCAAAAACGATTAGCCGTAGAATGTTGAAATTTTGGATTTAGGATTGTTGTAATATCTAGTTGTTCACTTCCCTTTTGATTGCGGTCGACTGGACCAAAAGTGTCAAAAATCCAAAAAATTTGATTTTGGACTTTTTGTTAACTGCAGTAATAAGCCCTCAGTGAGAGCTTTTCAAAAATATATCATAAATGGTATTCTCTGTAATCCATTTTTAAAAAAAAATTCATTTATTTGTTGACTCATGTTCATTCACCAAATTTTTGATAATAAAATTCGGTACTAAATTACAAGTTTTTGAACTATGTAATCAAAATCTAGGGATATTTCTCTCATTTAATTTTAATGAATGGCAAAAATTATTGTAGAAATCAGTTCAATTTAATTATTTATACTTGTAAATTAATGATTATAAAAAATAAAAAATTATGAAAAAAAATTGAAATTTTTTTGACTTTGGGTTAATTACCATTAAAAATAATTAGTTTTGTATTTTTCAAGTAACTATTACAAAAAAAAGGTTTAGTTTTATACAAAAAAAACCGTCTTTTACTTTGCAGAAATGTATTATACTAACACCAGTTTATTTTATTACCAATAAAGTTGATGATTTGACGGTATGACTCTTACGTGTATAACATTCTCTTAAGAAATAAATACAAACTTTATGTTATAAGTAGATAATTATACATCAACTATTAATGATCGTCTCAGTTAATTAATGTTATTAGTAATTAGTATAGTAGCATAACACAAGCAGTTACCACAATATTACGCACCATCATTCATAGGTAGCGCTACACGTTATGTTTAACTTGGCATTGTATGATTATATATTGATCCCAAGGGTGTACGTACGCATACATTTATATGAAGATCGAATAATTTTGTGATTATGAATTAATTTATGCCGTATTACCTATATATAGATGGTAATGTGTTTATATTGTGTAGTATGTTGGTCTATTATAATAAAGTATTTTACCTCATACGATGAATAACTTGAATTTAGGTCACATATTATCAGATTATTTTAATAATAATGGAAAATAAATTTAATATTGTATTTTTTAAGAATACAGGCAATGTTGTTACCAAAATTTTCTTTATAATTATATATTTGTATGTAACTTAAATAATTAAACTTTACCTTTACGATAAAATTGAAAATAAATTTTACCAAGTCCGGTATTTTCTACTCATTTTTTTTTCTTTTCGAAT
This sequence comes from Lycorma delicatula, assembly GCF_047948215.1. NCBI lineage: Eukaryota > Metazoa > Arthropoda > Insecta > Hemiptera > Fulgoridae > Lycorma > Lycorma delicatula. The sequence goes on from NC_134463.1 coordinate 81,819,963, forward strand.
AGCCCATTTAGAGGGCACGCTTAATCAACTTTTTAGCCCATGCTTCTTTCATTTTTCTAGAATGGTGTTCTTTGTCTTCTTGAGTCCATTTCTCCCTCTTCTACAAATGAGTTTTTTCCTTTCCTGAAACTCTAATTCCTGTATTGTTTCTATTAATTTATTTATTTACTAATTTTTTTTTTTATTAGATAAAAAGTAATAAATTTTTTATTATTTGCGACTCATACAGGTTTCAAAAGAATGTAATTTTTATAATTTAAAAAAAATATATATATTCATTATTTTAAAAAGATTATTACTGGAGATTTATAGTGATAATGAGTGAAATCTAATAATATTTACGTAGAAGAAAATGAAAAGATTCGTAAGATTAGACTTTTATCTAAAATTTATCTTAACTCGTTACGTTTTTGCTTTCCCGGAGAATACAGCTACAGTAGCTTTATGAAAGAGGAAATATTGTTTTCCTCTCAATGGGTTTTCATCTGGTTTATTACAAATCTTTACATTTTAAGAGTCCAATTATTTCATCGACCGAAAAGAGTTTACGTATGTGTGTCGTAATCTTATTTTACGATTGTATAAATTTGGCTTAAATATTTATATATATGGGGTATTCATTATATTTTCAAAATTCGTTACTTTGTAACGAATTACGGGAATAAACTACTTTCGATTTTCTTCAGAGGCATTTTAGAGAAAACATTAAAGCAAATTAAATAATAAATAACCTACAATGCAAACAGAAATGTTCAAAAAATATGTTTAAAAAAGAAAAATAACCCCCACCTCTTAAAATTCAAATATATGTTTTTGTTCTTTTTCTTTATTTCCTTCGGTTTTCAATTTTTTTTTTTTTTTTTTTTTTTTAAGTTATACTTCATATATAGAACTACCATGAAATATCTATTTTTTTTTTTAATTACAGACTCCGTATCTTAAATGAAGAAAATTTTTTGATTTTTTTTCTCAAATTTTAGCCTTAACTGAAGAGATGTTTGATTTAGAAAATTTTATTTTTGAAAATTTCTTAAGAATATGAATATCTTTAGAAAATCTTTCCCCACATTTAAAAAATGAATTTTTTTTTAACTTCCGGGACCACTGTTAGGTATTTCTTCAGAGAATGAGATAAATAACATTTTTGTAGAGTATGAAAATGCCAAGCCTGACCGAGATTCGAACCCGGGACCTCCGGATGAAAGGCCGAGACGCTACCATGCGCGTCACGGAGGCTGGCTTGTTTTTTGATTCTAATTTTTGAATTTTTATTATTAGTAGCATGGAAAGTTAGTTACACAATACTTTGAAAGCTTTTTTTTTATTTATACATAGTATATAATTGAAGAGAACTTTTTATTTCTTTGAATATGTAAAAACATGTTTTCTTCGGAAATATATACGTATGTTATCGTGAAACACCGAAATTAGAGAATGTCAATATTCTCCGATGAATGTCTACACATACCGAATACGTCTATGAAAGACCGAAATATTTGCTTATATTATTATACATTCAGACCTTCGCCTGTATATGATGACAAACACGACAAGCTCTGATGAGGGTCGAAACGGTAACTAGAAAGTAAAAAAAAAAAAAAAAAAAAAAAAAAAATCACCCAATACTAATCTCTAAGGTAAACAGATTAGGAGAAACCCTCGTAAAAAAAAGGAAATTTACATTTAAGCTAAACATAACCTGCATTTGGTTCTCTTGCTAACGTCTAATTAACGTTAAATATAAAAATTATATATATTATTCTTCAACAATGGAGGATATTAATCAAATTCTCAGCATTCAGCATGCACTGAGGATAAAAGTTGGATAAAAATATTTTTATAGAAAAAAAAATTGAACAAAGAGCAAACCATCTGACCATTTATTTTTATCGTATCGTTCATCCATGCAGCTAACATATTCTGTGTATCCTGACTGGCCCTTTCAATTTATAAAATGCTGAAAATTTGATTAAATATTTTTACTAATACGGTGAATTTAATTGATCACCTCCATTGTTAGAGAATAATATATATATAATTTGCATATTTAACGTTAATTAGAGAAGGTAAGTGAGCGAAGCGAGCATAGGTTATGTTTGGCTTAAATTTAAACTTCCTTTTTTTACGAGTATTTCTCGTAATCTTTTACCTTCGAGATTGGTATTGGTTGATTTTTTAAATTTCTAGTTATCGTTTCGACCTCCACCAGAGCTTATCTGTGTTTTTGGACATATACAGACGAAGGTCCGAATAAGCAAATATTTCGGTCTTTCACCTACGTACTTGGTATGTGTCGATATTCACCGGAGAATATCGATATTTGCCAGATATCGGTCTTTCATGGTAACATATTGTACATAAATAATTACACCATTGTCATTAAAATGTGTCAACCGATAATATGAGGGAATTTATATCTATACTAATAATCAATCGTTAATGATATATAAAAAAAAAAATGTTGTGATCTATGGACCCCATTTAAGATTCATTTTTCCAGCGTTTTCTCTGCATTTCTCACATACCAATTCTATCACTATGTTCTTCAGTGGTGTTTCTTTTCTTACTTTCTTTCAATTTTCCTGAATTCAGAATTATAAACGTTTTTCCTAAATAAGTTTCTTTCTAAAATATCATCAACGGAAATATTAATTCTTCCGAGTGTTTTTCTGTTCCCATGAATCAGTTTGTTTAAACTATTTTTTGTGCTGTAAAAATCCGGAAGTTTTTAAATTAATTTATTATTATTCATTCAAAAAATATAATCTTTGCTTTTTTATAGTTTGTAATATATTATTTTTTAATTTCATCATTAAATGATCTCTGATTTTTGGGCCTAGGAATTTTCTTTCTTTTTTTAATACTTTTGAACTGTCTGGCTTTATATAGAGTGTTTCCGGACGTATTCCCTAAAGTGCAGGTACTGATTCAGGTCACCAAGATGAGCAAAAAAGTTCATATCGGCATAAGTCCTATCTTCTTTTGTTTTCTTGCTGGACGCCATTTTGTGATTTTCAACAAAAAGCCTTTTTCTCAGGAACGAGTAAATCTACTTTAATTAAATTTGGCAAATTTAAGATTAGTACAAAATAAAAATATTCTACAAAAATAAAAAATTTTGAAAACGTCACCTTCAAAAATGTCAAAATGGTGACAATCTTAATTTTTAATCTTCAACATCTTTGTAATTATTTGTTTAATCAAATTTTTACATATATAAAATTTATTAAGAATTTTATTTTTAATTAAATGACATTTCATTTGTAAAAATCCGTCGACAAACAATCAAGTTATTGTAGATAATTAACCCGACACTACGCTTGGTACCGTAAAACAAAGCGATAATTTTTTGCCTGTTTTTATTTCTTCATTATATGTAATAAAAATTATTAATAATAAATAACAGTAAAGTAATAAAAAATATCAGCTTTATAATAAATTATTATTATTATTCAGCTTTGCTGAGCGCTTCGGAGAACCGCCGAGAAAGCTGCGAGAGCCATAACTTCTCTCAGCCGGCTCATGTCGAATGTCGGCGGACCGAAAGCCAGCAGAGGGCAACTACTGATGTCAACGGTGCATTCCGTCCTGTTACGCGAGGGGGAAGTGTGGACCCAGGCATTAAGAGTCGAAAGAAACAGGAAGCAGCTCGCACAGGTGCAACGCACCGCGGCCTTGCGAGTCGCTTCCGCCGTATCGGGCGGTTTCCGAGTCTGCAGTACTGGTGGTCGCCGGCGTCATACCCATTTCTCTTTTGGCAAGGGAATGCCAGGCAATCTACAGGAGGCGACGGGTAGGCGAAGACCATCGCCAACGGCGATGGTCACGGGTTCTCGCTTGTTTCTCGCATGGCACGAGACCAGAGGACGATGGACCGCAAGGCTTATCCCTCTGGTCAGACCGTGGACAGAGCAGTGGCATGGAGAGGTGGAGTACTACATGACCCTGTTTTTAACGGGTCACGGGTACTTCCGCGCTTACCTCCATTTCATAGGGAAAGCGTCGCTGCCTCTATTGCCCTTGTGTACGGGACGAAGCCGATCTCTGCCGCCTACCGAGCACATTTTTCAAATGTGCTCGGTTGCAATGATGCTTCGTAACCTGAACAGCTGGGAGAGTGTGGCCAATTCGTCGGTAGCATTCTCAGGACCAAGAAAGGTAACCTGGATAGTCCTGTAAATTAGGTAGCGACCTTGTCAGGCTGGTATAGAAGGACTCGGTCGGAAGTAATGTATTAAACGGTTCCTGGTCGAGTCCTGGTAGAAAGAGGGGTGGTTTTAGTTGGTACTCTGCTGACGGTGATTAGAAGTATTCGAATACAAAGTGCACACAATAATATTAGCCAGAATTTCGTAGTCATTTTAGAAGTTCTTAAAGTCTTTGAAGTCCTTTTAGAAGATTTTGTTTTAGAAGGCCTTCTAAAATAATCTTTTTTTTACTTAAAGGTTACTTATTTTAAATCTAGCCTATCTAAAATGTTTAATTAATCAGTTATTTAAATATTTTTTATTGAGAATTTTATGCAGTACTGATATACCAAACATACTAATAATAATAACGACCCAACAATCATAATTTTCAATCTTCATGTTATAAAATCGTTCATATTATCAATGTATAATCTGTAATACCTTTTGTTTCATTAAAATAGATATCTAGTTTTACTTAATCTTCACGTAATATTTGCTTTAATTATAAGGTATCTGGCATTATTGCTGTTTTATCATTAAAAAGAGGAGAATAACAGGTAGTCAAATCGCCTTATCTTTCCTAACTACGTTAAGCTGGTGAAGTAGATTTGTGGTTGCAGTTATTACAGATAATTTCAACAGTTTATAAAGTTATATACTACACCTTTTAGTCTAATTTAGAACTAACATTTAAATTCTATCCCGCAATGTTTATATATATATATATATATATATATATATATACATATGTTTTCATAGAAATAAATTTAATTAAAAATGTAACATAAAGGATTATTAATCTTATCATGTACGTTATATAATGCCACCAGTCGGCTTATTGATAACAATATGTATGGAATTTAAGTAATTTGGGTTTTTCTCATTTTTTAACAGTTTATTAGTTCCGATATTCTTATCTGAGAATGAGTTTAATATATCCTTTTTATAGAACAAAATTTTGATATGTATAGGTAAGTGTGTAAATATATATATATATGTGTTGTGTATGTGTGTATTTTATATATATATATATATATATATATATATATATATATATATATAAATATTTAAATTCTATTAAGAACAGAGGAATAATACGAATATGAACAAAATTAATTTCAGTAAAGTAGTTTTATAGTTTTATATATATATTATTAATATTCTGTTCAGAAATAGAGGTAAATACTCCTTTTGAATAGCATACCATCCAAGAAAGTGGATTAAAGGATTTGATTTTTACGTAACACTTTGTAGGATAAAAATATTGTAGAATTTTTAGAATTCTGGGAAATATTATATTTTGTTGATTTAAAAAAGAGTTTTAAGACAGCAAGAAATAATAATCAGAATTTTAAATTGGCAAGACGAGTTAATTAGTGAATTATATAAAAGATTCTTTAAAAAAAAAAAATATATATATATACTTGTCAAAATTCAATTAATCTGACATTTTACTTATTCTTTTTTTTAAGTATTTAAGGATTACATTACCAATTAACAATAATTTGTTAACTTCTACTAATTTTTTTAGCAAATATATAATAATCATTTATACTTAATTCACTTAGTATAAAGAAAAGAAGCTTAACTCAGTAAAGTTCTATTTAATTATATTTGATTAATTAAGTTACATTAATTAATACAGTTATTTTTACTGGTTTTACTTAAGATAGGCATTAGTATATCAGAAAAAAGAAGAAAAAAGGAATTATATAATTTGGTGATTTCGCCCATACACAAGGAAGATTATCTTTTATTTGTGATTTTTTTATATTGCTTGTTATATTTGATTTGAATATTATTTTCTGTCCTTCCTAGCATTGTCACTCTAATATTCATAGTTAATGCGTTTCGGAGTACATCCATTCTTAAAACTACTTTTAGAACTGAGTGATACGTTTCAGAGTACCTCCATTTTCAAAACTACTTTAGCAATGTGGTTAAAGAACTGTATTTTTATTACTTCAAGTACTTTTACTTACTGTACTGCACTTTTAGCACTGAGTGCTTCGGTACTCCAAAATGCATCTCTCAATGTTAAAATTAATTTTGAGATTCGAGGTACTTCAAAACGCTTCAACTGTTAGAGCGACAATGCTAGGAAGGGCTTGTTATATTATTAAAATTTATTTTTGTTAAATAAACTCATGCTTTTTATTATTATTTTTAGCAAAAAAAAGCACCAACATTGGTCCGCTCTGTTCCAATAGCAACTAAAATAAAAATGAGAGCACATACAACAAACAAACCCACGCACCATCGTCTTTTATGATGAGTAATTATTATTTATCATAAGCTCAATAGATTTTGTTTTTTATGCTTTTTATTGGATGAAATGAGGAAATTGTTTTGAATAGGAACTTGGAAGCTGAAAAGAGGCATAGAAATATCTTACATATTAGATTAACCTCCTTCTCTTTGTTCAACCGTCAACCACTTAAATCCTCCCGTAAATAAAATCCAGAGATTGTTTTATAATAATAAAACAACGTTGTTTTATACTTTAAAATATGTCAAAAACGTTTGTGCTAATGAATTAAATAACAAAAATTTGCTTTGATTGTGAGTGTTCCAATAAGATAACTTTTATAAATTTAAAAATTAATATAATATGTATTTATATATGTATAATAATGTGTTTAATTTATTGAATTTAAAAAAATTGTTAAATTTGTTTATTGAAAAGTATTCGTTTAATATTATTTTTTAATAAGAGACATTTTGTTTCTTATTTTTATTATTTTTTTTTCTTTCCGTAGGGGGAGGAAAAAGCTTAGCCAGCCACGATCAGGCTCGTACTGATGGCAATGCAGGGCTATCACCCGCTAAAAAACCTCCCGTCCTATCATGCAGGGGCCGGATCTAAGCCATATGGTATGTACAGCCCTGCATGATCACCCAGGCACTTTACTATCCGAATCCGTATCACCGGAAGGCATCCCGAGGGGGTGATCGACGAGCGACGACTCCAAGGAGCCCCCGCCGACCACCACCAGAAGCTGGCCTCCCTTGATCACCTGTCATCGAATTCCAAGTCTCTATAGATTCGCAACTGCTCAGCCTGTCGTCGCCTCTATTCATTGGCCTTCTCTCCTATCAGTGATGCGATCGTAGTCAAGACACACTCCCATTTGTTGCTATTGCTGAGCATCATCTCGATTATATTGTTGGTCCCCTTCACACCCTGATCCTCGAGCACTACTCTTAAGTGGCGCCATCTAGGGCAAAAAAACACCACATGCTTTGCTGTATCCAGTCCGCCGCAATCGTGACAGCGACTTGTATGGCATCTGCCCATCCTGTACAGATAGTCCCGTAAACATCCATGTCCAGACAGTAACTGGGTGAACTCATAGCCTGTGTTACCATGCTTTCGCTCCACCCGGTTCCTGACGTCGCTTATGAGCCCATAGGTCCACCTTCCTTTGTTCAAATCTCGCCATCTGTCATGCCAAGCCATGTAGAGACCGTCAATTGCTTCATTTCTGTCCCGTCCATTCACTATTGAAACTTTCATTTATTGATGACGACGATGATGATGATGATGATGATGACGCTGACGATGACGAGGACGATGACGATGATTGATAATAATAATAATAATAATAATATTTTAATATTATATTTTTAAAATTTATTAAAATTATATTATTATTATTATTTTATTAATATTTTAATATTATTATTAATAATAATAATAATACTGATTGTAATTAGAAGGATATGTTTTTTAAGTAAGGATGAAGTCTTCTCCATGTGATCCCTTAATATACCTAATAAAATAAAAGAAAGTATAAAAATTTTATTTGTATTAATTTATAATAATTTTATGTTTTGGTGGATGATGGGGGAAATTTTTTTATATGATTTGTTATTCTTTATGATTTTCTTTTTAAAAAATATGTGTACTCGCGCGCATGGTGTCTATACGAGTGAGTTTTTAATATACCGCTTGCAACATGACATATTCTCTTATTATTCCATGAAGTTTTTTGCTAAAATTTTTTCAACACTTTTCAATCCTTTTCATGATTTATGAAAGTCTACAACAAATAAACATCACGTCATGTTACATCTACATTTTTACGAATCGGTTCGTCTGATGTCATCAAAAAACTTATAAAATATTCTTTGAAATATAATTTGGGTTAAAAATAAGCATAAATTTTAATATTATTATTTGTATAAATATGAAATGAAATATTAACTCAACTCGCTGGTAGGAAAAAATTACGTGTTATTTCCCTTTGATACCATATTATCTTTGCAGGTATCTTTGTTGTTGGGGTTTAATTAATGATAATGAATAATGATTTATTAACCGCAAGTATGGATAAGATTAACAGCCAAATTATAACTAGATTAATAAGCCACTTATAAGACAGTAAAACGTTACAAATAAGCCGAGAGTATCAAAAATATTGTGGCTGAATTTTCTGGTATTGCCATTAACTAAAATTTAATCTGTCTTAAGTGATTCAATTTAGAATTATATTTATTTTTTACATAATTTCTCAACTAGAGATTTTTTAAAATTTGAATCTACCTATATACTTTTTCTTTTATAGCTGCTGTAACAGTCCTAATGCCACAAAAGAAAAATTAAAACGTACAGTTTCTTTTACTTAGGCTTTCTAGAAACACACCGAGTTGGTCTAGTAGTGAACGCGTCTTTCCAAATCAGCTGATTTGGAAATCAAGAGTTCCAGCGTTCAAGTCCTAGTAAAGCCAGTTATTTTTACACGGACTTGAATACTAGATCGTGGATACCGGTGTTCTTTGGTGATTGGGTTTCAATTAACCACACATCACAGGAATGGTCGAACTGAGAATTTACAAGACTACACTTCATTTACACTCATATATATCATCCTCATTCATCCTCTGAAGTATTATCTGAACGTTAGTTACCGGAGGCTAAACAGGAAAAGAAAGAAAAAAAAAAAGTAGTCGTACTTAAAAGTCGTGATATCAATAACGAACTAAATATCGATCACAAAGCTGTTTTAAAATGTGTGAAGAAGGCTGGATTAAAAAAACATTGATGTTTAAGTGCTACGATTTAACAACGAAAAATTTGATAATTTCTATCTGCTAATCATTTCTAAAATGAAATAAAATCGAACCATTTTTTAAACGGCTCCTTAAAAAATAGATTATATACGACGGAAAAGATCGTGGTCGAAGGAAAGTGAAGCTCCACAAACTGTGGCAAAGCCAGAATTTAACGCCAAGAAAAGTGACGCTGTCTGTATGTGTGGTGAGATTGGAAAGGGATTTTTCACTATGAACTGCTGCCGCCCGGTCAAATAATTTATTCTCTCGAGTCAGTAACTGGAAAGATTATGTCAAGCAATCGAGATAAAGCGACCAGATTTTATCAATTGAAAAGTACCGTCTTTCTTCCCGAAACTCCAGAACTCCACAAATCTTTAGTGACCCGTCGAAAATTGAGAGCTAGACTAAGAAATTTCGATGAGTCTTCCATATATTCCTGATCTTTCACCGTCAGATTATTGTTTATTTCGGCCTGTACAATACTCTCTTAATGGTATAAAGCTGGCTTCTAAAGAGATCTGTGAAAATCACTTATAACATTTTTCGTTCTGAAAAAACACAGTGATGGAATTATGATTTTATCTCAAAAATGGAATAAGATGTTTGATTAAAACGATACATATTTAGTTTAATAAATTTAATTTCAAATATAAAAATAATCCTTGTCTTCTTTTGAATTAAAATACGAATAAACTTTTCCCCAACTCATATATTTTTTTAATTAATATCGATTAAAAATTATTTAGAAAAATATTATAAAATTTGTAAAGAGAATCTTCTTTCAAATAAATGAAAACAAATATTCCCTTAATATAATAAAATTACATGATTTTAGTTTGAAATGTTCCTAATATAAATCAATACAGATGCCACACAGAAAGTTTGAACAAATTTTTTTTTTGTAAGAATTTGAATAAAAAACATTGACAGATTAGAAAAACAAGAGGGGGGATAATTTTTTCAGCAGTTGCAATTTTTATATTTCTCTATTTTAATTACTGTAACAAACTGAATAGTAAAAATGGAAGAAAAAGCTTTTTTTTGTAAAATTAATATGAGTGACTTATTCGCATGATATAATCAAATAAACCATAACAAACTGAAATACAAACTTCCAATGTGTGACTTCAATATGAATTTATTCGAATAATTAGAAGTTATTATAAATGTAATCTCAAAACTGTGAAACAAAAATGATTACTCACATGTGTTTGAGTATGAAAATACATTCGTTCGAAATTTCATGTAAATGAGGGAAAATATTTTATAATAATAATAATAATTATTATTATTAGTTAGATACTTTCCGTGGACGTTAAGTGGAATTTCCCTTTTGAATTCTAAAATAATGACAGGTGTGGCTACAATATCGTACAACACAGTATCCCTTTGTCAGAAAACAGATGTGAGTTAAAACTAAAGCTGAAACTGAACTAAAATGTTTTAGTAATCAGGTATACCAACTTTATCTACTAACCAGGACCATCGAGTCGAGTTCAACTGAACAATGTCAGTGACTTGACCGTATAAATTTATAACTGGTAACTCGTCCACTCTGTTTGTTCCGTTCTTCGTGTTAAATGTCAACCTTCTACTATTTTAACCTCTCTTTCCTTCTTCATTCCTATTTTAGTATCCATTTTAACATGGAATCACGTGCATTTCACTTAAAACTTGACTTTAACAACTGTTTCAACTCAAGCATTATAAATTTTATAAACATTAAAATTATCATTTGTGTTTTCTTTATAACTTAGAACTTTCATATAAATTAAAAACGATCGCATTAAAGGATAAATTTAATTATGTTGAAAAAAGTCACCACACACACGCACACGCACGGACACATATAAATATATATATATATGCGCGCGCGCACACAAACAAGACACACAAAATTCTTAATCTTAAGTTTTACCATTGTAAACATGTGCATCTCGTAATTTAAGTTATTGATTTTTTTTCTTTTTTGTCCTTTGTTATTACAAGAATATAAATTTTGAATATCTGAGTTGATTTAATGATCTTACTAAGCAAAGATTTTTCACATATTTGATTAATTATATATGGAATGAAACAGCAACTCAAACAATTTTAGCTGTGGGTAAGCTCATAAACTGATTCCTGTACCTTCCGCTTGAAAGGGCTAGTAGCAAAGATGCTGACCCCCAACGGAAAGCGTTCTGTATTTTTCAGTTTGAAAAGTGTGAATCTGTAATTACCGTTCAACGTACGTTCTGTGTGAACTCCCTTTGGGATCCTGGAGTGACAATAACATTCGTTTTTAGTGTAAACAATTTTACACTACTAGCTGTATTTGTAAACGGGTGACCGAGAGTGTCCAAAACAATGTTGAACGTGAATGTGTAAGAATCTTTTGTGCGTAGTCCTAGGAAATCCGTTAGGAAGGCTACCCGCGACTAAGAGATTCCAATCATGTCTGCATATGAAGTATAAGGAAACGCTAAAACTGCGTCCATATCATTTACAGCTGTTACGAGCTGTAAAGCTTACAGATTATGGTTTGCGTGCTAGCTTCACAAATGAAATGACGGAACGTGACGATGAAGATTCTGTTTATCGTGTCGTATTCAGCGACGAATGAACATTTCATGTTAATGGAAAAGTAAAAACTTATAATGCGGGTATCTAGGGATCAGAAAATCCTCACGAAATATTACAGTCTGAATGAGATTCCCAAAAACTGAATGGTTCTGTGCCGTAACTCGACAAGTTTACGGGCCGTTCTTTTTCTCAGTAGCATGTGTGGCTGGAGTAAACTATCTTCATATGCTACAACTACGGCACTTTCCTCAACTGCAATATGAACCACAGAACTTTATTTGGCAACAAGATGGTGCGCCTTCTCACTGACATAACACTGTACGTGATTAGTTGAATGAAATTCTCTCCCCGGCCGCTGAAGAATGATCACGCGATCACGGATGACGAGATGACAGGGTCTGTTTGCCGTGCCCTCTACGTTCGCCAGATTTTAATTCGTGCGATTTTTTCTCTGGTGGTTTATAAAGGATCAGATATATGTGCCACTGTTACCAGCTGACCTACCCGATTTGAGAGACAGGATTGATGCAGCTGTTCATCAATTACTTCAGAGTTGCTGATTAAAGTATCGGATGAACTCTCTTATCGGTTGTATGTGTGCCATATGAAAAGTATCCTCACATTGAATTCTTATATGAAAAACTCTTTGAGTTGTTTTTTCATTTCATGTATAATTCATCAATATAAGTAGAAGTTATTAAATATTTTTAGAAGCCTGATATTCATTTTGAGACGTATGGTATTACTCAACTTTAATGGTATAACGCAATTAAAAAAATAGAATACCGGTAAACATAGTTTTATTAACTTAATTTTCTTTTTTAAATAAAATTACTAACACATAAGTTTTTACATTAATCTTCAGAGATACTTTTAAAATATCTCTCAATAAATTATACCCATGATGTAATCCAGAGTGCCTGTAGACTGATTTGAAATTCTGTTTACAGTTCGGTAACTATAACTCTGTAGTCTAAAATGAATACAAGATAAAGTCGAACTCCTTACCATTTCTAAAATATAAAGTCAGTTTCATTTATTCGGATTTGAATACTCGTGGATACCGGTATTTTTTGGTGGTTGGGGTTGAATTAACCACATGCTTCAGGAATGGTCAGCCTGAGTCTGTAAAATATTAAATATTTACCGATACATTTATAGTTACACTTCAGTTGCTAATTATTTTAATTGATGTAACTATAAATAAAAATATATCAAAAAGATTGAAATATGTAACTATATAATAAAAATCATAATATTTAATGAAATAAAGTATGTAAAGATTTATGTTACAATATTTAAAAAAAATTATTAATTACTTTTAATTAAGAAAAAATTATTTCATCTTCATCCTTTGGATTATAATGTGAATATCCGCTCGTTTTTCGTGAAAAAAAAAACATGATTTCAAGTTCATTTTAATAATTTATTTGTTATAAATAAAAATGTATATAAATATTTAGGAGAAAACAGTTCAGCCGAGTTATTTAATGAATGTATAATGTTTCTAAATCAAGTAAATAGAAATACTAATAATTTAAAATTTGCATACGAAGAAAAACTACACTGAAATGTTAAAATAAATTATAAAAGAAGAAAACTCTCAAAAACTACGTACAGAAAATTTAGTTATAATTTGAATTTATGATGATTAACCGATTCGATTTTTAAACAATCATTGTCAATAGATACTAAGGAAGTAATAAATAAAAAATAATAAATATTAATTAAATAAATAAAAGATAAAAATATTGATTAAAATAAAAGATCCAGAAACTGGAAATATTACTCTAAGCAATCAAGATAAAGCGACCAGAATTGGATCAATTGAAAAGTGTTTCTTTCACGACAACGCCACACTGCACATCTTTAGTAACTTGTCGAAAATTGAGAGCTAGGATAGGAAATTTTGATTCGTTTACCATGTACTCCTGACCTTCTACCGTCAGACGCTTATTTCTTTCTTGTACAGTACTCTCTTAATGTTATACTTAAAACTTAAAAACCACTGAGAACGAGCCCCCTATGTAATATACTTATAATCAGAAGATTTTAATACGTTATTATCTTAATTTGAAAAAAGAAAATATTGAAATTATCTATAAATTTTTTCTGTGGAATTTTTGACCTACGTATATTTTTAGGTAAATAAATTTAAAACTTCCATATTTTAGTATTTTTTAAATGAAAATACGATAATTCCTTTTTTAAATTCAAATTATATTATTGTATTTAAGTGTAATTTAACTTTTAATAAAACCTTACTCTGTGATCTTTATGGGTTGGAATATTATTTGTTAAGAAAAAGTGTACGTAAAGAAGTGAATAATATGGCAAATATGTTTTTTTATGATATATATTAAATAAAATAATTAATATATATATATATATATATACTGTATAAGAGTAATTTTCGTTAAAGATAAATAAATTGTGAAAATATATCTTGTTAACTTTCTCTCTTTTCATGACCTCCCCTTCTACTTCTTCATCCAGATGGGACCACAACAGTTGAAATTGATTTGGCAACGGAGGTCGCTCTTGCCAAGCACATCTAACCTTAACGAGATTTTTATCGCTGCCTGCAATTCCAGTCCCCTCTTTACTCTCCCGTCATCGCTCCATTTTCTTTCACCACTTTCCTTGCTACCAACAAAACTATCTTCCACCCTTACAATTCTAAGAAAGAATGGATAGAGAGGTCAAAATGACATAAGAAAAAACGAATCGTGAGAAAAGAATTATTGAGATCTTGATTGGTCTATTTGTCTTGCTTGTAAATAGAACACAAGATATGTCCCGTCGTACTGAGTTCGGAAAATGGTCTGTTATACAACACGTTATTTTTATCGTGACATATCTTTCTAATATAATCTAATGTATAAGTGTTTCAACAATAATCTCAACCATTTTTTCTTTTCTATAAAATGCTATAATTTTCCTTAGATTGTGATTTTTTTTTTGGAAAAGCAATTTTAGATTTTATTGAATCTAACCAGTCATGAGGATTAGCTTAACTAAACTGTTTTCTCTCTCTCTCTCTCACTCTCTCTCACCCTATCTTATAGCAAACTGAAAAACCTTTTCAAGTAAATGACATGTCATTTAAATTGATCTGGTAAGCGTGCTCACCAAATTTTTAAAATAATTTTAAATTACGAACCAGTTTGTGTTGAAGATGTAAACATGTCAAAGTTTATTTTTTATACATTACAATATTTTTTTAAAGTTAAATAAAAGTTACTTAAGATTATTTCTTCTTCAGCGAGTTAGAGAGCAAGTAACAGAGTAAGTCAGAGTTCACTTACATTTTTTCCTGAACCTTTTTGGGTTGTATTTAAATTTTTATTTATAAATGCAAATAAACTGAAAAAGCTTTTTTAGGATATATGTGTATAATAGTTTTTTACCGAATTTTCGAAGAGAAGTACGGTATTACTTTTGGTCGCATGGTGGGATTGGGGGTGTAATTGAATTTTCTTTACATTTTGAGAAATGAGGACTGCGAAATAGCATTCAAATAAAATTTATATATATATATATATATAAATTATATAATATTATATATAAATATAAATATTTATATATATTATGAATATATAATCATAAGCATATATATAGGTTTTTGTGTAAAATTCGTGTCTCGAAAACCTTCAAAACTACTGAATCAATTTCATTGAAATTTAAATACACTTTATTAGTGTTTCTGAAATTGTACATGTGAAAATTTGATGAAGAATGGTTAAATCGTTCTCGAGTTACGCTCAATTTAAAGTCAACAACAAACAACAACCTCAAATTGAGATATTACTTTCGGTTCGCATTGAATGAATGGGGGGTGAAAATTACTTTTTTTTACGTTTTGAGGTATGAGGACATACCATTCATGTATAAAATTTTGTAGCTAGAAAATTTTCAGAACCATTGAAATTTAGATATACTGTCCTAGTGTATCTGAAGTTATGCATGAGAAAATATGTATGACGATTGATAGAGTTAAGTTCAATTTAAGATCGACAAAAGGCAATATAACCACAATTTGAGGTATTGACTTTAATTTGGTGTATTTGACTTTGTATTAGTGTGTTTTTCATAGATGCTATGTAATGAGTTATTGTTGTGAGTGAGTTGAAATTTGATACTTTTGTTTAAGGTCTACTCATTCTTTTTAAATATTTCATCAAATTACGATTAATAACTTAATTTCTTATTAACAGAAAATATATTTTAATATTAAATAAAAAAGGAATTGTACTTATTTTAGAATTCTCATTTAGATTATATGTATATTTAATTTATATTTCTTGCGCAAAAATTATACAAAATTATAATACAACATTAAATAACGAAAATTCGATCTTCTTACGCAGAATTGCGCAAGAATTTTTTGTTATTATACCCAGTTCAGTTTTATTCAAAAAATACGATCGTGGCTCTCGTCCTAAGTGCAAAATAAGCTCATTAATATTTGTGCAATAAACCAAATTATTTTTCAGGTGTTTTTTTTTTATGAATATTATATTATACATTTTAATGAAGAAGAAGAAGAGGAAACTTTACACGTTTCTGCAAAGCTCAACATTGAGAAAAGTTTGATATTTTATTAAAATTAAGAAAACATTACTTAAGAAAATCTCCCCCTAAAAAAAATAAAATATTAAAAATATTCGTTTACATACTTTCAAATTAAACAATTTATACAATTTCCAAATTTTAGTTAATTATTAATGATAAATATTGTCATATTTATAAACATATAAGGGGTTTATGTGTATATACATATAAGGCGATTATAAAAATGTCATCTGTAACATTTGAAATTACACTTTTTACTTCCTTATACGAAGTGAAGGAAGTATTGTGATTACAAAAAATTTTTGTTTTCAGATTTCAATGAAAATATCCATTTTGACTAGTTTGGGCGTGACGTCTCTATGTACGTCTGTATCTCGTATAACTCAAAAACTATTAGCCGTAGGATGTCGAAATTTTGAATTTACGACTGTTGTAACATCCAGTTGTGCACCTCCCCTTTTGATTGCAATCGAATCAACCAAAAGAGTCCAAAAAAAGCTCAAAATCAAAAACAAATTTGATTTTGGACTTTTAATTAACTGCAGTAATAAGACCTCTTTGAGGGCTTTTCAACGATATATCATAAGTGGTATTTATTTCCATTGGTTCCAGAGTTATAGCCAAATAAATTTTTAATTAATGAAATATTTGGATCTTAGAAGAGGAAGGCACACTAGTTTGAATCAGACTTCACCTTCCTTTTCTTTTTTTTTAACTTTTTTTAATTTAAATATATTGATTCATTAATAATTATTAACCTATGATTGTGAAAAAAAAAATTACGATAAATAATAACTCAGTAATAACAGTAAAAAAAAATATGAAAAAATGTCAGAACTTATTACTGAAATAAAACTTTTGTGCACCTTTCATTTTAAAAAAGTGTGTATATGTAATTTAATAGGCGTACAAAGTCATGTGCTATCCATACCAGATTTTTTTTGAGTTTAGATGGAATTTTTTGTGTTACTTATTACATTGTGATTAAGTTTTTTTTTTACATATTAAACACTCCAGAAGCAACTGGCATCCGCCTTTCGGCATTACCTCAATTTCTACCGAGAATCGTAGCAACAGATTACCCCATCCTGTGTCAGCTCCTACCGGAACCATCGGGGTCTCCCCTGGATCACTGGAATATGCCAACTCCCTCTTCTGGATAGCCGAAATGCCGCTCCTAAGGAGAGCTTCCCCTCCCGGCCGTAGCCCTCAAGGATCCGGACATGCGTTGCACATGCCGTTCACCTGTCTCGCACCCTCACGTACCTCGAGGGTCCCCCATGCCATCATCAGAAACACCCCGAATTCCCTACTCTTGCGTGTGAGTGAGCCAGGGTGTTCTAGGCAAAGGGGCTACCTCCCTGTTCCTAGACGTCGCCACGTTTCGTATATATATATATATATATATATTTTTTTTTTTATGTATATCTCATGCGTACCTTACCACCAGTCTCTAACAAACCACACAGACTCGATGTAGCTCTTTGCTTGAGCAGTCCTTGTTCAAGACCATATCTATTCACACGAATTCAGATCAGATGATTCCATATAACAGAATTAAAATTTATTAACATTAAGGCACAACCCGTAGATCCTTAAGAAGTTACACCTCAAGACTTCCACCAGCTCCATCAGCCTATAGCACATCATAATAATTATACACCTTTTACAGATCACAATCAAGTAATCTTAGTAACAGTACAAATACTAACATAAGCATAAAATACATCAATAAATCATCAAAACATAAAATAGACATAACCTACATAATCCAAGGTATCAGGTAGAATACAACCAACGAAGTTGAAGATTAAGCACAAGTACATAACAAACATTGCGATTAAGTTAGATAATTAATATATTACAAAAACAGAAAACCACATGATGAATGTGCAAATGAAACAATCCGAACATTTAAAAAAAAGCCTGGTAAAAAAAAATTGTAGAGAATTTGATTCTGAGTGAAATGGTATGTATAAAGTTTACGGAAACTATATACAAACGTAAGAATTTCTTTGGATCACTACCTATTGGGTCACTAGAAATTATTATTATATGAACAAAACAAGAAAAGAGTTACTTATTAGAATTCTCAGGGCGGTAGAACTAACCCTGTTGAAATACGGAAAGCCATTAAAAACATTGTTGGTCGGGCAGAGTGCCAAATCCACTGTGGCGGAGAACATTTTCGGCAGCTTATTTGTGTGTTTGTATTTTTTTTATTTTTTCTAAACTATTTAATTCTTTTGTTTCGAAATATTGAAAATTTTGTTTCATTTCATACCTAGTTAAAATCACTCATATTCTGATATGGTTTGTTGTTAATAAACTTTGAAATTTTTACATTTGTATTTAGTTTTTGTTGAGTTTATTGATACTATTTTACTGAGAATCAAATTCTCTACAAGTTTTGTTTTTTAACGTTTAAATGTTTATTTCCTATTTAACAGAGTTTTTTTTTACTAAACATAACATACTGTATTTTTCGTCCCATATTTGTTGTTTTGGAGTTGAAGAGGATGAAATGGGAGAAACAGTACTGAGATCTGAATTTAAGATAGCATTCAAAGAGGTGAATGGCAGAAAGACTATTGGAATAGACGGAATACTGCAGAATTACTGCGCAATTCCGGCGAGGAAGCGATTGATAGATTATACAAACTGGTGTGTAATATTTATGAAAAAGGGGAAGTTCCGTCAGACTTCAAAAAAAGTGTTATAGTCATGATACCAAAGAAAGCAGGAGCAGATAAATGTGAAGAATACAGTTAGTTTAACTAGTCATGCATCAAACATCTTAACTAGAATTCAATACAGACGAATTGAGAGGAGAGTGGAAGAAGTGTTAGGAGAAGACCAATTTGGTTTCAGGAAAAGCCTATGCTTTTCCTGCCTGCTTTTTCCTATGCGTTTCAGGAAAAGCCTAAAATTGCTTCCCTTGTCCCTATGGACAAGGGAAGCAATTTTAGGCCTCAGGTTAATAGTAGAAGGAAGATTAAAGAAAAACAAACCAACATACTCGGCATTTATAACCTAGAAAAGGCATTCGATAACGTAGACGTTATCGAGAATAAAATGTTCGGCATTTTAAAAAAATTAGGGTTCAAATACAGAGATAGAAGAACAATTACTAACATTTACAGGAACCATACGGCAACAGTAATAATTGAAGAACATAAGAAAGAAGCCGTAATAAGAAAGGACTCAGACAAGGATGTTCCCTATCCCCGTTACTTTTTAATCTTTACATGGAACTAGCAGTTAATGATGTTAAAGAACAATTTAGATTCGGAGTAACAGTACAAGGTGAAAAGATAAAGATGCTACGATTTGCTGATGATATAGTAATTCTAGCCGAAAGTAAAAAGGATTTAGAAGAAACAATGAACGGCATGAATGAAGTCCTACGCAAGAACTACAGCATGAAAATAAACAAGAACAAAACGAAAGTAATGAAATGTATTAGAAATAACAAAGATGGACCACTGAATGTGAAAATAGGAGGAGAAAAGATTATGGAGGTAGAAAAATGTTGTCATTTGGGAAGTTGAATTACTAAAGATAGACGAAGCTGGAGCGATATAAAATGCCGAATAGCACAGGCGAAACGAGCCTTCAGTTAGATATAAAATTTGTTTACATCAAACATTAATTTAAACGTCAGGAAAAGATTTTTGAAAGTATATGATTGGAGCGTCGCCTAATATGGAAGTGAAACTTGGACAATCGGAGTATCTGAGAAGAAAAGATTAGAAACTTTTGAAATGTGGTGCTATAGGAGAATGTTAAAAATCAGATGGGTAGATAAAGTGACAAATAAAGCGGTGTTGCAGCAAATTGATGAAGAAAGAAACATTTGGGAAAATATAGTTAAAAGAAGAGACAGACTTATATATAGGCCACATATTAAGGTCCTGGAATAGTCGCTTTAATATTGGAGGGAAAGGTAGAAGGAAAAAAATGTGTAGGCAGGCAACGTTTGGAATATGTAAAACAAATTGTTAGGGATATAGGATGTAGGGGGTATACCGAAATGAAACGACTAGCAGTAGATAAGGGAATCTTGGAGAGCTGCATCAAACCAGTCAAATGACTGAAGACAAAAAAAATACTATCCATGACAAATTTTGTCTATAATAAATGATTCTATTTGAAATAAATAAGTTTAATAAATCTATTTGAATGATAGATTAAATGTAAACCTACATGGTTTTTTGATTGGTAAACAACCATAATAAGTAAAATTCTGGTGTGGACAGACATTCTGATGGGCCAAATTTAATTTGGCTCTCCAAGATTCCTTATCTAGTGCTAGTCGTTTCATTTCGGTATACCCCCTATGTCCTACATCCCTAACAATTTGTTTTACATATTCCAAACGTTGCTTGCCTACACATTTTTTCCTTCTACCTCTCTCTCCAATATTAAAGCGACTATTCCAGGATACCTTAATATGTGGCTAATAAGTCTATCTCTTCTTTTAACTATATTTTTCCAAATTTTTCTTTCTTCATCAATTTGCCGCAACATCTCTTCATTTGTCACTTTATCCACCCATCTGATTTTTAATATTCTCCTGTAGCACCACATTTCGAAAGCTTCTAATCTTTTCTTTTCAGGTACTCCGATCGTCCAAGTTTCACTTCCATATATATTTGTATATTTATTACTTCCCTATTTCGGCATGACGTCTGTTCACGCCGAAACTAGTCAAAATGGAAATCTGAAAAAATTAAAAATTTTTGCGATTAAACTACTTCCTTACTTCGTACAAGAAAGTAAAAACATAAAAAATATGTAAAAATTAAGTAAACAAAAAACAAAAATAAAAATAACACTTAAACCTCATTTCAGGTTGCGAACCTTTGATGTAATCCCTGACTGAGTTAAACCCTCTAGCTATTCAAGCGTGACCAATCTTAATCTGTATTGCTCGCTCATGAAAAAACACGCCTGAAAAAAGACAAATACATGGCTTGCTGAAAAAAGATAACTTTTCTTTGTATTTAAACACTGTCCAGTAATGCGTGTAGTTCAATTAAAATAATCAGTTACAGGAAATAATTATTAAACAATCATTTCCAGTTGATACTAAAGGATATATAAATATAAAAAAAAATAAAGTAAAAAAAAAAAAACAGACAAATAAACAATATTAATTGAAAAATAAACATAACATTGAAAATATTTTAAAAAAGTACCTTTAACCTAGGTTGTAGATAAGAACGAAGAATAAAAGGAAATCAAATACAAATATCTGTTGTCATTTTAGGTCCCATAAGAAAACGCCAATCGATGGTCGTAGCTAACGCCCCCTCTAGCAAGTATGACAACTGCTGAGAGAGAGGCGGTGACGCTACCTCTTAAATCTTTGATTGGGTTTTTCGATACCTTCCGTCATTAAATTCATTTTATTAAATAGTGATTTTGGGTATATGAATTGTATTTAAGAATCGTGAATAAAAATGTTAATATTATGTACAAAACAGTTTTTCGATTAGCATTTTTTTTTTGTTGACCTCCTGGACCACCATTAGGTATTGCTTCAGAGGATGAGAATGACTTGTAGCGTGAGTGAAAATGTCATGCCTAACCGGGATTCGAATCCGAGACTTCGGGATGAAAAGCCGAGACGCCACCACTCGCGCCACAGTGGCCGTCCTTGAATTTTTTTATTGGGGGGCAGCTAAGTCCTACAGTAACTACTTTAAAAACATTCATCTTCAGAAGTGGTCCACCGATATCAGCTGATCCTGATCGGTCAAGAATGACTCAATAAATTTTCATCAAATTTTAACTCACATCTAAATTTTAACGAAACTGAAGTACTAGTTTGGAGATTTTTGATCTCAAAATTTTATACATAAGCAACTATATATATATATAAAACGCATCCCGTCAAGTATTTTTCATGATTTATTTAATATTTGCCTTGAAAAATGTTCACGCACACAACCACGCATTTTCAAAAGAGAAATTTGTTTCCGAATGCATTTTCAAAATTAGTGATAATTTTTTTTTTTAAAGATTATTTAGTCGAAAGAGATTTCAGAGTAAGTTATACTCTTATTTGTAAATAATTGAGCTACTTGGACATTGTATGCTTGGATAAGTTTTAGAATTATAGTATGTCTTTGGAATTGCTGTATATATTTTGTATTTTCATTTTGCATTACAACTTATAAATGTGGAAAAGAATAGATTACAAATTATTCTAACATATGGCATCTACTCCTAGCTGACACCGATTTTGTCACCTCTGCTAACTTCAGATAGCATGAAAGTTCGTGTATACTTGCTTGAACCAATATTTTTCTTTTCTTTAACTTCAGATCGCTCCATCTCCATTTAAAATGCATAGGATGTCGAACAATCTAGATTACTTGAATAAAAATAATTTTCTACGTCAGAGCATTTCTAATATAGAGCCTCAATCTTCTTGAAGTTAAAAAAGGTACTGAAGCAGTGTAGTGGGAAAACTTATGTTATCTGATTATGTATGAAATTAAAACTATTCAAATGAAAAGATAAAAAATTTAAATTAATAATTCATTAAAAAATTGTTAGCATAGTTGAGTAAAGTTATATTTTTTAGATGCTTCAAATTATTTCGGCTGACCGGCCAAGTATGGTTGAAGTCCCGTGTGTTTTGAATTGAAAATAAATCGAGTAACAATGTGGGTTAATTGGTGGATTCCATTTTTTCTACAAGGATCCCATTTTAATATGAGACATATTGTTTTTATCCTACAACGTATTCTACATGTAGAATTCAGTAAGATACGAAACACTATAAAGAATACTATTTAAAAATAACTTGCGATGCATTTTGTTCATCACATCTCTTTCATTGAGATCTAGTATATAAATGATTTACAAAAAAACATTAGATCAACATAAATATGTTTAAAAAAGAGTTGTATGTAGAAAAAAAGTTTGAGAAACTTCATGTAGTAGGAAAATAAAAAAATGAAGGTTTAAGATTGACATTACGAGTTTTAACTTTACTTTTTGCATGGAGTTGAAGATGTAATTGTTTCTAGAGATATAGAGAAAGTCATACTTTCCCCTAAATAATCTTTTTTGTAAAAAAAAAAATGATCACTAATTTTGAATTTCATTTATATTACAAATTATAATTTGTTATTTACATTAAAAATAAATAATTATTAATGAAAAATATAAGGTTAATTTCAAATATTATGTTGATTTAAATATAAAGTATTAACATCGCTTAAAAAATCTTTCTAACAAAAAAAAAGGAAAAGATTTTGAACTCTATGGTAATTCTATTTGTGTGAAGTCATGTCACGTCAGTTCTTTCAACAAGGGATTATAAGTTTTCTAAGTTTATTTTATTTATATACTCTGAACATTAGAAAAAAAAGGGGGAAAAAAAGAAAAGAAGAAAGTTTCTTATAAACTGGTAAAAACCGAATAACGATACTTTTGCTAGATTTTAGTTAAAAAAAAGAAACAATCTATTTTTTTTTTTTTTTTTTTTTTTTTTATTTAAAGAAGTTAGAAGTGTAAAAAGGTGATGAAACTGGTAAATGAAAATAAAATGCAGGACAAAAATATTAACGAGTGTAAAAGTGTAGAAAAGTTAAAGATACACCGTGGAATAGAGATTTCTAAAAGTGTTAAGTGCTTTTCTGAACATGAGAACGAAACACACAGACACTTAGATGTATAGGCTGTTATGTATCACACGTACATGGAAGCAGACGCACGCAACTTCTAACATAGACTTTATTTGAGAACTTTTCATTCTTAAGACTTTACATTACACTGATAAACTAAACTTCACTAACTTTTAGTAGGACCCTAGATGAAATCTTACAAGTTTTGGTTAAAATTCTCTTTCCTACATTTTACGTATATATGTTCGTACTGTTGAGTTAATGTGTGAATATATATATATATATATATATATATATATATATATATATATATATATATATATTAATTACTAATTATAATATACTATATAATACACAAGCTTATATATATATATAAGTTTGTGTATGTGATTTCACACATTAAATTCAATAACTTGATGCTATTTCTTTCCAATCAGCATTCATTATAGCTCTAAAGAACGAGAAAATAAAAATATTTTCTTTTGTAATATATCAAAATGTTTTTTCTTTTTTACCAAATTTTGTTTTAAAACATAATCGATTTTATTTTACTAAATTATTCTTTTAATTTATCGTATTTCGTAACTTTTAATAGAATTTGTTATATTAGGCTAAATTTTTTCATGAATTATTAGTTAAAATGACTTTAATGACGTTATTCATCTTACTACTATATAGAGGCAATTTTTTCTTATGTTGCTTACCGCTAAAACTACTGAACCAATTATTAGAAAACTTTAACTGCAGCTTTCTTATAACTCCCGGGATGTTAACCACACTAAATATCACTACTATATGAATAATAAAAAAAAAATTCTTCAGTATTTCTGCGCAAGAAGACCGACTTTTAGTAGTTTTCGTTTTACGTCCCCCACTTTTTCGCATTTTTTCACATAAAAATTATTTAATACAGCATGTTTTATAGTAACTGATGAATAAAACATAAGAGAAATACCGTAGTAACCTATAACTGAATTAAAATAACCCAATAATACATTAGAGAAAACAAACTAACATACTGTTGTGTACCGATCATTTTAAATATCCTCCATGTTAACATATTTTACATATTAAAGATAAAGCATTACCGCTTATAAATATAATCAAATCGAACTTAACCTACACTTCGCTCGCTAACCTTGACTAATTAACAAGTAATGTTTTGATTAGTTAAATTATAAGTATTTGCAATAATTACTAAATTTATTTTTTTTCCTGTTTAGCCTCCGGGAATCACCGACAGGTATTACATCAAAGAATAAATGCTTTCATCAGTTAAAAATTTAAACGATCACAGTTAAAAATGTCCTACCGTGATTCACGCGGAATGATGAGATTCAGGATTATCTGGAGCTCCCATCGGTTCGTGAGATTGTACGACAGCGCAATGTCAAATACCTACAGAGGCTTGAGAATCATGTAAACCACTTTGCAATTAATCTACTCGATAACAGCAGAGACCTCCGACGGTTGAAACGAACCCATGTACTCGACTTAGGGTCTGCGTAACAGGTTGGAATCTAACACCGTCAAGTTTAGTGATGTTGTATCTAATTTATTGTTACTTCTCTTTCTTTTTTATTTTTTATTAATGTTTGTTATGTGAACTATATGGTGCTGAAATTATTGGTTTGTGATTTATGACTGAGCATAAATTTCATATTTGACTTTAAGTTTGCTTACAACTGTTTATTGTGTATTATTTATTTTGGGGGTTCCTTAAGGACCTTCTTATCACGTGCTTTTGTCAGGAAACTTACTGATGGCTCCGCAGGAGAGCCGATTGTAATTATAATTGTTATTGAGCAAAAACATATTCTACCAATATTCGCTTTTACGTAGTTCTATGGAATAATTCTTCAGGCACACTACTTTTCCAAATTACTCATTCTAATGATTCTAAAAAACACACTAAGAGAAATAGTCTGCCCATTATAGCAGGTGTGTTTGATCCTTTAGGACTCATTAGTCCTATTGTATTCTCTCATAAACATTTTACGAGTATGCAATTGTTGTGGCAGTTTAAAATTAATTGGAACGAAATATTACCCAACACGTTATTAACACAATGGCTTAATTTATACAACCAATTGCATTTGATTGAATCAATTAAAATAAATCACCATCAAACCTAACGTTGATACTAAAATTAATTCTATTCAAATATATGGATTTTCCGATGTCTCTATAAAGGGCAATGGCTGTTGCATTTACATACGTACTGTACATGCCAACCATACAATTTCTTCTAATTTACTGCGTTCTAAATCTAAATTAGACCCTTAAAACAAATTAAACTACCTAGACTTGAACTTTATAGTTGCTTACTCCTTAGTCGTTTATTATTAAAGGTAGTTATTTCCGTAAACATACATGTTGATGAAATACACTTACACACAGATTCTACTGTAGCATTACATTGGATTCATGAAGAACCATCTAATTGGAATTTATTTATCAGCAATAGAATATCTTAGATTCAGAAGAATACTTCAAATGCTAATTGGTATTATATCAAATCCTCTGATAATACAGCAGACGTATTATCTAGAGGTTATACACCAATTAAATTACTTGAAATGTCACTTTGGTGGCATGGTCCACAATGGCTTCTTTTTTTTCTTGGTGATACGTCACATAAGCTTGAAGCTTGTGCGTGGGATATGGAAATGTAGCGCATGAAAAATGCCATGCCTGACCGAGATTCGAACTCAGGACCTCCGGATAAAAGGCCGAAACGCTACCATTCGCGCCACGGAGGCCGGCTTTCTCAATCTTCTTTCCATTGACCAAAAGGCAATAATATTACTTTTAGTAACTGTACTATGAATTTAGAATTTTTAATAGAAAAACGCAAAAATATAACATCATTTGTATCTACTGCAACATTCGATTACATAGAACGATTTTCTTACCTACACACTTTAATTCGCACATTTAGATTTTTTCAAAAAACTAATTCAATTAAAATGGAAAGAATTATTGGTTCGCTAACTACAAGAGAATTAAATCATACTCTTAACATTTTTATTTGTCAATCGCAACACATGCATTTTAATAATGAAATAAATATTCTTAAAAACAATCAAACTATTTCTACGAGGTCTGTTCAAAAAATACGTAGACTAACGTCATAAAACAAAATGTACTTTATTTAGAAGTTACTTGTCTGGGTTCCCTTCAAAGTACTCTCCTCACCGACGCACACACTTATCCCAACGGTGTTTCCAAAAGTGGAATGAAACGTGAACACTTCTTTTGTGATGTTCTTCAGTTCCTTCGTCGCATTTGCCTCAATCTCGGGAATCGTCTCAAATCTTCTTCCTTTCAAACGTCTTTTGAGTTTGGAGAACAAGAAGAAGTCACAAGGAGCGAGGTCAGGTGAGTAGAGTAGGTGGGAAAGAACAGTTATCGAGTGTTTGGCCAAAAACTCACAAGTTCCTAGAGCTGAATGGGCTGGAGCGTTGTCATGATGAAAAAACCAGTCACCACTCTTCCACATTTCTGGCCTTTTACGCCGGATAACGTCCCGCAGACGTTTGAGAACTTCAATAAACTTCTCTCTGATGGTCAGACGTCGATTTGCTCGAACCAGGGTGTTGATTTTGTCTTTTTGTGTGAGTCGTCAGTTGACGTGGAAGGACGTCCAGGATGCTCATCGTCTTCAATCGACTGACCACCATCTTTAAAACGTCAATGCCATTTAAAAGATGTCGCACGCTTCATAGCAACGTCGCTGTAAGCCATCTTCAGCATATCAAAAGTTTCACTCGCTGATTTTCCGAGTTTAACACAAAATTCCACAGCAACTCTTTGCTCGTTCAAGTCACTCATTCTAAAATCGGCCAAACGAAAAAAAACACAAATCATAAACAACCGCTTAGCTAAGCAATCAATAATGATATTTGCAATCAAAAAATTGCGTTGTAATCAGCTGATATGTACGAAAATGGCGGCGCCAAGCGGATTCGACTGTAACCAATTGGACCCGCGCAATTTAAACAGTGTACGTATTTTTTGAAGAGACCTCGTAAGCACTTAAAAGATTTATTTCACGTAGGGATATTCCCACTCAAATCTTTTCTGGTAACGGTTCGAATTTCCGTTCCGCCAAAAACATACTTAATAAATTTTATCAATCTTTAAACTCAATAAAATAAAATTCATACATTCAAGCATTCACAACTACACAAGGTATTCCTCTCTCTTCATCCAATTTTGGTGGTTTATGGGAAAGCGCAATCAAAAGCGTTAAATTTCATATGTATCGTGTAACTGGACAAACGATCCTTAATTTTGAAGAATTATATTCAGTTATAACACAAATTGAAGCCTGTCTGTCTCAATTCCCGTCCTATCTTCGCTATTTCAAAAGATTATAAAGACCCAGAACCTCTATCTCCAGAACACTTTCTCATAGGATGTCCACTCACTTCTTTGCCTGAACCCAATTACCAAAAAATTAAAATTAACCGCTTACACCATTGGCAATTACTTCAAAAATTTACACAATTTATATATAGACGATGGTCTAAGCACTATTCACATTATTTGCAGCAACGCAATAAATGGCGTTTTCCAACCCGTAATCTTTCTGTTGGAGATTTAGTTATAATTTCCTGTGAATATTCTTCACCCATGTACTGGAAACATGGAATTATTACACAGTTTATCCGGGTTCTGACAACCTAGTAAGAGTTGTTAATTTACTGCAGTTAATGGACCATTAAGAAGATCTGTGTATAAGTTATTCCTGTTACCAATATCTAATGATTGAGTTTATTATTTGCACAGTTTATTGTTCGTACAATTTCATGTAATTTGTATTTAATAATATGATTAATTTGATATTTATATATTATTGCTATTGTAATTTCATTGATTTGTTTTCTCAAAAATATAATTATTGATATGTTCATAAATTTCGCATATATTTGTTTTTAACTTAAACTGCATATTCATATTAACTAATTGTAATATGTTCATATAGCTCTTACCAGTAGATAGTCTAAATAGTAAATAGTCTATATTTATTTAAATATAATTATAATGTAAAATTTATATAAATTAATATAATTTTATAAATATCCAGTAATATTGCCAATATTTTATTTAAATATGGAAAAATTAATTAAATCAAAGTTTGGATTTGTAAACCAATAAATGATGTATAAATATCCGTCCTTTATTGATAATTCATAAATATGTAAGTATATAGAATAATAAAAGTCAATCCACTTTCTCGAATTAGGTAATAGGGTAAAGTAAAAACACAGAAATAAAAACAATACAGAATACGAGATATTTAAATTATTCTTATATATTCTAATATTATATTTAAATAATTTCTTTTGGATTTATTTTACATTTAACTAAATAGGGGAACTAATATTTATTTTCATTTCAGTACACAGGAATTCATACCATCTTATCTTGTGTAGTATAGTAAATAAAGTGATATATTGTAAAATGGAATCCTATGTTGAGGTGAGAAACTACTGTAACTTACTTGAAGCATGTGTATTTCTTATATATATATATATATATATATATATATATAGGACATGTATGTATATATATATAATCTAAATAAACTATCTAAGTTGGTTGTTTTGTTGTGTAATACTAAAAATACAAGACAAATATTATTTTACTATAGAATGTATAAAATGGTTGAATACAAATTTCAGGATATTAAAATAAATGTTTCTCTAAAGATAATTT
Organism: Lycorma delicatula; assembly: GCF_047948215.1. Taxonomy (NCBI): domain Eukaryota; kingdom Metazoa; phylum Arthropoda; class Insecta; order Hemiptera; family Fulgoridae; genus Lycorma; species Lycorma delicatula. Next base: position 81,849,718 of record NC_134463.1, read on the forward strand.
ATTTCACAGTACTAAAATTTTGTTTATTGTGGTATGTGAAAGAGAAAGAGGGTGATGAATAAGAGAATTGTGAAATGATACAAACGAGTGGATCTCGTATTAAACAGGAAATGATTAAGTGTAAGTCGATAACTTCATTGGATTGTTTAAACCTCAACTACTACTCATATTCAGTAAAACGGGTGACAGAATACGGAAGTGAACCGATCTATAGACAGCGTAATAACGTATTCCACATCAAAGTCAATTCCTTTTCACCCACTTGAGTTAATTAACTTTATTTGTCCCTGTGTGTGGTTTTTTTTTTAATTTCACTTTTGTTTTTTTAATTTTAGCTGTATCGTGGTATATAATGACTATTTTATTCCCAATATTATTAGAAAATCGATAAAAGTATTTTTTATTTTTTCATTTTCATTTAATTGAATACAAAAAGATTTTTTTTTAATTCTTTTTTTTTTTTAATCAAATAAGTGGTAAATTGAAGTACCTGTATACTTCTTCTGCAGAGTACTTCATTAAAATCAGTCTGCTAGTTTAATGTGTAGGCTTTGATCTATTTGTACAGAAAAATTAATTAATTCATTTTAACATTTTTGCAATTGAATTTTAACTAAAAAAGGACAACAAATACTTGAATAATATAAAGATTTCTGTGGTAAATTAAATTACGATAACTATTATTTTGTTAAAAATTAGGATTGTCACGAAAGAGATTTTTTTTATTCAGTATAATCTGCATAGCTCATAGAGGTGTTTTTATTGAACCAGTTCCTAGAGTAAGTATAATTGTTAGGGGTCATTCATTAATTACAGAAGTATAAAAGCGGTTTAAAGAAAAAACTTATTTCATCTTGCGCGGACAGATATAAAATGTTCTTATGTAAGGTCTTGCATAGAAATTTATAAATTATTAGAATTAGGTAGAATTGTTAACTAACTTTTTTTATCAATTTTCTAATTTTAAAGTTACACAAATACGTAAAATATAACAAAAATTTCAAAATAAAAACAGATTTTTAAAAATTATTTTTTTCATATATAAATTAGATGTTTACAATTTGGATAAAATATTTAATTTTTACAGGGGATGTATATATTTATGTAAAAAAAGCACGCAAATTATTATATGTCTTTTCCGGTTATACCAGTCAGAATTTAGTATTATATAATTGTAAAAAATTCTAAAAAATTGAAAATTAAATATTTTTACAAATATGTAAAAAAAAATTGTAACAAAATTCTACGAAATTGGAAAATAGAATTAACTTAAAAATATATCATATTTTATTGAACAATTTCTCGATATTAAAAACACTTTTTAATAACGCTGATATTCACCAAAATTACTTTAATTAACGTTAAAATCGAAAAAACTAAAATAAATATTCCGATTTTTTTTAAATTTTGAAGCCCAAATATCACGGAGACTTTTGTATTGGTTATGACGATTACCAAAATAAGATTTAAGCATCAAAATTTTCAAATTTCAAATTAAAGAAAATTTAATTTTAGGGGTTTCTTTACTCTGTGGAGAAAATTTAGGAAAATTTATCTATAAAGAAAAATTATTTTATAATAACACTTTATTACTTTATTTATAATAAAAATAAATTATTTAAAAGTGAATTGTTTTAGATATTTAAAAAAAAAAGTATAGCTTTTATGAAAGTAATAAAAATATTTCTTCTTATTTTGGGTCCGAAATATAATATGAGTATCAAAGCTACTTTAATTTTAATCGCCCTTTAAGTGATGAAGAAAAATAATCTTTTTTAATAAAGAAATTAAAAAGTAATAAAAACCACAGATAAATTTAAATACCTCGGAAAACTAATATTAATAAACATAAATGAAAAACCAGCAATCCAAATTAGAATCAATAAACTCCGACTTGCACAGAAACTAACATGGTCCGCATACAAAAATCCCTTTCGGCACGTCAGAAGACGTTTTCACTGGTGATAAGTAGGGGATAAAAAAAAATTGTCATGTTAAAGGCAAGAAAATCTTCAAATTTACTCAATACTACAATGGTTGCATGTAAAAAAAGAAAGTTTCACATGTTTAGCATAAGACAAGCCTCATCTTATAATTCCAACAATATTTTGGTCATCCCTAGCAATAAGGGCTGGTTATAACAAAAACTGTCTCAGACAAAAGTTTTAGGTAATGTTTAGAGGACTAACGACTATTTTAAACCGACTCGATACTGTTCCTATTAAGAGAGGTATGATTTTTGGTCTTCAAAACCCCATTTCTTCCACTCCCTGGGCCAATGGTTGGTGATATCAAAAAACTTTACTTAGTAGGTTTTAGACCATTATACAAAGAATAGTAATAACTTTAATTGAATTCGTTATTTTACTTAATAAGAAAGTTATAGTGATATTTTATTTTTTCAAAAAATCCACCCCATTTCCATCCCAATTGTTTTATTTTTCCCGTTAACAAACTAGACCGAGATTTTGGGACGAGTTATTTTTAAGGAACAATTTGAAAGTGATTGGCGGAAAATTACGGCAGTTATCGTGTTCACAAGAAAGTGAAATATATATATGTATATTTAAAAGTATTTATAAACTTCTGAGCTGACGTGGTTTTGGGGGTTTGGGGGGTGTGAAACGAGAAGATATGTCGAAATTTTTCGGTAGTCGAATCATGATACTCATTAAAATAGGTAGCTTTCTTATGAAATCTTCCTAAAAGACCTCCCTCTCTGTATAGACAAAAATTAGACACTACAACACAGTAATACGGCGAGAAGTAACCTATACATGTGAAAAACTATCATAATAGCAGAACTTAGGAAAATGGAAAGAAGAATTCTAAGAAAAATTCTTAACAATAAATCATACAGTAGATGAAAAATATCCACTTTTCCCCAATGAAATTGTACATCAAGAGAACGAACCCTTATTGAACATCACAAGGAAAATACGAGTAGCCTTCTATAGTCATCTAGAAAGGCTCCCAGAAAAAAAGGCTAACCGATAAAACTAACCTACCGATAAAAAAGAAATAAAGATAAAAACAACTGGCTAAAAGAAATAGAAGACCTTAAAGAACTTCAAATTACAAAATAACAGATTTTGAACAGGGAAGATAAAGTTATCCTTAAAAACAAGTAATTAAAGATCAAAATTCCGAAACAAAGAAATTACAATATAAGAGACGAACACAGATTCGAGAGGTGAAAAAGAATGTAAGAGTATTGGACAAAAAAGAAAAATTCCCAAAAATGATCTTCTCTTCATCGACTAGTACTGCTCCAATGAGAACCTAAACCATAAAAAAAAGAATATAAATTAAAAGTCATAATCAAAAAATAAAATAACAGAATATATATTTTTTAGAGGTGCGGAATAAATTTTAAAAGGAATTTTTCTAAAGATATTCAAATGTACATTAAGCTTAATAGATTTACTTAAGTAAAGTATTCTCTAAATCTTACACCCCTTCAATAACGGCTAAAATAAGAAAACCAAAATTTCAAGGAAAACTTTATTGCATTTAGATCTGGGTTCTATAATTAAAAAAAAAAAATTGTAATTTCTTGACAGCAATTTATATATGAAGTAAAAATTTTCGAACAAAATATTTAAAAGAACGGAAACCATGTATTTCAATTTTAACAGGTAAGAAGTTTGATTTAAAAAAAAAAAAATATATTTTGGATTAATTATACATGTAATGTAGGAAAAAAAAATTACTTTAATAAAGTTTTGAAATTGTTTGAAGTTCTGAAATTCTTTGAAGAAAATCGAAATTGGTTTTTCGGGATATCCTTCATCACATTAATGAATTTTGAAAAAATGAATATGGTCAATATCTCATGTATAGAAATATGTAATCCAAATCTGAAGAAAATCGGTTGGTCAATCATGAGATTTAAAGTCAAAAACAGCGCACGACACAAAATCGTATATACGTCCGCACGTACAGTACTAACATAGATATGCATTTTGATCTAGGTGAACTAGTTAGACCCTAAAATGGAAAAATTAAAAAAAAAGTGATATCCAATTTTTTGATAAAATCACCATACTTCCCCTTTTAATGTATCTCTTCTAGTTATATCCGCCGGGAAAGTAAAGAAAAATTAAAAGATTAAAAAAAATTTATTGTAAATGTTAATATTACAAAAAAAAAGATTAGGTAATTTTTTGTACATTAAGAAAATCTGATATTAAAAAATTCCATTAAAGAAGATGAAAAATCTGGCAACAAATTATTTAATTTGACTAAATGATTTTTTATGATCTCTATGATTATTTCAGATTAAAAATTATTAAACGATGCGTTTATTGTATTTACAATGAAATGATTATAATAAATGATAAGCTATAAGATATTAATGTTTTAAAAAGAAGTTTTAAAAAATGTTTGATAACATAGTTGTTGGTTGTTTCTGATGCACAGCTAACACACACACACACACACACACACACACACACACACACACACACACACACACACACACACACACACACACACACACACACACACACACACACACACACACACACACACACACACATACATACATACATACATACATACATACATACACACACACACACACACACACACACACACACACACACACACACACACACACACAACACTCAATTTAAAATATTTATCATTTTATAATATTTTTTCGTGTATTTAATTCAATGATTCTAACTAAAGCGCGTGCGCATACCGTATTTAATTCGCGCGGATATGGATGTGTAACGGCGACGGTCGGCACTTACTAAATTAATCTAATTTCACAATTTACATAGAAAAAATTTTGCTTGAACGGTCAGCCGTAAGGTGCACGTGTAGCCGCGAGGCTTAACGCACCAGGTCTGAATCGACCGGGGGTTCAAATTCGAGATCCAGTCAGACCGAGTTAATCTTTCACACTTTAATATTATTAATTAATTTAATTTTACTACTCACTTGTTACGTCACATCATAACAGTTGTTTAGAGCATTTTTTGTAGTGGGGCTGCGATTTTACAAATTTTTTTCAATACTGTTATTTTTTAATTTTTAATAATTGCGCCTAAGTAAAATATGACCTTAATTAGACGAAATCTCGAGTTAGTTAGGGTAACCTTGATCTACAGCTTCATCCCTTTGACCTTTTAAGTTGAAAATTTATTTACATCAATGCTCCATAAATAGAAGTAATCTGTCCAAGTTTGGTCAAAATCGGTCCTGTAGTTCTGACTATATAAGGTAATATAGATGCCATTACCGAACACACGTACGCACAAACATTAACATCCGGAAAATTTTCATCTGGTTTTTTGGGTTCCCTAGATGTCAAAACGTAAATATTTGGTGAAAACCGCATATGCCCTAATTGAACCGATTACAATACTTTTCCTTCTAGAGATATAGCTCTGCTATAGCGATATCTAGACGGAAAAGTAATAAATAGTTAGTAATAAAAAATTTAATTTTTTAAAAAAGATATTGTTTATTATTATTTTTATTAGATAATTTGTGTATTTATATATAACTATTATAAAAGAAATTAAAAATGTTTCTCTTACACCTTTTTGAGAAACCCTTTACTGTGTAATGGACTGTGTGTCGCTTAACTAATACAGTAAATTTCCTTAATTATTTTATATTTTTTTTTACGCATTATATGTATATTTTAAAACGAAAAAAAGAAAAAATAATTTGTTAAATTTTTCTTTGACAAACTGATTCTTTGATACTATCAAAGGAACATAATATATTGTATAATAAGTATTTAATCAGTGTAACCAAATGTGACGTCATTATAGTATTTTCAAATCAATCAGTGGTTAAGGTCACGCCACTTCCTTATTACCCCCTCGTAAAATAATCCTGGCTACTCCTTTAACCACATTGCTTACTTTAGGATAAATTCTATGGCAATTTATAGTCTTTTCTATTCATTTTCGCCACTCCATAGAAATAGATAATATAATCATAATTTACATTTTATTTTAAGAGATATGAAATATGGTATGAATTTTTTAATGTAAAACGAGTAAATTTATGAAACTAACGTTTTTGGTTTGTATATTAAAATGTAATATCATTATTTTCGACCTGGATATTAGATTTGAGAATAAGCCATTAATTCTACTGTCAAAAAAGTAATAATGTAATATAACTTATAATATAATGTAAAATCAGTTTATTTATCATTTTTATAAACGATCAGATTTTGATAAATTATTATTTTTCATTGTTATACCACTATGTCATAATTGCAAATAGCGTTGTTTAAAAAAATGATGCTAGATTATGTTTTTGATTTTTATTGATAACTGAATGTTCTACGCTCTTTTACATTATAATTAAAAAAAGTGACAACGCAGTTGTAGAACTTTCCAGTCACGTAGCTAAAGCCGCGTTCTGGAAAAGTCCGGCAACTGTGGATAGATTCTTATGCACGGTTTACACACACAATTTAATTTCAAATAACTGTCATTTTATTTAAATATAGAATTTTTTTGAATTTTTTTGTACTGACTTTTCGTCAGTAAAGTCAGTTCTTTAAAAAGATATCTGTAATTAGACTGATATTTTTTCTTTTTTTTTCAGCCTCCGGGAATCACACCGTCAGGGATTACTTCACAGGATGAATGAGGATGATATCTATGAGTGTAAGTAAAGTATAGTCTTATACATTCTCAAGTCGACCATTTCTGAGATATGTGGGTAATTGAAACTAACTACTAAAGAACACCGATATCCATTATCTAGTATACAAATCCGTATAAAAGTAAATGCCTTTAATAGTATTTGAACGATAGAACTCTCGATTTCGAAAATTAGTCTGACTTACAAAAAATGTATGATTACGATGAAAACTTTTATTTTATGGAACCTTTACAGTATTCTTTTTTCTAAATTGATAACAAAAAAGAAGTTCATAATCTTATATATATATGAACATTTGTTTGTCCCGTATGCGTTCCTATACCATTCATCCGATTGCGATGAAACTTTGTTGAGTTGTTGTGCACACGCCTGCGAAGATTTCTGGATTAGTTTGGACCTGCTAGGTGGCACTGGGATCAAGATATTTCGAAAAATTGTATTTATGGTCCGAATTGGTTCATATTCAGAATATATATTAGTTACGTGAAAATAATTTTTTTTTTTTTTTAAATGGACCCGTTAGGTGGCGTTGGGTTTGAAATATTTGGAAAAATTGCATTTATGGTCTGATTTGGCTCATATTCAGAATATGTATTTGTTACGTGAAAGAAATATTTTTGCGAAAAATGGACTCAGGCGGTGCCGTTGTCGAGATATTTACGAAACAAACAAACACATACACAAATATACTTTCTTCTTCCTTATATATAAAAGGTAATGTTCGTATGTGTGTACTCTATATTTAAAAAAAAAACTGTGGACCTTTTTTCGCGCCGGTTTTTGAAAAATGGTCCGCGTTGTCCGGAGAAGGTTTTAAAGCTATTGAAATCTTCGATCTGACCAGTAGAAAGAAAGTTAGGGGTATTTTGAACCAACTACTTTTTTTATATAAAGTAGTTTATATTAAATCCGATAGGTAGTGCTGTTTTGACAATTGGATTTATTTACATTCTGACTTTTATAACGTGAACGATTAAATTTTGTGAATTTCTGTAATGTTCAGTTTTTTTAATGTATTATCAAAATCTCAATTGTGTTCATTTAATCTATATATATATATATATATATATATATATATATATATACTCAAATATAGCGATTGCGAAACATTGCTATGTCTGCTAGTTTTTAATAAAAGATTTTTAAATGAAACATTTACAGAAAAGTTTATAATAATTACTTAATTTTCTTGTTTTATGATTTAAAATTACTGTAGAAATTAATCTATTTATTCACTGAGAAAGCAATATATTCTCTCTAAATTGATATACGTCTAGATTTTTGATAATTAACTTATATTTATGAATAATATTCTAATATCTTTCTTGGAATAAAATTCAGAAACAGTTTATTGAGAATCAAATATGTTAACCATTATATCAAACGGCAGTTTAAATTTAATATTGATTATAGATACAGAAATAACAGCTATAATTTTCTAGTTAATCTGGTCTTATTAACTAGTAATGTGTTTAATGATATTTAACTTGTCGTAATTGTATGACGAGATAGTTAACGGAACCGAGAAATAATGACGTAAATTATAGTACATTATTTTTACCCTATAGCTGTTTTACGGAAGAAGTTGAGGTTAAAAAAGCATTAAAATTACGAAAGTTGATTACGGGTTTGAAAATGGAGAGTTATTTAAAAAATTCAAGAAAATCTTTCTTTAACAATTAAGAAAAAAATTAACTTTTTGGACGGTCAGATTTTTATTGTGATTAATAAATACAATTGCTGAAATATTAGTTTTTATTAACATCAAATATTTATACAATTTTTAATTCAACAATCTTACATGAAATATAAGGATAGAGTAAAAGTCCCTTTATTACTCTTATTAATCTTTAAATAAATGTAATTCTTATACTAAGTCTAATACTATGTTTTTTTAAAATATTACGATGTAACCATCAACAAAATTAAAACAAAACGAAGCAGGATAAGGTTACTAAATTTTATAACGATGTTTATTATCAAGTGGACTGAAACAAATGCATAAACAGAAAATTATGTATTTATAAAGGAGAATTGGAGAACCAAGTAAGTGTTACCTATTCACGCATATCAGATTTCATTATCATTATATATATATATATATATATACATTTTTGCAAAATGCAATTTTTCCAAATATCTCAACCCCAGCATCATCTGGCGGATCCATTTTTTGCATAGATATTTCTTTACATGTACATAACACATATTCTGAATTTGAACCCAATCGGACCATAAATACAGTTTTTCCAAATATCTCGACTCCAACGCAACCTAGTGGGTCCATTTTTTGCAAAAATATTTCTTTTCACGTAATTCTTTTCATTAGATTCAATGAAAATAAAAAGAAAACTGGAATAGGTTGCTAAATTTTTAGTTTACATTTTTAACATGTTTTTACTGGGTTTAAAATGAGTATGGTGTAGTAGGATTTTTGCCTTTGCATATTTATTCTGAATTTATAACACTTGTGACTAGAGTTTGTGAATTTTCAGTAGGTTTCACATTTCGTTAACAAGAAAAAAGCTCGGGCTTCGGGACACCAATTTCAACCATATTGCGTGTGTTAGTAGTACGCAGTTTACGAGTCTTCATCACAAAATACTAATACCCAATATTCAATTATACTCAAGAAAAGTGGCCCTAACATTTTCCTTAGCATTTTATATTACTTTATATATTGTTTCACGTCGCTCAAGTAGGATATGTGGTTTAAGTTCTTACTTATCAATAAACTAATAATAACTAATAGTCCAAACTGTTTAGAAATCTTCGCAGGCGTGCGCACAATAACTCACCAAAGTTTCATAGCAATCGGATGATTGGTACAGGAACGCATACGGGACAAACAAACATTCATTTTTATATACAGTGAATTCTTATAATTCCATATTGAAGAAATAAAGAAAAAATTCACTTACGGAAAATTCGAGTTACAGATTTATACGTTCTTACGTATCAATTCCGTAACCATACGGCCATCGGTTCGAATCCAAGTTCATATATATTTTAACTTTTTTTTTTAATTTAAATATATTGATTTATTAATAACTAGCTGACCCGCCAATGCTTCGCTATTGCTAGATTTGAATATATATAGATATATAGATCAAATGAAAGTTTGATAAAACATTAAAAATCGGAACATTACCGAAATTTACGAAGTTTAACCTTTCCTTTTTCCCTTCTTCCCAACTACCGTTTTTTCCATTTTTCCTTCTTCTTCACTTCCCATTTCCTCTTTCTTCCCAGTACCCTTTTTCCATGTTTCGGAAAAAATATTAATTTTCGTAACTAATATATATTCTGAATACGAACCAAATCGTACCATAAATGCAATTTTTCCAAATATCTCAACCCCAGCATCATCTGGCGGATCCATTTTTTGCATAGATATTTCTTTACATGTACATAACACATATTCTGAATTTGAACCCAATCGGACCATAAATACAGTTTTTCGAAATATCTCGACTCCAACGCAACCTAGCGGGTCCATTTTTTGCATAAATATTTCTTTTCACGTAACTAATACATATTCTGTATATGAGCCAAATCAGACTATAAATACAATTTTTCGAAATATTTCGTCCCCAGCACCACTTAGCGAGTCTAAACTATTCAGAAACCTTCGCGGGCGTGCGCACAATAACTCACCAAAGTTTCATTGCAATCGGATGAATGGTACAGAACGCATACGGGACAAACAAACAATAATTTTTATATACATGGAATTCTAATATTTCGAATATTCAAGGGAATAAAGAAAAAATTCCACTTACGGAAAATTCTAATTACAGATTCATTCATGATACGAAATTACTACCAGCTGAAACTTCACTCACGTAAAATGAAGAGCACGTTTAAGAAAATATTGAATTTTTTCCATATACAGTCTTATTATATCACAGCAATATTATTACATGACATGATTCAGCTTTACAAATACAATATACTATATATACGTACTGGTTACGAATACGTATACGAACTGGTTAGTACTTATATATAGTATGTATGTAATTAAAAAGTTAAACTCAGTTTACCTGAAGAGTATTCTATTACCGCGGAAGGCACTAAACAAAATGTAGGCTAATAAATACACACGAAAATACAGTACATTAATCATATATTTCTCACTGATAATTTACTGCACAAAAATCATAAATGAATGAAAAATTCTAAGGCTGTACCTATTATGAATAGTAAAAAATATCAGTGTTGTATTTAAAAAAATGGTTCAGTTCTAAAATTCAAGGATTATGTTTCAAAAAGTTTTTCAAATAAAATAAAAACAATATTAAAATTATAAAAAATAAAATGTGAAGTATAATTGGCTCTTTTGTAAAAAAAAAACTGAATTTAATTAAAACTGATTAAAAAAATTGTTGATAGTTGTCTGACGTTTCTTTTGATGAGGTGTAGTCAATCATTTTTCTGTATCTGCCACCGCGGAAAAAACCGATTCCGGTTCATCAACTTTTGAGTCAACGAATTGTCGAACAGACTCAACATTATGTGAAACTTCCATTAAAGTTGTCGGCGATACTCAGGGTAGTTCATCATTGCCGTTATCCAAATCAGTCTCTATGGTATCATTCTCATTCGCCTTTGCGTTAATCGTATTGATTACAATATCTTCGTCAGCAGGGTACTCGGCTACTACTAAATCTTCATCTATAGAAACATAATCCCGAAAAATTACGTCGCTGAGTACTTGCAAAACATCGGTATCTGACTGCCACTCATTATCATCGTCATTATTGTTGCTAGAACAAAGTTTTTCAGTGTTAGTTTGTTTAATTTCCGACAGAATAATAACGGGTTTTTGTGGGTTTTTAAATCCGGCTTTTTTAAAACAGATGAAATTGCTTGCTCAGTCACATCATTCCAAGATTTTTTAACTTTCCATAGACAATCGAGAAGATTAATTTTGTTTCTTTTCAACAATCTCCAACGTTATCATCATAATCCTTTTCCTGTACATTTGCTTAACATTTTGTGTAATGCCCTGATCCATTACTTGGAGTTAAGAGGTAACATTTGTTGGAAAGGAAACACATTTTATCGATGAAATTTCCTGAGGAAACGATTATGGATGTGCCGGGCAGTTGTCAATAAATAAAAAAATCTCTATTTTTTGAATGGTAATAATGATTCAGTTAGAATAATTTTCAAAGATTTCACTAGTAACCCACGCTTTACTTTTGGCTTCACACTGAATAGAAAAAGATTTAACTTTAGCGAAAAAACGTGGCTTTTTAGATTTACCAATTACGAGAGGTTTCATCTTTTCCGTCCCCGATATGTTCGCACCTAAAAAAACTGTGACGCTGTCTTTACTTCGTTACCCGTCGTGGCGTTTATCAACTTAAAAAGTTAAACATTTTCTCAGGTAAACATTTCTAAAACGGTCCAGTTTCGTCAGCGTTAAAAATGTCCGATTCGTTGTATATGCTCATAATTTCTTTTAATGTTTTGTTTATCCACGTGTTACAAACTTCTTCATTTGCACTGCTAATTTCAGCAGAGACATTTTTAAATATTATTTAATTTGTAAACCAACCCAAAAGGTTAACTTATAAATTTATTTAAAAAATCCGAAACACTAGCTTTGAAATCCGGTACAATTGAACTGTCTCGCAAAGTACTCGGCTTTTTCACATAAATAGGTCCAGTGATAGGTAAATTTTGATCGCGACTGTTTTTAAACCACTCTAAAACACTTTTTTCAACATCGGGATGCTTGACAGACTTTACTTTTTTGATAACGCCTGAGTTACGAAGGCGTTTCAAAATTTTTTCACGGTTTTTGTAAATCGTTGTAAGCGTGTTGGGTGGTATAATTCCGATGCGATAACGTTTTTCTTCTTTTTCCCCTTGTTTACTTCTATTATGAGCGCCTTATTTTATCAACTAATGATGGTGTTTTTAAATTTCTATTCAACATTTCAAAAAAAAGAACAGAAAGACTAAACAATTAGACTAAAAACAATTAACCAAACTGAATAAAAACAGAACCTAATTGTACAAAAACTAAACACATAAAAATCGTTGTAAGAAAGAATAAGAACACTCTTGTTTATAGTAGCAAACAAACCCAGACAGACATACCAAAAAAAAAAAATACATAAGAGCTAAGACGGTTATAAAGACACATTGACCGACACTTCTTACGACGAACGAGTTCTAGTGAATAATCAAAATAGATGTATAAAATTTTGCTTCCCTCTTTACTGTGTGTTGATTCATCCTTTTTTGTTATCGCATAGTAGGATGTGAATCGTGCTTTTCTGAACTGAAAATAGGATCGGAATTATAGGTCTAATAAACTTGGGTTTTTTGTTTTATTTTTTGTAATAAATTAATCAAATTTTTACTTCGAATAATAGGATTTATGTTCGAGTTAAAGGAATTATATTTCCTTATAACGTAATACAATACGCCCGGGAATGAGAACAAATTTTGAGTTGTAGAAATTTTCGAATTATATGTATTCGAGTTACAGGGATTGGACTGTACATACTTTCTGACCTGGCAATGCTTCGGAATTGCTAGATTTGAGTATATATATAGTCGTAGATTAAATGAACACAAATGATAGTTTAATAACTCATTAAAAAATTTAACATTAGGGACTCACCAAATTAACCTTTCACCTTTATCCCTTTTTCCCTTTTGACCCTTTTTCCCCTTTCCTTCTTTCACAATTTTCATATTTCCCCCCTCACATATTCCATTTCCCCTTTTCACAATTTTCTATTTCCCGTTCTCTTTTCCTATTTCCATGTTCCATTTCTCTTTTTCCTTTTTCCTTTTTCCCCATTCTCTTTTCCCCCATTGCCCGTTTTCCTTTCCCCTTTTTCTCCTATTTCCATTTTTTCTTTTTCGCAATTTCCCTTTTTTCTTTTTTCTTTTTTCCCTTGAGCCAAATCGGTCCACAAAATTTTTCCAAACATGTCAACCCCAGCGCCATCTAGCGGATTCATTTTTTGCCGAGGTATTTCTTTCCATGTAAGTAACACATATTCTAATATGAGCCAAATCTGATCATAAATACAATATTTCGAAAATCCTTATTTCAGCGCCACCTAGCGGGTCTACTTTATTAAAAATTATTTCTTTTTCCGTATTAATATTTATTCTGAATATGGGTGAAATCGGATCATAAATACAATTTTTCGAAATATATCGACCACAGCGCCACCTAGTGGATCATTTTTTTGTCAAAATATTTCTATCCACGGGTTTCTTTTTATGGGTAATATAGGAGTATATTCTGAATATGAGCCAAATCGGACAATAAATACAGTTTTTAAAAATATCTCGATCCCAGCGCCACCTAGCGGGTATATACTAATTCAGAAATCTTCGCGGGCGTGCGCAAAATAACTCACCAAAGTTTTATCGCAATCGGATGAATGGTGTAGTAACGCATACGGGACAAACAAACAAACAAATATTGATTTATACATATACTAGCAGAACCGGCAATGCTTCGCTATTGTTTTATATATATATATATATATATATTGTTTTATATATATATATATATATATATATATATATTGTTTTATATATATATATATATATATATATATAGAGAGAGAGAGAGAGAGAGAGAGATAGTGAGTGGGAGAGAGACAGTTTAAATGAACACATTTGAAAATTTGTTAAAAAATTAAAAAACTGAATTCACAAATTTTACCTTTCACTTATTCTCCTTCCCCTCTTCCCTTTCCAACTTTTCCCTCATCTCTCTCCCAGTTTTCTTTTTACCCTTTCCCGTTTTCCCCTTTTCTCTTTCCACCATTTCCCCCTTTCACCGTTTTCCATTTCCCCCTTTTTCACTTTTTCCCGCGCGTAAATCGGTCCACTAGTTTTTTGTCTTTAGCGTCCACACATACGATGCCTTTTATATATATATATATATATATAAAAAAAAGTCAGTTTGTATATTTGTTTGTTTGTTCGTAAATATCTCGACACCGGCCCCACCTAGCGGATTTTGTTTTTGGAAAAAAATATTTCTTTTCACGTAACTAATATTCATATTCTGAATATGAACCAAATCGGTCCATAAATATAGTTTTTCTAAATATCTCAACCCCAGCGCCATCTAGCGGGTTCATTTTTTGCAGAGATAATTCTTTCCATGTAAGTAACATGTATTCTGAATATGAGGCAAATCGGACCATAAATACAATTTTTCGAAATATCTCGACGCCAGCACCACCTAGAAAGTCCAAACTAATTCAGAAATCTTCACTGGCATGCGTCCAACCATTCCCTAAAGTTTCATCGCTATCGGATGAACCGTTTAGGAAGGCATAAGAGACATACAGACAAACATTCATTATTATATAT
Organism: Lycorma delicatula; assembly: GCF_047948215.1. Taxonomy (NCBI): domain Eukaryota; kingdom Metazoa; phylum Arthropoda; class Insecta; order Hemiptera; family Fulgoridae; genus Lycorma; species Lycorma delicatula. The sequence continues at coordinate 81,864,727 of NC_134463.1, forward strand.
ATATATATATATATAGATAAGATTTATTAACCTCTGATTGTAAAAATTTTTGAATTAAAATGAAAAGTACATAAAATTTTATTTCACTAATAACTTCTAATTTTTTAATATTATTTTTATGATATTGTTATTATTGAATTACTATTTATTGTTATTTTTTTTACAATCAGAGATTAATAATTATTAATAAATCGATATATTTAAATTAAAAAAAAAAAAATTTAAAGGAAATGAAGTTGGATTCGAACCGATCTGCCTTCCTGTTGTAAAATCCAAATGTTTCATTAATTAACATTTTGTTTGGCTATAACTCTGGAACCAATGATTATACGTATCACTTCTGATATATCGTTGAAAAGCGCTCAACGAGGACTTATTATTGAAATTAAGAAGGAGTCCGAAATCCAAATGTTTTGAATTTTGAGGTTTTTGGACACTTTTGGTCCAGTCGAGTGCAATCAAAAGGAGAGATGCACAACTAGATGTTACAACAGTCCTAAATCCAAAATTTTAGCATTCAACGACTAATCGTTTTTCAGTTATGCGCAATACATACTTACGTACAGACGTCACGCCGAAACTAGTCAAAATGGATTCAGGAATGGTCAAAATGAACATTCCGTTGAAATCTGTAAACCAACATTTTTCGCGAATACAATCGCGAAATCATACAATCGTGAGCGAGCTGCCGCCCTTCCAGTCGTCAGCTAGAATAAAATAAGAAGATATTAGTCATGGAATAAATAATTAAATTATGGAAAAATTAAGTTTAAATAATTAATTATGGAATACAATATTCAATTGCTATTTTTTATCTTATTTGTCGTTGTAGAAATTATATTTCAGCCTGTCTCATCTTATCATGATTATATCGCTGGCTGCGTACTAGTCAGTGCAGTCAATTATTTCAGTCGTATACTGTGTGTCTTTGTCTGTTCATGTCTCTATTTCTTATCTTTATTCGACTTCGGTTTGGATTACTTAATCCATAAGATGCTCGATAACCAATACGCTGGTCGTTTTATGCAATCCAAAGGGATCTTCCATACTCCTAGGTTTTACGTACTACCACCGGGATGGTCTAGTGGTGAACGCGTCTTCGTAAATCATCTGATTTTGAAGTCGAGAGTTCTAAGGTTCAAATCCTAATAAAGGCAAGTTACTTTTACATGAATTTTAATACTAAATCGTAGATACTAGTGTTCCTCGATGGTTCGGTTTCGATTAACCACACATCTCAGAAAGGGTCGACCTGAGACTATACAAGACGACACTTCATTTACACTCATACACAACCATCCTCATTCATCCTCTTAAGTAGTCCTGACGGTGGCTTCGTAGGATAAACAGAAAAAGAAAATGGTTTTACGTACAGAATTATGAAATGTCTTTCCTTAAGCGAAAGTGAAGATAAATGATATTGTGCGAAGGAAAGCTGTCACAATTCTACTGATTTAAGGAGGGGTACGTGGCTACAGTACGGCAAATGGAAATCGGAAGTTGTTTATTTTCTGTGTAATGGAGTAGGGAATATGGTATTTTTAAGTTTTGTAAGAATTTGTTACGGGTATTGTCGCTGTAACTGAGTGAAAACATTTTATAAGTGAAGTGTTGGCGGATACGTTTTCCGTAATCCAGTAATAATAGGGGGGAATTATATGAACGAGAAAATAGAAAAATCCTTTATTCAAGCCGAAGATTCAGTATGGGGACGGTGTATCCTCAGCAGTGAGTTTTTGCAGGAATTTGCAGAGAAAAGAAAGAATGTTTCGTATATGCGGTTCTCGATCGAACGAAAGACACGTTATTAAGTGTTATAAAGGAGTGTATAAGACGTGGGATGGATATAATCTCTGATTGTTGGCGGAGTTACGATTATACACCTAATATACAAGGTTACAATTATATACATTCTGTTAATCGAATGATAACTTTCGAGATCCAGTTACCGGGGAACATAGAAAACACAGAGAAGAGTTTCTGGGACGGTAGCGAAAAGACCGAATCACAAGGAGCGTGGTTCATAGATATCTACTAGATTCCAATTTAAACGAATTCATGTGCTGCCTACGTAATATTAACAGAGATCAGTCTGATAAAATTTTTCAGTACATCGCCTTATTTTGATCTCCACAACAATGAACATAAGTAAAATATTTTTTCACGACAATATTAGTAATATAAGAAATGTATCCGCTTTCGAAATAAGATCCAAATATTTTTCGAAAGGAAGAAATTATTTTTTTATTCAATTTTTTTTATTTATAAAAATTAGGTAATTATATGTTCTAAGGATACTGGAAATTTAATAAAAAATGTTTTCATTCAAATTATTCCTTATATTTATTGAACTTTTAATTCCTTGTTCGTAACGAGTGAAGGAAATCTACAGTGATGAGAGGAATTCCCACCGCATTAGTTATCAAGCAAGCGTAATGATGAAAAAAAAATTATATATTTTTTCCCCTAATGTGTACGTTGCAATGTGTTCAACTAGTGATCAATAAGCAACCCCTCTCACATCACAAAGAGATGAAAATGGTATGTATGATACGTAAATGAGGTGTAGTCTTGTACAAAATCAGGCTGACTAGTCCTGAGATGCATAGTTAATTGAACCCATACCACCAAAGTACAACGGTATCCACTGTCTAGTATTCAAATCCGTACAAAAGCAATAAAGTTTTTCTAGGATTTGAACCTAAGAAACGAATTAACCACTGGACCAGCCCGGTGCGCTATAATATATGATATAGCAAGAAAAAAATAACAATATTTAGGTAAATTTCTCGGAATGAAGTCAGTAGGCTTATTAATTGCTGTTGTAGAAATATATAATTAATAAATAACAATAAAAGATTTTCAGCACTGAAAAATTGTGTCTGGGAAGGCAGATGTTTTATTACTGGTAAAATAATGGTAATAATGTATTATTACAATTAAGTTAAATGTAACATTATTCAAAATACGATATAAAACTATCGTAATGTTGGTAGCACTGAATGAATGATCAGGCGGCAAGTACAGCTAACAACGTCGGATCAGTAGAGTGCGCGATGTCGCTTAAGTTTTATTGCTAGTTTTGGGCAATCCAGTCAGTCTGTGTTTTGTTAACTAGGTGTACCGTAGTAGACGTGTTGATACGCATCAATACATCGTTTACTATGTTGTTATGTTTTAAATTTAATACCTTTATCGTTCGTTATTATTGCATCTTTTTTAATAGCAATCGTTTCTCTTGTTTTATCTCTTAATTATTAACAAAGTTTATTTTTGGCGTCTCATTTTAAGGTAAGAAAAATATTTATTAACTTCTTTTAAGGTTTATTTTTAGATTTTAAGTGTTAGAAATCTATTTCAGTTATAGAAATCAGTTCGTAGGAAGTCTTTTTGTACCACCATTCTCAATCTTTCTTCTTTATTTAGGAAACAAAATAATTTTGTTTTTCTAATTTCTTGTTTTGTTAAGATTTTTTATTTTTTTATTTTATCCATTTGAAGTTTTGATAAAAATAATGTTTTTAATATTATAATATATATTTTTTTTGAATTTAATATGTAATAAGTAACAATAAAAAAATTACCGACGTTGCCAAGTTTAGAGTTTGTCTGTAAAAATACATTGAAGACGTATACTGCTGGTCTGATTGCTGTTACCATTTCATTAGTTATGTTACAGACACATCAGTTGGTTTTATTAGAATTTAATTTTTATGTTTGATCATTTTAAGGAATAAATATTTATTAACTCATTTTTTTATTTAATTACAATTATTTTAGATAGCCTTGTTTGTGTGTTTTTCATCTTAGGTTCAGGAGAACGAAACATTTTTGTGTTTAAGATAAATTTTGTTGCATATATGTTTCTCGAAAATATTATAATTATTATTTTTTGTATTAAACAAAATTATAGAGTATGCAATATTCGAAGAACTATATTTTTTAACATAGAATGTTTTATCAATTACTAGTTATTTAGATATCTACTACCTTGTATATAAAGCCGGAAGTTTTTCGGTTTGTTTGTTTGTAGCAGCATCACGCGAGAACCAACCGAACGATTGCTTTCAAATTTGAAGGGTACATTTGTGTTATTTCAGGAAAAGTTTCAAGCTATAGACCGACGCCCTAGCCCCCTTGGGGATGAAGTTATGAATTAAAGATTTTCATTAAAGAAAAAAAAAAGAGTAATCCTTTTATTTCTATTGCCATGTCAACATAAATAAATTATGAATTTTTCGTTTTCATACAAGGTGTATGTAGTTTGTTTACCGTTGTTACTACTACTCTGTCTTTTGCAATTTAGTTTCTTTTTCGGGTTTCTATAAAGCCTAAATGCTTTAATTATTATTTATCAGTATTATTCTCACAACTACGAACACAGCGAGGGTCCAGAGGGGCGGAGGGCAAGACTGTAATGGCGAGCTTTGCAGTCCTGGGGTAGGCCCCGTCGAGCCTCTGGGTCGGTTCTGGGGTTTGTCTATTCCGACCTGTACTCAGGGGTCCAGATTTAGATTTTCAGACGAGTGCAGCAAGCTTCGACCGACTAGTATTATGTTATTCGTTTTCTAATTTGGTTTTTTTATGGCATTGTTAACAGAAAAAATAAATACTATAGAAATTTTTGTATAAAGAATAAATCATAAAAGCTAGACATTTTTGTAAAAAAATTTTAACTCTCTTATAATTAAGGCAGATAAAAAAATCTTTAACTGTTCTTAATCTTGTATCTGTAATCTTTCAGTTAAATCTTTTTTTTTATTGAGCATGCAGTCTTATGGCTGCATGCTCAATTTTAAATTGGCAATTAGTCATCTCTAATTGAGGTTAACCATTATTAGACATTAATATTAATTATGAATGAGAAGTAAAAAGAAACTGGTAAAATGGAGATTCAAACGTTAAAATTATTTTTATCTGATTTTGAATTAGTTTTCTATTTACGAATAAAAGTATTATTGTGTGATTCTCACATCTGTTTATCGTCTCCAATTACATTATTTGCAATATCCCGTTACATAATTTTATATAAACTTTCCTTTATTGGTATTATTTGTCTATGAAATTTTATCCAGCCTTGTTTTTATAACTTACAGTTTGTAAGAAAATACAAACGTTTAATTCACAAGATTTCCTAGTCCTGTGTGTTGAAACGTCAGACTGTAGATAAGTGTAGTTTACTTCTTATCTAGGACCGAAAAAAAAATTAAATTGTTTTACGTAACTATCAAATTTATTCCTTTGTTAATTTGAATTTTTATTTAAAATTTTTACAATTATTATAGTACGAGTATTATGTCACATCTCACAAATATATTATGCCATGTACTGTACACTATTTTTTAAAATCTCTTATTATTTTTCACATTTTTATATATCATAATTTTTATATTCGGTGTGGAAATTTATTGCTGAGTTTTGATTTACTTTCTTTCCTTTAAGAAGTTTTTATTTTTCTAGAAATGAAAACATATTTCAATGACCTATCAGAATTGAAAATTAAAAATTAAAAGTGGTTTTCGTAATAGCTTTTCCATTGCTTTTTCTTTTCAAAATAAAACAAAAAAAAAAGAAAACGACTTTTTAAAACTTAATTTAGTTAAAGTACATTATTCTTTCAGTATCGATTATACATAGAACAATTAAATACATTTATTTAAATACATCATTTTAACTTTTTTTCTTTGTTTCATGTCTACAAAATTACATTTTAACAGCAATTATTTTAGGATAAAGTGAAGTATTCATAAAAATTACGTCTTTTGTATTGTAAATTATTTAATTTTACTTAATTCTCTTTTATGCTTAGTTTAAAAATTTTAAAGTATTTTATTTATTTATTCGTTAAGATAAATCTTTTTTTTTACGATTAATTATTGTAATATTTTTCATTAAGTTATTTGAATTGACTTCTTTAGAATAAAGTTGTTGATGTGCTTAGAATCGATAAATCATATAAGGAGATACTGAATATTTGGCAAAATTGTTCCGATTAAGTTATTGCTGTAATAAATTTTAATTACTAAGTGAGCAACTTGCAGAATAATCCGAAAGTCTCCATATATCACTTCCCATTTCTGGATATCCTGGAGACTTCCGGATTAGTGTAATTTTCACATTAATTATTATTTGTTTTATTAATTACTTATATGAATTCAGTTACCCAATTTCTGTTGTTTTAAATTGACAATAAAGAGAAATTTTTCCAGTGTTAAAAAATTTAAAGAAACATTACTCGAATTGATGAAAATAAAAACTTATTTTCACAATGGGAACATAAAAGTGGAGGTGATTTTTTTTAAACTTCTTTATAATAAACATTCCTTCACGTTGTAAAAGGTTAAATTATTACAAAAAAATATGTCAATTATTACAAATAATCTATTATACAATATTAAATAAGGAGTCCAATAAAATTAAAAGTAAAATTACTTTTAATTTAGTACAAACCATTTAAGGATTTCTCAAAATCAAGGTTTTGTTTCAGTTTTTGTCAAAGTTATAATTTAAAATAAAGATACTACTTTAAAATAAAAGAGGAAGTTTTTTATATTGTTAAATTTTAGTTTTATTGTGTTATAAAAACAAATAATCCAAGATATTATTATTGGTACTTACGTATTAACGCCACCGCAGCTACAGCTTTATTTAAAAACAAAGTAGTCAATCGGATTTCGGTGGAAAATGAACAGTTTCTTTATTAATTTTAATAAATGGTTATTTATATTTATTTATTTTATAAATATAATTTAACCAAACTTAACCTACGCTCGCTTCGCTCGCTAACCTTGACTAATCAACAGGAGTGTTTTGATTATTTAAATAATAAATAATTCCAATAATTACTGAATTTATTAAATAAATACTCAAAAAATTACGGTGTTAATTAGTCAAGGTTAGCGAGCGAAATGAGCGTAGGTTAAGTTTGGTTAAATTATATTTATAAAATAAATAAATATAAATAACCATTTATTAAAATTAATAAAGATTCTGTTTTGAATCTATGTTAAACTCTATATCGGCCCATTTTCCACCGAAATCCGATTGTTTTTAAATAAAGGTATAGCTGTGGCGGCGTTAATACGTAAGTACCTTATTATTATACTTTGGATCGAACTGATTACAAAATTTGATTAAAATATATATATATATATATATATATTATTTTTATTTCAAGTGTATCTACTGTTTTTATGTATAAAACACTTTTTTTTTACATTATTCAGTTATTTATGGGTATTTTGTTATTGTAAAAATAAAAGACTGACTTATCAAAAACGCACTACAACAGCATAAAACCGCACTATTTTTACATACTTTTATTTATAATCGTATAATCGCATCAACAATTAGTCATTAGCGACTTATCAGTGTAATGTAACTGGATACAGTTACATTTACCGATACGTAAAGGTGTAGTCTTGAACAAACTTAGACCGACCAATTCCTAACATATGTAAATGAAAGCCAACCACCAAAGAACACCGGTATCCACGATCTAGTATTCAAATCCGAATAAAACTTCAAAATCTGGTGATTTACGACGTCGAGTTTATCGCTAGAAAAAACCGGGTGAGTTTAAATGCGCTACTTAAAAAGTATACACCTTTTCATTTGTTCTTTAAATTTTGAATGTTTTAATCAGTCCCAAATTGTAATAAAAAAGAAAAGCAAAATTCGATCAACTTGATTCTTTTTATACTAGACGCATTATATCTTTATCGTTGTGTTTAAGATTGTTTCATTATAATAATTTAAAAGCGAGGATTGTTTTAATATATTTTATAATTTTTTTATTACTCTTATTATTTGGCATCAAAGTTAAGAAAGTAATAAAATGAAAAAATAATTAAAATATATTGCGTTTTAGGTAGATCATGGTACCCATTACAATAGGTCAATGTAAATGTCGACATATCTTCGCGTAACACATCCCCCAGTCCCAAACATTTTTCCATCAGTTTTTCCCTAGATGAAAATGGCAACCCTTGATCTTCACTGAATTTGGTTAACTGGCATTTCTCCCGCCACCACTCCATTCGGTCGTCCTAGATCATAGACCAAATGTCAGTGCCAAGAAACGGCTACTGTGCCCCTAGAAACGGTTTAGCGACCCAAATACCTAAAAGCTCCTAGTGAGCTACATATCAGCGTGAGCGGATTAAGCAGGGTGCTATTCACCACCCGCTTATGTGTCCCAGCCACTCACTTGTCAAAACTTAAACTAAATCGGGGAGGCGCACGCCTTGTTAGTAATATCTTCACTGAAAGGCAGACAACTTTTGCAGCATCATATACTGCAGATTCGATGTCTATAAACTTTCTCAGGTTCAAGCGACAAATTATGGGATTCGCACCTAACATTCGACTATTGACTTGAACATTTCGATATAAGGACAAGTCTCTTATGTTATATATATATATATATATATATATATATATATATATATATATGTATACCGGCAATATATGTGTATATACGTATGTGTATATAAATTTTAAAATATAATCCAATTTTATTTTTTAAATTAACCCCCACCGCTTGAAATTGAAATATGTTTTATATTCTTTTGCTCTATCTCCCTTTGATTTGAAAAATTTTAAAACCTTTTTGGACGTTTATACTTCATATATATAGTTACCAATAAATCTCAACAATTTTTTAAACTTATAGTCCCCGGCCTAAAATGCAGAACATTTTTTTGAGAATTGTTTTTTTCTTATTTTAGTCTTTATTGAAGGGGTGTTAGAATTAGATGAAACTTTACTTAAGCTATCTGTTAAGCTTTCCTTTATGGCTGCAATTTAAAGGGTACATAATACAGTAAATTTGTATTTTTTTATATTTTTTTTTTTTTACCAAAGATAAATTTAAAAATAAATTACATTTAGATTTAGCTAATTTTTTTTGCAGATTATCCAAGAAGACGGTTTCTATTAACGCACAAATTGTTAAAATACAAACATATAAGCCTGTCAGGGCTTGCCCTTTCCGGATAGCCAGGGGCTCCGCCACTGGCTAGACCACCACCGTGTTCAGTTTGTGAAAATAATACTGATAAATGACAATTAAAGCCTGTTAAATTTATAAAAAATATCAGTGCATTTTTTTTTTTAAGCAACAGTTTGGTCAGCAAAGGAATCGAAACTTACGATTTATGTGAACTAAAAGGGTTTCAAAATAGTTTCATCTTAAAAATAGCAGTTATAGCTGGTTACCCGTCTTTCAAACGGATAAGTAGTATTGGCATGGTTCTTAGCGTTATCCTACAAACACTACGATGAGGTGACCGTACTTGGTTTATTATTTTTTATTTTTTTTATTTTTAATGTTTTTTAGTCGGTAAGCGGGAGCAGGTCCAGCCAGTCGCATCGCACACACAATAACAGTGACAGGGTCTGTGTTGGTTGATCCACGGCGGATCACGGTACGGCACCGTACACCGTCGCACCTTTAAAGCTACTTTTCTCGATAACTTAAAGATATTGCGAAAAGACACAAAGCATTTTTTGTAGAAAATTTAACTTAAAATATTGCAAGTGGTCTCGAATTCGGTATGGCCAAAGTAAAATTAAATATCGGAAATGATGGTGGCCGTTATAACGGCCACCATCATTAAAGTAAAACATTTCGAAATGGCAACAGTCTTACGTTCTTTCCAGGTGTAAAAGCTGTGTTCGCACAAAATTTCCACTGAATCGGTTGAACAGTTTTTGAGTGTGGTTTTGCGTAGTATAGTGATGTCACAGACATCACTACATTAGATTGCTTTCATAAGAAAGATACCAACCTATTGTAATGGGTACCATGATTCGACTTCCGGAAAATGTCGACATATCTTCGCGTAACACATCCCCCAGTCCCAAACATCACCGTCAGCTCAAAAATTTATATAAATATTTATATATAGATATATATATTTCACTTTCTTGTGGATACTATAAATACCATAATTTTGCGCCAATAACTTTCACATTTTTCCCTAAAAAAAAAACTCGATCCAAAATCTCGGTCGAGATTGTTAACGGCCAAAATCGGACCATGAGGGTGGAAGTGGGGTGACTTTTTCGAAAAAACAAAATATTGATAAACTTTTTATTATAATATATTATATTATAATACAATAGGAATAGGATAGGGCAGCTTACACTTTAATATCAACGCTTGACTTTATATTTAAATGAAAATAATGAGATTATATTTAATAATTAAAGGTCCTATGTTTAATATAAACGAGGTCATGGTTTTAAATGGACTTTTAATCAAAATCAGTAAAAGATCTTTAATAATTAAAAATAAAATTATTTGTTTTATTTTTTATGTAAAATATATATTTTTCAAACCGAATGAGTTATTCAATTTTAATGAGTTGTAAATGAGTAAAACCCCCAAATTATAAAATAGTCTATTTCATTATTTCATAAAAAAGATACTTATTGTAATGGGTACCATGATTGGACTTCAGAAAAATTTCGATATATATTCGCGTTTCACATCTCCCAAACCCCATAACCACCGTCAGCTCAAAAGTTTATATATATATTTATTTTTTTTACTTTCTTGTGGACACGATAACTGCCGAAATTTTGCGCTAATCACTTTCAAATTGTTCTGTAAAAATAACTCGTCAGAAAATCTCAGTCAAGTTCGTAACGGCCAAAATCGGACTATGTAAATGAAAATTGGGGTGGGCTTTTTTCGAAAAAAAATATCGCTGTAACTTTCTTATTAAGTAAGATATCGAACTGATTTAAAGTTCCTACAGTTTTTTGGATAAGGGCCTAGAACTTACGTAAGTAAAGTTTTTTGTATCACCAACCATTCGCCCAGGAGGTGGAAAAAATGCGGTTTTGAAGACAAAAAAAAATCATACCTCTCTTAACAGGCACAGTATCGAATCGGTTTTAAGTGGTCTCCTTAGTCCTCTAAACATTACCTAAAATTTTTATCTGAAACAATTTTTGATATGACCAACCTTTACGGCAAGGGATGACCAAATTTTTCTGGAATTGTAGGAAGATGGGCTTGTCGTATGCTAAACATATGAAACATTTTTTCCGTATTCAGTAAATTTGATGTTTTTCTTAATTTTTACGTGGAATTTTTTTATCCTATACTTAGCATCGGTAAAATCTACCTCCGCCTTCCGGCGTGCCGAAAGGGATTTTTTTTTGTTAGTCAATTTTATTGAAATTATTATTAGTTTTTTATTTAAATTATCGTGGGTATGTAAAAAAAAGACGTTTTTCGCCCCCCCCCCCAAAATAAATGTAAAAAATATTTTCATTTAAAAAAAAATTATTTCGAGAAAATATTGAAAACTTCTCAAGGTGAGAACTGTTATGTTTGTTAAAAATTCGAAAAAGTTACAAGAAATTAATACCGATCAAATGTTTTGTAGAATGATAAATATACATCAATTCCTCATTAATTGAATGTATAGTTAAATAAAGGAACATTACTTTGGTTCCTTTTTTTTTATAAATGGAATCTGATAAAAAAGAATATATATTGACAGCCGAGCAAATTTTTCATCGCCTGTTTAATATATAACAACTAATCTACGAGAATTTATTCGTACTGATTGACATCAGTAACCAACAACGTTACCAAACAAAAAAAAATCGGTAGTTGCTTATAAATGATGCGCCAAGTTACATGTAATCAAAAATAAAACTTTATAAGCTAGATGACTAACAGATGAAATGTTTTTTTTTTTTTTTTACTTGGCTCTACATAATTTTCTTTTCAAAAATCGTTTTACGCTTCCCAATAAATTTATCTCTAATAAAACTTTCTGGGGACATTATAAATAATAAGAAATCGTTAAATTTGCTGAAAAGAATATATTCTGGGAACTTCTTTCATTTTTTTTTTTTTTGAATCCGGTTATAAAAATCTAAGATAATAAAACTTGTAAATCTTTGCTTTTTATCTTAGTTTTTCCCCCGTTGATATTAATTTTACATTGAGATCTTCTTTTATTTTTTTATTGATTATAATAAAACTGTGATAATTCATTCTAAAATATTTAAATACATTTATATTTTATTAAGTTTTTATACGTATAAAAAAAAGATGATTTTATGTTAAATCGTATTTTTGTTTATTAAAAAAAATGAATGCATTAATTTTTAATGTAGTTCTGAACTTTTTTTATTAAAAAAAATGTAACTTCTGAACAGTAACATCATAATAATGTAATTATTTTTAAGCTTAATTTAAAATAACTTATTCAATATTTCAAAATCCATTAACGCGTTCTATTTTATTACATTAATATTTAACCTTGTTTCCATTTAAACATTATATTATTTTTAATATTTTTTTTATATATGAACGCAAATAAAATTAGTACTTATGGGAGGGCTGAGTTATAATCTGTATTCTTAAATAATAGGTTGGCAGAATAATAAATGATATAATAAAGTTGTTTTCGAGATAGGCAATCCTATGTACATTGTTACGACATACTAACGTACTGAAATCTGTATATTATAGTCACGTAAATAACAGGTAACTTGGCTCTTGCTAGCTCTTTAACATGTCAGAATGTATTAACTCAAGTCTTTACTTCCCCTCCCTAACAATTCATGCTATATTCCCGTCCTGTTTTTTCTATTGCAACAACACGCGTTGAACGTCACAACGTCTGCCTTTACATCGAGTATATTTAAAAAAAAATCTTTTTTATTTAATTATTTGTATTATATTGTGCTTCTCAGTTTTAATAACATCCATCACATTCAGAATAAATTTTATTTTTAATCATTTGTTCATAATTTTTTTCTATAGTTCATAATTTATCATCATTACTAAAATTATATGTTATGATATTGTTTTTAAAATAATTTCTTTATATAGATTTAATATTACAATAGAATCCTGTTACCCAAAATAATGTTGATTAATTCATTTCCGAAAATAGGGATTTTTGAAAAAACAAAATTAGATTTTTTTCAAAAACATAATTTCTTAAAAATAATAATGTCTACAAATAATAAAATGAATTTATAAATATAATTATATCATAATAACGAAAAAAAGGAAATACATTATAAAATAAATCATTGCGCAAGAAACAATAGTATGAAATGAAGAACCATTTACGATCTAACAAATCTGACGTGGGCCCATACGACTTCCTTGTACACTTTTCTTTTCTTTTTTTTGCGATTGTACCAGGTGGAGACCGGGACTCGCTTTTTAAGTTTAACTTAATCCCCACGCTGCAAGAGGTCACCACCTCTGCAAGAAACAGCCACCTCGAATAATTGTCGGCCACACAGCTGCAAATAATTGTTCAGTACAATTTTCGTATACTGAACAATGCTATGTTTCACACTTTTCCCCCTTTTTATGAAATAATGAAAAATGAGAAGCAGAAAATTTAATCAAATGACAACACGCTTAAGTCGATTCCATCAGTTTATATAGGGGAGCCCCTAAGGTCCACAAGCAAATGTGCAGGGGGACGAACAGGGATCAGACAACCTCTACTCACCCTCGTTCCCATCCCTACCGCGAACAATGGCCTCCATCATGGCAGCTACGGCATTCCACGCAGCCTCCGACTCGAGCATCTTGGTGATCGCGCTTTCAGCCACCAACTCCTCGAACTCCTTGACTACTGGGCGCCATACATCATACCAGCGCCCACACCAGAACACCACGTGTTCCGGGGAGTCGACGACTGCACAATACCTACCTAGGGGGGAAGCCCTTTTTCCTATGCAGGTAAGCGCCAGATCCTTGTACACTTATTAAATTACGTATAAACATTTTTGAAAACATAAAATTTTATTTTATTAATAACTTGTTTTTTTTTTTTGCTTTTGTTTTTGAATTATTGTTTATCGTACATTTTTTTACAACCAGGTTAATAATTATTAATAAATTAATATATTTAAAAAAAAAAAAAATCATAAAGTCGGTTTCGAACCGATGTGTTTTCCCCTTGTAAGATACAAATATTTCATTAATTAAAATTTGATTTGCCTATAACTCTGGAACCAATAATAAATGGTACCATAAGTACACGTTTAATATATCATTGAAAATCTCTGAATGAGGGTTTGTTACTGCAGTGAAGAAAAAGTTCAAAATCCATTTTTTGTTTTATTTTGGCCTTTTTTGGTTCAGTCGATTGCCATCAAAAAGGGTGTTGCACAACTAGATGTTACAAAAGTCCTAAATCCAAAATTTCAACATGCTACGGATATTCTTTTTTGAGCTATGCGAGATACATACGTACGTGCAGTTGTCACGCTAATATTAGTCAAAATGGATTCAGAGATAGTCAAAATGATAAGGATATTTCCGTTGAAATCTGAAAAGTGAAATTTTTCGCGATCATAATACTTTACTATGTACAAAGAAGTAAAAACATAGGAACCAATTTCGAAGTACCGAAGTTTTGCATCAGAAATTTTACCACATAAAAATTTATAGTAAAAAAAAAAAAGAACCATAACTGGTTGAATAAATTACCTATAGGTAAATTAGACGATTAATCAAACAATTAAATTTTTTTGTTTTTGTCTTCAGTCATTTGACTGGTTTCATGCAGCTCTCCAAGATTCCCTATCTAGTGCTAGTCGTTTCATTTCGGTATACCCCCTACATCCTACATCCCTAACAATTTGTTTTACATATTCCAAAAATTGCCTGCCTACACAGTTTTTTCCTTTTACCTGTCCCTACAATATTAAAGCGACTATTCCAGGATGCCTTAATATTTGGCTTATAAGTCTGTCCCTTCTTTTAGCTATATTTTTCCAAATGTTTCTTTCTTCATCAATTTGCTGCAACACCTCTTCATTTGTTACTTTATCCACCCATCTGATTTTTAACATTCTCCTATAGCACCACATTTCAAAAGTTTCTAATCTTTTCTTCTCAGATACTCCGATCGTCCAAGTTTCACTTCGATATAAGGCAACGCTTCAAATATATACTTTTAACAATTTTTTCCTGACATTTCAATTAATTTTTGATGTAAACAAATTATATTTCTGACTGAAGGCTCGTTTCGCCTGTACTATTCGGCATTTTATAACGCTCCTGCTTCGTCCATCTTTAGTAATTCTACTTCCCAAATAACAAAATTCTTCTACCTCCATAATCTTTTTTCCTCCTATTTTCACATTCAGTGGTCCATCTTTGTTATTTCTACTACATTTCATTACTTTTGTTTTGTTCTTATTTATTTTCATGCGGTAGTTCTTGCGTAGGACTTCATCCATGCCATTCATTGTTTCTTCTAAATCCCTTTTACTTTCAGCTAGAATTACTATATCAGCAAATTGTAGCATCTTTATATTTTCACCTTGTACTGTTACTCCGAATCTAAATTGTTCTTTAACATCATTAACTGCTAGTTCTACGTAAAGATTAAAATGTAATGGGGATAAGGAACATCCTTGTTGGATGTTAAATAACAATTTCAATAATAAAGAAATATTTTTAAAATAAAATATTATAGCAATGTCAATTTTTTTCTGTTCTCTTTTGTTCATATTACCTTTTTATGATAATCACTCCCTAAAGTGCGATATATATGTGTCAGAGATATATAATAAACTTCACGTTCCTTCGTTTCTTCAACAAAAAGATCTATAAATCATTCTGCTGTAGATGTAATTTTTCTCCATTTTCTAATCGGCTTATTTTATATCCAAGTTTCGGTGAGCGTATTCCAATGAAAAACTAATCTTGTTGAATTTATTACTTTTTTGGCATCATTTTAAGTAAATATCAATTTGTTTGTTTTGATCATTGCATTATTACGCTAAAATTCATGATTACTCAACGTATTTAATTTAAGTTAAAATTTAGATGTATTTTCTTCAAGCTACTGTTATAAATTACTTGTAAAATCCCTTCAGCATAAAATATTACATTAATATTGACAAATATAAATAATACTCCATAAATTAGGAATATTGATATTTCCTTATGGATTAATCAATAATTACAATAATTATATCCATTTTGATTACACTGGAACACCGAATAACCGAATTGAGTTTTACAAGGCCGAATCCGGGTAACTAGAAAATTAGAAACTTTTTTTATCTACTAGACATATCATTCTAATATTTAATTGCTATCACTCTTTATAAAAAGACGAAAATATAAAATATTAAATGTACTTTAGTAAAATTACAAACAGATATTCAGAACGTATTTTAAAATATAATAAAAAACAGATACAGTAAATTATAAACAGAAAGAAATTAGAATTACTTTCCCAGTGTGTTACAAAAAATGTCATTTAAAATTTAAAAAACTTACTAAACAAATTATAAGAAAAAACTTTCAAAAAACATATTGAAGAAAAAAAATTGAGTCGCATTCCTGTTGTAATGAAAATATTATTTATTAAAATTACAACAAATCGAAAAAATTATAAATCAGTACATTTAATAGAATAAAACTTAATGGCAATCATTAATTAAAATATCCTTAAAAACACAACTTCTTAAAATAATCTGCAATTTGTAATTGCTTTAATATTAATTAATCTTCTTTTGTAAGCTGCAAGCTTACGTAATTATTTTAAACAAAGAATCTATGCTGAATGGCAGTCTTTTTTGTCGCTCCAAACAGTAAACGGTAAGATAAACTGAATGTTTAGGTGAGCTTTCGTTTGACGGCCTTGGTTTTAAATCATTTCATCATTGCATCATCATCATAATTCTTGCTTGACCAAATTAATGTGTTTTCATAAATTTTTTAAAAAGATAATTTTTATAATTAGTTTAAAACTGTTAATTAGGTAAATTTCATAAGAAAGCTACCTACTGTAATGGGTACCATGGATTCTACTTCCGGAAAATTTTTCGACATATCTTCGCGTTTCACATACCCCAAACACCAAAACAGTCAGTTCAAATGTATGTATGTATATATATATTTCACTTTCTTGTAGACCCGATAACTGCCGTAATCTTACGCCAAATACTTTCAAATTTGAACTTAAAATATAACGATCCAAAATCTCGGTCGAGTTCGTCAATGGGAAAAATGGGACCGTGGGGGTGGAAATGGGGGCGGGATTTTTCGAAAAAACAAAACCTCTATAACATTCTTATCAAGTAAAACATCGAATTCGTTTAAAGTTCCTACTATTCTTTGGATAAGGGCCTAAAACTTATTTAAGTAACGATTTTTTTATATCATCAACCATTGATCCAGGGGGTGGAAAAAATGGGGTTTTGAAGACAAAAAAAAAATCACACCTCCCCCCTTAAAGGTACAATATCGAATCGGTTTAAAGTGGTCGTTAGTCCTCTAAACATTACCTACAACGTTATCTGAAATAATTTTTGATATGATCAACCCTTACGGCAAGGGATTACCAAAATATTGCTAGAATTCTAAGAAGGCTTGTATGCTAAACAAGTGAAACTTTTTTCACATGCAACCATTGTAGTATTGAGTAAATTTGAAGTTTTTTTAACTGTAAGGTGGAAACCTTTTTTATCCCTTACTTAGCACCGGTGAAATCCAGTTCCGCCTTCCGGCGTGCCGAAAGGGATTTTTTTTAATCTTGAATTGGTGGGATTTCATCTATTCTTTGACACTTATTCTTTAATATCCCTAAATTAAATGTAGTTATGTGTTTAGATGAAAGTTATTTAATTTACAAATTCTCCAATATTTATTCTTAGTTTCTATTAAAGGAATATTTTTCTACAAATTTTGATGTGAAAGTTAGTTCAAGTAATCTGTATAAATAAAGAAAATCTTCGTTTTGTGTATGCCCTAAGAACTCAAAAATTATGTGACCGACTTCATTGAAAATTTCACTAATTATTGTTGTTTGTCCCGGGAGTGATTACATGTTACTAGTTCCGTAATATTTAATAATATAATAATAACTGTCTGAGGATGTTGGTTTTGACATAGACAACGATCAATGTAGACAGTGACAATCGATATCTCTTGATATATACAACGACATTAAATACAGTAAAAGAAGTTTTATTTATTTATTTATTTATAAGTTTTCTTTTATGATTTACATAGTAATGAAATTCATGAAGTTTTAACTGTGGTTAACATTCAGGAGATCATCAGAAGAAAAAAATAAAATTAATATTGTACAATATAATGTTTTTCTAATATAATATTGTCAGTTATAACAAAAAATTGATTTAATTCATAAACACAAATTTATTAATAGCAAAGCATTGCTGGGTTCACTAGTACGGTAGAAACACGTTATTTCAAATTTAAAGTTTTAATTTTTTAACAATTTCTCATATTGTTTGTCGATTTTTGCACGATTTTTTTAATCGTCTCGTAATTGTTTTCATACTTGTAGAATATCTCAATTTCATCCTCTTTGAAAATTTCCTGTTGTTATTTTTCTATCGCTATCGCGGATTTATCTAGGTGTTAATTCAGAATAATAACTAATTCAGAATAATAACTAATTCAGAATTCACTAATATAAACTCCATAATTTTTTTAATATTTTACTACAAACTGAAAGGAAAAGGGAATATGGTAAAGATGAAAATGTGATAAAGGCTAAAAGGGAAGGTTAAATTTTTGTGAATTTCTGTGATGTTCATTTTGTTAATGTTTTATCAAACTTTCAATTGTGTTTATTTAATATATATATATATATATATATATACTCAAATCTAGCAATAGCGAAGCATTGCCAATCTGCTATTTATAAGTAAAATCTAACCAAACTTAACTCGCTCACTTCGCTCGCCTAAGTAACAGTAATGTTTTGATTATTAAAATAATAAATAATTGCAATAATTACTGAATTTATTTTTATTTTTTTTTGTTAACTCCGAGACCAACTTTAGGTATTGCTTCAGACAGTGAGAATAATGATTTGTAGCGTGTGTGAAAATGCCATGCCAGACCGGGATTCGAACCCGGGAACTCCCGATGAAAGGCCGAGACGCTACCATTCGCGCCTCGGAAATAATCTCAATATTATTGTTAATTAGTTGGGATTATCGAGCGTAGGTTACGTTTGGTTAGATTGTATTATTAATTTCTCTGCAAATACCTCCTGATTTGAAAGAACTTTAAAGAACTCTATTGTACTTTCTTTTTGAAAATGTGTACTCGTTTATTTCTACCGTCATTCCTGCACCACGTACCTTTTATGGGTCTTTTTAATAAATGATCAACGGACACACCTCTCTCAGGCACATCTTCCAACCGTTAGTCCACTTGACATTAACCTACGCTCGCTTCGCTCGCTAACCTTGACTAATATGCTAATATGGAGAATGTTTAAAATGACCAATATAAAACAGGATGTTAGTGTGTTTTCTCTATGTTTTATTCATAAGTTATTTTAAAATCTACTATACTAATTTTTTTTATGAAAAAATGCGAAAAAACTGGTGAACGTAAATTGAAAAAGTACCTCAGTTTTTGAATTTTACACATTATAATCTGTAGAATATTACGTTACATAAAAGCATCCGATATTATTGGTTAATCAGCAACAAACGTTATTCTCTTTCGCAAAGATTACGTTAACGTTATAAACTACTGCATTGATTATTGTTAATCGATGCGGTATAAATCAGCAGGAATGGATCATACTTTATAGTAACATTATGACCCTTGTACAGCAGTCTTCGTTACTAATGAAATAAAAGTAATTATCGTTTTTTACCGTAACATTTTGGCCTAACCACTAATAGATATAAAATATCAATGTGCTAAAAGTGTATTAAACCCCGAAAATGAAGAGTTAGTAAAATAAAAAATAAGACTTATTTATCAGTATTATAAAAAAAGATCGAATGATTTCTTTTCAAAATAAGTTATCTTTATTAATGTACATTTAGATAATTGTACAAAGTAATGTTTTGATGTATAGAATTTCGATGAATGTAATTGTCAGTTATTAAATATGTATTTATATTTAGCTATAAAAATATTGAGGACAATTTTTAAATTCCGATAAATACATGCTAGTAGCAAAAACCTTTAGTGGAATGTATTACTAAGAAAGGGATTAAGCTATTCTGTATGTATGAAACAAATTCGAAAAAAACTATTACAAAAACGCATAATCAATCACAAACGCGGTATTTTTATCAAACTCGAAATCTAGTCATTAGCATTTCCGTTTCCTGCAGTCAGAAGTTTTTCTAAGTAGTATAATAGGGTGGTGTTTATTTTAAAATTTTCTTTCTCAAGATGTTCATTACTCAATTAAGGCTGCTCAAGTTGATATTTTCTGGTTTTCCTTACTTCGATATTTGTTACTTTACTCACTTTTTACTATTCTTTTGTCATCCTTGATTTCTGCGTTGACTAAGGAAAAAAATAAGTTGCTTTGATAATAGACTTTTCGGTTGTAGTTTTTTTTTCTTTTAACAGTTTATTTTTACCTCCTTGTACGAAGGAAAGGAAGTATTGTGATCGCGAAATATTTCGGTTTTCAAATTTCAACAGAAATATCCATTTTGACCATCCTTGAATTAATTTTGACTAGTTTTGGCGTGACATCTGTACGTATATATCTCGGATAAATTAAAAACGATTAGCTGTACGATTTTGAAATATTGGATTTAGGACTGTTGTAACATCTAGTTGTGCACCTCCCCTTTTGATTGCAATCGACTGGACCAAAAATGCCCAAAAAAGCCCAAAATCAAAAAAATTTGGATTATGCATAATCACATATACACATTTTTTTTAAATGAAAAGTACATAAAATTTTATTTTATTAATAACTTCTGATATTTTTTCATATTTATTTATTTTTTTTATTATTGAATTATTGAATAATTTTTTTTTACAATCGGAGGTTAATAATTTTTAATAAATCAATATATTTAAATTAAAAAAAAAGGAGATGAAGTCTGCTTTGAACCGATGTGTCTTCTCATTGTAAGATCCAAATATTTCATTAATTAAAGTTTTATTTGGCTGTAACTCTGGAACCAGTGAAAATAAGTACCACTTGTGATATATCGTTGAAAACTCTCAATGAGGGCTTATTACTGCAATGAAGAAAAATTCCAAAATCCAAAATATTTGGGCTTTTTTTACATTTTTGGTCAAGTCGATTGCAATCAAATAGGGATGTGCACAACTAGATGCTACAACAGTCCTAATCATTTTTGCGAGATACGCGTATATATGTCGAATAACTCAAAAGAATATATGTACGTACAGACGTCACACCGAAACTAGTCAAAATGGATTCAGCGATGGTCAAAATGAATATTTTCGTCGAAGTATGAAACCCGAAATTTTTCGCGATCACAATACTTCCTTTACTGAAAAGGAAGTTAAAAATTATCGAATTGTGATTTCAAATTTTCCCCAATTTTCAACTATATTAAACGAGTTATACAATAAATTTGGGCTTGCAGATACTCTGCAGTTAAATATCTACAATTTTCGGGTTTTTATTGAATTTTTTTTTTAATGGTTGTGACGGTGTACAGCGTCACGACTCAACTAACACAGCCACTGTCATTGTTACTGCATATGCAACGCGACTGGCGCACCTGCCTTTGCTTACTTGACTAAAAAATATAAAATAAAAAAAATTGACTGCGACCGGAAACGCAATTAACCATATAGAGCGGTGAGGCCGTGAAGGGGATGCAAGTAAATATATATTAATTTTTAATAAACTGCATAATTAAATAAAGTTGGTTATCAAAATGTATTATATTTAATTACACAGTTTTTTTTTTCAGTGTAAAAAATGTTGGTAAACTTCTCATATTTTTATATTTATTAACATATTTTTTTACTGTTTATTGCTATTTTTAATAACTTGTTATTTATCTTTGTAATAGTTTATTTTTTTATTAACTAGTTGTTTGCAATATAGAAAAATGTATTTAATGGTTGTTACAAGCTTTCAAATGTTGATGAAATGTATAATATTTTTTAACAGTATATCCTACATTCACGCAATTGAATTTTGTGCAATTTGCTTTCTATTCCAGAATTGTTATACTGGTTTCTGTTTTTCTAAAAGATGCAATTAAACATTAAAAAGAAAAACAAATATTGTTTGTTTTAAAAGGGAAGTTGTGCAAATATTTTTACATTTATGTTTTTCTTTGAAACAGAATATTAAATAGGGTTTATTTTGTTCTGTAGTTTTTTAAATTTGAAATTGTATTGTATATTTTCATTTGGGTGGCTTCTTTTGCATGGTAATCATTATTTCAGTTCTGTTTTGTATAAATATATAAATTTATTTCTCTTCCAGTTTAGAATTTTTATTGTTGAAATGTGATTCTAGCATCACAATTTTAATGATAGTATAAGCTTTTTAGCTTTTATATATATTTATCTATATAAAAGGAATGAGTCAAAGAACGATATATAAGTAACCTAGAATGATGTATAAATAACAGAATAAGTCTGGAAATCCCTCAACAACTTTAAAATTGCTCCAGATATAATACTGTAACATTCTGGATAAGTTATCGGTAAACTACTTTATCTTTTGAGGAGAAATATAATTTCAACCTCTTTTTGGTGGGGTGATGACTCAGGGATTGTAATTCAAATATTTTAAATATTTACATCTTTGGTGTGATAAATCATTTTAATGGTCTTCTTAAAGAGAAAAAATTTAAGTCCTTTTTTAAAGGTTTTTTAACACAAAAAAATACTTTCTTGGGTTAAAAAAAAATTTAATTTAGTTTTAAAAATAAATTAGAATCTAATTCAAATTAATATATTTTATTTGATTTTATTATTTGAACTTCCTAACCAACTTTTTATTTATAACATTTTTCTTGACTTAAAGAAGTTATTCCTGTTCCGGACTTTCCCGGAACGCGGCTATAGCCGTGTGACAACTGTGTTCAGTTTTTTTTTATTTATTTTGCAACTAATTATTTTTTAATTAGTTATTAATGATGATTATTTACAAATCAAAATTCGCATGTAATTATAAAACTATTTTGTAAACATTTTTAAATTATAATTTAACTAAAGGAAACTATACGATTACAAAAAAAAAATCGAATTACTATTTCGCTTAATTAGTAATTAAGCAAATTACTAAAAATTAAGCCGGGACTTTTGTCTTTTTTAATTTTATATTTTCAAATTTCTGTCTGCATATTGTTTATTTATATTTTTGAGTTGAAACTAAACCGATTTAAGTGATTCAGTCTAACTTTTTACTTCTATATCACTATACTCTCTCTTTTTCTATTTAACCTCCGAAACCACCCGTAAGGTATTACTTCAGAGGATGATATGTATGAATGTGGATGAAGTATAGTCTTGTACTGTCTCAGGTTGACCAGTCTTGAGATGTGTGGTTAATTAAAACTCAACCACCAAAGAATACCGGTATCCACGATCCTGTATTCAAGTCCGTATAAAAGTTTTTCAAAATGTTTATTACTCAATCAAAGCTGTTCAAGTTAATTTCGGTTTTTCTGTTTTTCACTATTTCGATGCGTGTTACTTTGTATCCATATTCTCATATTCTATATAAACATATTTCTAATATGTATATCAATCGAAACCCGTGTTTAAAGTTAAAATTCAGTTTTAGTTTGTATTTTGAGAAAAGTTTTACTTTGTAGTTTCCGATTTCCGTAGCGTTTCAGCTTTTCAACTCGGGACTTCGAATTTCGGTTAAGCAAGGAAGGTATTTTTCGTACATTACCAAATTCTACCATTTTCATATTCCATTTCCGAAATTCCACGTCAAAGTTTCGGAGCTTAAAACAGTTTTGACTAATATTGACGATCGTCGATAAAACAAGAGATAAATATTAAAAATTAAAGAACATGAGTGCAAAAATAAACATTGCTGACAAACATTGTTCTTTAATCTCGTAGGATAATTACTAATATACGTTAATTAAAGAACGTCGGGATGACAATTTGGTAAGTAATGTTCATGTGGCGATTATATTGAGAAGTAATATAAGATAAATAGGTTAAGAGAAATAAATAATATAAAGTTTTCAGAATAAATATTTTTACAATGAAGCTGTGTTTACTTTAGAGATAACCTCTCGTATTTAAATTTTCTAATATCTAAATTATTATATATAGTTAATAATAAGTGATTGTAAGATACCGATATTATTTTTCAACACGATTGAGTTCCAAAAGATACATCGAAATCAATCGTGAATTTGCTGAACTATTAGGAATTAGAGATTTGCAACCACAAAACTCAGAATCCCGTGGAAAATTTGAGTTCCCATTAAAGCAACTATATTGTTTATGCTAATCAATTAACATTATTAAGATGATGAAAATAAAAATCGAAACGAATTCATGAAGTTATTAAATCTAAGGGCTTATTAATAATTTTTCAAGTAGTTTGCCTTGGGGGAAGCCCTTGTTAGCATGTTTATTATTGTTAGTAGTAATAGTATTAAAATATTCAACAGTTAAGGTATTGTAATATACTCGTATTAATCGAGTAAGGCCAGAATCATGATGGATCAAATCAGTTCATATTTTAAAATAGAAAAATTCGTAAAACAAGGAGATCCGTTATGGCCGGCTGTGTTTAAATGCAGATTTTAGGGAGGAAGTATTTATAAAACTAAAATTGACAGAAGAAAGTTTAAAATTAATATTAGTGATAGAAGATTGACATGTCTAAGGTGTGCAGATGATTTGGTACTGTTTCATTCCAGAAAGATTAGAAAAGATGTAGAACTGGAAAAAGAAGGTCGGGTCGCTAATAATTAATTATAAAAACTATTCGTCTAACAAATAGAGTTAAAAAATAATTAAAACTGCTAGGAAAGAAACTGCATTGCGTAAAACTTTCGATGTTAGAGGAAGGTGTGGGGATCGCGCTTCCGCTAATCGGTTAATTTGGTAGTTGACAGTTGTAAGTTATGGTAGGTGGTCGTGGTTGGAAGAGGTCATACGAAGGCGGTAGTAGGTTGTGTCCGAGGCAATTGCATCTATGGCATCCTGATAGAGGCCAAACTGATAACTGTTGTGTTAGTAAGTTTAGATGGTCTAAAGACGACCTTCGGTAAAGCCTATCAGGATTAGGAACGGAGGGACTGATGTGGTGTCCGGGATTGTCATAAGACGGGTGTATTCTCCTACAGTAGGAGTCAGGATGAGGAAACAAAACAGTTTTTTTAGGGCAACTGATGAGTTTTGAGGACAAACAAAAAAGAGACAAAGAAACTGCTGTGTAATAACTTATCTCACCTACAGTTCAGAAACTTGGACTTTCCCGAAGAAATCAATACAAATTATGAACATCAATGGAGAGAATAATGCTTGGTATGAAAAGGAGAGAGAATTCCCGCAGAAATCCATACAAATTATGAGGGATTAATGGAGAGAATAATGCTTGGTATGAAAAGGAAGGAGAGAATTAATTGTGAAAAGCTAAGGCAACATAGTAGATTGGCAGATGTGGTTAAAGTAATTAAGAAATTGAAGTGAAATGGGTGGCCACCTGACAAGGTTGGAAGTAGGCGGTAGTCAAAATTAGCTACGTTTTGGAAAGCCTTCTATGGCAAAAGGAAAAGAGGTGACAGAAGAAACAGTGGGAGGTTGATTTGAAGGATGCTGCAGGAATATATTAGTATAGATTGGTTTTAGACACAGAAGCATGGAATATTACGGGAGAAACCTTTTACTTAATAATGGGCCTGGTTTAAAATGTCAAAGTTCAAATGATACTTTGTTAAATGAAAAAGTAATTTAACAGGGAGTTAAAGTGTTACATTTTTGTTTTAATTTATTTTTTACTTTTTTTATATGAATATAGACTTATGAAATCTTGTTCGTGTATGTTTATAATGAAAAATTTAAAAGACCAAACAAAGGACATATTTATTTATTTAATCCCTGATTTATTTTACAAATTTTAATATAAATTTTTCACATAATTTAACGTATGCTTCGTAATTTATTTAAATATATGAAATGATTTTTGAAACTTTTTTTGTGAATTAGAGCATGTATCACTATTTTTGTTATTTTCTTCCCTTTGCTTTATCAAATTAAGTTAAGTTTGCTTTAATATTCATCTTTACTTTGTCTTTTATTATATGTTTTGTTTGTAATTTTTTTGTGGGGTGTGGTTAGACAAACTAAGTAATTATTTTATTATTAAGTTATTGTATTATTTTCTGTATATAGATTCTAAATTACTTACATCCCTTACATATATTTTCCAATATAAAGTGATTTGAAGATTTTTTTTTTGTTTAATTAAATTTGTGAAGCATTTTAAAAATTTGTGTTTCATTTTAATTCGATTATGTTTTAAGATTAAAGTTTCCTCAAGTTATTATTCTTTTTTTTTCTTATTAAAGTAAAATACTATTAATTTAAAAAAAAGAAAAAGAAAAATTATTCATTTCTTTATCTAGTTTATTTATATTTTTATTAAATTAAAAAAAAAGAAATGTATGTCGCTCTCTTTAAGTAACTTTAGTAGCATACTTCAGTCTACATAATATTGTTAAGTATTACTTTGATCTTACTGAATACTTGTTTCTTAAAAGCTATCGTCTTTTGTTTACTTTTCAGTTATTTTAAGAGAGCACATCATTTTTTTTTTTTGTTCTTTTACTCATTTCTATACAAATATTGTGTAGTGTACCTCGTTTTCATTCTCTTGAAATGTTAACTATGTTTTCTATGTTTACGTAATAGAAATAACGGAATATAAGAATTTTAGTAGAGTCATATTCTAAGATAAAGTTTTTTGTATTTGTTATTTTTACGGATATTCAGAATATAAGCAGTGTTTGGATAATTTGAAAGAAGTAATAATATTTTCTTGTAATTTTGAATTATTTAGAAATTAAGAAAACGAGGAAAAACAATTTTATATTCACTTATATATAGTATTTTACATTAATCCTTATTAATTTTTGATAAAATATTTTGCTCATATATTTTTGAAATAGCAATCTAAAACAATATTTATTTGATCTGGAATATTTATTTTGCACAGTTAAAAATTAAGAATAATTACTATTAGGAACGGAACACAAGAATGGCGAGATTTTTAATATTTCTCCATACAGGTCGCAGAGCCGGGACAATGTCCCTTGCTACTGTATCTTTCTATTATCGGGCGGGTTTCATGGGTTATTTAGGGACGGTTATACATTTTAAGTTTTATTTATGGACGGATTTGGTAATTTGCGTTCCTATCCGTATTGACTTGGCCAGCCTGAAAATTATTTACTGGATCTGACGCTGGGAAACTAAGCTTTCTCAAACTCGTACTCCTGGCGTCATTCCCTTAGAGTCCGTCGCTGATGTCCTTTCGGTACTAACACTTTATGGGCTAGCAGGAATACGCCTACCTGGGCCCTAGTTATTTGGAGGGAACCCTCTTCTCCGTAGGGAGTCGCATACGCATGTGCTGACTGAATTAAATTGTAAGTTTTGAGGATGGTGAAACTTGGGTAAGGATTATTTATGTAGGAATATTTTATAACGGAAATATTTAGTGAATTGTAAACGGAACAAAGCATTTAATTCGACCTTTGGCAATTCGTCTTGTTTCATTGATGTTCAAACTTTTTCTCCCTCCCCCACATTGAGAATCGAACATTTTCTAGCGCCCCCAAAATCTTTAAACTTACCATCCTAAAAATAATAATTTCACTTGTTGTTTTTTAGATGCGCTCTTAAAACAGAATTTGCAATTATTGTTTTTAAACGTGGCATATCCTATTTCTGCGTTGAAACTTAAATTTTACTTTACATTTAGTTTGAAATATCAGGAAAACATAATTTTTGCCATTTCTTTTTTTGTTAATAAGCTATCGCCTTCCTAGACCGTCTGAACGCCCCCAATTTTCTGTGGGCGTTCTACCGCCCCACCTGAAGACCTCCACTGTCCACAAGGGGCGTTATCGCTCACTTTAAGAACGAATGGTCTATTTGTTTGTGCATTTGTAATACAGTTACAGCCAAAGATTTTTCGATTTTATTTTAAGAAACTATTCATTAAAGTTTCTTCATATTTCCAAAATATGATGGAAAATTTGGCAAAATAGATGTTGAAAACTTTTAGTTTTAAAATTTCGGCCTCTATCTTTCTTATACAGTTCGAAGGAATGGGACTGTGGAGGAAAGTTTTTATTGCTATTCACTATTGTTACCTAACTGAATTTATGACCCAATACAACTCCTGAAGTCACATATAATTTTCAATGTGTCTATCAGCGGATACGCGTAAAATGCTTCTCGGTTTTTTACTGGTACTACCGAAAATAAAGAAAAATATAATTATAAGTATAGAAAATACAAAGTATAGAATATGTTTAAAGAATTGTGAGCATATAACGAAATTTAACCGATTTAAGTTCTATCTATTTTTAACATCCTGACCCCGTAGGGGAAGACAACCAACTTGTGACCATCACGAACGCCAAACCACCCCATCCTAGCCATATCGGCTTTACCGAAGGTCATCTTTAGACCCTCTAAACTTGATAACACAACACTGTCATCAGTTTGTCAAGATGTCACCGATGGAAATGCCTCGGCAGACATTTCCATTTGTATATTTACATAACCTACTATCGCCTTCGTATAGCCTCTTGTAACCACGACTACTTACCATAACCTTCAACGCTCAACTATCAAATTAACCGATTCGCGGAAGCGTGATTCCTGCGACTTCCTCTAACACCGAAGGTTTCACGCAAACACTCTTCCTATATCTAACTTCAATTATACTATGCCCTCAGATCATTACTTGATTGAATCTTTAAACACCAAAAATACTAACCTCACATCAACAAAACAAGTACTAATCGCTACGACAATTTTTTCGTACAATTCAGTTTTCTTAGTTCTCTTGATTTACTTAAAAATCAAGAATCAAATTCACAGATTTAACAAGATTCTAATGAAAACATACCCATGCACTCTCTACCTCTGCACTCTGTTTCAGTATCGGGAGCCAGATTAATGCCTACATCGCAACACCATCGCAGAATTCTCTATACATCCAGTCTCATCCTAACAGAGAATATCTAAGCTAACTGAGGCACGATTCCAAAATGCCTGTCTTGGCGAAGCAATCACCCGGGGGGACCCCTAGCAACCCGGTTTAGTACTCTGTCTATACATCTATAACAGCATCAGAAACGCTCAGTCATTTTCCGCAGGGCTTATAATCTGAGGAAGTCAGCAACTATGTTCTATTCCATTTCGGTTTTCCAATTAATTTGCTGATCAATTGATCCTCGCAAGATTTCTAGCTACGTTCAGTTTCGTATCTGGGGCAAAGACATATAAAACATGGCGCACTTCATCAATGGCTCTGTATTCCGGACTTAAGCCTGAATTAATCAAACCAAATCTGGCCGACCTATCTCAAAAAGCACCATGTCCAAAAAGAAGCTGTGTAATATGCCGAATGGGGGAAATCCACTTAACTACCTGCATACTTCTCACATCAAGAAAAATTCCGTGCGTATAACGGCCATTAGGCGTTTCAGTTCGCATAAACTGCCATAATTTCTTATCTATTTTTTATGCGCCTACCTTCTTAGCATCATAACCAATTTGGTGCTATGTCGCAAAGATATCAATGGGCTTAATATCAGAAATAACAAGGACCGCCTCTCGAGAGACTGTCCTATAGGCACCAATCACAGATAACAATAGCTGCACTAAATAAATCGATTTTAAAAAGAATTAGGAAGTACGTAGCAAATTCTAAATGGAGGTACTAATTTGGTTGGTTATAAATTTAAAACAATCATCCATCCTGACCCACGTCGGGAAATACACCCATCTTGTGACGATCGCGGATTTTAACCCAACCCCTCCTTTCTAGCCCTGATGGGCTTTACCGGAGGTCGTCTTTTAAACCCTTTAAGTCTGAAAACACACACACACATACACACACACACACACACACACCCACACATACATAGTCATCAGTCTGGCCTCTGTCAGGATGCCACCGATGCAAATGCCTCGACAGACATCAAGATAGCCAGGTTTAGTTAGTTTATTAACAGTGGAAGATAACAAACAACTACAGAGAAAGATAAACAGTGAAAATTATTGAAAGGAAAGCTGAAGACATGTAATGTAGTAATTCTGTTGAGGTTAAAAGATTAAATAGTCAAATTATTGTTGAATAAAAGTAAAAGTTTTATTCGTATATAACCATTTTTGCAATAAAAGAAAACTACAGAGTGGGCAACATAAAACCGAACCCATAACGTAACTGCTGCAGAATTGTCAGGTTATGTTGAAATGAAATTTTATGAATGATGCGGATGAATTAAATAAGAAAAACATAAAACCTAATTTAAATGTTGCATTTATTCGTATTTACTTTATTGTTACAAAAGATGTTCAAAATGACCACCCTCAGTATCGATTCATTTTTGTGCTCGACTGATCATATTGAGAATCGTATGACGCAAAACGTTGTTGTCAATCGCGTTGATCTCTCGTTGAATGTTCACCTTCAGTTAATTTTCTGCGAATTAACATGGCCGGATAAATGAAACCAGGCATCGTCTGACATGCAGTACGACATCGGGTCTATCTATCCACCAACAATATTTTCCAAAAGCCAGCTACAATAATCAAGTCGTTTCGGTTTGTCTATCTCCTTTAGTTGTTGCACAGTTGTAACGCGGTATGGTTTCAATTTTAATTCATGAATAATTTTACGAAAAGATGTGTATTTAACACCAGATTGTTGGAATAACTTGCGTAGTGATTTTTTTTGACTGGCAGTAAATCTTCCAATATCGGCAATGACCTGTGGAGTCCTAACGGAAGGTTGCCTATTTCGGTTTGCATTTGAAACTGAACCTGTTGGACGCCATTTCTTAACTAATCCATATATGTTACTCTTCGCTGGGATAAAAGTATTCATAAATTTTTCAACGAATATTTGACGTGATTCTTCAAACGATCCAGAATGAATATAGGCCTCAACTATAGCTTCTCCTCTTCTGGATTGAATAAGGCATTTTACACAAACACAAATGCACTAACATTACTGCCCTGCAAAAAAACGTATACTGAACTGACACGTAACCACCTGACAAACAGCAACAACAATCAGTAGTAACATATACATCCACTAATCGCACTAGTTGGACGAGGGTCTTTCATAAATAATGTTGCTTAGCGGTTTCATTATGGGCTCGGTTTTATGTTGCTCACTCTGCATAAATGTAATATAAAAGTTTATCTTTTTTTTGTTCTTTTTATTCGTATTAATAATTTCTAAACATCATGATATATCTACGTATTAGTTTTTATCAGATTGTACAAGAAGGGATAATGGTATGTTTATTTATTGATGTTCTTATGACTCTTGCAACATTTTACATTAAATATGTATGAAAGTTTACATATAGAAGAACGATTTATCTTACCTACCCTAATAATACTGAGTATATAAGTATCTAAAAGAAAAAAAATTGTTGGCAGCCCTGCAAAATTTTACAAACAGCAGAATTATGCAATAGAACAAAATGTTTATTTGTTTCTAAAAGACTTAATTAATTAAAGGTAAACTTAACTTTTGAGTTGTATTTTAATGAATTTATCGAAAAATAATTGATATCAGTTGGATTTTTGTATTTATCAATATTTTTTAAGTCGCCTAAATAGGGAAATATAAAACTTATTAAATAAATTTCTATGCATATGCATGTTTATAAATATTTATTTGACTGCAAAAATTTAGATTATTATATTTAGAGGGTTTTTGGACACGTAGAAAGATGTGTACTTTTCCTATCAAGTTTTAACTTTAATATAGATGTTGGGAAAGTTCAGCAATATATTTTCCAGCTGAAAAAAAAAATTGTTTTTAAATTGTTTAAAATTTGTTAATTAATAAGCCAAATGAACATTTATAACGTAAATTTATAAAAATAAATGACAATCTTCATTTTGTATGTGCCGTAATAACTCAAAAACTACTTAAACGATTTCGCTGAAAATTTCACAATTAATTATTATTTATAATAATTTTGTTAATCAAAAGTATATAATTAAAGTTAATATACAAAAAACCGCTTACCAACAATTGAATTCGAAGTGTTCAAACGGTTTCGGAATTAAATTCCATCTTCAGGAACTCTCATATTCGTTTTATTTGTAATAGTAAAACTTCACATATAAATCATAAAAAATCGTGGTATTTGCTTAAAATATAACAGTTGGTCGTCATATGCTATAAAATTATGTCAACGTAAACGTCCTGTCAATTTGGTGGTCTAAACAGTTGTACTTGTTTATTATTATTTTTCCCAAGAGTGTTTAGTATTATTAGTTCCATAATACTTAATACATCGGCTGCCAACCGTACTAGCGAAATTTTTCTATGTAAGTTGTGAAATTACATTAGTTGGTGCCAACCATCGTCGCTAATACTGCTATATCCACGGGAATTAAATACGATATGCGCGCACGCTTTAGTTGTAATCATTGAATTAAATAAAGGAATAAATATTATATTTATATAAAATGATAAATTAAGGTGTATATGTAAGCCGTGCATCAGAAACAACCCACAGTTGTAGGACTTTCCTACAGCTGTTTTATTTTTTATTTTTTGATTTTCAAAAGTTTTTAGTATCTGCAGATAATTTTACCAAGTTATTGTAAAATAAAAAAATGTTTTTTTGTCACTGTAAAGTATTTCATAATATCAGTTTAGAGATATCGATCGGAGAGAATTTATGTTTTTTTTTTCCATTAGTTTCTAACTTTAATGTCCCATTAAAAACAAACAAACGGGGTTAAATAAAATGCTGTAAAAGTTAAAAAAAATTATTTTTACCCATAGATATATATTGGCACTTCTATCTGAATACAGTTTTCTGTTTCATTTTTTATTTATTGTAGATTTTTGATATATGTTTTTTATTCATTTCTTAAGGACAAGGTGTGCGAAACGCATACCTGATGATGCTTCGTACATGTGATTACCTAAAAACTAATTTCTAGATTTTTTGAAATTCCGTGTTTAAAGGATTAAAATGAATTTCTGATTTTTTTTTTGAAACGTGTCTATTTTTTCAATGGTTTTCTTATGTTCGAAATCCTGTATAGGTCAAATGTTAGTAATTGAAATTTGACACTCTTCCCGTTATCCAAACAAGCTGAAATTTTTCAGACAGCTTTGGTTCTGAGGACAATATTTAATATCGTTCAAAATCCAAAATGGCGGACTTTGAGAAAACATATTTCTTTGTTTACATGCGAAAATAATATGTTTCGGTAATTAAGGGAAAAGATTTGTCTTATAAAGCGTTAGGATTTTCAACCGCCCTTAATTAATTAAATTAATTTTAATTAATTAACATTTTATTTGGCTAGAACTGTAGAACCAATGAAAATAAGTACCAATTATATCGTTAAAAAGCTCTCAATCAGAGCTTATTACTGCAGTCAAGAAAAAGTCTAAAATCCAAATTTTTTGGATTTTGGGCCTTTTGGACACTTTTGGTGCAGTCGATAGTAATCAAAAGAGGAGGTATACAACTAGATGTTACAACAGTCGTAAATGCAATATTTTAACATCCTACGGCTAATCGTTTTTGAGTTATGCAAGATGAGTACGTACGTATGTACGTACAGACGTCACGCCGAAGCTAGTCAAAATGGATCCAGGGATGGTCAAAATAGATATTTCCGTTAAAATTCGAAAACTGAAATTTGTCACGGTATCAGGAAATTATAAATTACTTTTAGGGTTTTTCTAAAAACTTTGCTAAAATATTTGTTTTTATAGTTTTTTGTAAGTTTTATTTATTATTTCTTCTCTTTTTAATTTATTTACCTATTTTTTCGCATTAAACGATAATTGTTTTACAGTAAAACTAAGCATCTACGTGTAGATTTTAAGCAAAATTTTAGTTAATTCTATGTTTTTGAGGATAAATTTTTTCCAATTTATTCCTTTTAAAAGGATATTTATTCTGATATTATCTTACCATTTATTTAAAATTGTCATATTTAAATTATTCATAAAATTTTTGTTTCTTCTTTTTACTTTTCTATTTCTTCTTTTACTTTTAACCCGCCGGTTTAGTCTAGTGGTTAAACTCGTCATCGCAAAATCCGGTGATTTTTGAAGTCGAGAGTTCTAAGGTTTGATATTACTTGGTTGTTGGGTTTCAATTAACCATACTGGGAAGGCAATAGCAAAACGACCATAAAACCTGGCAGGAAAATTTCAAGGAATTGGAATTGCCAAGGGTCGAACACGACTGAATGGCAACATTTTTTTTTTGTTATACTTTTTTTATATTATTTAAAAATTATGATTAATATTATCTGAGTTTTGTAATTAGACGCTTATAGTTACGAAGTATATTAATTAATTACTTATTCAAAAATTTTACGAAATATTTTTTGAAAATTTCGAAATTAATTGATTAAAATTTACTGATTTAAATATCTTTTTGTTAAAAAAAGTATTGTAAGATTTTAGAACGTTTCAATAATTTTAGGTGATATTTATTGTAATTTTTTTAATATTCTGAAAACGGTTTTTTTTCTGAAAAACGATTTTAATCACCTACCTATATGCAGCAAACGAGTGCGAGCGTCATGCGAGCACTATCATTTTAGTACGCGCACCCTTTACATGTGTGAGTTTAATAACAATAATTAATATTTAATTACAACAGAGGTAGAAGATATTATTAAGGATTCTAAGTCTTGTCTACTTAGAAGAGACTACAGTACAGTATATCATAATTACCGGAACAAGGGCTAAGTTATCTGTCAAAAGCAGGTCTCTTCTCTTCTACGCTCGTACTTTATATAGGGAGAAAATAAAGGCCTTGTAGGCACATCTTAGTTAGCCCATAGTATGGACAACTTTACCGATAACTTTGTGAACAGCTATCTAATCCGGCGCCTCAATTAATTAACATAACATAGAAGTAACTAAACACGTCCTTTCTCTTGTACCTGTCTTTATCAAACTTTCTTCCCCTTCTTACTTTCCTTCGTTTATTTATTACTTATTGGGTTAAGTATTCTTAAAATAAAATTTAAATTATTATTTTTAATAAACGATTGAATTATATTTTAATTAATTTTTTTATGTTTGTATATTCTGTTTTAATGATTTTCTTTTTCTTTGTGCTTGTATATAATATACTAGAAACCAGTTTATTTTATTAAATTGCCTCGGTGTGACGATTGACAGAACTCTGACTTATAAGCAATATATTATGGGAATACAGCTACAAAATTAAGCACTCTAGATAACATAATCCATAAGCTGTCTGGAAACGGAGACTGTACCAGTAATTCTATTCTACCCTAATTAGATGGAACGGAACGGAACGCAAAAGTGGCGGGAGTTTCACAAATTCTCCCTTCGAATCGCAGAGCTTGGACAGTGTCCCTTGTTGCTATATGATTGTGTTAATCAGGCGTTTTTCAAGGGTTTATTTTTTAATGTCGGGTCTAAGTTTCAAGTTTTGTTATATTTTATGGACGGATTTGTGAATAGTGTTCCTAATCCGTTTGGACCAGCGTTCTCAATCCCATTTCTGGGTCCGACCGCGGGAGACTAGGCTTTTAAAACCTGTGCTCCCGACGTAATTCCCCTTCAGGCCGTCCACTGAAGTCCTTTCGGTGCTAACGCTTCATAGGCTAGAAGGAATACGCCACAACGAGGCCCTAATTGTTTGGAGGGAGCAATGAGCCCCCTTCCTCCGGAGGGAGTCGCAATTGCTGATTTAATTTAATTAATTGTAAGTATTGACATTTTTTTAAGGTATGGATAAAGGAGAAGATCTTCCATCTACTTCTTCGGTGGCTGCCCTTCATGTTGCTTCTCTGCTGGGCTCTTTTTCCGGACTCCAGTCCGTGACGGCGGGTCGCGTACTGGGTCTTCTTTCTTCTTTTTCTTCTTCAGATGACATCTTCGTTCTTCTTTGGCCTACACTTTCCAAGACTCGGCAGTAATCTAAATTACATGCCATTAATTAGATGCCTCCCAGTACCGGCTAATTTACCTCCATCATATCTCAGGCGTCTGTATTCAATTTCTTAGATCAAAAACCATAAGGAAGCTCCAAATTTCCTCCTCAATTTGTACCCCGAGAATTTTATTACGGTTTAATTTAATAAAGGTAGTAGAAAGCAGTGCTAAATGTTTCGTGCGCCAAAACTAGCTAACAAACCGTTTTTTTACATATTTTTTATGAACGTTTTTCTTATATTTGACTATAGAATCATCTACCGAGAGATAGCCGTGCAATTTGGAATCACCAATATATATATATATATATATATATATATATATATATATATGTGTATGTGTGTGTGTGTGTATATGTTAAATTTTTTACGTAAAAGTTATTTCTGTAGTAAATATCATAGTAATTTAAATAACATTGGGTAGATAAAGAAGTCTGTGAAATAATTTTGTTAAAGATTTCCTTTCAAATAAATTGCGTGGTCTATGGCATTTTTTAGGTTAGCTCTGAGGTTAATTTTGTTTTATCATATAGTAAGTTGATAAATTTTAGTCCTTTAGTAACTATTTTATTTATATTTTGGAATAAATGTTTACAAATTTTATAGTAGGTTATTGGTTGTCTTCATCTTTAAATTGTCACTTAAAAGATACATCACATCAATTATTTTTATTTATATTCCAAAATAATAATTTCTTTGTTTTCTAATTACATTAAACTCATCTAGATTATGATTGAATTGTCGGCTTCCGTTTAGCGAGTGGGAGTGTCTCGGCCTTTCGTCCGGAGATCGCGGGTTCGAATCCCGATCAGGCACGGCCTTTTTCATACGCTACAAAAATTCCATTTCCATGTTCACGCACATTTATATAATTAAATAATTTAATTAATTATTATTTAATATAATTATTTAATAATTTTGAAAGTCTGCCTTAAAAAATTTTTAATTTTTATACAGCACAGAGAAGAGAAGAGCATAGATTATTTTAAAAAATAATAAAATTCTAAATCTTCCTTAAAAAAAAATATTTTTATTGAAATCACTACTTTTATCCGCTATTTATCGAGGAAACATTTTCTCGTAAGATTACATTCAGTCTGGTTAAAATATTCTAGTTTTGCTTCCTTCAACACGTGTCATCGTCTTACTTATTCAATAGATATTTTCGCATAACTCATGGATATTATCTTTTAAACAAATTTTTTTTTATGATTTTATGTTTCTAATTTTTTTTAATGAGCTGACTTATATTTAACGAATTTCATCTTTTACTATTAATCTTAGAGTGTTAGGTGAACAATATTAAAAATCATCATCATCGTTATCATTTTCATCATCATCATCGGTATAGGTCATAGACCTGTTCTGGCATTCCAGCGCTCCTTCGGTCGCCCTCTCTCTCTTTCATTACGAAGTGTAGTTAAGAATCTGAGAATTCTTGAATCTTCCATTCCATCGCTCACCAAAATTTGTTATTACATCAATTATGGATGTAATATTGAAGTCTCTTCTAACATCCTCATCGGGTAACCTATCCCTTCTAGTTGCACATAATTCTAAAGAATACTGCTAAGCGACTTTCCAACGATGTACATATTACCAAATGCTTTGTTAAGATCTATAAATTTTATTAGGTTTTATTCTTTGTATGCCTTCCGATTAAATATTAATGAAACTATAACACAAATAATGTAGTCAATTTACTTATAAAACTCACGAAATAATCAAGTAATTTTAATAAGAAAACAAAACAAGTTACGCGGAATAGAAGTAAATTTGACGGCTTGAAAATATGCAAAATAAAATAGTTTGAACATAAAACCATTTATTTATGTTCAGTTAATAGATTTTAAAAGAATACTTATTAGAAACCATTTTTGTGTGCCTTGAACGTACGATTACATAAATAATTTGTAAATTACTTTACATCTTAGCGTCTATGTTCTGTAAATAATTATATTTAATTGCTTATAACTTAGTTATCGTTATTATAGTTGGAAAACAGATAATATATTTGTCAACCACGGTAAAATGCATTTGTTTAACCCAATTTTACTCTAGAATTATTTTTTTTTTATTAGTTCCAAACATAAGTGACGTGGATTATAAATTTTAAAATTATTTTTTAAACGATTATCTTTAGTAAAGTTTTAATGTCTTAATATATTAAAAAAGAACATGGAAGTTAAAATAAGTAACAAAGATGCTAAAATCCTAGTAAAAAAAGTCATCTTGTTGGTATTTTCAACTAAATATGCATAAGAATTTAGTTGCTAAGCAACTGGACTATATATTTTTTTTTTTTACTTTTAAGGCCGCAAAGGACCACTTTAGTCAGAATAATTCAAGTCTTTTTTGCCGATCTTTTGGCCTTTAAGTTCTTAGCTTTTACTTTCTCCCAATATTTAGTCATTCATAATGATCTTGCTTTACGATCCTCTTCTGAATAAACCCTTTTTTATAATTAAAAGTTCTTACTTTAAAGTTGAAATTTGGATTTTTAATAACAAATTTTAATTTTTCGGATTTATTAAGTAAATCTTCGTAAGTCAAATTTAATTCTTGAATGTCTTCTTTAATTTCTTTGATCCATAATGGCGGATTTTTTAAAGACCAAAATTGATCGATAATTCTCTTAGTAATATCCTGCGGTAATCTTAACAAGTGTGCACAGAAAGAAATTCGCTTCTTTTTCATAGTATCAATTAAGGATTCCAAGTTTTCGTAAAGAAATTTATTAGGCAATAGTCTGTACTAATTTTCGTGTTTATATTTTTTGTTTATGCAGTTTCTAAGAATCCTGCGTTCAACTTTAAGCAAAGGTTCAGTCCTATTTTTCTGATTTAATCTAAATAAGTCTCGCTCGCGTAAGTAATTAATTACTGGTTTAACCACAGTTTTGTAATGTCTAATTTTAGTGTTAATCGAGAGCGATTTTTTTTTGTAACTATTTTTGGTTACTTGTAGCACTTTAAATAATTTATTAAGTCTTTCAGTCCAATTTTGTTTTTCATTACAATTACAAGTAATGATCTCTCCAAGATATTTAAATTTTTCTACATGTTCTACTTTGTTTCCATTAATATTTACAGAATTAATAACTAAAGGATCTATAGCCATCATTTTAGTCTTTTCGTAAGAAATTTTAAGTCCAATTTTATTCGCAAGTTCTTCTATACTTGTTATTTGTATTCTGGCTTCTGCAATACTATTAGCTAATAAAGCTAAGTCGTCGGCAAATCCTAGGCAATTTAAATTTAAGTTATCTCTTTTGTATCTTATATGAATATTTTTTGGATTAATTTTAAACCGTTCGCGCATCAGAAATTCTAGTGCACAATTAAATAATAAAGGCGAAAGTCCGTCGCCTTGTCGCAGTCCGGATTTTATGTAAAAAGGTTCGGAAAATTCGCCACGAAACTTCACTTTAGATTTTGTATTTGTCAATGTTAAACCGATCATATTTACCAATTTAGGATCCAATCCGAGATTTCTCGGAATTTTTAACATCGATGGCCTATGTATGCAATCGTACACTTTTTTGAAATCAATAAATATATATATTATTATGATGAAATATTAATTCTTCGATGATTTTATTTTAAATGTATTTTTTATTTAAACAAATGTAATTGTTATTATATTTTACTTTGTTGAATTTTTAATCCAAATATGAGCTCTTAAAAGTTTTCATTCTCGGTTTGATGGTAATTAAATGCTTCTTAACAAATTTTAGCATAACAGCTTGAATTTTAAAGTCAAAGAAGAAAAGGGAATAATTGAGAACGTAGAAAAATGAAAATTATATTTCATAAGGAAAGCTTAGTAGAATTTAAATATTGTTTTTTAATTTTAATTGATTCATTTATTTCTTTTGTTAAAACTAATATTTTAGTTCCATTATTTTTATTTAAATTTTAAATTCAATATTCATTGAGCCTTTTAAAAAAAAGTTTATCGGAATAATTAAAATCTGATAGTTTAATTTTTATATATAGTATTAATTAACTAATTGCTTAACTAAACAATAATAAATAGTAGTTTTATCATTAATTTATTTAATAAAAAAAATCAGGAATTGAATTTTTTTAAACGAAATAAATGAACATAAAATGAAAAATAAAATATAACTGTGAGTGAATGTACATTAGACATTATCTTTGCTGTTTTATACGTAACACATTATTGGAAAACGATTTGAGAGAGGGCATCAACTAAAGCACTCCCTATTTCTACCTATGAGTTTTTGCATGTGTATATATGTATATATATATATATATATATAAACATACAATCGAAAAACCAAATAAAATATACTGTTATTTAACTGCATAACATTATATTAATAAAATAAAAACTGTGCAGGTTTCCTATCATTTAAATGATTCCATTTATGAAAAAGCAATCGTTTAGTAATCATCTGAATTCATAATAGCATGGGATTTTCATGTAACGTTTATTACATTTTTAAAGGAGAAATCCGTAATAAAATTTCATTATTATTACGAATATTATTACTAGTAATGGCCAATGATCAATTTGCTGGTTGATATATTTATCGTACTTTACCTCTCATTTCCCACTTTAAATATATTTATGTAATTAAAAGGTGGATGGAGGCAATTATTTCCTGATTAAAGTATAGAAAAAAATCACAGAGATGACAAATTGGAAATATCTTTATGTTGTTTTTTCTTTTTTATTTGATTTTCTCAAAATATATAAAATAGAGGGATGAAAACCTTGTACGATAAGTGAAGAATATGATATAATTTAATTATCACTAGCAGACCCGGCAATGCGTCGATATTACTAGATTTGAGTACATATATATAGATTAAATGAACACAATTGAAAGTTTAATAAAACATTAAGAAAATGAACATTACAGAACTTCACAAAATTTAACCTTTCCCTTTTCCCCCGTTCCTTTTCTCCCTTTGTATTTCCCCATATTCCTTTTTCCTAATTTTCATTTTTACCATATTCCCTTTTCACAATTTCCACTTTCCTTTTACTACATCTCCCCCTTCTTACTCTGTTTCTCTTTATTTATTTCCCTTTCTCCTTTCGTCTTTCCCCTTTTTATTTTGTAAAATTTCCCTTTGTTCCCTTTTACCTTTTTCGATTTCCCTTTTTCCCCGCGCTTTAATCCAGTAGTTTTTTAGTTCTTTAGCGGAAACACTGAAATGGAATCGTAAAATATTTCTTATAGCGTGTGTTGCTTTTACGTCTTACAAATAGCGCTGTTTTTCAAAAAAAGAATGTTTTTACCTGTCACAGGTTTGACATCTTAGGTATGTAAATTGTAGGTATATAAAAACACGCGCGTATTTGAATGTAACGTGGTGTGAAAATTTCAAAGCAATTGGTGAAGAAGTTTCAGAGATTTAAGATTTTGAACAAACATTTACATTTTTATTTATATAGATTAAAATAAACACACAATAAAACGGAACCTAATATAATTGTTATAGAATATAAGAAATAATGTTTATCAATTGAATTAATTTCCGTTTGTTGAAGTGGGCACCAAATTTAAAACAACTATTAATAATAATGTGTACTGAACTTTATACAGAGAGTTTCATAATGTTCTTCGGAGTTTCGAAAATTCATTAACAAAAAACTATTTCACTCATAAGAATAAAACAAGTACTGTACGAAAGAGTACTTCAAATAGTTTTTCTCACGTATACTAGGAAATTAGTAAACCATTTGCTCGCTAGGCCTCGACAGTAGAGAAAACAATTGCCACGGGAAGCGAGAAGTCGTTTTGTGTGTTAGAATTACAGTTGTCAAAGTCAGTAATTTCTGTGCAACGTGCGTTCGGTTGAAATTTCATAAGTAGCCACCAAGTGACCAATTCAATTCATGCATGGTATAAACAGTTCAGTGAAACTGGTTGTTTTTGAAAGGTTTTGTAAACAAGATAATTTTCAGCGATGAAATTACTTTTCATATTAGCGGCAAAGTAAACCGTCATAACGTGCGAGTTTGGGAAACTGAAAACTGTGTTTGGGGAACACATTCGGGATTCTCCGAAAGTAAACGTTTTTTGTGCGATCTCTCATGAGGCAGTGTATGGGCCGTTCTTTTTCATGGAAACGACAGTAACCGGCATGATATACCTGGATATGTTACAATTATGATATATGCCTCAGCTATTCAACGACTTCATTTTCCAGCAAGATTGTTGTCCAGCCCGTTTTCATAACGAGGTTCGACAGTATCTTAACACAACATTACCTCGACGCTGGATAGGACGTGCGTCTGAAGAAGACCAACACATTATGCTGTGGCCACCAAGCTCACCAGACCTCACGCCATGTGATTTCGTGTTACGTGAAAGATAAGATGTTTATCCCACCAACGCCGCACGATATCGCAGAGCTAAAGGATTGCATAATCAATGCAATCGAAAACTTTATCGAAAATGACATGTTAGAACGAGTTTGGCAAGAGCTAGACTTTCGTGTTGATATGTGCCATGTCACCACCAGAGGAGCACATATTGAACATTTATAGATTTTAACAAAAACTGTTTGAGTCCCTGCATCACCTCGTACAACTTTCATTTAGGTAAGTGAAATACATTTTTTGTACTGAATTTTTGTAACTCCTAAGAACATTATGAAACGCCCTGTATTATTGCGTTTATTTCAAAACGTTAACGTCTAAAGTGAAATTGAAAAAAATATTTTAATTTTTTTTTTTAAATCGGTTTTGTTTTTTCTAAAATATTATTTGTATATTTTTTTCTACCAAATATGGACCGAATTTAACACTTTTCTTAGCATCCTTCTTCTTCTTTTCTTGCCATTACTTTTAAGTTTATCGTAAATAGATTTGATAAATCGGAATCCCTCAACCACCCTCCCTAAAGTCCAGATTTGTCCCCGTGTGACTATTTTTTAGTTTGCGCCATTGAAAGAATCGCTTGGAGGGGAACGATTCAAAAACAATGAAGACATCGAGGAGAGCGTGTGCAATTGGTTAACGACTCGTCCTCAACCTTTTTATGAACTATGAATATTGAAGCTTCCAAATCGTTGACAAAAGTATGTATATCGTGCAGGAGACTATATTGAGATAAACGTATATTGCTATATTGATAAAGGTATCAGTTTTGTATATTATTAATCAATAAATTTATAAATAATAAATTTAATTAAAAAAAAAAAAAATTACCGTTTATCTTTGATTCACTTTCGTACCTTTAAAAAATCTCACTGGCATTTTTTCTGAATTCTTCTGTTATTCTTTTTTGCTTTGGAGGTTCTCTGTGGTAGAAAATTATCCTTTCCGAGATTTAATTTAATTTTTCTTAATTACACTACGATTTTGTAAGACTGAAATTTCTATTCCTGCAAGTCTTTTTTACTTTTCCTAGTTTACGCTCTTAAATTTTCTATCTAGATAAAAAGGAGGGTTCTCTTACGAATTCTATTATCACTCATCATTAAAGTTTTTCCCATGGAAAGTAGTCTCTTTCCACGTATTATTTCTGATACATTATTTTGTGATGATGGAGTGTATGTTTATATCTATATATATTGTTTGTGTTGTCCTTTATAGGATTTAATATTTTCCTTTCTTTTAGATTTCTTTTAAAACGCCGTGTTGATCATTGTCAACGCTTCTAAAGGAATTATTGTTTTCAAGTATCTTAATTTTGCATTTATAGATGGATTTTTTTTTGTTGCGCATGTTTTGCCTTTGACTAGAATCTATTTTGCTTGCTCGATTTCATAGGGCTATTTTTCTTTAGTTATTCTATTATTTCTCTGAGGTATTTAAATTGTTTTACGTGTTTTATTTTTCCTTACTGGTTTTTTTTTTAAATTTGGGACACTCTTGAGTTTTGTCGTATTTTGTATTTTTTTCAAAAGGTTTTCCAGTTTTTCTGTTATTTCTTGTGATATATTTATTTGTTTTATTCCTATTTTAGAATTGTTTAACTTCCCAAAATCCTGAAAATAAAATATTGTGTTTAAAAACCATAATATGTAAATATTTAAAAAGCGTTTGCTTAAAATACGGAAAGTTGTACAAATCATGTACAATCCGTCCAAATAGTCGTTTACAAGACACGAAAAAGGTGAGAAACGTGCGTCTTGATAAAAAAACCAACAAAAAATAAAATGAAGGCAGAGTGAGGATGTAAAGCACTTCTCTTAAATATTTTTTTCTTTTCTTTTTAAAGAAGAATATTTTCTAAAATAATTTTTCTATTTTTAATTATTTA
Source organism: Lycorma delicatula (assembly GCF_047948215.1). NCBI lineage: Eukaryota > Metazoa > Arthropoda > Insecta > Hemiptera > Fulgoridae > Lycorma > Lycorma delicatula. Next base: position 81,908,922 of record NC_134463.1, read on the forward strand.
TTTATAACTGGCAGATTTCATTAGGAAAAATCTACTCTTGTGTTGCTCCTGTAATCTTAAACTTACGCTTAATTTTTTCCTTAATAAATCCCTGTTTTGCTAACATTGTAATAATTTGAGTATAATGCAATTTTCTTATCTTAATTAATTTAGACTGTAACTAATAAACATCTTCTGCTCTTTCGCACTTTATGTAAAGGGCATAAATAATCAAGCGAAAATATCATGTTAATTTATAGGAATAATTTATTCACCTAGGATTAATCTTTTCGGCAATTTGTGTTTGTTTCTTCCATGAATTAAACAGTGCATTCCGTAAATAAACTGAATTAACCTGTTTACCTAAAGAATTAAAAGTTATTCATGTAGTACTAACTACTTTATGAAAGAAAATATTTGTTTAAAGTATTATATTTATAAATTTAACTATTTTCACAACTTATTTCTCAAATAACAAACATTAAACGTAACCCTTTCTTGAATTGTTATGAAGTCATTTTACATTTATAACCTAATTATTTTCCTAATGAATTTTTTTTATATCTACATTTTAAATTTGTTTGTCTTGAATAAAATAAGTTAGGAGTTTATAATTAAACTTTTAGAATAAATTCTAAAATATATTACGAATCGATTTTTTTACTTCTAATAGTCATCAATCAGTGTATAGGTTACATTTCTGTGGTGAATAGAACGAAGTTGTCACCTGTAAATGGGATATACATGTATATTTCTATGAAGTTGGCATAGTAATGTACATTATTTCAGCTCAATGAAGAAAGGAGTGGAAAATCATTTCCGTATTTCCTTTTTCTTTTTTTTTTTTTGTTTAATAAACATGTTTTTTAGATGTTAGATATTTTTATTCACCACATTAAAAAAAAAAACCTTTTGGTACGCCTTAAGGCGGAGATAGATTTCACCGGTGATAAGTAGGGGATAAAAAAATTTCCTTCTTAAAGTTAAGAAAAACTTCAAATTTACTTCAATACGACAATGGTTGCAAGTGAAAAAATTTTCATATATTTAGCATACGACAAGCCCTTCTTACAATTCCAGGAATATTTTGGTCATTCCTTGCCATAAGGGTTGGTCATATCAAAACTTCTTTCAAGACAAAAGTTTTAGGTAATGTTTACAGGACTAACGAACATTTTAAACCTATTTGATACTGTGCCTATTAAGGGAGGCATGATTTTGTCTTCGAAACCTCATTTTTCCCTCCCCTGGTCCAATATTTGGTGATACAAAAAACTTTACTTAGATAAGTTTCTAAACGATACTTATGAAGAAAGTTATAGCGATATTTTATTTTTTTGAAAAAGTCCCCCCCCATTTCCACCACCACGGTCCAATTTTGCCCATTAATAAACTCGCCCGAGATTATGGGTCGTTATATTTTATGTATCAACTTGAAAATGATTGGCACAAAATTACGGAAGTTATCGTGTCCACAAGAAAGTAAAATATATATATATATATATAGATATAAAACTTTTAAACTATCAGTGGTTTTGGGGTCTGAGGGATGTTATACGCGAAGATATGTCGAAATTTTCCGGAAGTCGAATCATGGTACCCATTACAATAGGTAGCTTTCTTATGAAATCTGCCTAATAATTTTTGTCTCGTGCCAGTTTTGCTACAGTCATTTGACTACTAGTTTTTACAGATAATTAACGTACAAAAAAAATTCCGATTAGCCTAATTTTTGCTGAGAAAAATAATTTTATTTTATTTTCATGAACGTTATAAATACTTTTATAATTCTTTTTAAATATCTTATCTATAGTTCAGTGCAGAAGGACGAGTTCAACTGTTCATCGATTTGAACACTGTCATAAAGAAAGAGAGAGTGAAAGATTTTGTGAATATTCATAAAATAATAATAATATTTTACATATTATGTAGTTTTAAGAGTAATGCACGCTGTAATTCTTACGATGTAAGTTAGAAGGATATGTTTTTTGTTAACAGTTCTTTACTAAAATCAGAAAATAGATGGATATTTTGTATTATTGATCCGTTGTTACTGAAGGAAATACGAGAGTCATCGGGCTGCCTAGTGGTTAACTCGTCATTGCAAATCAGATGATTTCTTCGTAGTCGAGATTTTAAAATTCAAATTCTACTAGACAGTTACTTTTATACGCATTTGTATGCTAGATCGTGGATACCAATGTTCTTTGGTGGACTTTTTTTTTAACCTCCGGGTCCACAGTTAAGTATTGCTTCAGAGGATGAAATGAATGATTTGTAGCGTGTATGAAAATGCTATGCCTGACTGGGATTCAAACCCGGGACCTCCAGGTGAAAGGCTGAGATGCTATCACTCGCTCCACGGAGGCCTGCTCTTTGATGGTTGGGTTTCAATTAACCACATATCTTAGGATTGTTCGACCTGAAACTGTACAAGACTACACTTCATTTACATTCATATTTTGAAGTAATATTTTTACGGTGGTTCTGGAGGCTAAACAGAAAAAGAAAGAGGGAAATACGATAAAAATTATTTTAAAAATAAATTTAATAAAATATATCATAATCTCTTTTTTTGTTAGAATTTTGTAGAACATTATATAATAAAGCTATTTGTTTTCAGTGTTTAATTAATTAGATACAACATGTCACGATCAAAGCTCGTAATAATAATAATATGTTACGATAGGATAAACATTTGCTTGTAATAATACTCAATAAGGTTCTGCAAAAAGGTTCGTACCAAGAAGTTAATTTAACAAAAGGATTAATGGTTTGTTGAAAACAAACGCTTTCGTACCGTAATATTGTATAATTCGGTAACTTTGTAAAGGAGTTGCTATCACAAATAAAATAACAGTCCCTTTTTATCTACAAGGGTTACTATGTAAGTAATCCTTTACCTCTATTATAGAAACAAAAAGTTAGAGAAAAAAGTTGTATTTTCTGTACTTGCTGTATATTTTATCAATTGTCACTTGACTGATTTGATGCATTTTTCAGTCTTTTTAAACATGTACAGATATAATATACTCCTACATATTAACTTTTATTAAAGTTTTTTTTTTAAATTATAAACTAATGTTTGTATTTCCTTTAAAATGTTAATCTGTCAGATTTTTCTTCATATAATATTTAATTCAGTAATGTATGCTTATTTTGGCCTACCTAATTACAGTTTCCAATGGCGGTTAGCATAGTCATTGGGGAACTGCAGCACTCCCTAATTCCACCTGATATTATCGATAATATTTAACATAACAAGTCATTTTTTCTTTAATTCTTTCTTTATACTTGTACAATATATAATCCTTGAGCATAATGTCAGTAGCCATCTCCCCCAGTTTATGAAAAAAATATAAACGTTTTTTTTATAGAACTGTGCGCTTCACAGTTCCAGCGGCGTGGTGTTTGGCTGATGTGCGCATGCGCACCTAGGAGGCTACACGTGAGATTTTGAGGGAACGAGAGAGCCCTGCCGATCCCGCAGTGCTGACTGTGGCGTGCTGGTGGAAGGTAGTTTTTTTTTACTCGGCGTGTATGGAACGTTCCTTTTCTAGTTTAGTGTTCGTTCCCTTTTCTAGTTTAGTCGGTGGAAGGAATATGAAAGCGGGTTCAGCTGTTTTTTTCAGTAGCGATAAGAGGATGGGGAAAAGCAAGGGCGGCTCTCTGATAGCCAAATCTGACCGAAAACAAGTTGGTAGGATGAGAGAGAAGGTAATTAGTAAAAAAATAATTATGTATTTGTTTCTGTGTACGTAAAAATTGAAATTAAGCACCATTCGACTATAGTGTTTTTAAGCCGACATTCTTTTAAGTTATTATCAAATAATACGAGAAAATATTATCTCTATTGACATTTTATTATTTATTCGGTTAAACTAAATACGATTTTGAAGCAAATTTTGCTGTAAAATCGTAAACTAAATACGATTTTTAAGCACAATGTGCTTCAAAATCGTGTACCAAATTCTTGAATTTGATAAAGTGTAGATTTAGATTATTATCCTGCTTCCAGGTATTCTGGTTGATTCATTTTTTCGCTCTTTTGTTTTACACAAAACTTTAACCATGGCATTGAAAAGGCCTAGAAAAAAAAATGTTCTGTAGCAGCACCCCCACTAATTTCAGCTACGAGCCGCCACTGACAGTATCGCTAACTAAACAACGCATCTAAGAATGTGATTATATAATATTACAAAATTAAAAAAATAAATAAATCAATAACTACCTCAAAAATTATATATCAAATTAAAGCCTCTACTTTTAAGTAAAGTATTGTAATCGGTTCAGTTTGGGGATATGTAGTTTTCACCGGATTTTGACTTTTGACAACACCTAGGGAACCCAAAAGACCGGATGGAAATTTTCCGGATGTTAATGTACGTATATGTGTTCGGTGTTGGCCTCTAAGTCACCGTATACCTGCAAAACTGCTGTACCGATTTTGACGAAACTTGGTCATATTACTTCTTTTATGAAGCATTGGTACCATTTTTGAAAAGGACTTATTACTGGAGTTAAGAAGAAGTCCGAAATCCAAATTTTTTATAATTTTGTGCTTTTTTGACACTTTGTCCAGTCAATTGCAATCAAAGGGGGAAGTGCACAATTAGATGTTACAGCAGTCCTAAATCCAAAATTTCAACATCCTACGGCTAATCTTTTTTGAGTTATGGGAGGTACGTAAATACGTATGTACAGACGTCACACCGAAACTACTCAAAATGGATTTAGGAATGGTCAAAATGATATGGAAACTTCCGTTGAAATCTGAAAACCGGAATTTTTCGTGATCACAATACTTTCTTTACTTCGTACAAGGAAGTAAAAATACACGATTTATTTTTATTCCGAGCTCAAAATAAATTCTTAAAAACGACTTTTGAATTGTGAATTATTTTGCAGTAATTTGTTATATTTAATGTTTCCCTTAACATTATCGTGTGTTTTTTTAAAAAATTAATAACGGACTAAACCATATCTTATAATTTTTATATTATATTATTAATTATATTATATTTTTATATTTATAATTTATCCTATATTTATATATATATATATATATATATAACGAATCTTTATGTTCCGATCTAATTAAAGATTTACTTATTTTTATTTACTTAAAAATTGCTTATATAGATAATCAAATCGTTTTATAAAATTGTTCAGCTTAAGTTACCTTTTAAAATTTATCAAAGATTACCAGAGGATTTTCTACTAACAGTATGGATAAAGATAATTGAAATCGGCGTTTTCTGCGCCGAAACAATTGTATGAAAATAAAAAGTTTAACCAAAAGAAATATCAACATATCGACCTGAGAAATATTTTCTTTTAGTCATTTAAAAACAGAATTATCGAAATTGGTCAAATTGATGATAAATTACATAAGACTTGAACAAATACACAAAAAAGAAAAAAAAATATGAAGAAGTCAAATAGAGAGAACCTTTTGTTTTTATTGAAGTCTATTAAAATTTCTATAATTGATTAGATAAATGTGGTAAAACAACAGCATCAGTTGAATAAAGGATAAATCTAATTAAAATTCCCTTTAAATTTTAAATTAATTACTACACAGGATACGCATTCATCAATAGTTCTCTTCAAATACAATTAAATTAAACCTAATTAACGTTAGAAGCAAACATACGTATATAAACTTACAAGTAAATATGTTCGTATGAACCGCACACCGTTACATTAGACAACAACAATATTATAATAATAGTAATATAAATTATTATTCAATTAAAACTAATTAACTGGTAATGAAATTAATCAATCACTCCTTTTATAATAAAATGAAAATAAATTAAAAACATTAATATTTTACTACAAATATATATATTATTTTAAATGATAACACAAGTATTAATAATTAATTGTTTTCAGCCATAAATATATTTAAAATAAAAAAAAAAACCGTTTTACAATCAATTATTGACATATAATATTTAATACCATTAATATATGCTTTTAAAAAAATAAAATTCCCACTGCGGAAGACATACATAACAAAAATGCTGACAAAAGCTGCTCTTTTTTTAATTTAAATATTACTACAATTTACATAAAACTAAAAATATATCATCGAATGAAACATTTCCTTTAGTAAAAAAAAAAAAAAAAAAAAAATCGTCGAAATCAGTACATTTGATGAAGAAAAATAATGGAGCTAAAAATTTAACTCTTCTTACTGTGATAGGTTAATAAATTTGACTGATTATTTCAAATATGCCATACGGTTTTTAATTATTAAAGACTTAATTATACAGTATTTGTTATACACTTGCGAAAAAAACAAATATTTAGTAAAATATTTGGGTCTGAATTTATTCCCTTGATTAACTTACATTTTTACCTTAACCGCTATTAAAAGTATAATTGAGAAAAAAATTAAAAATTCTTAGTTAAATATTGTGGGCCATTAACGTTTTATCATCGAAATTGCATACTGTATTTAGAATAAAATAAATAAATGGTGTACCACCTTACCTACTTCTGTGTAGTTTCAGACTGACAATTTTATCGTTTTCATGTATAATTTTTTTCAAATCCAGCCTGTATACGAGGGGTATCTAAAGTAAAGACCGCTGGGAAATTTCTCTCCTTAAGATTGGCGAACCTGTGTTCATGGCCACGTTAGTAATGTACACACTGCATTGTTTTTCTGTAAGTTGTTGCGTTGAGTATCATTGATTACGTGTGATATATTACGTTATAAAATGAATAGGAAAATCGATGTTGCCACCGACTGTGAAATACGTGGAGTCATACGTTTTTTAATCAATCAAAACGATAAGCCGGTTGAAATTCATAGGCAGTTGGTTGCTGTGTACAATGATGTTGTAATAAATGAAAGAAACGTCCGAAAACGGTGTGAAAGATTTAGAAATAACAGAATTAATGTGCACGATTAAGAAAGTCCACGGAGGCCCTCGATAATTACATAGGATTTGATGAAACACGTCGATGATGAAATCAAATAAGATCGTCGCTCAACGATTTCCGACCTGGCCGTTTCTTTTCCTGATGTTTCAGGATGTTATCGGTCACACTGTTCATGACTATTTAGGCTTCAAAAAAGTTTGTGCACGTTGGGTGCCGCACGTCTTAATGGAACGTCACAAAATATCCGAATGGGATCTGCTTTGGAATTTTTAATACGCTACATAGAAAAAGGTAATGAGTTCCTAAATTCAATTTTTACCTACGATGAAACATGGATTTCGTACTAAACGCCAGACAGAAAACGGCAGTCAAGTGAATGGGGTCATCCTCAATCAGCAACCATACCAACAAAGGTCAAGCCACATCCATTTGGACGCAAACTGATGGCCACAGCCTGTAAATGCAGAAGTCTACTGCAAACCTCTACGTAAGTTACGGCGCGCCATTCAAAATCAGCGACGTGGGCGGCTGACCGACGGAGTCGTCCTGCTGCACGATAATGCACGTCTACATGTTGCGGGTCCGACACGTGATTTACTGAGAACATTTGGATGGGAAATTTACGATCACCCATCATATAGTCCGAACTAAGCTCCTTCTGATTACCATTTGTTTGGGAAATTGAAAGAAGTTTTGAGTAGTAAGCAATTTTCGGGTGACCATGAACTTAAAAATGCTGTTAATCAGTGGCTAAATGGACTGGCGGCTGAAGAATACGATGAGGGTTTATTGAAGCTGGTGTATCGCTACGATAATGTCTTAATTCTTGTCGCGATTACACAGAGAAGCGAGTCATAAGGTGGGTAGTTTAAGAGAAATAAAAAAAATATTTATAGTTTTCAGAATAACTTTTTTATAATTAAACTGTCTTTTCTTTAGAGATAACCTCTCGTAAATACTTTGTTAACCGATTTAAACAAATAGTGTGTGTCATTTTGTTCACATCCTGATCCCGTAGGGGAAGACACCCGCTTTGTGACGATTACGGTCCCATACCACCCTTTCCGTTCCCCTGATGAACTTTACCAGAGGTCGTCTTTTAGACCCACTAAACTTGTTAACACAACACAGTCATCAGTTTGGCCTCTGTCAGGATGCCACTGATGCAGATGTCTCGACACATTTCAGTCAGTGTATTTATAAAACTTACTATCGCCTTCGTATGGCCTCTTCCAAGCACGAGATCTTGTTCACAAGTAAAAACTTAACAATTTATTTGATAAAACATTATTCGTTATACGAATATTTACGGAGCTATTAATCAGTTTAAAAAAGTTAATGACCTCCATTTTTAATTCCCAAGAGTAGAGATTTAAAACTTATTTATTTTGTAAATATGGTTGGGTAAATATTCACCAAATTTCATTAAAATATTTAAATACGTTCTTAATAATTAAAATATTATTGAAAACACACAATGATGGACAAACAAAAAAGAAACAAGATAGGGTGGGAAGGCATTTATCCTCATGAACTTTTTTGGTTCTCCTGAATCAATCCCTGAAGTTTGGACAGCACTTCCCGGAACTCTATAACTATTGCCCGTAGTAAAAAAATATGCATACCGTGAAGACCCCGAGCTGATGGGGGTAAAAAATTAGAGAAAAACTGGGATATATATACCGTCAAATATTTCTGCCAAATTTAAACGATTTAGGTGTACTGTTTTTTTTTAAATATGAGGCAAAAAGTATCCCTTCATCTTTTTTAATTTTTTCTAAAATTTAATGCCATAAATTCTCATTTTTAAAGAATTTATATGAACTAGACTAAAGATATATGAACTAGACCCACCGAGTTGGTCTAGTGGTGAACGCGTTTTTGCATATCAGTTGATTTCGTTGTCGGGAGTTCCTACGTTCAAATCCTTGTTAAGGAGTTACTTTTATACGGATTTGAATACTAGATCGTGGATACCGGTGTTCTTTGGTGATTGGGTTTCAATTAACCACACATATCAGAAATGGTCAACATGAGACTGTATAAAACTACATCTCACTTTCACTGGTACATATCATCATCATTCATTCTCTGAAGTAATACTTGACGGTGATTCCCGGAGGATAAAGGAGAAAAAAAGACTGGAGATTTAATAAAAATACAGGCCAATACAGGTATGTTCGCAGGTAAAAGGTAAGGAAATCGATATGGTTTGTTTATTTTTTTTTGTCTAGGATCATGAAAAACGTTTAATTCTAAATTTTTGTTGTATATTTTTCCTATTCGATTTTTTATGTTTCTAGTTTTGTTATATTTACTTTTAGAAAAATTATAAAATTCTATTTTAACTAAAATATTTTGGATCATTTAACCTCACAATAATTTCCAAAAGGTTGATATTATATCTACTTTAACTCAATATAAAAAAATGAACGTCAAAACAGTACTATACAAAAGGTTACTTTATTAAAAAAAAATTATTAACTTAATTTTAACGAAAATTGAATCTGTAAAAATTTTGTATTTCTACTTTTATGTAAATTATTACTTATATGAGCTAGAAAAAAAGGCGGGCTTATGGCCGGCCGCGAAAATGTTTCATGGTTTATGTTTCATTACACATGATTTTGTTAAATGTTTTTGCCAAATGTAATTAAATAACGTTCATGAATTTAACAACAAAAACTTTTACAACGAAACGCTTCAAAATCCTGAACATTTTTAGCTGTTTCACGAGTTGTTATTTTTAAACATAGCTCTAAACCCAATATTTTCCTTTACTTATCCCCAAAAAACAAATATAATTTCAGATAAATCTTTCGTATCAAGAAGTATAAATCGTTCGAACGAATGTTTTGTGAGCTTCATTCAAAATAAAAATGTGAGCATATACAGCTAACAAACTAACGCGTCATGCTATTTTATTGGAAAGATTTCCTTATAAATAAAATTATTATATACCGTCACGAAAAACTAGTTTTATTTATGAAATAAACAAATCGTTTAAAAAGCTGTTTATTAGAGTTTACTGTAAAAACTTGAATTTTTTTTCATGTTTGGCTATTAAGTGGTATATATTTACTGAGTGTAACTTATAAGAAATAAATCTCGAGGAAAGTATTTTCTAAGCGTGGACAAACACAGAGTGTGAGATTCATTTGATCTGCTATTATTATTATTTAGCGATTAATCTACTGATTTATTAAAAAAAGTCAGTCAGCAGAATGACATTAGATTGGCACTGACAAGTTCATTTAAAGCATGTTTCTGTTCATGACAGTGTCAATAATTCTATGATATTACAGTCAGCAATCTGCCTATATTTTATAAAATTTTAGTCTACAACAAACAAGTGAGTATGTTAATTCATTTTATATTTAAACCTGACAATCAATTTGTTAGAAATGTACGGTTTAATTTTTTTCAGTTTCATTATTTTATAGAAAATTTTATTAAAACAAAAAACAAAACATAAGCAGTTTAAACATACTGCAAAATCGAGTAGAGAAATATGATATTGCAAAATTTCATGTTAGATATTACAAAAAAATATATTTCATTGTACTTATGATTAAATACAGTAATAAATTCTTTCATGTAGTAAAGATGTTAACAAAACAGTTTTTCCTTTTTTTTTAATAAATATCGAACAAACAAGTACAAAATAATGGAAAAAGTTCATATTAATATATGTCCTAAAATCTTCGTTTCCGAGTTACATCTAGTGAATGAGTTTGCTCGGATTTCATGTACCCAAAAGAAATGAAGTTGTACCGAAATTTGTAGGATGTTAATTAAGAGGCAGAATTAGTGATTTCTTATGAACTTTGACCTGAAAAGTCGAATAAAATAGGTCCCAAACCTACATCATTCGTATTTTTTGAGAAATCTGGGGTAAGCCCAATAAATTAAGGTAAAAAATCCTGATTTTTCATGTCTGAAGTACAATAAATTCTTTGTTAAATGGGTAATAAACACATAAAACCTTTATACAAAACTTGTAGAAAATTTATTTTTCAACAAAACGGAGTAAAATAAATTGAATAAGACAAAAGAAAAGTTAGAAAAATTCGAATTTTATTTATAAACAGTACTCTAGATCAAAGTGCATTATACATCAGTTTTTAATAAATGTTAAAAAAATGAGCCGCCATTTTCAAAACATTTTTTGGCACGCTTCTGTACTGCTTTTGTGGCTTTTTTTAGTTCTTCAAGGCTGTCCTTAAGTTGCACAGCCGCATCAATAATGCGGACAAATAATTCGTCACCAGAAAGTATTTTTGTTTTTGTTTTATATACAATATTTTTCATCCATCCCCAGACGCAAAAATCTAAAGGTGTTAAATGAGGAGATCTTAGTGGCCAGAAATATGAACCTCCACGACCTATCCATTTCTCAGGCAAAAGATGATTTAAGTGAGTTGAAGATTTAAGCCGCGCTAATTGTTTTGGGATATGAAATGCTGCGATTCAGCAGCATTTTTTTTTATTAAAATGTATTTAATATTCTACTGCAGCAGCTACGTTGCTGCAGAAAAAAAAAATAGCTGCAGTAATCGTTACGTACAGTTAAACTTTTCAAAGAAATTGGATTTTCAGTGAATACGTTATCATCTATGTTCAGTAGATAATTTGAATATAAAACTCATTCAAAGGATTAAACATTAAATGTTTTGTTAATAAGAAAGAGTATGAATCCCTGAACCTTCAGCTGCAACAATCTGATTACTATTTGTACTATAAAAACATTTTTTTATTAATATTTATGTATTACAATATTTTTAAGTAAAATTAAATATGGTAATTTGTAGTCTCAATAGCCCATTTATAGACTAGAAAATTTCGTTACCGGCAATCATATGCCTTTTTCTTAATTCCTCATATTTCCTAATAAAAATAATTTTCATTTATTGTTAGGATAATTGAATTATACGATTATCTGAGTTTAACAACCCTTCGAGAGTAATACGGCGATTTAATGCAAAATACAAAATAAGACTGAACAAACATGTGAATTGGCTTGCGGTTAACCGCCTGGATAACAGCGGAGACATTAGACTCCTAAAGCGTCTGCATATATTAAATGTTTAAGTTATTCGAGATCTGAGGTGAATCGGTTACCCTAGGGTGTTATGCATCATTAAAATTCTTTATTGTTTCGCCACTTACTTTTGTTGGTTCTTTGATTTGTTTCACTGTGTCATTGTGTGATTAATCTTTGTATGATTAATAAGGCGTCTGGTTTTTCTTTGCTTTTTATATTTAGATCAGTTTTTTTGGACTCATTTTATATGTACTTATTTATGTTTTACAGATTTATTTTATACTCTACAATATATGAATACGTATGCATACATATACCATACTTTGAAGGATTTTTTTTCAATGAAAACTCCTCTCTGCAATCTTTTTTTTTTTTAATTAAAATTTCCTTATGGTTCCGGTAAATTGGAAACGATTGTAGTATATTAAACATTGCGGCAAAAAAAATTATTTTTAGGATAAAAAATTTTTATTTTACCTCCGGGACCACCGGTAGGGTATTGCTTCAGAGGATGAGATTGATTTACACGTGTGAAAATACCATGTTTAACCGGAATTAGAACCCGGGACCTCCAGATAAAAGGCCGAGACGCTACCACTCGCGCCACAGTGGCCGACCAGGATAAATGATTTAGAAAATATGTAATATATGTATTACTTTTTTAGTACTTTTTGGTTAATTTTTATTTCTTGTTTTTATACATATTATAAAAGCTACAGACAATTTTACACCCAAAAAAAATATTTATCAATTAAAAAAAATAATAATAATACTTTTTAATATTTCGTAAAAATATAAAATAGTAAATTTTGTAAAAGTCTTGCAACCGGATCGTATAGATAAAATATTAATATTTATTTTTATTCAGAGTTCTACGTGTAAACTTTAAGCTACTGTAAATCATTTTTATATTACTACTAGTTTTTGTAAAAGTAGATTTCGCTCATTTTATAATGATGTTGATAATTTTAATTGCAAGATTAAGTTGAATTGAAAAAATGAAAATAAAACAAAAATAAAAACAGAATTTCTGAACTTATCTGATTTTTGAAAGTTTCGTCACTGTCAAAAATAATATTTATATTATTGTATAATAATATCAGTATTTCCAAGGACCCGAATATCGGCTGCTTGCTGAATTAAAGCGGTTCTTTCTCTCTTATCTCCATGTTTTTGTTTTTATAATTTTTTTTTAATATTTTCAATAATTTGTGTAAGATGCCTAAATGGACAAAAAAAAGGTTGGGTTTCGATTAACCACACATTTCAGGAATGGTCGAACTGAGACTACAAGACTACATTTCATTTACACTCTAAATATCATCCTCATTCATCCTCTGAAGTAATATCTGAACGGTAATTCCCGGAGGCTAAACAGGAAAAAAAGAAGATAATTAAAATGCAATCTGTAATGAGTCAATTTAAACACGTAATTTAACAATTTTAAAATTAATTAATAAAATTCAAAAATCGTTAAATAAACTTAACAGTAACATCAAGGTAAATTATTGTGTAATGTCTACAATTAAATAACAATAATAAGCTAAATATTAAAGTAAACATAATATAATTATATAAACATCTGTACGTTTATTTGAAGTAAAGCAATGAGATAAATATTAAAATGAACAATGTTAAATAATTATGTAACATTTGTGTATTTATTTAGTGAATTCGGCATCTCTGTGGAGCAATGAAATAGCCGCTCAGTTTACAGAGGCAAGATTTGAACAGTGGGTGAAAAAAAAAAGTATATATATATATTTTTTTCCCCGGTCACTGGTCACTGTAGCACCACATAGAATAATTTACTTGTACTAGGTTTTTTAGCTCTCCAATATGCCTTTATTCTTTCCATGTGCCGCTTTCTTCTTTCTTTCAACCACTTTAGGTTATTAGCGCATTGTTTTTTATCCTTCTGGATCCCTTTGAATTCTAAATTTTGTTTTCTTAGCAGCCTTCTGTCTTTTAAATTCGTCACGTTGTATTTGCTACCCTTAGATCCTTTTTAATTTCCTTGAACCATTTAACCTTCGTCTTTTCACTATTACATTTGTCAAAAATTCTCTTTGTTAGCCGTTTGAATTCATTCTTGACTTGATATCCGTAAAATACCACCAGACTTCGCTTACCTATTGCTTCTTCGATTCTATCCAACTCCCTGTAAAGTTCCTCATTCTTCCTTAATTTCCAACCATCGTTGGTTTTCCTGGGCCGTAGCATTTTTCTTGCTATCATCTTTCAGCACGTTCCAGTTTATTTATTTCCCCTTGGTCCAGAGGTACGCATTCTGCTGGTATAAAACTCCAGGTCGGTTTATCGTTGTATATTGTTTTATCTTGCCTATTCTTGAGATACCTTACTTATTGCACACGTCCTGTGTTAGGTCATAAAACTTTATAATTTTATTGATCCTGTCGATGTTTGCTTCCTTGTTTACTCCATTTGGTTGGATAATTTCACCCAAGTATCTAAATCTCTCTTGTTCGTCTTCTTAATTCTTCCGAACTCTGACCGTAATAATTTTAGTACGTTCTTAGTATTCATCATATATTCTATTTTCTATGAAAATTTTTAAGCCTGCCTTTTAGGCCATTCCGTGTAGAACATTGTGTGTAGTCTTCCACAGTCTTCGGCCGACCGTTCCTGAAATGTGTGATTAATTGAAACCCAACTACCAAAGAACACTGGTATCCACGTCCTAGTATTCAGATAGTATAAAAGTAACTGCGTTTACTAGGATTTAAACTTTAGAACTCTCGACTTCGTAATCATCTGATTTGCGATGACGAATTAACCACTAGACCAGCCCACCGGCAGGTAGGCTACCGCTTCTATTTTTGATTTCTTTAAAATACCTATTTTATATATTTATTTTAGTCTTCAGTTCATCGACTGTTTTTGAAAAGAAATTTTTCAAAAACGTTTTCAAAAAGGTTTTTGAAAAACTTTTTCAAAAAGGTTCATTCTTTTTTTTTTGTAATCCTTGACTATTTCTTCTTTAAGCTTCTTCAAGGTCTCTAATAGAAGCTGTTTTGTTAATTGTGCTGATTTCCTTGGCGGAGTGGGAGTGTCACGGCCTTTCATCGGGAGATCCCGGGTTCGAATCCCGGTCAGACATGGCATTTTTCATACGCTAAAATATTTAATTTCATATTATGGACAAACTTCCAGCTTATATGGTGAATTAATCATAAAAAAAAACTCCCGACTTATTGTTCAAGTACTATAATCGTCGCAGTTTCACTTGGCTTTTCTATCTGCTGAGAATTTTTGAAGTTTGTATTAATTCTTCAGCACTGAATGTGAAAATATTTTTGTACTTATTACAATGTACTATTATACTTTTGTCTTCCTTCTCATTTCTGTATACACCGCATTTGAACATTATTTAGAATATAATATAGTAAAAAATTTGACGAAGTATTTTATCATTCTATATACACATGGCAAGCACTGTTACGCAGCACATCCGTATTTAAATCGTTTGTATAAATTCTCTATTTTTTAAGAAAAGAAGTATTGATAAAATAAAAATGGTTGATTTAATAAGTGATTTTACTAGTTTGAATTCCTCTTCAGGTAAGTTGTTAGACATGTTTTAACATACACAAGTCCTTTCTTAAAATGAAATTAAGGGATCTCATTATAAATTATATTTATGTTTTTTCTTCTTATAAATAATAAATATAAAAAAAAGAACACATTTACTCTGTAATTTTAAATAAACAATTTGTATGAATTTTTAATTTTTTCTGTGATCGTTTTAAATATGAAAAAAGAAATATATTTCCTTCATCTTAAACACAAAGCAACGTGAGAAAATATCCTATTAAGAAATCTTTACAACATTTTTATGTCCAAATATAACTTGATGTTAGAGAGAGAAGAAATTTGAATGGAATATACTTTTGCTATATCTTAATTGGTTAAGATATAAGACCATTGATGAGTAGATAAAGGAGTGGATAACTGAGCGAGTGAAAAAGAAAAATCCAGGTCAAGTCAGATTGGCATCTGGTTGTTGATGTAAAATTCCATTAAAGAAAGAATTAAGAGTCGAGCGACTCTAAAAACTTTCCTTCTTTTTCTTTATTAATTTTTATCTCTGATCCTTATTCCATTTCTATGGAATAGTATTACTATTATTATAATTTTTTCTTTACCGGTTACAGCATTAATGTTATAATAATGTAAGCCTATAGGAAAAATTCGTAAAAATAATATTTAAATTTATGATAAAAATATGTTTTATATTTAAATATCAAGAGTTTTATTTAAACGTTAATTTAATTTTTTTAATAAATTTACTTTTATCTCTAGTTCTTATTTTTGTTTGGATTGAGCATCAAATCTTATATTTTTTTTTTGTTGTGTTTATCCATCTCGAAAACTTGTACAAATAAGTTTCAATAAATTAGGAACAAATATTAGGTCTAAAAACCGTTTAAATAACGTTATTTAATTCCTAAACGTAAATGGTTTTTTCATAATGTGATGAAATAATCATCAGAAGACACTATGGGAAAAGTATGTGAAAAAAAAAATTAAATTAAAATATCTGAGGTGCATACCACATGACTTCCTTGTACGCCTATTAATGACATACATACATTTAAAAAAAAAGAAAAGTACATCAAATTTTATTCATTACTAACTAACTTCTAATATTTTTTCATATTCTTTTTTTATTGTTATTATTGAATTATTATTTACTGTAAAATTTTTTTACACACCAGAAGTTAATAATTATTAATAAATCAATATATTTAAATTAAAAAAAAAAGTTAAAAAAAAGGAGATGAAGTCGGAATTGAACCGATGTGCCTTCCTCTAATAAGATCCAAATATTTCATTTATTTAACTTTTATTTGGTTATAACTCTGGAACCAATGAAAAAATTACTACTTATTTATTTATTATTTTTGAAAAGCTCTCAATGAGGGCAGTTAAGAAAAAGTCCAAAATCCAAATTCTTTGGATATTGGGCACTCTTTTTGGACACTTTTGGTCCAGTTGATTGAATCAAAAGCGGTGGTGCAGAACAAAATGTTACAACTATCCAAAATCCAAAATTACAACATCCTACGGCTAATCGTTTTTGAGTTACGGGAGACACATGCGTACGTTTGTACAAACGTCACGCCGAAACTAGTCAAAATGGATTCAGGGATGGTCAAAATGGATATTTCTGTTGAAATCTGAAAACCGAAATTTTTCGCTATCACGATACTTAGTTTACTTCGTGCAAGGAAGAAGAAATAGCATTATGCACTATTAATAATTAATTGATTTTAAGAAACTTAACTCTATATTAGTACTTTTAACTAGGATTTTACAAAAAAAATTTAATGATAAAAAACAATTAAGATAACTGTTATTGTTCTATGAAATACCAATAAAAAGGGCTAATTTATTTTTTAAATAACTGAATCATTTCAACTTTTAATCAGACTTGCACGACTTCTTAGTGCACATTTAGTTTTAGACTGAGTAGATATAACTCAAGAATGATAAAGGTAGCATAAACCTAAAACCAATTAAAGAAAAATTAAAGAAAATTACAGAAAAGTTATCAAGAGTCTTGATAACTGTTTAACGTTTGTATTATTGAACATTTTCACAAATGGATTTTTAACTAACTTTAATATCAAAGCTATTAAGTAGTGGTGAAAGGCTAAAAAGAGTTTACTTATATGAAAACAGTTTTTAGAGAAAAAAGTACAAAATTACAGAAGGCAAGTGGATTTTATCTACGTGTTAAGAATTGTGGTTTGGAACAAGGAGGTACCTTTGCAATGTAAGAAAGTTATGCATCAAGCCTACTTCGTGCAAATTCTTACATATGTGGCAGAAACTTGGACAGGTGGCAGAAAGTTGGAGGGTCGAGTGCAGGCAGCAGAATAGAAAAATTCAAGAGAAGTATACTATGACAGACAAGAACTGATAGGGTGAGGAACAGTACGATTAGAGAGGAACTGAAAATGAGAAACCTTACTGAGGCAAATGGAAGATCAGAACTCAGCTGGTTTGGACCTATTGAAAGGAAAAATTAGAAAAAAGAATGCTTCATGCAGAGGAAATAGGTAGAAGACAACGGGGTAGACCAAGAGTAAGATGGTTGAATGCAGTGATGGAGAAAGTACCCAAGAGAGTTTATGTGGTGAGTGTAGTGGAAAATAGATGGTTCGATGGTTCGTGGATCGAGGCAGGTGGAAAATTGTATGGAAAACCCAACCCGAGAAAACTTGGATTAAAGGGAAATGAAGATTATGAAGTGGTCTCCTATAGATATTCAGCAATGAATTTTCGGCTTTATTATTGATATAATAAGTTTTCCTGTATAAGATTTGAAGAGTAATATTTTTTCAAATTTATTAGTGATTTGTACTTTGAAATGAAATAGTTAATATTAAAAAGGTGCCTAATCTTTGATCTACATATCAGATAAGTGATAGTTAACAATAATTGGATTCATGGTTCATAAAATTCTGTTCATTTCTAACCAAATTGATGTATGTAGCCATAATAAAAACGAACTGTCCATTTTTTTACCGTTAATAAAGAACAATCCACCCAACATTTTTATTATAATTTTTATAGTAGTTTGATTTTGAGATCATGTAACTTATGCGATTTCCTACGATTTTTTTTTAACACATTCTCGTATATTTTTTTTAATTGGAAACGTTTCATTCGTCTGGCGAAAGAGGTTTTAGGACTTAACAAGTCAGAAAAAAAATATTTCTTTTCCTTAGTCACTTAGTGATAAGTTTTAAAATTCCTGAAAAACCTTACAAGGAATCAAATTTTTTTTTCATATTCTACTTTTATTTATGGAAAATCTACAGGACATTAGTTTTTTCCTTATTAATATAAGGATAAATATTTTAATTCTTTTATTGCTCTGTAGAAATAAAAAAAATCATTACAGAATGAGATGTACAGCTTTAAACATAGGTTCCATATTTCATACTATAGATGAGACATTTTTCATTTTATTTGCTTTTCTTTGACTCGCAATGTTTTTTTCATGTGTGTCCTCAAATCTTGCATCCTTAATTTAACACACATCCTGACATTGTCTGTTGATGAAATTTTGCACAGTTACTAAGGTCAGGTGACAATTCAATATTCACCCATTATTTTTGCAAACATCTCCCCGTACGGGTGTAAATTAAGGGGGCGGGTGTAAAATATTGCAAAATCTCCAAGACGGTTATGTGGGGTTTTTGGGGACCGCAAATGACAAAGCCGATAGTTGTTTGAGAAATCTTTTATAAAAACGTTTGTCGAAATTTGTGATAGTTAATTAAGTAAATGAAATAAAAACTTTACTATTTCGTTACTTAGTTCAGTAAATCTTTAATTGAAAATTTATTTGATATTTTATAAATGTATTAGAAATTTCGATAAATGATGTTTTCTTTTGAATTTCAAATTAACCTACTAATTAAACTCATGCAATGTGAGATAACAAATTGTATGACTAAAAAAAATATAAATGAAGTTTTTAAACGTTTGAAAAATTTTGTAATATTATTATTTTCCTGAAATAAGTAAGATCTACACAAAGTAAGACAAAGTTATTATGAAATAATTGTAAAATTAAACGGACCTTTTCCACTGTAAGACTGTACGGCTTAAACTTTTCCTAATAATGAAATAAATGAGTTACAATAGTAAAATAATTTCTAGTTTTCATTCACTAACAGCCCATTCCGTAGTGAGTGTTGCCCTATTAAGGTTGTAATCTTACCAATGACTCATAACGTGTAACCATGTTTCCTTATGATAGCCTTCCAGGTCAGTCTTAGTACTGCGTTTAATGTAATCTGTTAAAAAAAACATGAATTTTGTGAGGTTAGTGTAGGAAATACACAGAGACAAAAAAGCTGTGAATTTTTTACAGGAAAAATCTCAGCCTAAAAGTATGTGCCAACGGCCATACATGCCATGTCACAACATGACAGTCACTTTCAGTAACAATAAACAGCGTTGGGCTTGTTATAAAAGGGAGTGCCATAAATATCAGTATATAAAAAGATACTTGTTTAAGTTGATCATAATTGACTTTACACAAATCAGGTATATTTACTGTTGGTCAAACGAAATGATAATAAAATTCTACGATGAAGAATTAGAGATAAGACATTCAAATGCCACTGATTGGACAAACTACATGCGTGAAGTTTGTGGAAACATCATTTTAAGAAATCCAGTAAAAATTGGTTGCCCAGGGATTCATACAGAGATGAAAAACAGTCTTTTCTCGGAGTAAAAATCAAGTTAAACGTGTTCCACCACCACAGTAGGTTTTTGGAGGATATTGCCGTCAGACAAAAGAATGATTTTTGTACGCCGTGGAAGACATATCAGCAGCACAGTTACTATCTACTTTATTATACAAGAAAGTACTTTACCTGGATCAATTATACTGTTAAATTGCTGGAGAGCTTATCATGACACTCAATTGTTACCAGAACAATATCAGCACAGCACTGTCAACCATACACATAATTTAGTTGATCTTGATGCCGGTGCTGACATGCAAGGAAGTGAAAGTACTTGCGTTTAGAAAAATACAGAAATTAAAAAAAACAGTGAGACATTAATCGTAATCTATACTAAGTGATCTGAAGGTTTGCCGTTGTTTTTGTCAACCGAACTGTCGGCTGACTTTGGCGAGACGGGCGAGCGGGGTTTATTGTATTACCTAACCAAATGACATTCGATTATTACTAATAGCATGACACATTTGTATATAAAATGCAAACACAACAGAATTGTGCAATATAATGACTAGTACACTAGACACAGTAATTAAGGAGCAAAATTTAAGTTCACGTATTGTACTCTACTCTTATCACTATGAGTTCATTCGGCGTAATCAAGATAAAAATCTGTTTGAACAGATACTGCCAGATATTGTTGTTTATTGACCATCCGAATAGTAATGCCAGTAATGTTTTGATTATTTAACTAATAAATAATAAATTCATTAATTACTACTTATAGTTGTTATTTTTATATCTGATTTCTACAGAAAAAAAAAATTAAATCTTTCAGTCCTATAGTGGAAAAAATCAATTAAACTGAATTTATATTAAAAAAAATGTTAAACATGCAAATCAATTACAAATGTTATTGAATGTCTGCATAATAATCCTAATATTGATTTTGTAATTACAGTTTTCGTTTACAAAATGTTACTATAATTGTGGATTATGATAATATTACTAAATAGTATATGTAAGATACCAAATTATTAAACCACTTGGTTATGTTTACATATGTTAAACAAAACGTAAACGTGCTTATATTAACCTCAATCTATGTTTGAATTATTATTCTAATTTATACATAGTAAACAAAACAAAATCGTTATCACTGTTTAACATACCCGCACAGAGTAATTAAATTTAGAGCAATCATTTTAATTTACATAAAGGGATAAAAAAATAACAGAAAGAAGAAATTTATTTAAGTTAATAAATAAAAATCTTTATATAAAAATAGTTACTTGAACGGTACCTTTATTTTAAATTAATAGAAATTCTTGGTATTGGCCATTCCCTTTTTAAATAGAGTAGGACCAGACACTTAAAAAGTTTATCTTTTTAGAGCTTTGAAATTTGTTTTAACAAGTGATTAACGCTGGAAAATTTACTGTCCTTGGTAAATTTCAGTTTTTTATTACCATAGATTCGAGAAATATTAGATTAAATGACTGAATGGATGATTCTTGGCGTTTATTGATAAATACAGGGCGTTTCATAATGCTCTTAGGATTTATAAAATTTCAGTAAAAAAAGTATTTCACTTACCTAAATGACAGTTGTACGAGGTGATGCAGGGACTCAAACAGTTTTTGCTAAAATCTATAAATGTTCAATACGTGCTCCTCTGGTGGTGACACGGCACACATCAACACGAAAGTCTAGCTCTTGTCAAACTCGTTCTAACATGTCATTTTCGATAGAGTTGATTCCATTGATTATGCGATCCTTTAGCTCAGCGATATCGTGCGGCATTGGTGGAATAAACACCTTATCTTTCATGTAACCTCAGAGAAAGAAATCACATGGCGTGAGGTCTGGTGATCTTGGTGGCCACAGCATAACGTGTTGGTCTTCTTCAGACACACGTCCTATCCAGCGCCGAGGTAATGTTGTGTTAAGGTACTGTCAAACCTCGTTATGAAAATGGGCAACCATCTTGATGGAAAATGAAGTCGTTGAGTAGTTGAGGCATAAGCCATAATTGTAACTGTCGTTTCCATAACAAAGACCACTGCCTCACAAATAGATCGCACAAAAAACGTTTACTTTCGGAGAATCCTGAATGTGTTCCACATAAGCGTGTGGGTTTTCAGTTCCCCAAACTCGCACGTTATGACGGTTTACTTTGTCGTTAATAAGGAAAGTAGCTTCATCGCTGAAAATTATCTTGTTTACAAAACCTTCATCTAACAACATCTTTTCCTGTAACTGTAAACAAAAATCGAGCCTACGTGTTTTATCCCCATCAGAAAGACGCTGGATTAATTGAAGATGGTACGGTTTGCATAATAAACTTTTACGCAGAACTCTCTACACTGTTGTTTTCGGAATTCCTAATTCTCTTCCTGCAGCCGCAGTCGATTTTGACGGGCTGCGAATGAAACTTGCACGAACACCTTCGTCATTGACTTCTGAGGTTATGGACGACCAGTTGATTTTCGCTTGCACAAGCAACCAGTTTCATTGAGTTGTTTATACCATGCACAAATTGAATTATCACTTGGTGGCTCCTTATGAAATTTCAACCGAAACGGGCGTTGCACAGAAATTACTGACTTTGAGAAGTGAAATTCTAACACACAAAATGACTTCTCGCTTCCTGTGGCATCCATTTTCTCTACTGTCGACGCCTAGCGAGCAAATGGTTTACTAACTGCCTAGTATATGTGGAAAAAACTATTTGAAGTGCTCTTTCGTACAGTACTTGTTTTATTCTTATGAGTGAAATAGTTTTTGTTAATGAATTTTCGAAACTCCGAAGAACATTATGAAACGCCCTGTACATTTTTAATCTAATCCTTGTAAAAATATTACCGCTCATTTTCCATAGTTATAACATTGTAGTCTTTCTCAGCATCATCAGTAATAAATTTTACTATTTAATAGACTCTTAAGGTAAGAACGTAAAGATTATATTGTGAGAACTGAACATTTTACATAGCAGTGGGAATCATTATATTTTGTTTTACTTGAATAAATATTTTATTTCCAATTTGTGTGTTTAGAAGTAGGAATATTAATTAGTAATCGGGTCGATCATTCATTTCAATTCCTATTTCTACTATTTCAAGGATAAATATTAAAAAATAATTATTATCAGACATCTAAGATTTAAGTAAAATACTATCGCTCAATTTTAATAATAGAATCAGTAAGATGATATTTTAATGAAGTAGGAAGTATTCTGATTTATATATAAATATATATTAGTCGGCATTACTAAAAAGGCTGTAGGCGACTTTTGCCCCTCACCCCTGAGCC
This sequence comes from Lycorma delicatula, assembly GCF_047948215.1. Taxonomy (NCBI): domain Eukaryota; kingdom Metazoa; phylum Arthropoda; class Insecta; order Hemiptera; family Fulgoridae; genus Lycorma; species Lycorma delicatula. Next base: position 81,932,385 of record NC_134463.1, read on the forward strand.
GGACCCACAGAAGTATAACTCAGCCCCATGGGAATGTCTTTTAACTCTAACGGGCCCGCCCACCAGCTGTACGTCCGACAAGGCAGATCGGTTCGCCTGTTGGGTCTTTTTTATTGTGCCAGCTTGTAACCCACAGCGAGGAGACTCCGGATCCACCTAAGCTTCAACCTTTATACCCACGCTGAATGCGGGGTCTCGGTCTTGTCTGTGTCTTATGCCTAAAATGAGGGGCCCCCAAGAGGATCCCCCACCGGGACTCTGGTCTTAACTCTCCCCTAGTGGATGACGGGTTCTGAAGCTCTTCATCGCGACAGGGAACTATCGTAGCGGTACACGTCGTGTACGGAGTCCTCCGACTGATCATCGGAGCTGACACACCAAGGCGTATCTGTCCTCACAGCTGTAGGCGACTTACATAATATATATGTCACTCCTCGAAAATAGCCCACCTATTCAAAAAAATAATACCGACTTTTTTTTTAGACTTATTAAGGGTTGTAGAGAAATGAAGTAGTACCGTTTTGCCTTCTTTATTGAGCCAAAAATATTGTTTTATATCGGCAGCGCTAATTCCACCGAATTATAGATATTTTGATTTATTAGTGATACCTTCATTTTGTTCATTACAAGAACTAGCTACCTAGTAAAGATTATTACTTTCACTGAAAGCATTTCTGATTGATAATCCTGTTCAATTCATTATGTACGTGAGTCATTCAATAATTAAAGACACAAAGAGTTTTGGAGGCAAAACAGTTGGTAAGAAGGATATGATACTTTCAGTACAGTAAGTTGGTAACCCTGTGATGACTTTTGTTACTAAAATTGTTTTGTTTATAAACTCAAATCATATTTTATTATGGCGAGTTCTATTGAAGTTGATGAATTAGTTGAACAGCGTTCAATGACCCCGTTTTTTTGCTTTTTGAAGATATAAAACCGTCTTTATCGATACTGATAAAATTGTGTCAAAAATTATTTTTACAACTGAGTAGTTAAAAATTTAAAAACGATCAAACTTCAGTAACTTCGAGTACCGTTCTGGATATCAAATTGAAGTTTCAATTTCAGTGGTTGAAACTCGCATAGATTCTTTCATTCAAGTAAGACTGACGGATTATGGTTGAGATTATAGCTGAAAAATTACAAGTAATTGTTGGTACATTTCATACTCATTTATGTAATGATCTGAATGCGAAGTCTAATTGAAGTTAGATATAGGAAGAAGAGTTTTTGTATGAAACCTTAGGTATGAGAAGAAGGCGCGGGGATCGCGCTTCCGCGAAACAGTTAATTTGTTAGTTGAGGTTTATAAGTTACGGTAAATGGTTGTGATTGGAAGAGGCCATACGAAGGCGATAATATGTTGTGTAAATATACTGTTGAAAATGTCTATCATGAAGGCATTTACATCGATGGTATCCTGATGGAGGCCTAACACTGATAACGCTGTTGTGTTATCAAGTCTAAAAGGTCTAAAAGACGATTTCCAGTAAAGCCCATAGAGGGTTAGGAACGAAGAGGATGGTGTGACGATCGGGATCGTTACAAGGTGAGTGTTTTCCCTACGGGGTCAGGATGATAACTTGATAACGTTATCAGCAACAAGCTAAAGTACCAAAAAACAAGCGCAAGATGACCCATTTTGGGCTTGTTTTTCGGTAAGAGTTGCAGATCACAACCATAACGAGACAAGATTTCACATATGTAGAGCTGAAATAATGGCATCTGTAGAAAAGCGATGTTGTTTTGCACAGTATTTTAACCTATAATGAGAGATGGATTCACCATGAAGCACACTAGTTCACTGTCAAGAAAAAATTAACCCAACCATCAGCAGGAAAAGTCATGGTGACAATCTTTTGGAATGCAAAAGGCCCCGTTTTTATCAATTTTTTTGAAGATCAACGAACAGCATACAATTATGACATGTTTTATCAACAAAATGAAATCAGTCCGTGATCTCAGCGCGAAGGCATCATTCTGTTTTACGATAACCCCCGGCCTCACACAGCTCAGGTAACTCAAGAGACCATCGACATATTGGATCGGAATGTACCACCTGATTTTCCATTTAGTCCTGATTTGATCCTCTCGGATTTTCACTTGCTTGGTCCGCTTAGTGTGGTAGAACGCTTAATGTCAATGACGACGTCAAAGAGAATTTGGTAAATTGGTTCCTACATCAAAACAAAGATTTTTTTTCAGCAGGCATAAATAAACGTATTCACAGATGAGACAAATGTATTAATGTTACTGGAGATAATGTTTAAAAGTGAAAAAATGTCACATTGATATAAACCATTTTAGCTCCCGAGCAATTAATTATAGGATTAAACTGAATCCGTTTTAATTATTGAATGAATCTCGTATATTGCTACAACTCAACAAGAGAAAAGTTTAATCGTATAAAGCAATTAAAAATATATTTCATTACATTATAAACGTAGTTTAAAAATTATAATTTTATTACAGGTTAGTTTTATATGAAAGTTTTATTGAATTTACGACCGAGAAAACATCTAAAATTAAAAAAAAAAACAAACTAATTATAATTATCTTTCCACAAATTCAAAAAATGTTACACAAATAACATGATCACAAAATAATAGAAACAATTTATTAAAAATATGAAAATTAAAAAATAAATATCCAATAATTTCCAAGTTTGTATAATGGCTTAATCATTTCCAGGGATTAATTATTTCATGAAAGGTCTCCTACCATATTTTATGTTGTTATTGTATCCAATATAGTAATATAAATTTAAATATCATTTATTAATAGGTATTTGTATTATTCTCTCATTAGTGCTTCTTGTTCATCAATTTTTTTAAAATATACATAATAGTCATAAATGGGCTAATGACCACAGCTGTTGATGCCCGCTTTTTGATTACAAAAAATAACTCATAAAATACGAGAAATATCAAGTGGAAATATACATTTATTATATGCATTGCATCTATTCTGGAGGAGATTTATAATTAGTTTCACATTTACAAATTTGTATTCAGTTCGCATTTATGTATTTCTGATGCAAATAATTTTTTATGGGAGGGAGAGAGATGCTCTGTCCTATTTAGGTTAACTATTGTCTTAACATTTTCCTTCTCGAGAAATATATTTATAAGCTAAGTTAAGAAATGCTATAATATTATATAAATAATTATTTAAATTTTAAAAGTTTCATATTCTGTTTTGTGTTTTATATTCATGATTTATCGTTGTTATTACAACATACTGGTATTTCTTAGAAAATGCTAATTTTGAACTTCTTTTCTAAACCACGTTTCTCTCCTTACACTAAATGATAATAGATTATTATTCCGTAATTAATCTTGGTAAAGTACCACAATTTTTTTAAAAATTTAATATAGTTATAATAACATTATTGCCATTGTTAATTCTTTGGCTGGTTCCTTTCCTTTTACTACCTATTATAATGGGTACCATGATCTGACTTCCGGAAAATCTTCACGTTTCACATCCTCCAGACCCCAAAACCACCGTCAGCTCAAAATTTTATATGTACATATATTTTTTTTTCACTTTCTTGTGGACACGATAACTGCCGTAATTTTGCGATAATCATTTTCAAATTGTTCCCTAAAAGTAACTCAACCCAAAATCTCGTTCGAGTTCGTTAACGGCCAAAATCGGACCATGGGGCTGGAAAGGGGGTGGCTGTTTAGAAAAAACAAAATATCGCTATAACGTTTTTATTAAGTAAAATATCGAATTCATTTAAAGTTCTTACTATTCTTTGAATAATGACCTAAAACCTAAGACAATAAATTTTTTTGATATCATCAACCATTGGCCCAGAGAGGGGAAAAATTGGATTTTGTTGACAAAAAAGAATCATATCTCCTTTAATAGGCACAGTATCGAATCGGTTTAAAGTGATTGTTAGTCCTCTAAATATTGCCTAAAACTTTTGTGTGTAATAATTTTTGATATGACCAATCCTTACGGCAACGGATGATGAAAACCAAAAAACAAAATATCCCTATAACTTTTTTTATTAAGTAAACTATCGAATTTGTTCAAAATTCTTTGGATAAGGGCCTAAAACTTATCAGTGTGAAAGTTTTTATATCACCTACCATTGGCCCAGAGGATGGAAAAAATTGTGTTTCGAAGACAAAAAAATCATATCTTCTATAAAAGGCACAGTATTGAATCGGTTTAAAGTGTTCTTAGTCGTCTAAACTCTATCTAAATCTTTGTATGAAACAATTTTTGATATGACCAACCCTTACGGTAAGGGATGACCAAAATATTGCTGAAATTGTAAGATAGGGCTTGTCGTATGCTAAACATGTGAAACTTTTTTTACTTGCAACCATTGTCGTATTTAATAAATTTGAAGTTTTTCCTAACTTTAAGGTATACTTTTTTTATCCCCTACTTAGCACCGGTGAAATCTATCTCCGCCTTCCGGCGTGCCGAAAGGGATTTTTTTTTAATTTCAACCGCTATATTTTTAAAATAAATTTAGTGACAAAAATTAATAACCGCCGGAATTCACGTTGAGTAAATTATGATTTAAAAAATTTTAATGACTATAAATTCAATTTAAACCCAATCCAAAAGTAATATAGCTATAAATAAATATAATGGGAAACACCCTCACCCGTTGGCATGGTTACGACGACTGGTGAACACGTGCATAAAAGCGTAAATCAAACCAAAGATCGTTAATTTTTATTTAATTTTTAATTATTTTCTTCTTAAAATTTATTGATTTTGTACGAATACGATTTTCTCACCACCAGTATTCCAGAATTCTATATTTCATGTAGTTCTACAAGGATCTATGGCCACAAATATTACTGTAACCAAGTGTAGGGGTACCGTAACGAAGAAGTTAATAACTGAAAGTATGTTATCAAAACCACATACTGAAGGTTAAATTAATAAAACTCACCAACTTCCTAATATATTTTTTTTCTCGGTTAGTTTCGACACTTTCTAGTTTTCTTTTATTTACATCATTCTACTAAAGATAAAAATTAAAAAAAAAAGAAATATTTTAGGGGCATTATTTTTTTAAATTAAAAATATATTTTATAAAAACTTTTATTTATTTTTTGTCTGGAAATCAGCCATCCAATTTTTTTTTTTTTATTGAATTTGAAGCTATTATTCCGTAATGTAAATATCAGATAATATTATTTTATTTTCAGTAGAGCGTACAATTGGATTTCTCTTCTCTAAAACATAAATACAATATTTCTACAATAAATGCAATTTATACGATAACGCTAGAACATTTTTTTTAATGTTCAAAAATTTTAAGGAAATTATCCCTTTTAAAAAAACGATTGGTATTTAAAAAAAAGGAACAAATAAGATGTTGTTGAAAACAGCATAACAGAATTTTACAAATTTAAGTGCAGTGATTACAACAAAGAAAACATCAGACTGGTCATACACTAAATAACATTAAAAAAAGGACATTTGCAAGTATTATATACAATAATTTAATTACTAGTCAATATAAAGAAAGGGTTTGTTGATAAAGATTCTTCTATTCTAATGCAAAATTAATAAAGGTTTATGTGGGTGTGTGTGTGTGTGTGCGCGCGTGCGCGCGCGCGTGATATTGATTAAAAAAGGTTATGTGCCGTTCTGATCGACCGCCTTTTGACATTTCTGTGGTAAAAATCAAATTATAATCCGGCAATATAGATCTTCTAAGTTTTCTGGACAAAAAGTGATTTTCACAGGACTCTTTTGAAGCCAACTTTATACTATTAGGAGAGTTTTATAAAGACCGTAACAAATGTTAGTATAATAGTCAAAAATTAATACTACACAGGGAATATATAAAAAATTCCCGGCCGAGCTCTCTCAATTTTTGAGTAGTCACCAAAGATGTATGGTGTCTAGAGATATTGAGATGGAAGACACCTTTCTTGTCGATCAATTCTATTCTATTTATCTTGATTGCTTGGCTGATTTTTTTCAGTTGATAATAGAATTTAGAACCAACCGTTTGTCTGGGTGACAGCAGTTCATAATGAAAAATTCCTTTCCATTAAACCACACACACACACATACACAAAATCACTTTACTTGAAATCAAATCTGGCTTTTTTCAGCAATTGTAGAGTTTTATCTTGCTTTGACTTCGATCGTAACTGTTCATTATAGTTGTCCTAGCAGACCCGGCAATGCTTCGCTATCGCTAGATTTGAGTATATATATATATATATATATACTAAATGGAGACAGTTGAAAGAGTTTGATATGGCTGCAAAATCATCACAATTAATACAGAACATTAACAAACTTACAAAACATTACGGAACTTCACAAAATTAACCTTTCACTTTATAAAAGTCAAAACGTAAATAAATCCAACTGCAAAAACGCACTACCTATCGAATTTAATTCAAACTAACACAGCAGTCAGATCAAAATACCTCTAACTTTCTTTCTACTGGTCAGATCGTGGATTTCAGTAGCTTTAAACCTTCTCCGAACTACGCGGACCATTTTGAAAAAACCCGCGCGTATATTGGTCCAGTAGTTTTTTAGTCTATAGCGGACACACATACGAAAATTGACTTTATATTATATACATAGAAGAAGAAAGTCTGTTTGTATATTTGTCTGTTTTTTTGTAAATATCTCGACACCGGCGCCACCTAACGGGGACAGTGTTTGCAAATCATTTTCTATTCACGTAACTAATATATATATTCTGAATATGAGTCAGATCGGACCATAAATACTTTTTTTCGAAATATTTCGACCCCAGCGCCTCGTAGCGGGTCTAAACTAATTCAGAAATCTTTGCGGGCTTGCGCACAACTCACCAAAGTTTTATCGCAATCGGATGAATGGTATAGGAACGTATTCGGGACAGACAAACAAACAAACAAACATTCATTTATATATATATATATATATATATATATATATATATATATATATTTATATATATATATATATATATATATATAATTTTTTATCATCCGTAATGAATCGTTTTGAAAATAGTACCATTTGATTCCGTATTAGCAACGAGTCGCAGATGGAAATTTTAACTTATACATTAAAGGTTTCATTGTTAAACCATGTGACACCTAAACATCAATTTTTTTGCAGTCTATGTTTTGTTTGTTACTGAAATCTCGATTGCTAATATACCGGTCTTGCTTAATTTTTTCCATGATTAAATCGACTTTTTCAGTCACTGGTCGACCATATGAGATGTATCAATACCATCAAAATTTCCTGATTAGAAACGCTTCAACTCAGCATTTTCCGCACGTATTGATTCTATGCATCATATTCGTAAATATAATAGATTTCTTTTACCTTCCTTAGTTTCAATCTTCCCTTTTTTTTATAATAAAATTTAATCGAATTTATGATTTTTTTAATAATGTTTATTATTAAACAGTATTAGACGTAATAATGTTTAATATTTAGACGTAATAATGTTTATTAATTAATCTTATAGACGTAATAATTTTTAAATAGATAAACACATATAATCATAACCTTTTTAAAAACAATGAGTGATAACTTACTTTTTAAAAGCACATAAATATCTTACTTTTTTATAGCACAGGTTTGTTTAATATTATCAGATTTATGCGATCCTAAAACCATTTACCGTAATAAAATGAAGAAACTTATTTGTACAAAGTTAATAAGTATGAAAAAGTACGTATGAAAAATAATGACATTTACAAAAAAAAAATAGATTTGAAATAAAACATTACATTTATTTAACAACGATAACTCATAACTCGGATAAAATATATTATTAAGCTATTTAACGAAGTGGATCTCTATTAACTTTGAGGTGAGGGCCGTTAAAAACACTACTGTCGGTTATTCTACTGAAGACAAAGCTATACCTAATTAGCTACGGAATTATAATCTAAGATATAATTTCGATGTAATTAGAAAGTTTCTAATTAATAGTGTCAAAATATAAAATTCCATACATTCCTTATGCTAATCAACGAATTTATTTGTTATGCGTTTATTTATTTTCTTTATGTAAAGAAAAATAATATGTATGTATTTAAATTTACAGAAACTACAGATTTACCTTCAAATAGAATCGCTGGTGACAGATTAATATTTTTAGAATATGAAAATGCCAAGCCTGACCCACTAGGTGATAAGCAGATACTTCTCACCCCGTCGGTATCCGTAGTTTAAAACTAAAAGCGGTTTTTTTTTGGTTTTTCCTCTCCCTGCCACCCGGAACCAGACCACCAATTAAACATGAACACGGTTCCGGAAGGTGCCTTTGCCTCTAGTCGCCAGACGAGGGAAATACCAGGCCCGGCTATACCGTTCCCGGCTTCCATCACCCAGCAACCTCCGGGATTCAGTCCTTTATTGCTGTGTGATGGAGGCCGGGAACGGCATAGCCGGGCCTGGCATTTTCCTCGTCTGGCGACTAGAGGCAAAGGCACCTCCCGGAACCTTGTTCATGTTTAATTGGGGGTCTGGTTCCGGGAGGAAGGTAAAAAATACTAAAATCGGTTTAGTATGAACTATTATTACTTTTTAAAGATCCTAAAAAATATCCTTTAATTTAGTTTTTTGATAAAGTATCATGAAATGTACTCAAACTTAATTTTTTTTATGATTTCTCTTGTTATAATGTTTAAAAATAAAACTCAACTTGATAATGCCACATTTAGTAATTTATAGTATAAAAATTTTGTAAGTCCGATATAGTGAAACAATTTAAATTTATAAAACTTTTAAGGATATCATTTAAACTTTTAACACTGTAGGAGTAAATCTTTAATTGTTTTTTATTAGTGGTTTCATTTTTATCTCCTCTTGAAAACACACACACATCGATTATAAAATCGACATTATAAATACACACATCGATTATAAAATAATATTTATAATTTAAAAAAAAGTATGTATAACAATCTAGAAATAAAAAAAAAAAAAGGATTAATCCTGCATTTAGAGTTGAAATATATTTCTAATCGAGTAATAACAGGTAAATAAACAAACACAAAAGCAGTTAATTTTAAGTTTTTGTTCTTGAAATGCTGATTTAAGAAGGAAGAGTTTTTTCTCCTATAGAGCTTATGAATTTTGTTCTAAAATACTTTTTGTATAATATTTAACGTTAAACAATTTTGTTAATAACTTTATATTGATTTATTTGTTATAAGTTAAGAGATTTAAACTTTTTAAGTAGACTTGTTTGTAACTTAAAAGCTGATTAAAATGAATTATAGTATAAAATTTTTATAGGTACTTTTTTTTTAATTTTGAACTTTGAACTTAAAAAATAAGCTGATTAAGAAAAATTAAAAATAATTAAAATTTTAATTTATATAAAAACGTTTGGTTAATAAGATTTTGTTTGTATGGATTGATGATCGCTATAACTTATTTCACAATCCTTATAATTGTATTTCCTCTGTTAATCGTTACTAATCTTTGTAGATGTGTATCAAACGGGATTGATCTGCTTTGTTGCTATCATCATCCTATTGGCGCCGCATTAAAGGCAATAAAACTTAGCGTTTTACTACTTCTCCCCGTGAAGTTTCAATAGTGATGATGAAACCTCTTGTAAAGAATAATTTCGAAAAACTTTTCTATTGTATATTAGTAAACCATTATTTTTACCAAACATTTCTCTTGAATTCTAACAGAGGATACCTAACATAAAATTTTTATTTGTTTTTAAAAAAATTCCGTTACAGTATTTCATAAAATTTTTAAATATAGTTATTCGAACATGGCACCATTTGGTATAATAATTATTATATATAATTTAAAAAAAACAGCTAACGAAATTCAGTTTAATTTCCTCGGGCGCTTTCGGTTATTCTGCCATCTTCAAGAGGAATATTTGTGATTCAAATTATAAAACTACAATAATTGAACTATATATATATTTAACAATTTATCATCATTTTAAAATTCGTCAAAAGTTAAGTCAAAATGATTACGTCCGTACTGTAATAATTTATTATATATATGAATTAAAGAAAAAAATTACACTTGAGCTAAAACGGTTTATTTAACCGTTACATGTGAAATTTTTTCACATTTCAAGATAATCTCCAGCACCACTAATAAACTTGTTCCATCTCTGAAACAGCTTATTTAGGTCTACTTCAAAGAAATCTTTGTCTTGATGTCGGAGCCAGTTTAGCATATTTCTTTGACATTATCTTTGCAATTAATCTCGCTTCCTTGAGTGGACCAATCAAGTGGAAATTCGATAGGGTCAAGTTAGGAATACTCCATGGTTGTAGGTGGGGGGGGGGGGTGACAGGTAGTACTTTTCAATGCAATATATCGTTTGTTTTTGAATAGACCTGAGTAGTGTAAGACCAGGTGTTACCAGTGTTATCCAGTGTTAGTGTTACCAGGTGTTATCGTGCACCAGATTGATGACTTTGCGCTGAGATTCAGGGCGTTTCTTTAACACTTCTGGGTTCCTTTTATTGATAAGTATGTTACAATAGTATGCGCAATTTGTTTGCTAATCTAGAACATCGACATAAATCAGGCCTTTTTTACCCCAAAGAATTGTCATTATGAGTTTTTCTGCTGATGGTGGTCGGGTTTGGAATATTTTCTTGACATGTGAATTCTTGTGCTTTCACTCCATTTCCGTCTTTTAGGTAAATTTCATAAAAAGATATGTACTGTAATGGGTACCATGATTCAACTTTCAGAAAATTTCGACATATCTTTGCGTTGGAGGAAGTGTCCTCCAGACCCCAAAACCACCGTCATCTCAAAAGTTTATATATATTTCACTTTCTTGTGAACACGATAACTGCCATAATTTTGCGTAAATCACTTTCAAATTGTTCCTTAAAAATAACTCCTTTCAAAATCTCGGTTTTTTAACAGCCAAAATCGTTCCATGGGTTTGAACTGGCGGGTGTCCATTTGAAAAAAACAAAATATCGTTATAACTTTCTTATTAAGTAAAGCATCGATTTCGTTTAAAGTTTCTACTATTCTTTGAATAAGGGCTTAAAACGTATATATGTAAATTTGGCCCAGGGGATTGAAAAGATGGGGTTTTGAAGATAAAAAAAGAATCATACCTACCTTAATAGGCACATCGAATCGGTTTAAAATGGTCGTCTTTTATACATTACGTAAAACTTTTGCCTGAATAAATGTTTAATATGACCAACCCTTAGGGTAAGGGATAACCAAAATATTGCTGTAATTGTAAGAAGATAGAGCGTGTATGGTAAACATGTAAAACTTTTTTTCATATACCACCATTGCCGTATTGAGTAAATTTGAAGTTTTTCTTAACTTTAAGGTGGAAATCTTTTTTGTACCCTACTTAGCAACGGTGGAATCTACCTCCGTCTTCCGGCGTGCCGAAAGGGGATTTTTTGAATTCGTTTTATAATAGTGAATTCATTTCTTATCAGAGGTTAGAATAATGTGCAAAAAAGCATCACCTCCTTGCTGATTGAACTGTAATTCAATTTGTTGCTCATTATGTAATTTTTCATCTGTAATACGTTGATGTTCTTGAATGTGAAAGTCTTCGTGAGTTTCAAGCGCTGAAGTTGAAACTTCTATTGAACATCCAGAACTGTGCTCATAAGTCATTGAAGTTCGACCGATTTTAAATCTTTCTACCCGGTTTTAAAGATTTTTACGGTTCATTCAACTTTGCTTGTGTTGTCTGGTCATACGAGAGTAAATTTTAACGGGTTTCTCAACATTGAAAAGCAAGAAAAAACAGATCATTTTACCCTTTCAACTAATTAACATTTTTTAACAGGACTCTCTCCGTCGTAAAATGAGATTTTGAGTAAAAACATTGTTACTCAAATATCTAATCAGAAGTCTGAACAGGTATACCAACTATAGTTCAGAAAGTATCTTATCCCTCTTACTAAGTGTTTTGCTTTCACAGCTATTTGTCTTTAATTATTGATTTGCCTACGTGTGTATATGTTTTATATTAAATTAACAACTGGTAATCTATGCAACATAAATTAAGAAGTAATCATTTTTAAAGATATTTTTTTCATGAATTATTCGAATAGAAATTTGCAGCCATTTAATTACTACCATTTAGCAAGTAGAAAGTTCATACACTCATTGTACAATGACACTATCACATTTAAATAAACCTCAGGAGTGTTTACCCTTAATTTATTTTAGTATTTCTTAAGAATGATTTTATTTAATGCGATTAAAAAATACTTATTAATAATTTCTGTGTAAATTATTTTATTACTCCCGATAAGAGTCTTTCTAATAATTGTTATTTTAAGCGTAACTGTACTGTCTTGTTTATAGGAGTCTATAGAAGCTTAACTTAGAAAGGTTTTACGAAATGGGAGGGAATATTTATCAGGTTTTCTGTTTAAATTCTATATAAAAAAAAAACTGTTAACTAACTTATTAATAATACTGCTACTAGTAATTATAAAAAGCTATCAAAACGTTATATTAAATACTTGAAATGATCGAAGGCAGATAGTTCTGCTAATATTCATAAATGTTGATTAAAAACTTGTAATGTAAATACAATTTTTTTTTCAAATTTTAATTATAATTATTATTGAACAAAAAAAAAAAATGTAAACGAAGTGTAATCTTTTACAGTCTCAGGTTGACCGTTCCTGAGATGTGTGGTTAATTGAAACCCAACCACCAAAGAATACCGGTGTCTACGATCTAGAATTCAAATCCGAATAAAAGTAACTGCCTTTACTAGTATTTGAATTTTAGAACTCTCGACTTCGAAAATCAGCTGATTGAAGGTTTAATAAATATGTATAAACACATTTTATATGTTTATTATTATTACTTTGTTATTTTTTTATGATTACAAAATGATTTATAATTTATATCATTACTCGTTCAACAAATTGTTATTTTTTTCATTTAGTATTAATTTTTTTGGGTTAGGTGAATAGAGTTTTTCTTTCATTTTTTTTTCTCTGCTTAGCCTCCGGTAATTATCTTTCATAAAATACTTCAGAGGATGAATGAGGATGATATGTATGAATGTAAATGAACAGTCTCAGTTCGAAAATTCCTGAGATATGTGGTTAATTGAAACCCAACCACCAAAGAACGCCTGTATCCACGATGTAGTATTCAAATCCGGTGAATATATTTCAATAGAATTTATATACATTTCCTGACGGAAACCTGAAAAAGAGGCCGACTTCCGTGTCGCAAGTGGTAGCGTCTCGGCCTTTTATCTGAAGATCCCAGGTTCGAATCTTGGTCAGGCATGAAATTTTCACACGCAACAAATATTGACATTCATCTCATCCTCTGAAGCAATACCTAACGGTGGTCCCGGAGGTAAAAACCTGAAAAAATAAAAATGATATACTAGTCATATATTTGACCTTTGAACTTTTTATTAAAAAAACGGACGAAACTAATCTGCCACATATACCTTTTTAAAACTAAAAAATATATCTTTTGGATCATTGAAATATATTTATTTTATTTTTAAATTCAATAGTTTTGAATAGAGTTTTTTTATATATTTGGGGAACAACACGTTTCCATCCCGTAATTTTTTTCTAAAGATCGATTAGAAATACGATAAGTTTTAACGATAGTAATAACAGTGAAAATAATGTTAGAAGTAATGATTGTATATTGAATTGGTTTTTTTATTACTATTATTATTATTTTATATTCTGTTATAAATTATTACATTGTACTTATGAGGTTATAAAAATGATTTATTGTAGAAAAAAGAACATAAAGATCAGTTGGCTGAATCTCTTGCGGAAAAAGATGGTAAGGTAAGGTTTACAAAAGAAGACGTGAAGACTAAAAACGGCGCCCGAGCTTTATTATATTTTATAGCTTAAGATTTAATCTAAGATCTTAATACTGAACTATACATCTTTTCATTTTTTAGAAATTAATCTTTTATATATATATATATATATATAGATGGAGAGAGAGAGAGAGAGAGAGAGAGAGAGAGAGAGAGAGAGAGAGAGAGAAAAGTATCGTTTGTTGGAGTGGAGGTATTGTATATACAATTTTACAATTTATGTGCAGTTTATTATCTAACACCGTTTTTATATGTGTAAAACATTACAACTATTATTTATTATTATTATTTATTTTATTTAGGCTAAAGATATTTTTAATTTTTTAAAGTTTAATTAAAAAGAATAATTTTGTTTTTTATATTCAATAAAACTTGTCAAAATATTTTAAAATAAATTATTACTAGACCCTGATGTAAGCTGTACAGCCTAAACAAGCAAGCTTTAATTTATCTCAGCTTATCCTACTTTAGTATCGATTCACAGTTTTTTAACAGTCTTTGTAGCGCTGAAAAATACTTTAAGAGTTGGTAATTTTTATCATTTTATTTTTATTCTTATGTAATACACTCGCATTGAAATACTAATCACCGTAAACACATATTCTTTTTTTTTTTTTAATTATACTCATATTTTAAAATATTTAAATTATTATTTATATGTTTTTAATTAATACGTAACGCTTTTTTTATTCATGCGCCAAATTTTTGTATGTAAAAAATTAAAAAGTGTTTGATTTTTTATCATTTGATAGGTTTTTTTTTGTGTTTAAATTGAAAAAAAATAATCTCAAGAAAATCATAATTTTAAGATAATTCTTATACGAGTTTGTATTTTTTTTTTCTAGTACGGGATGGAATTTTTTAGAAGCGTAGGTAAACTTTTTTCGAATTTTATATTTTAGGTTGAATTAGAAAAAAATGTCATCTTTTTAAAAAAATATTTAAAAAAATTTAAAACAGACAATTTAACAGATATTTTAATATTATTATTTGCTTGAAGAGATATTACAATAAATTTCAGGCAAAAAAAATTAATTTTAATTAAGCAAAAAAAAAAAAATCTGATGTGTACATCACATGATTTCCTTTTACAACAGTTAAATTATATATACACATTTTCAAAAGTACATAAAATATTATTTCGTTAATAACTTCTGATATTTCCATTATTATTATTATTATTTTTTTTTATCGTAAATCTTTTTTACAATAGAAGGTTAATAAGTATTAATAATTCAATATATTTAAATTAAAAATAAAAAAAAGTTTAAAAATGGTAGATTAAGTTTGATTTGAACCGATGTGCCTTCCTGTTGTAAGATTCAAATATTTCATTAAATAAAATTTGATTTGGCTATAACTCTGGTACCAATAAAAATAAGTACTACTTATGATATATCGTTGAAAATATATCAAAAAGGGCTTATTACTGTAATTAAGAAAAAATCAAAAATCCAAATTTTTTTGGATTTTGAGCTTCTTTGGACACTTTTGGTTCAGTCGATTACCATCAAAAGGGGAGGTACACAACTAGATGTTTTAACCGTCCGAAATCCAAAATTTCAACATCTTACGAGTAGTCGTTTTTGAATTATGGGAGATACATATGTACGTACAGACGTCACGCTAAAACTAGTGAAAATGGATTCAGGGCTGATCAAAATAGATATTTCCGTTGAAAATTGAAAACCGAAATATTTCGCGATCTTCCTTTACTTAGTGCAAAGAAGTAAAAGGAAGTTTTCCTTCATATTATTAAACATTTTTTTTCTTCGAAAAATCTAAAGGAAAGTTTAAAAATATATTTGATACAATAAATTAAAATGATACTTAACTGAAATATTACTGGTTTAAACTACCTAGTAGTATTGATGGTGACGGGTATGAACATGCATGTAAGAATTCAACAAACATGAGTAATTTACAGGTTCAAAATTGATACGTATTTGCTCCTTGTAATTTGGTCTGCTTGCATAATATTCATTGTTAAGAGCGTAGTGTTTGAACATGCATATTATAATCTAATTACGTCGTGCTCATCAGTAAAAATGAGGTGTAAGGTACACAGAACGTCATTTTAGTTTCGAATGCAAAGTGTACGTCTGGTGCCTTTAAGTTTTTAAAAGCGTAGTTTTCTTTGAGAATAATAATAGTTCAGGTTTCGGTTATTCAGGGTGTGGTGAAACAGTGTAGCTGGTTTTTTTTTTCAATTAGATTCTTCTGCAAAATGAATAAATTTGTGAAAAAAACGAATTGAGCTATCTACATCTAGTGAATCGATTGGTGGTAAAAATAACAGATTTTTCCATGAAAATTACTTAAATTATGGTTTACTTCATTGGATGGAAACCCACAGTGCGTTGTTAACTTCCAAGTATTCTCCGATGAAAACATGAAGCTATCAAAATTAATTAAATATTTGGATATTAAATATTCGGACCATAAAAGCAAACCCTTGGAATTTTTCGAAAGAATTTTACATATATTGAAAAATAAACAAGCTTCTATTTGTAAATCAAGTCATACTGATAAAAGTAGACTTGAAATATCTTTTCTCGCAGCATATCAAGGCGAATCGATGACATGGCTGCCGATGTTTGCGATCAGATAATTTAGCAAGTGAGTTTAAGTGAATATTTTAGTATACAGTTTGATGAATCAACAGATATGGTATAGTAATGGTGTATCTGGCATTTCTCCCACCACCATTTGGTCGCCCTAAAGCATAAGACGGAATGTCTGTACCACAAATGGCTACTGTGCCTCAAAACGGTTTAGCGACCAATTTCCTAATCAGTTCCTAGAGCTTACCTAACTGTGTTAGCGGAATAAGCGTGGTCCCGTATACCACTCGCTTGCGTGTCCCGTCGCTCACTTATCATATATTACTAAACTGCGCAGGCGTACTCCGTCTACATACTAAATTATATGACTTGTAAATAAATTAAAATTTATTTCATCAAGGACAGTAATTTGCTGCCACGCCTAGATCGCTGAATGCCAATAAAGTACCTGTCCACCATATTAAAGCGCTTAGAGCTATATTTGATCGATGACAGCCATTTATCGAGGGTGGCTTTCTACAGCAAACGGTAGGAGTCTTATAGCCCTTAAACTACTAATGCCGGTTGAACAAAGAAATGGAATCAAGGAACTCCCACATGGTCTGACAATGCGGCTCACGCTACATCGACTCGCCGCTTATGAGTGGCCAATTTTCCCCTTGACCAATAAGTTTCAGGGTGGCCTAAGTTCTGCCCCTCCCCCCCCAAGAACCGGGCAGTCGAACATCACGTGTTCAACAGATATGGCATACATTTCTCAGTTCTTACGTTTTGTGAGATATGAATCGATAGTAAAATCAGTATCATGTAATCAGTAATCAGGTCATGCGACAGGACAATTTATTTTTTATGAAACTACTAAAAATTATAAAATAATTGTACAAAATTTTTTTTAATGTGTAGTTATGGTGCAAAGACGATAATAGGAAAGAACAATCGATTTCTGAAAAAAAATAAAAGATCGTTTTTTAACAAGGGTGGAATGAACGCGCTGCTTCCTTCACAAAGATACTCATGCCACAAAAAATATGCTGGAAAATCTAAAAAAAAATCTTTGTAACGCTATAAAAATAATTTTATTAAAAGTCAACCGTTAGAGAATAGGCTTTTTGGTAAACTATGCAATAAAATGGGGGAAAAGAAAAAGCTCTTGTTTTTTTCCATTCAGAAGTCAGATGGTTATCGCGGGGGAAAGTGTTAACCCGGTTATTGAAATTGATAGATGAATTATTAATATTTTTTCAAGGATAAACAAACCCCATTTCTCAATATTTATTATAGAGTAATGAGTATATGTTGGCTTACTTAGCTGATGTATTTTCGCGTTTAAACGACTTGAATGCGAATTTACAAGGACGTGATAAAAACTTTTTATTAATGACAAACAAGTTCACAATTTCATTAAGAAGCTTGATATCTGAATTATTCGTTTTCAAAGCAAAAATTTTGATTTATTCTTACTTAGTTCCGATTATATTGCGACAAATTTGGTTACAGGATTCTCCACCGTTTGTGTAGCATGAAGATATATTTGTGTGAGTTAAAAATTTATTTAGTGGCGTATTATCCGGAAAATAAAAATTATTTCTCGAAGAGATGGATACTGAATCTATTTAGTGAAATCATTATTGTATGAGAACTGTTAAGTTACCAGTTGAAATACACGACCTGCTCGTCGAAATTTCTGCTGATAAAACGTTATAATTCACATCTGTAGATTTAGATACCTTGTGGTTTGCTCGTCGAAGTGAATACGGAAATTTAGCCACAGTAACCTCGAAAATGTTATTTCCTTTCGCCACGTTTACCTTTGTGAAAAGGGTTTTTTCCCTATGTTTGCGCTAAAAAATAAATATTGGAATCGTTTTTATCACTTGATAACAATTTACTTTTGTGGGTTTTTAACATAGATCCACGTGTTGAAAAACGTTTGATGAATAACAAACAACTATTTCAGTAATTTATTTTGTTTACATGTCTGCTTATAAATGTTAGTAAAATGTTTGTAGTAAATCATTTTATTCTCGTAAAATAATTTCGTTATTGTTTATCTGTAAACTTTTAGGTTAATTTCGCAACCCACCGGGTTGGTCTAGTGGTGAACGCATCTTCCCAAATCAGCTGATTTGGAAGTCGAGAGTTCCAGCGTTCAAGTCCTAGTAAAGCCAGTTATTTTTACACAAATTTGAATACTAGATCGTGGATACCGGTGTTCTTTGGTGGTTGGGTTTCAATTAACCACACATCTCAGGAATGGTCGAACTGAGAATGTACAAGAATACACTTCATTCACACTCATACATATCATCCTCATTCAACCTCTGAAGAATTATCTAAACGGTAGTTAACGGAGGCTAAACAGGAAAACGAAAATAAAGAAAGGTTAATTTCATGATTTTCAGGTTGGGAAACACTAGTGTAATCTATCGTGGGATTGAAATGAGAATGGTTAACTGCTGCCTTGAGAAAAATTGAATGAATTTCCAAAATTATGCTGGAGCCTATTAAGTTGTAATTGGGCATGGTTACATACGTGTACAAGCAATCCAGCGACTTAATCTACTCTTAATTCGTTGTCGTACAATAGAACTGATGGACGGCGAAGCGCCGTTCAGATAAATCCAGACTTGCTGATCTCTTCTCTGATGTAATATTAATGCCGTTAATCCTTTTATCATTTTAGATTTAGATTTTCTGAATAATCAATAATGAAAACAGAAATATGTTCTTAAAGGAAGGGATTCATTATGTTTTATTTATTCTGTGGTTTAGTACATAAATATCTTCAAGATTTTAATTTTAAATTGCCATCTATTATTAACAATTATTAACTTGCTTCCTTAGTCTTCTGAAACGGTCTTTATTGATATAAAATTAGTATGTTATCTGCGTAAACTGTTACACTAGCAACAGTTATCTCTGCTAAAGATACATATAATATTTCGCGCCAAAACAATCTAAAAACTAATTACTAAAATTTTCGCAAAATAATCATAATCCCAGTTTAATTTACAAGTAAATTAAATTACGAGTAACAGTCTATCTGTCTCATACTACTAAGATTTATTAAAAGATAGAAGAGGAACTTACTTCTTAACTCGACTTACATGTTAACGGATAAATTTTCCATTAATTATTCGATTTTGTAAATTTTTATGTTTTTAAAAATTTTCATAAATTATCTGGTTGGTGTAGCTTTTTATTTCAATTTTTATCTAGTAATTAAGAAAAAATTGAATCCGTTTAAAACACAAAATACGCTAACTTTTAAAGAAATTAAAATTTAAAAACGTAATTTTTGTCTTATTAAAATAAATTGAATATTTCATTTTGAGACCAATGGAATTATAAATAATTTTTCTACTAAATTTAAACTTTGTATTATACGTTAACTCATGGTTATTTTGGCACGGATAAAGGTTAGAAGATAATTTTATTGTTTAAAAAAGTTATTTTTGAACTGAGTTTTACTTTCTTTGCTATAATTCACAGTGTTTTTTTTTCATGTTTGTCCTCAAATCTTGCATCCATAATTTAACATACTTCCTAACATTGCCGATTGATGAAATTTTGCACACTTAGTAAGGCCGGGTGACAATACAATATTCCACTATTACTTTTTTAAACATCCCTCCGTACAGGGGTAAATTAAGGGTTCGGGTGTATAAAATTGCGAAATAACAAATTTGGAGGAAAATAACAAATTTGGAATGTGACAAACAAATTCGATAGTTGTTTTTTTTAGATAAAAAAATGACGAAAACTTGGAATGAAAATGAAAATGTTAGTTTTAGCCGAGTTAGATCTCTCGATGGACTTGGATCGTAGAATTGGACAACTAAAAATTAACAGGAAGAAAACCTTGCAATAATGATGCATTATCAGAGATGGCTCGAATGAGAAATCTTTTATAAAAACTCATAAAAACGTTTGTCAAAAATTGTGATAGTTAATTAAGTAAATGAAATAAAAACTTTACTATTTCGTTACTTTGTATAGTAAGTTTTTGATTGAAAGTATGTTTGATATTTTATAAATATATTAGAAGTTTCAATATATGATATAAACTTTTGACATCTAAATTAACCTACTAATTAAACTCATGTAATGTATGATAATTCCATGTTTAAGTTTGAAATTGTAAATTAATTTGATTAAAGTACGACTAAAATGTATAAAGCAAGTTTTTAAAAATTTTTGTAAATTATTAAACATAAAATATATTTTCTAATATTTCTTTATTAGTACTACTAACTTTATAAGAGAAGAAAATAGAAAAATAATTTTATAATTGGATAAACATATTATATATGAATATATGTTTCTCTGCTACATTTCATCCTATTGAACATAAGGATGGTGAAGAAATACGTAGTAACATGGAGTTTATTAAGGTTTGGCACTTTTTTCTAGTAGTATACCTATGTCCATAGTAATTCATATTGTATACCCATCTATTCGGAAAATGAGATATGAAGCGAGAGGAGATATGATAAGACTAACAGAGGAAATGTTAGAGAAAGAGAAGTAATATGAAGGGAAGTTTGTACGATGTTGAGGTCAATAATAGTTTTCTGTTACTACACCGTTCCACTCCCTTTTTTAGTTCATTAAACATTCATAGCCGTTGATTAATATTAATAATGAAGTGTTTATTAACAGCTCTTTATAATTGGAAGCTACTCAAATTTAATATTTTATCTAAAGTATAATTAAATTTTTATTTAATTCATGGAAATTCGTTAATTAAAACTTTCAATTTAAATATTGATGGAGTGCAACCTACTTACGACTTTTATAATTAATATTTATAAAGTTAATATTATTTTAATAATAGTTTTCTAGTTCTTGAAGAATTGAATTGAGAATCCTAACTTTATAGTTAATGATTATTTATTAGAGAATGGTTGATTTGTGATTCTTCTTAATATCTAAATTAATAAAAAAAAATTAAATGATAATGTGGATTTGAACCTTAAATTATTGGATTACAATTGTAGTACAAATATAACATCCCCATTGCGGCTTCACCCGCGCTATGCGCGTATAAAATTTAAAAAAAATTGGAAATAAATTCTTAGTAATTATGTCTGCGGGCTGTTTCTGACAGTGTTATTGATATTCACAGCTTACCGGATCAAATAAAATGTTAAAATATAGGATGTGTTCTCAAAATATATTTTTAAGTAATCAGGAGAATATTGAAGATGTTCAAAAACTATTTGCCCACAGAAGATCAAAGTCCAGGAATCATTCCATTTTTGGCATTGGAAAGCTTACATATTTTAATTTTTTACCTACTTGAAGATCATTCAAATTCAGATAGTCAATTTCAGAATGATAATCAAAAGTTAAATTGACACCCAACATATTTCTCAAAGATTGATTTCGATTCTGAGATGAGCGTTTATATTGCCCTGCAAGTCTTTGAGAATGTTATGGGATATTTTCATGTTGTCCATAATCATGAATTCTAGCGAACATAGAAACTCTTTTTCCTATCTATGACCTTGCCGTAAGCGCTTTGAAAATATTAATACCAAATTGAAAGTCGAATCTATGCTAATTATGTGTTTGGCTTACATAATGGAACTTCTTTGTGAGGTTTTAAAAATCTACAGAGTATAAGTTTGCTTGCGTGAGGATAAAATCTCGCAGTCTGCCGCCAGATTAAACAATCTTCTTCTTCCTTCCTTATGTTTACAATCTGTTCAACTAGTGAACAGTAACCAACCCCCACAGCCTAATGAGATGAGGATGATATGTATGACAGGTAAATAAGGTGTAGTCTTGTACAGATTTAAGCTGACCATTCCTGAAACGTGTGGTTAATTGAACCCCAAACACCAAAGTACATCGGTATCCACTGCCTAGTATTTAAATCCGTATAAAAGCAACTAACGTTTACTAGGGTTTGAACCTCAACTTACTGAGTTGGTCTAATGGTTAACTCGTCATCGCAAATCAACTGATCTTGAAGTCGGGAGTTCTAAGGTTGAAATACTAGTAAAGGCAGTTACGTTTTGTACAGATTTGAGTACTAGATCGTGGATACCGTTGTTCTTTGGTGGTTGGATTTCAATTAACAACACATCTTAGAAATGGTCGACCTGAGACAAGACTGCACTACACTTACATTTATACATATCATCCTCATTCATCCTTTGAAGTAATACCTTACTGTGGTTACGGAGGTTAAACAGAAAAAGAAAGAAAGGATTTGAAACTCAGATCCTTCGAAAATCAGCTGTTAGTCAACTGATTTTTGGCAACCAATTTTCTAGCCCGGTGGGCTATGATTAGACAATAAATTAAATTTAGTAAAACAGATAATACCTTACTGGAGAAGTGGATATCGATATCAAAATTTGATATGTCAAACCATCAAAACTTTGTTAAATATATAAGTTACCAAAAAAATTGAAAATAACACGTTCTAAAACTGTATTTTTTAATAGTTAACAATTCTATTTGTATAATGTGTACTAGCAGACCTGGCAATACTTCGCTATTGCTAGATTTGAGTATTAAATGAACACAATTGAAAGTTTCATAAAACATAATAAAATGAACATTACGGATTTCACAAAATTTAACCTTCCCTTTTACCTTTTTCCCTTTCCTTCTTTCCCAGTTTTCCCTTTTCCCCATTTCCTACTTTCTCTTCTTTCCTTTTTCTTCCCCTTGTCTCTTCCCTTTCCTCGTACCTCTGCCCTCTTCCCCCGTTCCCCTTTTATATACACCTTCCCCTTTCCATTTCCTTTCCCCCGTTTTCCTTGTTTCTATTTCCCGCTTTTCCCTTTTTCTATTTTTCCCTTCCCCGCGCGTAAATCGGTACCGTAATTTTTTAGTTTATATCGGAAACATTGAAATGGAATCGTAAAATATTTAGTATAGCGTGTGTTGGTTTTACGTCCAACAGATAGCGCTGTTTTTAAAAAATCAACGTGCTTTTACTTGTCACTGCTTTGAAATCTTAGGGTATATAAATAGTAGGTATATAATAACACCCATATTCGAATGGGTGAAGAACCAATTGGTGAAGAACTTTCGGAGATTTAAGATTTTGAACAAACGAACATTTACATTTTTCTATATATAGATACACGTATTATATCGCTAAATTTCCGGTTTGTTATTTTCTAAATTTAAATCAGGTAGAATACAGAAATTTGGGGTCGAAAAACATATTATTTTATGTTTGGTATAAAACAACTTTGTTAAACTGGTAAAAAACACGAAAAGTTTTTAAAAAAAAACTTGTACAGAGAATTTGATTCCAAGTAAAATATTACGTATAAAGTTCACAGAAACTAAATACAGTCATAAGAATGTTGAAATTTATTGAAACAAAACTATCAAATTTGGCAGATTTTAACTAGGATTTGAATAGAAAAATTTTAATATTACAAAAGAAACGAATTAAATACTGTAATTTTAGGGGAAAAAACAATCACAATTAAAAAGCTCGTTTCGGCAAATCGGAAAGCGGAGATAGATCTCACCGTGGCAAAGTGGGAGTAGGCGAATTCGGATTGTACGAACTCGTATCAAACATTACTTTTCATGTTTTACGGATACTAAGTTTTCTTATTAGACTAAATCTATTGCTAAATTTATCAAGACTTCCTTATAATTTTTCTTGAACTGCTTGACAACACACACCTATTTGAGGATTAGTGGGAGATTCTGCATTTGTCTCTTTGTATTGATAAAAAAAGATGGTTTGAAAGTACATCACCCATATAAAATATTGTTACTTCTAAAAATTGAAATATACATAGTACTAAGTCACAGCAGTTTCAAATTCACTCAATACGACAATGGTTTCATATGTAAACAAGTTTCACATGTTTAGCATATGGGAAGCTTCTTCTTACAATTCCAACAATATTTTGATCATCCCTTGCCTAAGGGTTGGTCATATCAAAAATCGTTTCATACAAAATTTTTAGGTAATATTTAGAGGACTAATGAATACTTTAAACGGGTTCGATTCAGTGCCTATTAAGGGAGCTATGATTTTTTTTTGTCCTTGAAACCCTATTTTTCCTTGGTCCTTATCCAAATAATAGTAGGAACTTTAAACGAATTCGATATTTTACTTAATTAAGAAGTTATAGCGATATTTTGTTGGTTTTGGTCATCCCTTGCCGTAAGGGTTGGTCGTACCAAAAATTGTTTCAGAAAAGATTTTTAGGGAATGTTTACAGGACTAATGATCACTTTAGACCGATTCGATATTGTGTCTATTAAGGAAGGTATGACATTTTTTGTCTTTGAAATCCCATTTTTTCCACCCCCTGGGCCATTGGTTGGCGATATAAAAAAACTTTATTTAGATAAGTTTTACGCCCTCATCCAAAGAATAGTGGAAACATTAAACGAGTTTTACATTTTAGTTAATAAGAAAGACATATTGATAACATTTTTTTTTGAAAAAGCCCCTCCATTTCTAACCTCATGGTCCGATTTTGCCCATTAACGAACTCGACCGAGATTTAGGGTTGTTATATTTTATTTATCAATTTGAAAGTGATTGGCGCAAAATTACGTCAGTTACCGTGTTTACAAGAAAGTGAAATATATATATATATATATATATATCTGACGGTGGTTTTGGGGTCTAGGGGATGTGATAGTACAGTCAATTAGTATTTTTATTTGAAAATCCTTACCTACCGATTGATATTTTTTCCATATGTTAGGGGTGATGAGGGAAGCTTAACTCCAGATTTTTAACATCCCCCTCCCATAGATTTTTGAAATGCTTTTTTCTCTGAATCTATGCATTTAGAGAAAAGTTTTTCAAACAAAAAATGAAGACATTCTCCTTTACAATTAATGTCTTTGCCGTTATGCCGTATAATTTTAAATTGAAATACTAGGTGGCACTGAATTTGTAAAAAACTTGTTTTTTTTAGGTTTTTTCACCGGAAGAAATTGTTTTCCGTCTGTATTGCATTTGGAAAAGTTGTTAATCTCAAAATACAGACAACTTTTATTTAAACAGTTTTTTGTACGACTTACCGTTTTGGAGCTGTAGCTTGTGAAAGTGTGAAAATGTTGTGAATTGGGCACGTGTTCAAAACCGGTCTAGTCGTTTACAACATTTTTTACAAATTAAGCGCCACCTAGTACTTCAATTTCAAAATTTTTAGTATTTAAAAATATTTATTGCCCGCTTCTTAACGTTACCCTACAATCACCACTAGGAGGTGACCGTATTAGTTTTACACCTTTTTTTTTGTCTTCAATCATTTGACTGGTTTGATGCAGCTCTCCAAGATTCCCTATCTAGTGCTAGTCGTTTCATTTCGGTATACCTCCTACATCCTACATCCCTAACAATTTGTTTTACATATTCCAAACCTTGCCTGCCTGCACACTTTTTTCCTTCTACCTGTCCCTCCACTATTAAAGCGACTATTCCAGGATGCCTTAATAAGTCTTATAAGTCTGTATCTTCTTTTAACTATATTTTTCCAATTATTCTTTCTTCATCAGTTTGCTGCAAAACCTCTTCATTTATCAATTTATTCACCCATATAATTTTTAAAATTCTCCTGTATCACCGTAGTTCCAAAGCTGGTAATTTTTTATTGTCAGGTACTCCGATCGTCCAAGTTTCACTTTCATATAAAGCTACGCTCCAAACATATACTTTCAGAAATCTCTTGCTGACGTTTAAATTAATTTTTGATGTAAACAAATTATATTTCTGACTGAAGGCTCGTTTCGCCTATGCTATTCGGTATGTTATACCCCGCTCCTGCTTCGTTCTTACTTTATGTTTTTAATCAAGTAAACAAAGGCAGGTACATCCAGTCACGAACATACACTTAACAGTACCAATGGGTATGTTGGTTAAGCCGCCGCGCCGTACACTGTCGCACCCTTCAATAAAATCGAAATTAAAAAATAAACCCGAAAATTGTTTTTAGATATTTGTTTGAAGAGTATTAGCTAGCCGAAATCTTCTAAATATCTCTAGTATAGTAGGACACGTTGAAAATAATTAAAATATGTTTTACCTTTCTTCACCCCTTCATTGTAGAATTTCAAAAATCTAAATTAGTTTTTAGATAATTTACATGAAAATTACACACTTAAAAAATCAAATTGTCTTCTCTTGTTCCCGATAAATTAAATTGTTACTCGATTTTAACCCTTTAAACCCAGAATTTCACAAAATCTTTTCTTACTGTGTACTTAACACTGTAAGAAGAAACGTATACAAATTTTCATCAATATATCTTCAATAGTTTTTGCTGGGGGTTGATGAATCAGTCAGGAAATGCTGCTTTATAGATACTTTATGTATGTATATGTTTGATACATACGTATGCAATAAATAAGTAAATTTCTAATTTATTTTTTTAATATTAAGTACATAATAGCCTTCTTTGCTTTGTTAGTGGCGAACAGATGCAAAGACCTCTTACATTAGGGTAAAGATTAATCATTTCCCAAAACGGTTCGGAATAGATGGATAGCGGGAGATATTCCCCCCCTATTATATGGCAGAACATGGACAGCAGTCCCTTGCTGACAGGTATTTCTTGTTATCGGGCGGGTATTTGTTTGTTAGTATCGGTTGTATAATATTATTATTTTTTTTTTTAATTGGTATTTTTATGGACGGAATTGTGGATTGCGTTTCGATTCTTACTGATCAAATTGAAAAGCATTACTTGCTCTGGCTGACCTTGAAAGACTAGTAATGTATTTGCATCTTTCTTCCGGAATGATTGATTTCCCTTCAGTCCGACTACTGTAAGCAGTCATTTTCTCGCGTAGTTTTTTCGATTAAATCCGGTAGGTGTCGTATGTCTGCGACTAGTTCTGTTTTGGATACAATAAAAGAATTTTCTATTTCTGATGCGTAAGCAAATTTATTAAAATGCATTTATTTGCTAATTTTTTATTTTATTTTAATAGAATTTTATTTACATTTTAATTAAAAATAATGTAAATCTTAATTATTAAATTTTTTCCAAAATTTTGGTTGAATTTAACGGTTTATTTTTTGATTATCAGTTAAATATAATAAATTACAAAAACTACCATTAATAATTAATTTTTGGGTATTTAATATCAATTAAATTTATGAAATATAGACCTTATATTTTTGTTGTTTTTATAGTCACCAATTATTTTATTGGATTTTTGCTTTTTTCTGTTTTTTCTTCTATTTTTTGTTCATTTTTTATCATCAACATAATGATTACCTCTTCTATCCGTAGCATTTTTTTTGTGTTCTGCAGTTTTATTTACCTCTACAGGCATTTCCCTGTGTAATAAAAAAAAAATCTCTGATGTTTTAATATATGGCGCATCAACCCAGTTAGTTTCCTTACATGATACTGTTACAAAACTCTCTCTTCTATTTGTTTTAAGAACTTTCCATTTCGAATTTTATAATAAATTGCTACACTTCACACAGACTATATTTAGAACATTTGTCTTATTCTTTTAACTTATATTTGATGCTAAAAGACTTTTTTATATACTCTCTTCACGTTTACCACTTTGTTCTAAGATCTCTTTCTTATTTTTTCTCGACTTTATAATTTTATTATTTATGTTACAAATTTTACGATCTTCTGGTATATTTTCTTCTCTTTATTAGCAATTAATAAATCAATCATATTCTATTATCATTCTTTTCGTCCTGTTTCAAGTTGAATTTTTGTAGTTAAAAGTGTTTTATCTATTTAAAACTGTTCTGGATTACTAAATACTTCTTAAAAAATAGAATTATTATAATTTACATTAAGTTGGACTGTTTAGCTACTTTTATTTTTCTGATAAAAATTTGTGAAAAATGAAAATTCAATTTTAATAATCTTAGGTTTGATTCCCGGTGAAGGTTAGTATTTTTCATGCGCTAAACGTTCATTCTCTCATTATTGGTTGTTACTGGGTTGATAACTTGCAGCTCTTAGTCTTTAGTTAGCCTGAATAAAACAATTATATTATAAACTAAATAGCGGCAAAAACTAACATTATATAATCAAGTAAGACTAGAGAGTATTTTGAAAAAGGAATGAAAATTTTTAAGAAATATATTAAGTCCGAAGTGTGAAAATAAAAACATATTAAGATGAAACGAGAAAATTTATTGAAAATTTGAAACACAATTCAAAAAAGGTTACAACACAGTTATAGGACTTTCCCGCCTCGCGGATATTTTCTGATGTACGGCTTTTTAAGAAAAGGCCATTTTTTGTGTTTAGCCTCCGGAATCACTCGTAGGATTATTCCAGAGCATGATATCTATGAGTGTAAATGAAGTGTAGTCTTGTACAGAGACTCAGGTTGACCGTTTCTGAGGTGTGTGATAAATTGAAATCCAGCCACCAAAGAACATTGGTATCCACGATCTAGTATTCAAATCCGTATAAAAGTAACTAACTACCTTTACTAGAATTTGAACCTTAGTACTCATGAACATTTTGAAATCAGCTTCGTCATCAGACTTCGAAATCAGTTGGTTTGTGAAGACGCGTTCACCTCTAGAATAATCCGGTTGGTCTGATGTACGGCTTACACACACATAAACACACTATTTAATATAAAATATTTATCATTTTATTTAAATATAATATTTTTGTTTATTTAATTCAATTATTCTAACTAAATTGTGCGTGCATACCGTATTTCATTTGCGCCGGTATGTTGGTACTTGCGGCCAGTTTAAATACGTTTTTACACTATAAAATTCCGGTGTATTCACTTATATAATTATACCACTATCTTTTCTTTTTTAACCTCCAGGACTACCGTTAGGTATTGCTGCAGAGGATGAGATGAATGATTTTGTAGCATGTGAAAATGCCATGCCTTACCGGGATTTGAAACCGGGACCTCCGGATGAAACTATCACTACCCTGTAACGTTACAACAACACAGTTGGTAACGGGGAGCAAACAAAACGAAAGAAAGACGACTACAGCAACTGTACGTTAGTGCTACACTAGCGCTATTTGTGGTGAGAGGAGGTATTAGTGACACACTGTACTCACTTTGCCACTGGTTTATTTAGAGCATTTTATGCGGTGGGAATGCGGTTTTACAATTTTTTTGGGGGAAATATTTTTTAAAATTATTAACTAATATGCCTAAGAAAATAAGACGTTCATTCGGTGAAATCTCGAAATACTGAGGGTGATCTTGCTGTACAGTCTGAGCCCCTTGACCTTTCAAGTTGAAACTTTAATGGCGTCAATACCTCAAATATAAAAGTAATCTGACCAAGTTTGGTCAAGATAGGTCAAGTAGTTCTGGAGATATAAGGTGATTTAGGGTGCGACATCACACACACACACGTATATACGAAGATCCGGAAAATTTCCTTCCGGGTTTTACGGTACCTTGGTGTCAAAAAACTACTTCCGGTGAAAACCGCATATGATCAAATTGGACCGATTACAATACTTTCAATTTTAAAACTATAGCTTTGCTATAATACTAGCGGTTAAGTAAAAGTAAATGAGTTTAAATGGTTGCTCAAGACGGAAGAGGAAACAACAAGCAGGAGAATCACAGAAGAACACAGTAAAAGATTAAGAAAAATGAAGATTGAGAGATGGTAGAAGAGTAAAACCTCAAAGGAAAAATAAAGTTACCGGAGTCCACAGACGGCCAATTCGAAAAAACAATGTAACTGAATGCTAATGAACATCATATATTTAATAGCCAAATTTTTTACATAAACCTTTAGGAATATAAGCGGGATACAACATAATATTTCCTACTACTACCTTTTAACGAAAATAAAGAGAAACTTCACAAAAGAGTAAAAAATCAGGCTTGCAATACAATTCTAATTAATACGTCTAAATCCCCTTAAAATTCAGTATTATTAATATTGTAATGCTCAAGTTTATAGACTAGTAAATGTTAATGTAAATGTAAGGGTTACAATGAAATTTGAAAATTTCAGATTTTTCTTAAATTAAATTATGATGTTTTGTTATAGCTATGAATAAACGCGAAACTAGTATCAGAAATTGATAGTTTTTTTTTATTAGTATTCCAAAATCTCATTATGATCAACTTTTCAGTCGTAGATAATCTGTAAATCTTGTATATCCTAAAAAATAGAATATAATATAAAAAAACTAATTTCTTCCCTGTGAAAAATTGCTCAAACCTGGTGATCTGGATACAGATAAAGGTTGCAATATATTTCGGTATAAAAGTGTTTGTACTGAATGACACCTAAGAGATAGCATGTGTCCTTCCTTACCTTATAGTAGATTTTCTTTAGTTTTGTGTACAGCAGCTGTGACTTCAACTTTATAACTTTGAAAAGTTTTATTTCGTTTCTTATATATTGTTGAATTATAAAAGTATTCTGTGTTATCTTAGAACTTGATAAGAGCTTTACTAAAATAGAACTTTTTTTATTTCTTAACCTCATCTGTTTATAACTGGAAAGTATATTTAAACATTTTATTCTTTTTAATTGAGCCAATATTTAGGGCTATATAAACAATTATTTCATAAATGGTTTATTTTTTCTTGTAAATTTCTATAAACAAAATCTGTGTAATAGAAAACATTTTTAAAGAAAAGAATTTTTTTTCCTGGAATTTTGGAAATATCTTTTTTACGTAATTTGCAAATTTACGTTAAATTTTACTGGAAAATTAAGTAAGACTCGCAATAATACTTTTATCTTTTAAGATAAAATTAAAATATCCTAAAAACTAGAGCATTTTAATTGTAATGGTTATACGGGCCTGATTTTCCACCTCGTCGCAATGATTCTTCATTATTGTAACAAATAATATGAGGTTTTTAAAAACAAAAACCGACTTTTTTAATTACGCGCCAACGGAGATATTTAGTAACGTGCGGTTGGCATCATTGTGTTCCGACTAACCTCCTCTGTAACCACATGTTCTTGGATTGTTGATGTTTCATTTAGTTTTTGTGTTATTGTTATTTGAGTGAAACATGTTTAAGTGTTAGTGGCGATTTTTGTAATGTGTGTTTTTCGGGAAAAACGATACAATGTAAAACTTTGCGTGAAAATGCGGAAAACTTTCACAGAAACGTTTCAAGTTTTGAAATAAGCTTACGGAGATGATGTTCTGGGTCGTACAAAATGCTGCCAATGGTTTTCAAAATTTAAAAGTGGTTGTCTGTCAATTGAAGATGACCCTCGACCAAGAAGGCCTTCAACTTCAACTGATGACACATACGTTTAGAAAATCGAAATTGACTGTCAGAAAACTTGTAGAAAGAGTTAGAATCTCGATTGGATCAGCCATGATATTTTGAATGAAAAATTGAACATGCATCGAATTGCAGCAATGTTTGTTCCTCGTTTGATGAAAGAACAGCAGAAAGAACATCTAGTGGACAACTGCCGGCAACTTCTTGAACAAACCGATGACGATGAAACATTCATGCAAAGGATCGTAACGGGAGATGAAAGCTGGGTTTATGGCTACGACATTGAGGCAAAAGTTCAATCATCAAAAAAATCACACATCACAAAAATCGCTACTAACACTTAAACAGTTGCACTCAAATAAAAATAACACGAAAAATAAACAAGATATCAACAATCCAAGAGCACGTGGTTACAGAGGAAGAAAACAATGCTGCCAACCGCACGTCACTAAATATCTCCGTTGGCTCGTAATTAAAAAGGTTCGGTCTTGTTTTTAACAAACCTTGTTTATTTGTAACATTCCATTCATTCACTTTCTTAAACAGTTATTTTGCGTACTTCGCCGGAAAAATGGTTTTGAATAAGCTAATTTGTACTACATACTAATTCTTTATTAAAAATACACATTTAATAATATAAAAGGAACCAAAGCACGCTATGCGTCACTTACGAATTCACCCCATTTTTTTCAAAACGAATATTCAGCATGCAAGTTCTCGGCTCCTTCCACGATTAAGGGTATTTCATTCGTTTCTTTTTTTGGTTTCATGTTTTCATATTAAATTTTTTTATGTATTTATGTGTGATTGTTAGCCATTATTTGTTTGACACGTGTTTTTAAATATGTAAAGACATTTTTTCGGCTTGTAAACTTCTAACTAAGAATTAATTCACATATTTAATATTAAAAATAAAATAAATTGTCGACCTACATTTATTTATTAAATGGAAAATCTAGAATTACAAAAAAATTAATTAATTTATTATTTGGTATTATATTATTACGATTGTTTGTTATATCCTCTAGTTTTTTCATAGAATAA
Organism: Lycorma delicatula; assembly: GCF_047948215.1. Lineage (NCBI taxonomy): Eukaryota > Metazoa > Arthropoda > Insecta > Hemiptera > Fulgoridae > Lycorma > Lycorma delicatula. Next base: position 81,965,004 of record NC_134463.1, read on the forward strand.
TTAGCCCAAGTTTTCAGATGTAAATCAGATTTTAAGTTATTACGTTAACTTTAAAAAGTTATATAAATAAAAATATTTTCAGGAGAATTACACTTTTTTCTATTAAAATAATAATTTAAAATGTTCTCAACAAAAGTAATTTTAAGTTTTATGCGCTTTAATTTTACTTATTAAAATTTTTTTAAGTAGTTACATCCTTCAACAAAAAATAAAAAAAAAAAAAATAAACAACGAAATATTCATTCACCAGGTAATGGACACAGTACCTCTGCACACTGTACGAAAAGTTTTAGGTGCATAAATTGTTCTAAATTTTAATAAGGGGTTAACTCTTGTTCGTGTAAGTTTTTTCTTTACTGAAATTTATGCTGAAATTAATGAGAAAAAGATCATCTTAAATGGGAAGGATTTTTTTCTAAAAATATAAAAATAAGATATGTACTGAATTCTTCTCATAAATACGATAAATTGAGCTGTAACTCAAAAACTCATTTCACCCAAATAATCTAAAGCATAATTATAAACCAAATAAATTAAAATCCATCAGCTCGTATGTGTGCCTGGGAGAATCAGTTTGAGAAAAAACAGGTCAGTCTAACGATTGTGAAGGGATTACTAATATGAAATACTACTTACACATGCGATTTACGAAAATATATTATTGAAAATTTAAAGTGAATGACACTATACAGTTTGAAAATTAATAAGTAAATATAAACAATAAAAAAAATTACATAAATAAAAAGCCAAATCAAACTTTTGAATTTAAAAAACATTAAAAATTATGAAATCCTCTCAAATTCTACAGATAAACAACAAATTTAAGAAATAATTAAATCTTAAAAAAATACAAAACATGCGAGTAGATAGATTTTGGCAGAAGTGCTTAAATTTGGTAAAGAAGTAAGCTAATAAATTGAAAAAAAAATTTCAGAAATCTGGGAAATCCCAAAAGAATGGAAATATAGTTATCATACACACGTTAGGAAATAAAAAAATAATAATTATTATTATTATAAATAATAAGGAAGGAATAAGGCAAAAAAGACATAATAATCACCATATTTCTCTTTTACGCATTTCGTATAAACTATAATAAAATAAAAGCAAGCTTAAGTAGAATACAATCAAAAACAGAAAATGAAGTGGAGAATGACGGAACAAATTTTTGACTTCTGATATACACTAAAACAAAAAAAAAAGATAAAGATTTAATATTAGTCTTTGTTGACTTTAAAATAGTATACGGTTCACTGCATATGTGAATTTCTCTTTTAACGACTTTGAAGAAATTAATATTGATAATAACTGTACAGGATGGGCAGATGCCATACAAGTCGCTGTCACGATTGCGGCGGACTGGATACAGCAGAGCATGTGGTGTTTTTTGCCCTAGATGGCGCGACTTAAGAATAGTGCTCGAGGATCAGGGTGTAGAGGGGACCAACAATATAATCGAGGTGATGCTCAGCAATAGCGACAAATGGGAATGTATCTCGACTACGATCACATCAGTGATAGGAGAGAAGGCCAATGAAGAGGTTGGGTTTCAATTAACCAAGCTTTTCAGGAATGGTCGACCTGAGTCTGTACAAGACTACACTTCATTTACATTCATACCATCCTCATTAATTCCCTGAAGTGATACCTTAAGGTCGTTCCGGAGGCTAAACAGAAAAATAAAGAGAAAGAAGAACCTTAGTCTTCGAAAAGAAGCTGTTAAACAACTGATTTACGTCGAGTTAACCTCTAGACCAGCTCAGTGAGCTGAAGATATTTTAAATAAAAAAATTCAAAAAAATAAATTTTAAATAAAAATTAAAAATTTGTAAATAAAAAAGATTTTTTATATAATAAAATTTAATTTTGGATCTTTTCGGAATTCTTCCCCTTTAAAAAAAAAAAAAAACACTTAATGTTTTAACCAATTGGCAAAAAGTCGATGTATTTTTAATTTCCAATAAGAATTAGGTGAGAATATGCAAGTTTGAAAATAGAAGGAAAAATTGATATAACAATAACCAGTTTGGATAAATAACCCAATAACCCGATAATACATTAACATGCTGTTTTATTCCGGTCATATTCCATATTAACATATATTACATATTAAAAATATAAGCATTATTGCTTATAATTAGAAATATAATCAACCAAATTTAACCTACGCTCGATCGCTAACCTCGACTAATTAACAGTAATGTTTTGATTATTTAAATAATAAGTATTGCAATAATTACTGAATTTATTATTTAAATATTCAAAAAATTACTGTTAAATAGTAAGGTTAGCAAGCGTTGGTCAAGTTTGGTTAGATTATATTTAAAAAATAAATAAATATAAATGGTTATGTCTGGTTATTTCTCCAACCTGGTTATTGTCAATATCAATATTTCTCGCTATTTTCAGTTATCTCCAAGTGAAAAACTTGCAAAGTTTTGGTGAGGGGGCTGAGAAACTAAAAACTACAAATTTTAATTTTTTATTTTGAAACATGCAGCATATTCAATCTAATTGTTATTAGGCATTAAAAATACATCGATTTTTGGCCGATTGGTTAATAAAAAATAAAGTGGTTTATTTGGGGGGGGGGGGGGAATTCCGAAATAGATTTTTAATTTTTACGTGATATGAAGATAAAAAAAAATTCATTATTCCTTAGTACAAAATTATCGTTGCGTAATAACTTGTAACCTGATATAATTTTAACATTGAAAGTATTTTCATGCAAAAACTCCCAATTATCCTTTTGAAAACATAGGAAGAAGTAAAATAAATGAATAGCAATGCGGAAAAATTATTTTTAAATAATTTAAAAAAAAAAAAAATTATTTAAAAATAATTTTTCCGCATTGCTATTCATTTATTTTTATTTTTACACTCTTCTCTTAATACATGTCCTTTGATGAAGCATTTATTAATATAGGCATTGTTTTCGTGGATTTTTAAAAAATGTAAATAAAATAAAGAATCTTTTTCGGCACGCCGGAAAGCGGAAGTAGAATTCATCAGTGCTAAATAGAGGATAAAAAAGATTTCTACCTTAAAGTTAAGAAAAACTTCAAATTTACTCAATACGACAATGATGGAATATGAAAAAGTTTCACATGTTTAGCATACAAACCTCATCATCTTACAATTCCAGCAACATTTTGGTCATCCCTTTCAGTAAGGGATGACCTTTCAGTTTGGTCTTATCAAAAATTGTTTCAGACAAAAATTTAGGTAATTTTTTGAGGACTAACGACCACTTTAAACCGATTCGATCCTGTGCCTATTAAAGGAGGGATGACTTTTTTTTCTTCAAAACCCCATTTTTTCCACCCCCTGGACCAGAGGTTGGTGATATCAAAAAACTTTAGACAAGTTTTAGGTCCTTATCCAAAGAATAGCAGGAACTTTAAACGAATTCAATATTTCACTTAATAAGAAATTATAACGATATTTAATTTTTTTTTTTAAAAAGCTTCCTATTTCCACCCCCATGGTCCGATTTTTCCCATTATTGAACTCGACCAAGATTTTGGGTCGTTATATTTTATATATCAATTTGAAAGTGATTGGCGCAAAATTACCACAGTTATCGTATCCACAAAAAAGTGAAATATATATATATATATATATAAATTACTGAGCTGATGGTGGTTTTGGGATCTTGTGGATGTAAAACGCGAAGATATATTGGAATTTTCCGGAAGTCGAATCATGGTACCATTACAATATTTAGATTTCTTATGAAATCTATGTAAAATAAAATAAAATTAAAATTATTTATTATTTTATTGTTATTACCAATAATTATAGAAATATTTTTTTTCCAAACTTTCTTCAATATTGATTTTACATGGTGCCACATTAAATACAATAAAATTAATAGTATTATTTACGTATTGTTAATTAGATATCAAGTTTTAAATCTCGAAATTTAAAGAAATTGAAAACAATAATTTTGGATTTTTTTTAAGTGTATCATCACTACGTAGGTCGTTAGCGATTATTTTGGGATTGACTAATTATTAATTTTCCATACACTACTGGGGAATCAAACCCCAGGCCCTTCGGTACGGAATGAAGCCCGCTACAGATTTTTTAACTGAGGTTTGCTTTTAAATATTTATTTTATGAACTGAAAACCGCTCGTAGGAACTAAAAAAAGGGATATGTTATAAATCATAATATTATGTCTCTAATGTCAATCCATAAACGGATTTTCTTACAAGAAATTTTGAAATATTGCTTGGGGGATAGTACCTTTCATTTCATGTAAAACAAGATTGTACCTTTTATTTTTAAAATTTCATTTATAAAAAAAAAAATTGTTATTCAATCTTAGTGAAATTCATTGAAAATTTATAGGAAAAATAACTCTTGATTTACACAATGTACTGTATGTAAGACGTAATGAAAATATATCGCATAAAAGGACGGACTGCGTAAACGGTTATTTACCGTACCGTTGCTTGTCTGTTCAGTATATAAAAATCTATGCCATAGAGTTTCAGTTGTTTTCTAATATTTTTTAAAAATATTTTTTTAGTCGCACATATTTCTTTTGTTTCGAAACTATTTTATTTTTTTCTTTTTAGGATTTTTTTTATGTACTCACTTATATTTCTCAATTTGTACTTAAAAAAAAAAAAAAAATTATGAGAATAATTTTATTAAGATTAGGCGGCTATGGAAACTTATAAAATTAATCTAACCTGACAAAATAGATTAATAAACTTTTTTTTTTTTTACTGAAATATACATTTAAAAATATTGCATTAAAATTTCTGTAATAAAAAAAAAATTATTGTCATATGCATAATAATAATATGTACCTAATATTGTTTATTCGTCACCAATTCAACTGAATAAAAGAAAATAATTTATCAGAATTGTATGTGAATAAATTTGTTCATGATAAATAAATATTTAATTTATTGTATTAATTCTGGTAAACTGTTACTTTATACCATTAAACATGTGATCTAATCATATACATACGTAAACACGACTGTACTACTCTTCAATAGACAAAAGTAGTATAAAAACCAATATTTCTCTCTTTAGCGCTAGATAAACGAACTGTGGTTGTGCCCACGATAAATAAACACTTCACTTTGTGATAAAGTAATAATGTTGTATTTTAACATTAATTATTTTCAATTGTTCCAGTCCTTTTAAATTTGTTTTTAATAATGTTTTAAGTTTATTTTATCATTTAATAACTTTTTTTTATGTATCTTTATTGTGGTACGTTGTTCACTGAATTAAAATTTTAATAATTATTAAATGTACAATACAGTTATTTAAACTTTTGATGTATTTCCATATTTTATAATGGTTCAATAAAGTTGAATAATGTAGACTCCTTTAATTATTAAGCGACTTTATATTGAAATTTTAAAGTGTGTTTTACTTGCGGTGTTTTAAGTACGAAGTGTTTAATAGTGTTTAAATGTTTATGTTTATAATGCTAATGTATACTTAAACTATTGCTTGAATAGTTTACCAATGACCTACATTTTGTATCCCATTATTTATCTGTAAATATTTTAGTATTCTTTTTTTTATTTACGTATTTATTTAAAAACAGCTTTTTTCTAGGTTTTTAGATTTTCAAATTGTCATACTTTTTTCTCTAATTTTATTTTACATTTATATTTAATCTGATATAATAATTATAATTTAATGCCTGGGTAAATATTATCAGTAAGAATTCTGAAAAATGTTTATTGTTTTAAATAATGAAAAAAAATTGTTTTAAAAATTATTTTTTGTCCTAAAACAGTTTTTTATTGTTTGACATTTATCGCTAAAACTCATTCACAGCCAGCAAAACATAAAAAAAAAAAAAATTTAACTGAAATGAATATTGAATCCTCATTTTCTGTAGGAATAAAAAAAGGAAAAATTTTCAAAGCAAGTTGGATCAAACATTTCTAAAGTGAGTTTATTATTTTTTTCTAAATGAATCCATTATGTGGAATTAAAAAAAAAAATCACTGAAGAAGAAATGTGATTAATACTTAATTGTGTTGCTGTTTTATTGTAATCTACAAGTAATTATAATGCTATTGTTTTTTTTTATGGAACCCAACATTAGTAAATAAATTTCAAAAAGTTGGTCCAGTTTTAATTATTTAAATTGAAGAGAAAATTAAGATTTCAGTTGTTTATTTCTTTAATTAAAACAAATTCAATTAGAAAAAATTGTTAAAAATTCTTTTGCCTTTATACTTTGTTATTAATGGACTCAGCAATGCTTCGCTATTGCCAAATTGTCTTCCACAGTTCAAACTTTACCATTATCACTGCTACTTGTACATAAATCATAAAAAAACAATCTGATGTGGACACCACATGTCTATATATAATTTCATATATTCATTTTTAAAAATACATAAAATTTTATTTCGCTAATATCTTCAGATTTTTTTTTTCATATTTTTTATTGTTATTATTGAATTATAATTAATTTATTGTAATTTTTTTTTACAATCAGAGGTTAATATTATTTTTTACAGAGATTATAATATCAGAGATATTAATAAATTAATATATTTAAATTAAAAAAAGGAGCTTAAGTTGAATTCGAACCGATGTGCCTTCCTCTTGTAAGATTATTATATTTCATTAATTAAAATTTTATTTGGCTATAACTCTGGAACCAATGAAAATAAGTGCCACTTCCGATAAATCGTTGGAAAGCTCTCAGTGAGGGATTATTACTGCAGTTAAGAAAAAGTCCAAAATCCAATTTTGTTGGATTTTAGACTTTTTTTGAACATTTTTGGTCAAGTCTACTGCAATCAAAAGTAGCAGTGTACAACTTTATACTACAGCAGTCCTAAATCCAAAATTTAAACATTCTACGCCTAATCGTTTTTGAGGGTGCGAGATACAAACGTACTTACGTAAAGACGTCACGCCGAAACTAGTCAAAATGGATATTTCAGTTAAAATCTGAAAAACGAAATTCTTCGGGATCACAATACTTCCTTTACTTCGTACAAGGAGGTAAATACTTATAAATAACTAAACGTATAAACTTCTTTTTACTAAATTTAATGTCGTCATATGTATCGATTGTCATTGTCTACATCGATCGTTGTCTATGTCAATATTGACTTCCCCAGGCATTTATTGTGATTAAATATTACGGAACTAATTATATGTGCACACATCCGGACAAATAATAAATTGTAAAATTTTCAGCGAAATCGGTTTAGTGGTTTTTGAGTTATTAGGGCATACACTAAACGAAGATTGTCTTTTATTTATATAGATAAATAAAAATTAATGTTTATATCAATTGTAAAGATAACACGAATAGAAAATTATAAATTTTTATAAATATAACTTAAATTGTACTGACTCATTTTGAAAAAAATAAGTCAATCTGTCTATAGGAGTTTTAGATATAATTAAATTTATATTTTTTTTTTACCTATTTTTTTATAAATGAAAAAATATTTTTTCATTATTATATTGGGTGGCCAATAAGTCACGACAGGGTTTGGAGGGGGAATAATTTTTTTTTATTACTAATTTTTTTTTATTTTTTATTTTGGAAGTTGTGGTCAGTAATTTGAAAATTCACTAAAAAAGATTCATAACCCTACAACGCACCAAAATAGTTCAGTTTTACTTTGAAAATAAACATTCGATTTTTTGAACGCGGCAAACATACTGTCAATATTTTAACGTTAGATTAATCGTAATCGTTGGTTCTTCTCTTAATGAATCGTTTCCAACCACAGGATTCAGTATAGGTTGAGTACCTTTCAAGTATCGGAGATCACAGTCATATAGGATATAAGTGATTATGGAACTTTTTTTAGTAAGTGTGGATTAAGAACCAGAGATGTCGACCTGGAGACGAGTACTCAACTTCACATCTCCGGTACGTTATTGCAGCGCATTTCTGACGTTTTACACTTGTTTCCTTATAAAATTTAATTGATGCAAGAAAAAACCTACAGGTTATCTGCAATGGCTGAATTATGCAATCCGTTCTCAAAGATTGGCGATGGAAGAAAATCACTCACCTTTCTGATTATGTCCAGTGAGGCTCACTTCAACTCGAGAGTTTTGTAAATAGGTATAACTTTAGAATTGGAATACCGAAAATCAAAGATTTATACAGTATCATGAATTATATACTTCTCAAACGCATGGTTTATTGTGGAGTAACATCGTAGAGCATCATCAAACAGTTCTTCGAAAATGACAATGTGATACTGCGGTGATCGCAGTAAGATGAATGACATCAGGAAATGCTTTAAAATTTGGTATGATCTTTAGGGGAAAACAGACCTGGAATGTGGTTTTAATAAGACGAAGCTACTTGCCGTACAGTTGAAGCCGCAATGCAAACTTTATGGAACATTTTTGGGAAACGAGTAATTTCCAAAAGATTTGCAGTGAATTGGCCGCCACAATATCTAGATCTGATGGTCCCTGACCTCTTTTTGTAGGAAAACCTAAAAGAAAGGGTGTTTATAAAAAAAAATTCAAGACAATTCCACAACTGCAAGAACTCAAACAGTATGATCGGGTCGGGAAGACAAGGGGAAGATCTCCGAATTCTAGACCACTCGGGAGGGACCTTAGGCCGCATTGAACAGAGTCGACGACGAGGTCTACAGGAATCAGCGCAGTTCAAGAAAGAAGAAATTGATGGTTCATCTAGATTGCCTGGAGCCGTATCAGGGAGCTTCATTCATGCAAAAATTAAGGCACTCCAGCCACTTTATGTAGAGATTACTCACAAACAGCTGTTATGAAACATGCCGTAGGAAGAGCTTGTCTGTGCGAAGTCGAAAATGAGAAACATTTAAAAGATGTAATTTTCAGTTCGTAGTAGTAAGAACACATCTGTATTATGTATTCTTTATTATAATCAGAAATAAATAAAGAAATATTAGAAAAAATAAAAACTTTTTCAACCCTTTTCTGGATTTCCTTTTTACGTTTTGGCCGCTAAGGATCGCGATTACATTATTTGGATTTCTTATTCTTTTCCCAAAAAATTTCATTGTTTCGTTCAGCTGTTGTTTTCCTTTCTTCCGTTCGTTTATTCAGGTGTATACCTTTATCTTTTCCCTCTGGAAACTTAGATTATTGAATCAATTTTCTAAATTCATCTCTTAATAGTGGAGAAATCTGTTTAAATTTACGTTTTAAATATTCCACCGAGTTAACATATAGATTGTTTATATAATAATTCAGGTTAATATAATATTTACTGAATGAATATTAAGAGAAAATCAATAAAAACGAACAAATAATTGTATGGACGTTCCGAAAGAAGATATCTTAATCATTCGTTTTGTGTTTAATTTACGCTAAATGTGTACCGAGGAATTACTTAGGTTTAGTTTATAAAGCTTCCTTAATCTCTATAATATATCTATATATATCTATATATATATATATATATATATATATATATATATATATATTAAGTTGAATGTTCGTTTATACATTTGTGCCAATGTTCTCATAAATCTCTTAAACCACTGTCCCATTCTGAAATAATATTTTACTTCTGTATAAATTGGAATTTGAAGACAGGGTTTAGGTGTAAATTTATTTATATAATACTTTGTTATGCATTTATATTAAAATTTACTTAATAGTTCTGTCCGTTTTTTTTTCACGTTGAATCTTTTATAGAGAACGTTGCTTTCATAATAGATTTTTAAATATTTCAAATCTGTTAAAAATAATACACAATTTTAAAATTCCATAGATAAATGTTTAATAATATTTTACTTGTTGAAATAAAACAAATAATTCTGCAAAAATTATAACGTAGTAGTTATTATTTTGATATCATTTTTAAAATTTAAATTTATATTTAATATAAATTATAAATTTTGATTAATATTTAATTTATATTATTATTTTCTTAAGATAATCATCATCAAGATAATAAAATTTTAAAATCGTTGTTGTTCATTAATTATATTTCTTTTATAGCTTTTTTAATGTGAAGATTTAACATTTTTCATTTATTGATTTTTAAAACTGTTATGTTTTATAAACAAGAATATGCGTGTTTATTTTCTTTTAATTTTATCAGAATAATATTTTAATATTATCAGGTCTAGTGGTTACTCATCATTGCAAATCAACTGATTTCGAATTCGAGAGTTCTAAGGTTTAAATCCTAGTAAAGGTAGTTGCTTTTATACGGATTTGAATACTAGGTCGTGGATACCGGTGTTGTTTGGTAGTTGGGTTTCAATTAACCAACCTTCTCAGGAGTGGTCGATCTGAGACTATACAAGATTACACGTCATTTACATTCAAACATATCATCCTTTGAAGTAATACCTTATAGTAGTTCCGCTAAACAGAAAAAAGAAAGAATGTAATCATAATAATTAGTATTATTTGTTTCTTTTAATTATTGTATATGATTGTAATGTAAGTGATTGAATATTTTTAAAGTTTTTATTTGTCAATCCCTAGTAGACTTCTTTTTTTTGCATTTTAATTCTTAAAAACTCTACAACATTATAATTTTATTTCTTATTTTTTTATTTCTTTTGAATTATATTACTGAAGAAATTTAGTTGTTTGTATTTTAATTTAAGTGAATAAAAAAAAATGTTTTTTTTTTTCAATTTAATTATTGATAATTAATTTTTATTTTATAACTATTTTTATTGCTCTATACATTTTATTAAATTTTTCGTTTAACTTATTATTATCAAATATATAATTTAGGGATCTGTTTAATAATACTTCAGTAGGTTATTATTATTTTGTGGTATGAATGTATTAATTTACTGTTAAAAAAAAAAATACACTAGCTGAAAGTTTGCCCCTCGTTACGTGCTGTTTATAGTGTACTAGCGTTTTATATACACTTATGTCATGTTATTAGTAATCGGAACATGTCATCTGGTTAGATAGTACAACAAACCCCGCTCACCAGTCCACCAAAGCCAGCCGACAGTTCAGTTGATATAGACAGGGGCAAACTTTCTGTTGATTTAGTGTACTTGGGTTATATTGATTTCTGATAAATTACAAGTATTAATTTATTCTTCGTAATAGTATTTATAATGGAAAAAGTGGAATTTTTTATATTACTATATATATATAATATATATAGTGCTCTAAATCAATTTGTTCATTTTAAATTAACAGTTTGTAATCAAAATATATTTCATCCATAATTTTATCTTTTATAAAAATAAAATACTAAGGTGTTATTTATTATCAGAGGACTTACCATGATAAAAATGTTATATATAAATAAAAATGATAGCGATGGGGAAGAAATAAGGAATTACAATTTTTTAATTAATTCTAATAAATCTCTATAAAATGTTCGCTAAACTGTAAAACTAAGAGAATGTCATATTTTACAATATCATCTTTTCACTTAGTTAATTTTTATTTTAAAACATTTACTGTATGATAGTTACATGTACCCAAAAATTGAAATTTATAAAACATTGTATATTTCCTTTTATTTCAATTATGAAATTATTCTATCCTTTATAAATATTTAATGTATTTTTTTTTGTTTATGTATATTTTTACTGGCCAAGGGCTCCGCCACCAGGATCCCCCTGGCCCAGGTCGGCGCAGGCGAGTTCCGGGGCCGCAGTACTCGTTTCTCTCGGCCTTCCCGTCTAGCTATGGGATCTCGCAGTATTCGTTCCCTCCTGGTTGTGAGAATAATACTAATAAATAAAATTTAAATTATTCAGGCTTTTTAGAAACCGGAAAAAACTAGATTGGAAAAGACAAAATATTAGTAATTATGGTAACTAAAGTACACAGACCTGTGAGAGGAATTAATTAAATTTTTAATTATTAATTCTTTAATGAATATCTTTAATTGAAACTTCACTCCCAACAGTGCTAGGGCCGTAGTATATAATTTAAAAATTTCCCCTAGGATAACACAAATGTATCCTGCAACACAGAAAAAACAGACTATCGGCTTCGGCTCTCTCACTCTCTCTCTCTCTCTCTCTCTCTCTCTCTCTCTCTATATATATATATATATATATATATATATATATATATATATATATATATCTTTATATATATATTTCTTGTGTGCGTGTGTATGTCACTGAACTCCTCCTAAACGGCTGGACCGATTTTGATGAAATTTTTTGTGTATGTTCAAGGGGATTCGAGAATGATTTAGATTCACAGTTTGGTCCACTAGAAAATACTTTTTTAATTAATTTTTTATTTATAAGTAGATGTTGATTTTGGAATGTTTTACATTGGATCCGGCAGACTGCGCTACTATCGCAGTATCGAATATTCAATAATATTCTATTTTAATTTTAGTTTGTCCTGACAGTTGGAGCTATGATCAAATTGAGAAAAATATTTCGTAATTTTGTGTTATTATTGTGTTACAAAAAATCGCGAGAAAACAGTTTTTTAATAAATAAGAGGCTAATAAATCAGATGGAAATGTAAACAAAAAAAACCAATCAGATCAATGCAAGATGGCCGCTATCAAACACAACGACCAATCACAAAGAGCCCGTATGGCCGTTGCCAATGTAAACAAAATCACAACTGATTAAGTAACAAGTAGGCAGCACTGCCATCGCGTTTAGAATTGTGCGCGTATTGAGAAATATTATATTTTATTATTATTTATTGAAATAACGTTTTAAAGTGTAATTAAAAAATATACATTGTGCAAATTTGTAAAGTACAGTATTTAAGTGAAAATGTTTTTTTAATTTATTTATGTGTTGTTGATCTTGAGATGGTTAAGGTTCACAATTGGGTCCGGTAGGCAGAGCTGCGATCGCGTTTTAGAAGTTTTTTTTTTAATTTTTGGTTTATCAGTCAAATCCGGTAGTTAGTGCTGCGATCGGATTCTGGGAATTTTTTTATTTTGTTGCTTTTTTGCATATCAGTTACTTGCGTCGTAGCTTAGTGTTGTTCTTACATTAAAGTTCGTATTTAGAGAATAGTTTGAATTAAATCCGATAGGTAGTGCTGTTCTGACAATTGGATTTATTTACATTCTGAATTTTATAAAGTTAAAGGTGAAATTTTATAAGGTTCCGTAATGGTTTGTAAGTTTCTTAATGTTCAGTATTAATTGTAATGATTTTGCAGCCACAACACTTTTCGTTAAAAAAATTATTTTCCACCGAATACTGTTATTAGAGTGTGGTGTGAATTAAATCCGATAGGTAGTGCTGTTGTTTTGCCATTTGGATTTATTTACATTCTGACATTTATAAAGTGAAAGGTTAAATTTTGTTAAATTGCTAATGTTCAGTTTTTTAAGGTTTTATGAAACTTTCAATTGTTGTCATTTAATCTGTATGTATACTCGGATCTAGCAATAGCGAAGCATTGCCGAGTCTGCTATAATTTCGCGCTTATTGAGAATATTATATTATATTATTATTTATTGAAATAACGTTTTAAAGTTTAATTTAAAAATGTACATTGCAAATTTGTAAGGTGCAGTATTGAAGTGAGTATTTTACTTGATTTTTCATGATGTATACACGTGCATTCAATAACAATCAACTTAACCTACAAATTTAAATTGTCAGTTCTCATTTGATTCTATGCAACTTATGAAGTATTGAACGGGTCTTTGAAAATAAAAATTTACGTTTGTAAAATAAATTATAACATTTATAAAATTAAAATATAAGTTACTTATAATATAGTTTAAAGTATATTTAAAAAATTGAATTTATAATGTTTTAGGTGATTAATTTTATAAAAAGTTTTCTAAAATTATTTTTAATTTACAATTATCTAAAATTTGTTAAAATAGATGTTAAAATAAAGAATGAGAAAAATGATAAAAATTTCTACTAAAATTTTAACTACGTTGCTTTTTTACAGTGCTTTAATTTTTTTATTAATTGATTAATTAAGCTGTTACATGGTTATGAAACATCAAAATTATTAAATAAAATAAAAATATGTAGGAGGTACTTTTTTAGAATGATGTTAAGTGAAAATTAGTAGTAATGTGGATGAAAATTTGTTAGTTACACTAATCATTAATTTTATGACGTTTCGATTTTTTAATTCAATTTTCATCGGACACCTCAATATTTAGTGAAAATAAATATTAACCATACTATACATAATTAATCAATAAATCCATTACAATAATACAACAATCACAAAATGATAATATCATACTAATAGTCATTTTAATGAAATTTAGAACCCATTCCTGCTAATTTTAACTTAATTAAATTACTTATATTTATGTATGTGCATTTATTACAGAATAATGCCGCGTCAGGACAACATCTGTCGGGTCCGTTAGTATATATATAAGATATAATCACAATAATTTTTTTTTAAAAGTCTACCAATGTTCTATTTTTGGTGATTGCAGAATTATAATTTATTCTTTGGGTCTTCTTTCGAAAGCGGACACATTTCCTAAATTTTTATTAAAATTTAAAAAAATAAGTCTTACTTATATTCACTTGCTAAATTTAAAACATGGCGATATCTTATAGAATTTCATCAAACGGGTCCCTGTAGATGTCACTTTGGCGCCACATGAATTCTCATAAATAGCAATCTAGCGTAAATATGGGTGTACCACAGTACTTTTGATTCCGTTGTTTCGCTGTTACCAATAAACTCTCCACTCTGTTTTTATACGCTCCGGTAATTGGATTTCGAAACTTAACCAAGTGATTAACTGTTTATTGTGTAAAATTGTAACCTTGTAGATTAGATATATCATTTATAAAATTCTGATTGTTGTCCTGTTCCTGTTTTGGTTATTGTTCTAATTGTTATCTAATTCTGATTGTTGGCGTAGGGAGCTACACCAACAATCAGAAATAATGTTCGTAAGACGTGTAATACACTCCTTTATAACACTTATTAACGTCTCTTTCAATCGATCCGGGACGGTTCATACGAAACATCATTTTGTTTCTCTGCAAATTCCCGCAAACACCCACTGCTGAAGATAAACCGTCACCACAGTATAATTTTGTCTTGAAAGAAAATAGATTCGTCTATTACCACGTTCGGGTCATTCCCGCCCATTATTACTGAGTACTGTGTAACATTCCCGCACACAAGTCGCTTACAAAGTTTTCCAGTCGGTTACAACTGCACTATCCATACCAAATTCTTCGTTTCAAAACTAAAATTGGTATACTTCTTACTCTTTGCGTACAGAAAATAAAATACAACTTCCAAATTCAATTTGCTGAACTTCAGACACGTATCGCTTCTTAAACGAGCAGAATTGTAACAACTCGCTTTTGTACAACACCATTTATCTTCCCTGTCGCTTAATAAAAGAGAACATTTCATGACTGTACGCAAAATCTAGAATTATATAAAATTTCTTTAGTTTGCAAAAAACGAACAGCGTGTTGTTTATCTGGCATCTCACGGGTTAAGTAAATCAAACATGGATGAAAATAACGAATACTTACAAAGCACAGCAGTACATGATTGAAATAATGGATTACACTGACTTGTACACAGCTAGCGATGTAACAGTATTAAGTTAAGAATGCATTGAAATTTAATTAGTACGATAGAAAAGATAAACATGTGTAATTTAATATTGTATATTATTATTTTATCCATAAATAATATACATTACGGTATTAGTAATTTAGAAAATGAAAATTAAGGAATCTGCCGCTTTCGAGAAAGATCCTATTCCTCTTACCATTAATAAGCGTCTTAAATATACAGATATTATTACTGCTGTGTCAATTTTCTTGAATTTATTGTGAAAGATATACTTGGAAAATATCAGAAATATTATGTTATCGTAACGACATTTATTTATTTCAATTTTTTTTTTATTATAATCTTCACGATTATAACTTTTATAATTATTTTTCCCGTTCAATATTGTCATGAAAACTTAAATTACATGTTTGAAATTCACTTATCAAGAAGCATATTAAGTACAACGGTGTGTTATCTGAATTTTTTGGTGCTTCCTCGGGTATTCCTCAGGGCTCAGTTTTGGGGCTTATCCTCTACTCGATCTTCATTGGAGATCACACAGAATACCACTATTTCATTTTTCCCGACGACATGTCAATTGTAGCTGTCGATGATGATCCAACTGAAGTCTCGACTAAGATGATATCTGGGTTAAACCTTGTAGCCGAATGGTTGAAGAAATTAAAAATAAAACTCAGTCAAGCAAAATCGACTCGCATGACATTCGCGATGAGATGAATGCCCAGGAATCCATTTAGATTGAGGTTACATTCCGCGAGCTGAAAGTACGTTAAGTATTCACCTAGATTGTCATCTAATATGGAAGGATCACATTAAAGAAAAAAAGAAACGGATAGATATCAAATTTAAGGAACTATACTGGTTAATAGGCAGAAAATTACAACTATCACTATCTAACAAGTTACAATTTTATAAAGTAATTCTAAAACCGGTTTTCACATACGGAATCCAACTCTGGGATACGGCGAACATCAGCAATATAGAGAATATTCTGCTTTTCTAGAATAAATTTGTGTATTGCATTACACAAGCGCCGTGGTTCGTACAGAACTACGAAATTCACGAGTACTTATGTTAACGTGTGTTCGAAAGGAAGTTGACTGATTTGCAGCTAAGAAAAGAATTAGACTTAACGATCACGTAAACTTTCTAGCTGTTAACCTCTTGGACAATGGGGAAGATGTAAGACGCTTAAAGCAGGTATATGTATTGGACCTAGGAAGCTAATAGTGATACTCAGGATGAGGCCTCTCTTCTTAAGTTGTGCATCATCAAATTATTTGTTATTTTTATGATCATTTATGTTTCTAATGTCATTTGTTCTTATGTTACAATCTTTTTCTTTTACCTAGTGGATTTATTCGTAATGCTAATGGTACCATTGATTGGCTCTTGATGTCCAGTGTTGTGATTGTATTTAATTATGATGTTTCAAGGGAAACTTCTTTATAACGTAATTATTGTGATGATATTTACATGTGGTTTATAATCTACAAAACCGGTTGTAAATTTATTTGAGATAAAAAAAAGAAACACTTATCAAGATTACTTATCTCACTAAATATATATATGATTACTATATAATATTATTATATATATTAATATAATATAATATTATTATTATTATTATATATATTATATAGTAATCATATATATATATATGATTACTTATTTCAGCTGTGGCTCACGTATAGGCACTTTGGAACTGCAGCAACTCTATTTCTACTTGGTATTATCGATAAAATTTAATATAATGAGTCTTTTTTTCTTTAATTCTTTCTTTATACCTGTACAATATATAATCCTTAAGTTTAATGTCAATAGCCATCACCCTCTTTGTATGGAACTGTGCGCTTCACATTTCCAGCGGCGTGGTCTTTGGCTGTTGTGCGTATGCGCACATAAGAAGCTGCACACGAGGCTGTGAGGGAGGAGAGCACTGTCGCTCCCGCAGTGCCGACCCCTGGCGTGCTGGTGGAAAGTAGTTTTTTTTTTTACTCGGCGTGTGTATGGAACGTTCCTTGTTCGTTCTATTTTCTAGTTTAGTCGGCGGAAGGAATATGAAACCGGTTTACTTGTTTTTCAGTAGTGATCAGGGGATGGCGAAAAGCAAGGGGCTCTTTGATTGTCAAATCTATCCAAAAACATGTTGGAAGAGCGAAAGAGAAGTTAATTAGTAAAAACTAATTATGTATTTGTTTCTGTGTATATAGAAATTAAGCTCAGTTGAACTAGAGTGTTCTTAAGAGGAAATTTTATTAAATAATACTATTATTATTTGATAATAACTTAATAAAATTTCCTCTTAAGAACACTCTAGTCCAACTGAGCTTAATTTCTATATACACAGAAAAAATTATCTGTACTGACATTTTATTATTTGGTTAAACCGTGTACCATATTCTTGAATGTGATAAAAGTGTAGAATTAGATTATTATCCTGCTTCCAGTTATGCTATTTGGTTTTTTCGGTTCTTTTATTTTATAGAAAACTTTAATCATGGCCCAGAAAAAACGTTTCTGGAGCAGCAGCCCCACTACTTTTAGCTATGAACCGCCACTGGTTATTATATAAGTTAATTTGGTGTTTCATTCCGTTTTTTTTCTTGCTTAATATGCATTACTGTGATTCATATCATGAATTATTTATTACGTTATATAAATAACAATACAAATCTGTATCATATTTTCAACTGTTTTAAGATGCTTTAATATGTGTTTTATAATAAAGATTCATACTGGGATATATATTTGTTCAGATACGTGACGAAAATTTTTGGCAGCACTATTTTTATAAGTATTGCTTCTGGCTAGTTGTGTTTATATTCTGCTCAGACATTTTATTTTTAACGTATTGTAATATAAATGAAATATTGTTCTTACTCAACATTTAAAAAAGTATATATTTTTATTTTTTGCAATTTAATTATTAATTATTACAACTTTTATAAATTATTTAAAATTAATAACCTTAATAACGCTAAGCGTTGTTATCTAACTTTATATGTAATTGTTAGGTACACTTTATGGTTCTTTTAAAAAGAATTTGTTTAAGTTCGTTGAATCAATAATTAAAATTACAATTTTGTCTACCTCCATGGCTGAGTAGTAGGTAGCGTCTCGGCCTATCATTTGGAGGTTCCCGGGTTCGAATCCCGGTCAGGCTTGTTATTTCTCATACGCTAAAAAAATTCCACTTCCATATCTTGCTCAAAAGCTTCAAGCTTATGTAGTGATATCATAAACCGAAAAAAATATATATAGTGCACGTTTTCAAGGTTACGTATTTTTCTCACACAATTTTTGCGATTTGTATTTTACTTAAAAAAAATTACAATTTACTTTTTTTATTTATCTCATACTTTTAAAGGTATGACATAAAGTTTTCTAGCATTACTAAAAGGTATATTATATTTGTTATATTAGGAAAGTAATTTATTTATTTATTTTCTAAAATACCAAATTTCAGAGAGATATTTTTAATTTTTTTCGTGTAGAATAAAAAGCTACTTACAAGTACGTTTTTTGAAATAAAAAAAATAAATGTTGATTTTAATGTTTAACAATATTATTATTAAATGTATTCACATCATCCAGCCCCTATCATATCAATTTAACCTTTAAAATAATGTATTTTATTTCTTTCAAAGGTTGTACTTGTTATCATATTCAAACAAGAAAACCCAAAACAAACAAAACGCATAACAAAAGATACCCAATTACACTTGAGTGTATCAAGAAAAAAAAATTAAGAAGAATAAAACAAAAATTAAAAACTTTTGAAACAATTAACCTTTTAATAACTATTTCGGTCACACAAGCTTGCTTTAAAAAAAAATAGAGTGAAGAGCAATCCTTGGCTCCAATTAAACAACAGAACAATATAACCTGAAATTCAATCAAGAACTGTGTGAAAAAAGTACAGAATATGAAAAAAGTGGTAAAAAGGAGACGACTGAGGTTCCTGTGCCATGTATACCGAGTGAACGAACAGACTAAACAAAAAAATATTCATTAAACTCTGGGAACTCATGGATTGCTCTCTATAACACATCAAGAAGGAATTACAGAATTTAGGGAACCATGAATAGGAAATGAAAAATAGAAAGCGATCCAGACAAAAAATACACGAAGTTGAGTTTGAAACGATGAGGAAGTAAAAGAATTACACCAAACTGAAATAGTTGAAAGAGGAGAAAGACTACCAAAGACGCGTAAAGAATAAAAGGATTGAGAGAAAAGAAAAAGAAACCAGAAGAAATTATATTTACGTGGTGCCTAACGCAAAAAAAAAAATAAATAAAAATAAAATAAAAGTATTTTAATATATATTTTATTAAAATCCAATATTGTATTATTTTAAATGCGATCTGGTTAGTAATAACTTATTATTTTTGAAATAATTTTATCGCGGCTAATGTGACTTCCTTCGACAAAACTAAATTCGTAACCAAATTAAAAACACCAAAATACATTTTAAATATTTAGGAGAATGAATCATTAGGAACTCGCTAGAAGGGCACGGAATCGATCCAGAAACAAAGATGAAACTCGCATTCCATTTCAATTAAGATACATACAAGTCACTCATAGTAGTAAAGTTTGACGACTTGTATCGGAAACGTTAGCAATGAATAACAAAGAAATAATGGATAATCTAGAAAAGAAAGAAAAAATATTAAATCCGAAATTTTAAATATAATAAACTTAAACTAATTCCATTATTAGCTTATTAACTTATTCCATCTTACAGAAAGAAAGACTTAATGACATAACGAAAAACGAATAATTAGCTTCTGAATGAATGAATAACAAGTTCATAAAACAGATCTTTAAATCTCTCAGTTCTAGAAAAACAAAGAGCAAATCCTTCAAAGTGATTTAAGAAAAGCCATCAGAACTAATTATAACAGAAGAAACCATTAAAGACTGAAATCAAGTAATGAAGATATTAATAAAAAAGATCTGGACACCACATGACTTCCTTGTACACCTATTTAATTATTTTGTATTTTTATTACATATTTTTTTATTTTTTTCCTTTTTTTGTTATTGAATTATTAATTATTGTAATTTTTTTTTACAATCGGAGCTTAATAATTATTAATAAATTAATATAGTTAAATTTAAAAAAAAGTTAAAAAAAAAGGAAATGAAGTCGGATTATAACCGATGTGCCTTCCTTGTAAGATCCAAATATTTCATTAATTAACATTTTATATGGCTATAACTGTAGAACCCTTGAAAAAATAAGTAAAACTTATGATAGATATATCGTTGAAAAGCTCTCAATGAGGGCTTATTACTGCAGTTAATAAAAAGTTCAAAATTCAATTCTTTTGGATTCCCAACTTTTTTGTACACTTTTGGTCTAGTCGATTGCAATCAAAAGGGGAGGTGCACAACAGTCCCAAATCCAAAATTTCAACATTCTACGGTTAATCGTTTTTGAGTTATGCGAGATCCGTACAGACGTCACGCCGAAACTAGTTAAAATGGATTCGGGGATGGTCAAAATGGATATTTCCGTTGAAATCTGAAAACCGTAATTTTTTTCTCGATTACAATACTTCTTTATACGTTGTACAAGGAAGTAATCAAAACTGAAGATTCCAGTAGAAGCCGAAGTCAAAATGTGGATAAATCACCGAAATACTGGCTTACTGACAAAAAAGAAAAGAACTCGGAACATATAAGAAATTATTGATTTAATTTACTCCTAACGTGGTGGATGAACTGGAAAATTTTTTTTTTTTTTTTTTAAACCATGGTGGTGGTGGTAGTATTTTTAATTATAACTAATAAGGTTTTTGTTGAGGTTGACTCTTTAAAAATTTCCCAAATCTTAACCGGGAATGAAACCCAGAAACTTTGATGTAGCAGGCAAGTACGTGTACATTATTGATTTCAATGAGCCATCTAATTTAACATTTTAATCTAATAACATAAATGTAATTAATAATAAATTTCCGTAACATTAAACCTAATAATTTATTGAAGTTTGAAAGATTTATGATCCATGATTACATGATTTATTAGAAGTTATTGTAATATTATTAAGTTCGTAAAGTCCGTGATGTACCTCTGATCTATTTATTGAATTATTAATTTTACAGATTGAGTCAAATTATTTCTCGCCCCAAAATTTAATTGACATTAAATTTTACATATATTGATTAATCCAGAACCAAAGAAAATTGTTGTAGCAATATTAATTAAAATATTAATTTATGATGTAATTTATATAACGAATAACTGTTATATAAAATGAAATAATTAATTCATGCTATATAATTCAACTTTAATTATAATACTATTAAATATTTGAAATGTACGCTTTTGTTTGATGACGGGAGAAAAAAGGAGAGCAATTTGAAAGCGATAACGAAGTAAAAATCGCCGGAAAAATATAAAAATTTCATGATGACGATATTTTTTACTAAATTATAAAAAAAAATTGTTAGGTGTAGAAGAAATACTGAACTGTATGAATTAATTCATAAAAGGAGAGATTTAATTTCAAAATAAATAATTAATCTAATAAAAGTAAGTAAAATTAAATGTTATAAAAAAATCGAGTTAAATAGTAATTAAAATAGGGAGGGTATTTTTATAGTAGAAATTAAGTATTCTTTACTTTGGATAGTAAAATGACGAACGTGGGGACGTTGTAAAAAAGACATTAAGTGAAAGTTGGCACGTACTCGTATTTTTATCCAAGAAAAAATTTAAGTGTATTAAGTTTAAGAGTTATAAAGATTTAAAAAGAATTTTTTTTTACGGTTGTATTGTTTGTACTAGAAAAAATACTCGTATAAGCAACTGAAAATTGAGAAATATAAGCAGTAGAGAACTTTAAAACGTAGTTCGTAGAAAAAGTTTGAAAATTAATTAGCTTTATAATGTTTCAGTAGATTTTAAGATGACTTGGAGAAAACAAAAATCTGCAGGAAAGTTTTTCAAGTTTTGTTTTAAGCGTAAGGAAAGAAAGTTTTGAAGGTAAAAAATAAAGCCGAAGTAAAATTATAGAATAAATCAAGCAAATTTTATTAATCGTTAAAGATCTGGGTAAATGTATTAGATTGGGAAATATTAGGAGGTTCGATTTTACCCGATAATCACTCCAGGTTAGGATTTTTGGCAGCCACTTATAGTAAACAATAATAAAGAGGTTTATGAGTAGTTATTTCCCATCTAACCATAGAAATATCAAAGATCTAGAAAATCAACGAGGACCCCTCTACTTTATTCTTAACACTGTTCCAATGCTCACACCCAAACCAAAAAAAAATCTCGTAGGCTTTTGTTTTAGCTAAATAAAGAAAATGACGGTTAGTATAGTAATTTTTCAGTTAGGTTTGTACATTTTTAATATTAATAAATAATATTTATCTTTAAAAAAAAATAAATAAAAAGATTTGAAATTAATTTATTTCGAATTTCTTGTCCTCATTTTTTTTTCTTTAATTTTTAAATTGCAGAAGTACCTTCGTAACTTAATTTATATATTGTGATGTATGTATTACATGTACAGAATGTTTTATCATAGAATTCACCAAACAGTGGATATCTAAAGAATCGCTCAACTAAATTATTTTTCATATTTAAAAAATTCCATCCTGAGGACAGAACTGCTCTTAACAGGTCTACCCGCTAACTTAAGAGGTTGTTGAAAACAATCAGAAACCAAACATTTAAAGATTCGAAGGGTTATCCCCCTCGTAAAAGTTATAACATTTGTTGGGACCATCTCCACCTATAAGATCGATTAATGGATGGATCTGCAGCGACAGCCAAAAGGCGGAACTGTTTTCCGCATATCTATACAATGTGTTCAAGTTACACGATACCGAAAATGTTGATTTTAGAAATGTAAATTCCTGAATAGCCCGCTTCCTCTATAGTTTCCATTGAAACTCGTTACGGCTGCATAAGTATCGCGAGAAATTAGTAGATTAAATACACGAAGAAGGCCCTAAGATTTAATTTGGTGAAAGGTAAAATGTTGTTCATCTGGTTTAATCTGTTGTAAATCTTGTTTTATATTACTCATCTGTTCAATGCGATCCTTCGGAGCACATGGTTTCTATCGGAATGAAAGTATCGCAGGTCACTACGGTTTTGTAGCTTAATAAACATAAATTACTTGTCTTCATACTGGCCTGTGAACTTGCTTTTTTGAAGGTCTTGGAAAGGCTGTTCCTTCAAAGATTATGGCCAGTGTTAGAGAAGGGTAACGTTATCTCTGATCAGATACGAGCAAGCCCACAGAATTGTTATTGTGATCAATCGGTGCCTAGAAAGAAAGGAATTCTGTTAAGCATCCTTCCCAGTCGTTCTACAAGGATTCAAGAAAGTTTTCTTTGTAACTCCGTTTTAAACTAGTATAAGTCAAGTCTACGTTAAACGGTATATCTTGTGTTATTTAGTTACCGAGATGGGTGGTTTTCTTAAGGCAAATATAACCATGGATCTGTCTACATAGGCAGTCTATCTATCTATCAGGAGTTCTTCCACAGAGTCCTATCTTCACGGAGTCTATCTTCCACAGAGTTCTGTTTTAGGTCCGATTCTGTATTTGTTATACACAGCAGACCTTCCTAGTACTCTGATGTTCCAGACGGCACAACGATTTGGCAGTAGTTGATGCCGACCTTGCCTCGGGAAAATTGCAAGTTGCATTCGACCTTATCAAAGAATGACTACGTAGATGGAGGATAAAAATCGATCCTGCTAAATCGACTCACGTGATATTTACCATGAGAAAGAGTAATTCAACCCTGACGCGGACAAGGTACGGTACCTAGTGTTATATCTATATCGTCGATTGACATGGATATCACGTCACAGAGGAGAGGAAGCAACTGAATGCTAAACTTTCACGAATGTAATGGCTCCTTGGTAGACGATTTCATGTGTCCTTGACGAATAAATTGTTGTATAAGATTTTCGTGAAACTACTAGGGATGTATGGTGCATAAGAACGAGAGATTATTTGTAATAGTAACGTTGAAATCATCGAACTGTTTCAAAACAAGTTGCTGAGGATGGTTTCAGGAGTTCCATGGTTCGCTAGAAACTATGAGGCGCACAGGTATTTTGAGGTGCTACGTGTTCGTGAGGAGGTATGGAAAACTAGCAGGGACTACATATCAAATCTGGACAAGCACTTGAATCATCTGGTTCTGAATTTAATTGACAATGGTGAGGAAGTAAGACGATTTGAAAAGGCTATATATACTGGACCTCGCTGATTGTGAGGGCACGGATATTCATTGGAGTGCGTGGCCCATAATTTTACAGTGGTAATTATATTAAATATCGTTTAAACTTTTAGAATCTATGCTATTTTTATCTGATTTTACTATTTATTATCTGTTATTTTTGTTTTTATTAACTAATTTGCTTTGTTTGTATCATGAGATGCGATGAATATTATTAATTTTGTATTTGAGGTGGGCTTTTTTAGGTGATTAACGTGTCTTTTGACACGTTACTACTCGTAGCCAAACAATTTTACTTTGGTCGCATTCCTTTTGGCGAGCGATTGTAAAAAAATAAATTGCTCAAAAAAACAGACGATTCCGTACAATTATTTTTTTTTTCTTTTCTTTAATTCATATTTTAACAATTATTTACCAGTATTTTATCAGTATTCATCATCTATAACAGAACATTTTAAAAATCTTTCTTTATTCTTAGCCTTTCTGACTTTACTATTGTTCATTTTTCACTTTTATAAAATATTATTCTGCATATAATTGTGTTAAAAAAAACAATTTTAGCTCCTAATTGGGGAAAACAGATAATGGAAGATTTTTTTTACAGTATTTCTTACTTCTGTGTGTACATTTTAAGTCTATTTTTTCTTTTATAATCTTAAAAAAATAAATAAGAAACTAGAATTACATACTATTGATATACTCGTATTATGATATTTTATCTCAATATATACGTTATTTTTATTTTACTAATTTTTTTTTGCTTCACTTCAGTTATTGATTTTGAAATATATATAAAAACACAACTATTTGATAGTAATTTACGTAATATTACTTTAAAATTTTATTAAAAACTAATTATAAAAAATATAATTATTAAATGTTCATTATTTAAAATATATTTTTGTAATATTTAAGTTGATAGATTCAAATTTAGAAAAGCGTGAAACTTAAAACAAAATATATAAAATATTAAAACAAATATATATGAATTTTATATATTATTTATTATTATTATTATTTCCGATTATTCCCCGTTCGTAGAGCGCATGAACTTGAGCCGATCATGGCTTTACTTCCTTTTTCTCTTTCCCAAAACCTCTTCATCCGTTTACTATGTTTCTTCTTCCACTCCTTCGTCCATCTTCTTCCTATCGTTTCACTTTTTCGCTCTTGTTCAATTTTCTTATTTCTAATTTTATCGCTTAACTTACTTCTGTCCATGATTTCTTCTTCTGAGATGTTCAGTGGTTCCAAGTCGTCTTGTGTTTTTTTCATCCAAACAAATGGACTTTAACTTGATTTGACGATGTTGAAAGTTTTCTTAGCGAGTCTATCTTTACCCATCCTGCATAAGTGTTCGTAGAATTGCAGACGCCTTTTCCTAAACTTGTCGGTGATGGAGTCTGTGTTTTCATAAAATTTCTTTGTGAGTTATTTGATTCAGTCTTTGAGGTCCGCACCGTGGATTTTCCTGAGGATTTTCCGCTCTTGCGTTTCGATTTCATGAATTTTGGTCATTCCTCTGATTACTGTAGTTTCTACTGCATAAAAGGCCTCCGGCAAGACAGCTGTGTTGTAATGTAGTAGTTTCGTATTTCGAGACACGGCCCTTTAGTTATAATGATTCCATGTAACCTGTACGCCTTTTGCAGTTTGAGTATTATTTCTGTGTTGGATATTGTATTCAGTCCCGTGGGTTAGATGGTTTCTCCCAATTACTTGAAGTGGGGTGATTATGAGATTTTGCCATACTGTGTTTGCAGCGGGAATTTTCCAGTTGATTTTGGGTTCATATATTGTGTCTTTTCATAAGAGGAGTGGAGAGGGTATGTGTCTGTGCAAACAGCAAACCCTTCCCCGTATGAAAATATATAAAATATATATGAATAAAATATAATATAATAATTTATAATATATAATATAATATATAATTTATATAAAATACATATAAATAAAATTTTATTTTTCATATATATTTTTAATATTTCTATTAAACTATTGGGTGGGCTCAACAGCATCTTTACTCACTTTTTTAAACTTTCATTCAGGAAAAGCTGGTAATTATTTAAACGAAATTAATTTTTTTTCTTGGAATCCCAAATTAAGAATAGAGATTTAACATAATTTATTAATATTTTTTGCATTACTATTTATTTTTATTTTATATTATTTTACAGGGAATGGCAACCTCATTAACAGGGGTCGGAGTTCTTTGGGCTGTGCTATCACTGGCGGCTGCAATACTATGCTGTTCGGGATTTTATCTACCCTTCTGGATTCAGGTAATAATTGTGTATACAAATTTAATTCCAATCATTACAGTTATAAAAATAATTTTTTCTGTCGTTATTTTATAAAACTAAATATAGAAATAATATTAATATCTTTTTCCTATATTTTAATGAAGAGAAAAAATACAAATTAAACTATTCCTAAACTAATATTTCTTTGAGTGTAATATCTAAATGTTGTTGAAGATGAAAATAGAAATCTTTTGAACTGTCACCAACATCTGTTCTGCTCCGGATTTTCTACTCGTTACTGAGCAGTGATCAGTAATCAAGAAATATGAAGACCTTAGTAGAGAATGGGAGATGAACTGACAATATCAAATCATTTCCGTGAAATTTGATGCTTGTTTATCTGTAGTCAAATATTTTCGAATCTTAACTTTAACGTGCTTTTTTGTTATAATTAGTTAATTACATTTTTGAGATCTATTTTTTCTTTAAGGATAGGGTTGTTAGACATTTGTCATAATTATAATTTAGAAAAAAAAATCACATTTTGTTAATAAAAAATGTAATCGTTGAGTTATATTAATGTCATTGCCTACATTTATATGTTCGAACATTTATATTTCATTATAACATTTTATATTTATTTATTTACATTTTTCTTTACTTTATTAGTTTACAATTTTTTGGATTGTCACAAGTGAAATACGAGTCATTATTGACTCGTATAAATGAAATACGTGAATATCACAAACACACTCGTGTGTGTGTGTATATATATATATTTATTAGTTTGCTAAAATTAGTCTCTATTTCTAGAGAAATATAAATATTATTATTTTTCTTTTTTAACTGAAAAAATGATTTTTTTTATTGGCTTAGCTTACTTTTATTGGTTTGGCTTAGCTTACTGATGATCGTAGAAATTCATGCAACAAAAAAAGGATTAGGTTTTCATGAAGTTAATGGAATTTTAAGTACAGAGAATTCACAAAATTGAATTAAGATTTAATTTACATATCCAAAACTCGATTTTAGAACCAAGCACCCTCCCCACGAGCACACAACACAACACAACACACACACACACACACACACACACACACACACACACACACACACACACACACACACACACACACACACACACACACACACATACATAAACTCATTCAACCATAACATTTTTATATTTATTTTAATTTTATATTTTATTATTATAAATTTTATCGATTGTCATCAACAAATATTTTTTTTTGATTTTATACACCTTACATCTTTTGAAAATGTATGACAGTGGTAACTATTTCGTATTGGTTCTTTTGTTCAATTATTTTTTTATATATAAAATAATCAGGATGTATGGTTTTATCTTTTGCTCAACTTAAGACTACAATTATAACTTTTCACAAATATGTAAGTGAAAATTCCTTTTGTTAAGGATAAATAGATATTTTTCTACTTATTTCGTGAATATCTTTTTATTATATTAAATAAGAAGAGAATATAAACTCCATAAACAGTTTATGGAGGTTTACTGAGATACACTCAGAACATAGTTCTCCATTATTATATAATTAAACATATGGGGTAACTGCTAACATATAGGGTAATGCAGAGGGATGGGCGAGGTATACAGCTGCGAATTTCACTACAGTAAGTGTTAGCACTTAGTAGTATTAGTACTACTCATTCTTCAAAGATTAGTCAAATTTTAATTTTTAGTTTATAGGTATAAAGCCATGCAGTTTAATTAGCTGCTTATCTACCGCTACAATAACAGATCTAATAGTCGGATAACTAGGTACGGTTTTTCCATCAATCGTGTAGATGGATATATTATATTGGAGATAGTGGAGGGTACCGAGAGTATCTCAAATCCCGACGGGCAGACACGTAACTCGGGACTACGGGTCCCTAGGTACGGTTAAAGTTGCAAAAGATCAGTTTTTCCGTATACCTCGAGAAATATGCGTCGGATGAAAAAACTTAGAACAAATTTTGTTCGTCTTTCCAAGCACTACAGTTTTTTCTTTATTAAATGTTACTATATAATATTTAGAAAAATTATCTGGACCATTGATAGACCTCATTGTTCATTCTCATTAAACCATTATTAATTAATAAAAGAATCTAGCCAATTAGAGTAATTATATTACTATCATTAGAAATTTATTTATAGAAAAGGTATGAAAATATAGTGATTCATTTGATTTTTACTTTTCTCTCGAAATCTGTTTTAAATAATTAAGATACAGCGATACGAACATAGCGGTAAATAGATTTTTGAAAATTTATGTATCGGTTCATAATTAATCATTAGACATTAAGAACTGTTAAGTACAAATTTTCATCATCATACTAGAAACTTTGAGTATTAAAATTATTATACAATAATATTATTATGTAATTAACAATTTTGTAAATAAATTTCAATTTGATATCCGGAGTTTACTTCACCGGCAGGGTTATATTACGGTATTATGAATTTTGTTGAAAAATCTATTTTAATAAATAGATAAGTCTCTTGCATGATTGACATTACTTGTAAATGTATTACACACAAAAAAAACTATTGATTTTTAAAAAAGTATTAAAAGAAAAATTGTAGAGTAAAGACAAACAAAATTTTTTAAAAAGGTTTTATTATACGACGAATATTTCTCGAGGTATAATATTTATTTATAATTCATAATATATAATAATATATAATATATCTTGGGGAAAACTGATTTCTTGCAACTTTACCACTACCCGGGAATCTTGGTCTACATCTACGTGACTGGCCTTCAGAATTTGGTATCAGGAAACCGTGTAAGAGCGCTCCATAGATTGGTAGACATTTCCAATGGAAACCTTTTGAAAAAATGAGTTTTCTTTTTGTCAAAATTAAAGGGAAAACACATCTTTTTTACGCGTTTTTCTCATTTTTTGCAAAAAACAATAGATATCCCCCCCCCCAAAAAAAAAGTTAAAAATTATAGAGCTTAAAAAGACAAACAAAATTCGTTGTAAACTTTGTTCATTCCACACATAATTCTCGTGATTTGAAAAAAAAAACACAGTTTTTTGCAATTTTACTTCTGCCCAGGGAATCTTGTTTTTCAACGACCTGTTTGCCTGTTGGGATTTGATATATGCTCTGTACCCCCACCATTTCTAGTATAATTTGTTCATTTACACACGATAGGTGGAAAAATTGTACCCAGCTCTTGGTTTATAATAAAACATTACTAAAATAAACTTACTCTGCCATTGTTGTAATCGCTGACTAGATTTCTATAAACTACTCAGAGCTTGGAGTAAACCAGTTTTATATGTTTCAGTATATATGAGTTTTAGATATTGTAATTTTAAATCTTAAGATTTTGTAATAAGTCTTTACAGTTGTTCCGCCTTATAACCAACGCTTTTTTGGAATTTAAAAAAATGATATTTTAAAATCGTTTGGCTGTTACTAAATCAGAAATACACAAACGTACAAAATGCAAATGAATGAAGTTTTTTTCTCCATCGATTTCCCCGCCCCTTGGAGCCGGATTCGCGACCGAGCCACAAACTATCTCGGAAGAGCAGAAGGCTCCGCCCAGGCAGTCGGGACTCGGTCTTCTTGGTTTGCCATGCTTCAAATGAAGGGTTGCCAAAGGGTTCCCCTCGCCGGGACTACGGTCTTACTTTCTCCCAAAGGCACTGCAAGAGAGTCCTCACCCGATTATCAAAGACGAGACGCCGGATCCGCCCATCCCTCCCGGATGAGGCTGTCCCTTGCAGATACCATAGCGCAGCTGTGTATATATTGGTGGTGCTGGCGTAGGTGGGGCCACCTTACATCCTCGACCTACGGGTGCATATTCGTACGATCTACAGCGAGATTCGTGTGTGCAGTTCCTCCTCACGTGGTCAGCCATACCGCAGGCAAAACAATGACCACTTCAGTCTAAATGAATGAAGTTAAATAAAGGATCCGTTAAGTTCGGTGAATTAATATTCGGTGGTTCAAGTTATATGTATTTTAAGTTTTGTTTTGCATTTATGTTTATTAATTAATAGCCCAATTCCAGCTTTATGTTTGATTGTATTATAATTATCATTTTGTGTAAACTAAAGAAAAAATATGTATTTTGAATGATTCTTTTTTATTTTAATTTGATATTATACTTGATGTTTTTTTAATAATTTTATTTTTTCAAGTCTGTTTTGATTTACTCAATTTACAATGTTTATTTCTTCTTCTTTCTTTCTTTTTCCTGTTTAGCCTCCGGTAACTACCGTTTAGATAATACTTCAGAGGATGATTGAGGATGATATGTATGAGTGTGATATGTATGAGTGAATGATGTACACTTCATTCACACAAGAAGAAAGACTACAGTCTACAGTTTAAGACTATAGTCTTGTACATTCTCAGTTCGACCATACCTGAGTTGTGTGGTTAATTGAAACCCAACCACCAAAGAACACCGGTATCCACGATCTAGTATTTAAGTCCGTGTAAAAATAGCTGGCTTTACTAGGATTTGAACGCTGGAACTCTCGACTTCCCAAATCTGCTGATTTGGGAAGACGCGTTCCCCACTAGACCAACCCGGTGGGTTTATTTCTTCTTCTATTTCCGCTTAATCTCACTTGTCTAGTTCAAAAAAATTGTTTAATATTTTTGTTATGAAAATCAACGTAACCTTTGTAGGTTAATAATCCCGCCCCAAAAAAAAAAACTTAAATGTCTTCATAATTATAATTTTCATTTGTATAATTATCAAAAATACGTCCTTATTATTCCATCAGGATACAGAAAAGGGATGTCATTAGTCGAGCTCCCAACCGAATAAGTTTAATTTTCGAAGTATGGTTAATAGAAAGTTAAATCTTACTCAGTTCACCTAATTATTCATCAACATGTCCCGCCTCATATCATATTGCCTATGAACTGCATATCCGAATTTTATAAAGTTTATTATCGTAGCATAGTTTTTAATTTCAATTATTTCTTAGATTAAAAGGGAATTACCTGGAGAAAGTTTTCTAGTGAAAAGAAATAAAGAAAAAAAAATTATAATAGTTTTTTGTAACTATTTCATTTAATATATTAAATAATTTATTAATATAAACTTTTTGTTTCACAAATTATTTGTGAATAATTATAATAATTAAAAAAAGAAGATAAAATTGAATCATAATGTAGCAAGATGAAACCATTTTAATTTCATACACATTTTCCAACTACGTAATAATATTATGAAGAGTACTTGAAAAATAATTCTGAATGGTAATAACCTGATAATTTAAGCTCCTTCTTTTTTTGTATATTCAGCAGTTCTGTATATTTATATTCACTCGCGTATAAAATAAAATCTACTTATTTTATTTAAAAAATTTGTATTATTTTATTTTTATAAAAAATGAATAATAAAGAATAAACCCTCTTCAAAAAAGGAATTCTAGAAAAAATTAAGAAGAAAATTAATTAAATATAGATTTTCTTTGGCCGTTTTCTTTAATTTTCAATCAGTTTCAATATACCAGAACCATAAGTAAATTTGAATAAAAAAAAAAAAATGACATGCATAGAGGGGTTTCCACTGAAATCCTCAAAGAACGGTATATTAATACGTATTTTATAGAATACACGTAAATATATACATAATTAAGTAAATACAAATATGAGCCCAAATAACATTGATGAAAGTCCAAATTCAGAATATAAAAAGCAAAGAAAACACTAAATAGTTTTTATCAATCTCACAAAGAATAATTAATCAAACAAAGAAAGAGTGAAACAAATCAAATAGAACCAACAAATGTAAGCGGCGAAACAAAATCAAGAATTTTGACGATGCACAACAGCCTAGAGTAGCTGATTCACCTCAAATTTCGGAGAACTTACAGATCTAACATATGCAGTCGCTTCCAGTTTGTTAGGGTCTCAGCCCATTGATACAAGTAATTTCGGACTTTCAGCCGCATTGTCGGACCGTGTGGGAGTTCCTTGATACGGTTGCTTTATTTACCCGACATCAGTAGTTTACGTAAGGGAAAAGTCTCCCACCGCACTGCTGTGGGAAGGTAACCTAGAAATATATATGGCTGACCACCAGCCAATTAAGGCTCCAAGCGCTTTAATATGGTGTACAGGTCTGGCATTCAGCAACCTAGGCGTGGCAGCGAAATTCTGTCTAGACGAAATAAATTTTAATTTATGGATGTCGTATATATTTTTAGTAGTTGACGGGGTGCGCCTACCCATTCTAGCAAATATATGACAAGTGAGCTGTTGGGACACGTAAGTCGATGGTGTATAGCATCGCGCTTAGCCCGCTCACGCTGTTAGGTAAGCTCTAGGAGCTATTTAGGAAGTTGGTCGCTAAATTGTTTGAGGCTCAGTAGCGGTTTGTGGCACAGCGTTTCGGTCGTATGGTTTAGGGTGACCAAATGGGGGGTGGAGGGAGAAATGCCAAGCAAACCAATATGCAGTCGCTATAGGCGCTTAACATCCTCGCTGTTATATAGGGGGTAACCGCGATCCAGTTCACATGTTTGTTTAGTTTTAATTTTGTATCTTTTACTGAATCGCCGTAACTCCTCTCAAACGGCCGATAATACTACATAATGGTGTATTTCAGTATTTTTCGCAAACCACAGCATTTTTGCTATACTTCTGAATAGTTTGTTCTGGAATCGTTGTACGACTTCGATATTACTCTTGATTTTCGTACGCTACAGTTGGATTCCATTGTTTCAAATGGTTTCAGGGCCGTGAACACAGCAATTGCTTGTTTGATAATTATAGTTGCGACCCACAGGGAGATGTAATGGTTGCTAGGCAGGGGCCTAGAAACCAGACATCTCCCTGAACTTAATGGTAACCTGCGTTCTTTCTCCCCAACATGACTCCTCCATGTCAGATGACGATCCAGGAATCAGCCTCCAGGAATCACCGTCAGGTATTACTTCAGAGGATGATATGTATGAGTATAAGTAAGTGTACTCTTGTACAGTCTCAGGTCAACCATTTCTGAGATGTGTGGTTAATTGAAATCCAACCACCAAAGAACACCGGAATCTACAATCTAGTATTCGAATCCGTATAAAAGCCTTTACTAGGATTTGAATGTTGGACCTCTCGACTTCGAAATCAGCTGATTTACGAAGACGTTTCACCACTAGACCAACTTGGCTAATATGCGTAGACTTAGCCGAATTAATCTTCACCTTCCATCTAGACAGCCACTGAGATCCAATACAGTTTGTAGTTTAGAAGAACCTACGATAGGTTCAGCACCCATAGCCAGGATTTTTCTAACGGTGCAGCTGTATCGTAAATAAATTAATACTAATTTTCATAGTTGGTTAACTCTTCTAATTCATCAAATTATATAAATATAATTTTTCATTAGTATTTTTATTTTTGTTGTTAAAGCTATTAATTTATATTTTTTTTCTTATATATTAGTAAAAAGGAATATAATAAAAGCCAAGTAATAAAAAATTATATGGAGGGATGCATATTCAAATAAAACGGTTGTTTGGATTAAGCGGTTAAAATATTTTTATAGGCATAATTTGAATTTTTTTATATAATATATACTTCCTTTTAATTTTCGGGCGATATATCTAGAATAGTTATATTAAAAGGGAAAGTGTGGTGTTCATGTAAAAAATAAATTATCTGATTATTTTTTACATTATGTTTTATGATTCAACCGTTTCATCTACACCAAAAAAAAAAAACATGTAAATATGGTATCGTACTCCTTTTGAACTTATGTTTCAAGAATGACCAAACCGATTTTCTTAAAATTTTACTCAAATATTTTTGTGTTAGGGCACTGACCATATTAATATTTTTCAAAATTGTTGGGTAGGAGGTAACGATTTCGAATTTCTTCAGAAGCATTTTACATAAAATGTTATTGATGTAGATTTGTTACCTAAAATTCTGACATAAATAATACAAAAAAAAAATTGTTTCAAAAACTTAGCCCTCACTTCTTAAATTTGAAATATATGTCGTTTTTTTTAGGTTCCTTAGGTTTAAATATTTTTTGAAAGTTTATACTTAAAAACTGTGTATGACTTGCTGTGTAAACTGTGTAAAATACTGCATGGCTTACCCGGATTCACCGGTGTATCCGGGTAAGCCATGCAATACTTTACCAGCATTATATATTTATATGTATTCACTTAGTTATAAAATTTATTTTTGCATCTTTTGTTACATATTGTAATTTTCATTTTAACTTACATACAAATATAAATTTTCGGTACAATGCCTGTTACATACTTAGTTAATTATCTACTGTGTTTATTTTAAAATTCTAGGAAAACATTAACGTAAAGAAAAAATTATAATAAATATAATTTACTGGGTTATCGAATAATGGAATGAATTAAAATGCGATACAAATAAAAAATAAATTTTCAGAAAAACTATGGTCCAAGATATAAATATTGATTTACAGGAATAATTTAATTAAATACGACTGTTGTACTAAAGTTTGCAAAACAACATTCGGTATTGTAGGAGTATGGAAATTAACAATGTAAGTGAATTCGCGGCAAACAATAATGACCACGTTCACGAAAATTACACCAACAGCGAATTTATATGCATGACTGACTATAAGGGAAACTGGAATTACAACTGACGAACGTAATGCTAATGAACTAGCAACAGTGATTGGCATAACTAAGGGGCAGCAGCTGTTGAGATATTTCTTGAGATAAATCAAGCAATATGAAAAGGCCAGACCCAATTATGTTATGATTATCTAACAGTTGAAAAATATGCGTATTTTCTATATGTTCTTAGACAGTATTTTCTTTCAAACATAAGAACTAATTTTTTCGGTTTGGTTTAAATAAAACTATATAAAAAAATAAATTGAACTAAATTTAAAAAAACAAGGTATAGAAATAAAGGACTAAACATCGTTTTGCATTATTTAATTAAATAAAGTAACGTGTGACCAGTCAACTTTCGGACAGTTTTAATTTGTTTAAATATTATTCTTATGTTATAGAATTAGCGCATTTAAGATTGTCAGATTCAATATGTACTATTATATTATTAAATTAATGAATGAACAGACCAGATTCGAGGACGATATTTTATTCAAACCAATAATTAATAATCATCAAAATACCTGAACTGTCTCCCCACCAACCACTAATATTCATAAAAACTGCGACCTTCATACATAACAGACATGACTAACTTTATACTATGACGACCAGTTTATAGAATTTACATTCTACAAACCTTAATTCTAATGATCTCAAATCGAAGAATAATTTTTCCTGAGAATGGTCGAATGACCGAAAGTGCTAGAAAAGTGCGGAGGAATTGTTGGTAAGGTTGAATTTCCTTTTATTTATATATAAATAATATTATATACCAACTGTGCCATGCGTAAAATAAACTTAAAGTGATAGCTCACAGTTGTCAGTTCATTAATTCAATTCATTAAAGTTTGTGCTTCTATCGGCAAATCTCCACTACTACAAACTTCTCGCCGTTCATAACCTTCCCTGGGATAACAGCAATGTATCCTGAACATTTGAAACCAATCGGTTGGTCTCGCGTGATGCTGTTGCAAACGGACAGACAGTCAGAACCGGCCACAAACTTTCGAATTTATGTATATAAAATTATGAAATATTGAAATTCGTTTTATGAAAAGCTTTAATTATGACTTTATTGACTTGAAGGTGACATTTATTTATCTGTGACATAGAAGGTCGGTAATAACAAAATACATTTTTTACGTATTAAATTTTTCCCGTGTTTATTTCAAAAGTGTATTTTGCTTATATTTTCAAGTCGTTTTATTTCTGTAGTTCCCAAGAACTGTCTAAAATTTTAAGAAATAAATTTTAACATTAATGTTTAAGATCCATATTTTTACAAAATAATATTTGCGGAGAATATATCTATTTCATAATTTCAGTATAATCTTCGTATCCTACACAAATATTCAAGAAAAATGGTGTTTTACTACAATTAATTATTTTTTATATTTTAAGGCAAATGTTATAAGAAATCTTTTATTAGAGTTCTATTTCTCGATCAGTAAATCGTTTTTCTTTTTGTAATCTATACTCCCTACATTTTTTTGAAATGTATAAAGTAGAATATTCCAATTCTATCTGTTTATTGTTCATTGTGGCAGATTAGAAGCCAGTATCTCTATAAGTAGCGGTTTCTACTTTTCATTCGGTCAGTATTTGTTAGAAATAATTTTGTTAATATTTGTTGCCCTCTAGATTTCCCTTTAATGTTTTTGTCACCTTCTATTGTTAGTGTTTTTATAGTACAATGTTTCACTATACATTCAGTTAATTAAATTCTGCTTTTTGTTAAAGCTTTTCTAAAATTTGTTTCCTAACCTTCTCAGAACTTTCTTATTCGTCACGTTATCAAAAGCACTCAATGTTTAGCATCCTTCTGTAACACAATATTTCAAAGGATTCATGTGTTCTGTTTACTTCTTTCCATGTTTCACCTGCATATATAGAGAGAGAGAGAGTAAGAGTGAGTTGTTTCCACTTAAAAGTTTCTAATACTCTTTTTTGAGTATCCAGGGAGTTTGTGTTATTTGTTAATAAGTCTTCCGTAAGCAGAGTGTTTGGTTTATATATATATATATATATATATATATATAAAATAATGTTTTTAATTATCTGTTCCTTTTCCTACCGAAAGCGGCGTAAGACAAGGAGATGGACTTTCTCCACTACTTTTTTAACTGTGCTGTTGAAAAGATAGTTAGAGAATTAAACAAGAATTTAGATAAAAATAATGGAAACTAAAGGTCTAAAGATATACTGTTTAGCTTTCGCTGATGATATGACATTTTTAGCCAAAAACTGGAAAGAAACTGAACAAAATATAAAAAAAAAAAATTAGCTGCTAAAATGGGACTAAAATTCACGTTTGAGAAAACGAAAATTTTGACTAATGATAAAAACTGCTCGAATTTCCTTAGTATATTTATTTATATCCTTATAAAAAAATAGAGAGTAGGTAATTTCAAATATCTCCGAAAATGGATAAAAAAATATGAATATATTAAAAAGCGTTAACAGCTAGATCTAATATAATAGAACACCTTTCCAGTTGATTAAAAATACATATAGCAAACAATTTTTATCATGGAACTCAAAACTTCGACACTATAAAACTGTGATAAACCCGGAAGCTCTGTATGCGACAAAACCCCGAAAATTGTACAATAAAAGTCTACTAGAAAATCTAGAAAAAATGAAAGGAAAATTAAAGGAAAGATTTTGGGTCCTAAATTTCAAAATAATCAAGTGTTTCAAAATTAATTCCAAATAACAAACTTTTTACTAAAACTGAAAAATTGTCTGAACTGAATTGAAAAATTGAAAAGAACTGAAGAAATTATAAGAGAAAGAGGATTTTAATAGATGAAAATAAAAGGTTCCAAGAATTGACAAAACGCAAGAATAATAGAGCTGAACTTTTTGATGAACGAAGGAAAGAGATATCAGAAAGAATGAAGAGGTACTGGGAAAATAGAAAAACAGAAAAAAAAAACTACCGCAAATAAATAAATGAAGACGTGTTCCAAGGTGAACTATTCGGAGAAAAAAATAATTTTATTCTTTCTCCTTGCCCATAACTGGTATTTTTACTTTTGAAATTAGCTCTATTAATCCGAAAATATTATTATTTTTGGTTTCATTATATTTAGAAAAATACATTTTTTCAGTATTAATTCTACAAAATTGGTTTCGGTTACAAAATGGAGAAATAACTGGCAAAACAATTAAATTTAAAAAAATCAAAATGCAATATTACTTCTTTCTAAATTATAAATTCGCATTCAGTTTGGTATAAAATACTTTTACAGATTTGTTTTATATCATAACTAAATAATTCTAAACGATTAATTAGATTATCAATCAATTCTCACATTTAATACCTTTATTTAAGAATGGTTAACGAAATTAAGGAGTAAAAAGTAACGGCGTTTCTGTTATTTCGTTTATTTCGTTTATTAGCAAAGTTTTTTTATTTAAATTAAAATTATAAATTTAATAAAATAAAGGTATAAATTTATTCTACCACAGATTATTCCTTTATTCTGTAACCGACCGGAACTTGTTTTTACAATAATATTCACTATTGTGAGAGGGAGCAACTTATTAGTAAATACTGGTACTACACATGCTGTGTCATATGTAACACAGCAATAACAAAGATTATCTTATGAATCACCCAATTGATTTTATATTTTTAGTTATGAAACAAAATACGGAAAAATATAGCTTCTCTTCTAACAATTTAGATGACTTAGCATTCCGTACAGTTTCTCCTTTAATTGTTCTTAATTTGCACTGTTGAACTGAAAATAATTAATTAATTAGTGACTTTTAATTACAATTTACATCACCAGAGTTAAAGTTAATTTGATAAATATCTTTCTAGTAAAACTTATTTGAAATTTCTTAATAAATTATTTTCAAAAATGTTTTCATCAGATTCATTCAATGGTAATAATAACAATGAAAAAAAGAAATACTGAATTATTACAACTTACTGTTATAATTAACAGTAAATTAAAGAAACCAAAGTAATGGTCAAATTAAAAAAGCACAATAATTTTGTTAAATTAGTCTGTGAAATAAAAAGATAGTTAAAAACTTTTAATTAATTTAATAAAAATGCCAAGAGGATATGAAAGTATTTTTTTTTTTTAAGAAAAAAGGAAAGCTAAGGGTGAATGAATTTAATTTTCCATTTATTTAAACAAAGGAAAAAAATAATTCATCTTTATTAGAATATTCATTTTAAAACGAGTATTTGCCTGTGAAATTTTCTTTATTCTTTATATATATATAAAATAACACATATAAAAAAATATTCTACTGAAACTCTTTTAAATATTCAGGCCTTTCTAATAGAAATGGATGGATAGGTTTGTAGGAAGTTGTCGGAAAGATTTTTTTTTTTTATGGTGTAGAAAGAAAGGGAAAGGGGAAGGAAGGGGTTTTGTAAAATTGAAATGCGTCTGCGAGATGAAGACTGTAGGAAAATCTATCGAATAACTTCTCTCTGAGCTCTGAGTCTCTAACATGGTTTTCCCAGTTTTTTTTTCACTCTTCATGATTTTTCTTATTTCAAAATTTATTTTTAAATGTTCGTTGGAAATTCTCTCTCTTTTTACACTTATAAAA
The DNA here is from genome assembly GCF_047948215.1 of Lycorma delicatula. Taxonomy (NCBI): domain Eukaryota; kingdom Metazoa; phylum Arthropoda; class Insecta; order Hemiptera; family Fulgoridae; genus Lycorma; species Lycorma delicatula. The sequence goes on from NC_134463.1 coordinate 82,005,154, forward strand.
ATATTTTAAAAAACTTTTTATAATACTTCTTAATTTATTTGAAAATTAATTATTTGTAATTATCTGTGATAAAAATTATTTTAATAAATTTTAAATTTTTATTCATACTGTACATTAATAAGGTTTTAATTTTAAATAAATAACAGTAGATTATGTAAGTAAATTGAATTATTTCATTTTGAAATGATAGTAAAGCGAAATTATTAAAATATTGGAAAAACGGTTGCTTATTTAAACAGTCAGTCCACCACGAGATGTTAACTCGTTCTCGCAAATCAGTTAACAGTTTTGATGTTCGGAGTTGATGGTTCTGAGGTTCAAATCCTAGTAAAATTTTGTTGCTTTTATGACGGATTTGAATTCTTGATGTTGGTGTCCTTTGGTGATTGGGGTAAAATTAACCACACGTCTCAGAAATCGTCGGCCTGAGTCTTTGCAAGATTTTTCTTCTTCTTTGATCCCTAGTTGGCATTTGGATTGGATCGACTCCTAAGGCCTTACGCTGCTGTGAGTGCCAATGGTTGATTGATTTCATTAATAAGATGCTTCCAAGCATGGCTTTCATGGCCGTTGTCCTGGCTTCATTGAGGTTTAGTCAGTGGTCCTGGCTTCATTGAGGTTTAGTCAGTGGTTTTTTTATATCATCGATCTACTTGATCCACGTTTTCTTTGGAGCCGTTCGTTGGGCTCTGCAATGAGTGGGTCTTTCATGGCAGAGGAGTTTTTATGGTGGTCGGTTTCCCCTTATATTGCAGACATGGCCAAACCATGGAAGTCTTCGTTTTTTAATCAGTTCCTCGATTGGTGGCTGTTGGTCGCAGCGATCACGAATATCCGAAATGAGGATATCCGCCATCGCATGTAAATGAAGTTTAATCTTTACAAGATTGCAATTCATTTACAGTCATGTAATCCTTATCTCATTTGGCCGAGAGGGGGGTTGATTATTGTTCACTAGTTAAACAGATTGCAATATCCTCAACAGAAAAAATAAAACATAAAAATAATTTAAGCAGCCAGTCGAATTAATATAATTAATAAAACTTTTTTTATAATAAATATTTAAGATAAAATGCGACCTGTATTAGAAAAAAATATAACAATAAATTTTTAAAACAAATTTTAATAATTGAGGCAGCGCTGGAAAAAACGGCCATATTGCTTTTCTTTACGTTTTCTAAAACGTTATATTTAAATAATGTCTTATGACAGACAAATATCAATAAAAAATGTTCGCTTCTTCGAAATCAATTTTTAGTTAGCATGTAAAGTACGTTCTTGTTAGATTTCATTTAATCGATATCTACAGAAAAAATGAATAAGTATCTTTTTAAAGTTTTTTTAAAATATATATATATTATTTTCAAAAAATGTTTTTATGTTTGCAGTGTTATTTTTTTATTAATATTCTGGACCCCCGCTATGTTCGTTATCCTCATGGTTTTGAGAATAATGCTGATAAATAACAATTATACAGACTGTACAATTACCTGAAAAAGAAAGTAAATTACAAACGCAGAAAATTAGTAATTATAATAACTAAAATACACAGTTGTTTGACGAGCAAAAGTTCACAAAATTCACCCCTAAGGGGGCTACGGCCTCGATCTACGGCTTTCCTGGGATAACAGGAATGTATACCGAAAGTAAAATGTATATATATATATATATATATGTTTTGCTTTCTTTATTTGAAATAAGGAACGGCCTACAAAATATTGTTTAGTTTTATAAAAGTTATGTATAAGAGAACCTTTTTTCGCAAAGTTGAAAAATCTACACTTTTATACAAGTAAATTACGTAAGAAACTAAAAACGTGACTACCATCAGATGTGAGCTAAGGCTCAAATTTATTAGTAAAAACTACAGGAGTATGTATAATTTTTTCAATTTGAATTTTATAGGAAGATTATTTGATTGTTAAAATAAAGTAATCAAATATTTTAATACTGTAATATTTTTTATTTAATGATCATCCACTTAACGATCTGAAAACTTATTACGGACCAACTGAGGAACATCCTTTTTTTAAAAAAAAACAAAAACAAATATATACACCTCCTTTTTTGAAGTTTTTTTAACACTAAAAGAATTATACAGATGATTTAAAATCTTAACATCAGAATACAAGATTTATTTATTTAATTGTAAATTTTGGATTGAATATGTATACCAAATTTTACAGAACATTTTAACGAATTTGGGTGACATTTCTGTTTAAATAACAGTAATAAATAAGAAAGACAGAAAACTAAGCATTTTTTTTGCTTTAAGCACATTTTACTGTTAATAGAACTTATTTATTCATATTATTATCCAGTATCACTTAAATTTCTTTTATTTGTGTTTTCCTCTATGTATTTAAATGCTTAACATTTATATAGTTTTTAATCTCTGATAAAGTTTTCCATTCAACTTTTTTATTATCGTTACATAAATATTACTTTAAAAAAAAGATAAATGTTATAAAATATATCTAAAAGTGTATTAAATATAAATTACAAGGTGCAAAGTAATCTACTAACAAGAAGAAATATTATAAAGTGAATTGTCTCAAAAGAAATATATATATATATTTTTTTTTATATATAGTAATAATGCACGAAAAGCACGTATGATATAATTAGATGAACAAGTCACGGTAACTTACTGCCGTAAGTAATTATTTTTATGTGGAACAAATTTCTATTGTGAAGAGAATCAAGGTAGTTTGCAGCTTTGAATACTACTACATTTCGGTGAAATTGGTAAACTGATTTACAGCAATATATTCAGTTCACAGAAGAAATTTTTATTTTTTATTTTGTTTGGAAAATTTTTCATGTGAGTATTGTTCTTGCAATTAGAAAAGTGGTACATTTTTTAAAACTTCTGTGTCTCATATAATTATTGTAAGAAACTGCATCTAATAGATAAAATACAATGACTACTGAATCGACGATCTAGAAGTTGAGATATTTATTAAGGAAAAATAGGCGTTCGTCCTTTAACAAAAACTTTCTTTAAAAGTAAAACGAAAAATATTTTAATTTTTTAGTATTTATTATTTTTCTTATATATAAAGAAAAGTATGGTAATCATGTCAAAAATTGGATATCCTGTTTTTTGCAAATCTTTATGTTTTCGGGTCCAACTAGTTCATCTAAACAAGAAAAAAATATTCTAACATTACCAGGGTAACAGATTTCCTTCAAATAAGAAGAAAAAAAGAGAAAATAAAGAATCTAGAAGGACCTAAAAGGATTTCCAAAAGGAACATGTCCGTTTAACAATCTGTTCGTAATACCAAAGGTATATCAAAATTTCACCTCAAAAATTTGGTGTTTGACCAGAACGCTTACCGGGCTGGAATAAGAATTTATAAAAAACTAAGGGGGTGGACAATGAAAATTATTACGCTTCAGCAATTAAAGGGATGTAGCTAGTACTGGTTCTGCAGGCCAGGGAATATAAATACCAGCGGAGAGAGTCAGTAGTTCAGCGAAGCCGTGTTTGGTGCAGTCGTGATTACACGATAACAGAATAGATTCGCAAGCCGAGTTTGACGCGGTTGCGGTGACGGCGATATCAGTAAGCGTGTAGTATAACGAGCGAAGAGTACATTGATAAACAGTAGTGAAAGTGACAGTATACTATTCATTCATGAAGTGTAGCGGAGTTGTACTGTAAACAGTAAAAGTAATAATATTTGGCAGAGAATTGAATTGTATGAACTTTAGACTTTTCTAGTGTTATCCTTTTAATGCAATATCAGGTTCTAGTGGTTCATATAACATTTTTAATAAATCAGACTGTATTCTGGTTTTTATTCTGAAATAACTTAACCTTCTTTTTAGTTTGCTAGTCTCTCAATGTCCTCATTGAATCACGAACACGCGACAATATGCATGTATTTATGTGCGTGCCACTGTTTTTGGTCTTAGAATTGACCAAACCGAAAGTCCTAAAATTTGGGTCAAATATTTCTATATATGGAATATTAATCATATTAATTTTTTTTCAAAATTCATGTACGGGGTAAAGGATAACGTAGAAAAACCAATTTCGATTTTCTCCAGTGGCACTTCAGAAACCAACTTTATTTAACCAAATTTGTTGCCTACATTGTCTACTAATACCTATAGTAATTTAAAAAAAAAAGATTTTTCAAGAATCAACCCCCACTTCTTAAAGTTGAAGAAATGTATGTTATTTGTTCAATATTCTTTCGGTTTGAATATTGAAGTTTATAATTCTTAACATAGAGCTATTATGAAATTCTACGATATTTTTTATTGACCTCGAACCTAAAATGAAAAAAATATTTTTGGGGAATATTTTCTTATTTTAGCCTTTATTGAAATGGATGTTAGATTTAGAGAAAAATTTACTTAAGAAAATCTGTGAAGCTTGCTTTCTTTCTTTTTTTATTTAGCCACCGGAATCACCGTTATATGTTACTTCAGTGAATGACTGAGGATGTATAAATGTAAATAAAGTGTGGTCTTGTACATTCTCTGGTCGACCATTTCTAGTCCACCGGGCTGTCTAGTAATTAACTCGTCATCGCAAATCAGCTGATTTTGAAGTCGAGAGTTCTAAGATTCAAATCCTAGTAAAGGCAGTTTTTACGGATTTCAATTCTAGATCGGGGATGACTGTATTCTTTGGTTGCTGGGTTTCAATTAACCATATATCTCAGGAACGGTCAACCTAAAACTGTGCAAGTCTATACTTCATTTACACTCATACATATCATCCTCTGAAGTAATAGCTTACGGTGGTTCCGGAGGCTAATCAGAGAATAGAAAGGTCGACCATTCCTGAAATATATTGTTAATTGAAACCCAACCACCAACGAACCCTGTTATCTAATATAAGCTTCACATAAATGTTTAATTATATACATATATTTAGAAAGATTTTCTTAAAATTTATTCCCCACTTTTAAAAATATATATTGTGGTTTTTTTTTTGTGTTTTGGCACTGACTCTTATAATTTTTATTTTTACTAACCGGAAAAGTCATGCAATACTTTTCCAGGCCTTTTTTTTATTTTTCATAATAAGATACGAATTTATTATTTTTTAAAACATTTAAAGAACGTTATAGAATATAAAAGCTATGTTTAAATTGTCATTCATTGTTTATGATTCAGTTGAGATTTCTGTTTTGAGAGAAAAGACAAGAAAAGCTAGGTTTGTAACCATAAATGTGTAACATACAAAAAAGAAATAATAGAGAAAAATTTATGTAAAAAGCAGAACAGTAAAAAAGTTGAAATAAAATTGCATGAAACTTTCATTTAAAAGAAATACTAGTTTTTTTTTTCGGTAATATGCCGCATTTACTACCACTGAAACATAAACTTGCCTTTTAGTTGGAATTATTAGATTACTCTTCACAGGCAAAGTTCAACAATGCTATTACTTCACAGCTAGAGTTACTATGTACTTAATATTAATTTAACATTTAATTCTGTTTATTTCGTTTGTATTTTATTGATATTAACTTTTTTTGTTTTATTTTTAAAAAAAATATTGTTAACACAATTAATTTGTTAGTTAATACGTTTTTAATGTATTCATATGAGGATGTTTAACTAACTAATCACACTTTGGTATGCATACATTCAATTTATACAGTATTCTTTCTTATTTAATAACAAAAATAGTATTTTTTTATCATTGTCGCAGCATAATTCACCCAGACAGAAATTAATAATTTGTTAGCGTAAACACCATCATTGCACTGCACAATATATTATTTTACTAAAAAAAAATTGTCTTCAGAGTGGAAATAAAAAATCTGATGTGGACACCACTTGACTTCCTTTTACGCCTATTAAATTACATATACACATTTTTTGCTGCATTTTATTTAAACTTATTTCATTTGAAAGTGAGGTACGATCCTCCAATTCTTTAATAAAGTGCATAGTCAAACAATTGGTAAAATATTAGTTTTTATTAACATAAAATATTTATACAGTTATAAATTCAAAAATCTTACCTGAAATAATAGGATAGAGTTAACATCCCTTAATTACTCTTTAATTAAATGTAAGTCTTATATCTATCCAATACTTTTTTTTTTTAATTATTATTCTGTAACCATCAACAAAATGAAAACAAAAACGAATAATCAGATGTTTTACAAAATATGGTGTGGACACCACATGGCTTACTTATTCGCTATTAAATTAAATATACACATCTTTAAAAAAAATGAAAAGTACATAAGACTTTATTTCATTAATGTGGTGTTTTTTCATATATTTTTTTTGTTATTATTGAATTATTATTAATTGTAAACTGTTTTTTTTTGTTTTTTTTTTCAATCAGAGGTTAATAATTAATTGTTAATAAATCAATATATTTAAATTAAAAAAAAAAAAAGGTAAAAAAGTAAGATGTCTGATTCGAACCGATTTGCCTTCCCCTTGTAAGATACAAATATTTCATTAATTAAAATTTAATTTAGCTATAACTCTAGAACCAATGAAAATAAGTACCACTTACGATATATCGTTGAAAATCTTTCAATGAGGGTTTAATACTGCAGTTAAAAAAAAACTCCAAAATTCAGATTTTTTTTGGATTTTAGGCTTTTTTGGATAATTTTGGTTCAGTCGATTGCAATCAAAAGGGGAGGTGCACAACTAGATGTTACTAAATCCTAAATCCAAAATTTCTATATATTACGGCTAATCATTTTTGACTTATGCGAGACACATACATACGTACGTGCAGACGTCACAGGAAACTAGTCGCAGTGGTTTCAGGGATGTTCAAAATTGATATTTCCGATGAAATCTGAAAAACGAAATTTTTCGCGTTCACAATACTTCCTTTACTTCGTACAAGGAAGTAAATATAGAAGCATTTAAAGCTGGTGATTGGATGGTCGATCAGTCGTGTTAACACATTTTGTACAGTTTCAGTAATAATGCCTGTTAAAGAATTCAACATTCCTTTTTTGTTAAAAAGAAAGAAAGATATTCGAGTATAATTTTACAAACTTATTATAATTAATTTTTCTTGGTTATTTAAAAAAGGAATGTATTTTATATATTAAGCATTCTTATTACGTCATTCATTCTCTTAGAATTTCGTCATCAATTCATTAAAAACCTTACCAGACCTATTAAAAATATTAAAATAAGTTAAAATATTTTTAATAAATTTAAATGACGTTGCTTAATAATTGTAATTAAGTACGCATTAGTTACACTTCATATAAACCGTATTATTTTCATAATCGGACGTTATAAAATTTATTAAAAAAAAAATTGGGGGAATTTATTAGTTGAAGGGTTAATGAAACATGTTATTATAAACAACTGACATCTTTTAGTTCGACGCGTTGAATAATATTGTGCGGTAACCCGAATGTTACAGTAGAATTATAGTATTTCATCAAGAAGAATGTATGTTGCGTATAATGAAAATGAAAGCTTTGATTATTGTTGAATATAGGAAGACTAGTTTATTGACAGAAAAATCGAATGAAACAGTTTAATTTATTGCTTTACGAAGTCCCACTGCCTCAACACATATGATGCACGTAAAGCATTTGATATACGACAGGTATCTAAGGTACATTTAACTTTGTATGACGGTAATGTTTGTTACATAGCCAATCCTTTCAGTTGTGTAGAGAAGATATTTGCTATGTTCTTTTCCATAAAGGCGCTCATATTAATTTAAATTGATTAAAATTTGAAAATAACGGCCCCTTCCAATGGTTAATTCTTTCGGTTTCGTGATACACTTTAAAGGAAACATATTTAAATGAGAAAAAATAACGCCGATACGTATTTCCATGACATTTTATATTCAGTGAAATTTGCAGCAGACAAACGCCCTTCTTGCCGATTATTCCTAACAAATCCTTGGATACTAGAAGGATGTCGTCCAAAAAAAAAAAAAAATTCTAACAGTATGCCCTCTCATGTAAGAATAAAGTATGAACACTGAAAATAAAGGTTATACTGCAGTAAATGCTCTTATGAGAAAAATAAATAATCTACTGGAGGAAAACGTTGAAAGAAAAATATCAATCTGTAAAACGATTTATCATTTAGTATTTTGTAACCTATTATTTACAAAGTTATAATACTTTTGTAAAAGTCGATACATATGTTTACTATTTGAAAAAATAAAACTTTATAAATAGAGTATCAGTTTTATTATCATTATTTTTTTCTTTTTATCATACATTTAAATAAAAAAAATAAATAAATAAATAAAATACGCTAGAAATTGTCGAGTGTGTTATTGACGGAAGTGAAATGTAAAACAGTAGAATAATGACCGACGGAGTATATCCTTTCACATCACTCCATTTACCCCGTCACACTGGGAACTTTGTTTGAAAAAAAAACTAAAATAAAATAAAATAATACAGAGTGACTCATATGAAAAATATATGGCGCATGCGCAATGTTGCAGAGGATAAGCGGACATCTGAAAGTAGAGCACTGGCGCCTCATTAATCATTGGGCCGCCACGGCCTTGCGGCTATTAATCACTTCCCTGCTCTCTAATACAAATACAAACACGTACACACATATACAATATATTATATTTTCTATTGTAGTGTAATATTCTCAAAGACTATACGTGTTAGTGCTTTTAGTCTACTGTAATGCTTGTTATAGGCTTATATCATTTCCCAGTTCTAAAATGTTAATGGTACATATATTATAAATTGTATTACAGTATTCTATATTATATATAATATAGAAATGAATTAGGTCACTTATTAAGTCATTTTTTAGTGACGACTTTTTTGTTGTATTGTATACCTGATGTTTATAAGAAGGATTAACTGTTACGTTACTTTAAGACTTTTTATAACATCGCATACGAACAGTTAATTCATCATTTTGGTACAAGTTTTATGTTTGCCAGAGAAAAACCATTAGTAAAATTTTTTCTACCGTAAGTTTTTACTTCCTTGCACGAAGTAAAGGAAGTATTGTGATCGCGAAAAATTTCGGTTTTCAGATTACAACGAAAATAACAATTTTGACTAGTTTCGGCGACACATCTCTACCTATATATCTCGCATAACTAAAAAATAATTAGCCGTAGGATGTTGAAATTTTAGATTTAGGACTGTTGTAACATCTAGTTGTGCATCTCCCCTTTTGATTGCAATCAACTGGTCCAAAAGTGTCTAAATAAAAGTCCAAAAACCAAAAATTCTGGATTTCTGAGTTTTTCTTAATTGCAGTATTACTGTAGCGCCCTCACTGAGAGCTTTTCAATGATATAGCATAAGTGGTACTTATTTTCATCGGTTCCAAAGTTATAGCCAAATAAAATTTTACTTAAAGAAATATTTTGATTTTGCAAGGGTTCAAATCCGACTTTTAATCTCCTTTTAAATTTCCTTATTTTAAACTTTTTTTTAGTTTAAATATATTGATTTATTAATAATTATTAACCTTCGATTGTAAAAAAAAATTATAATAAATAATAACTCAATAACAACAATTAAGAAAAAATGGAAATTTTCATTTTAAAGAAATTGTTTAAATGTAAGTTAATAGGCGTACAAGGAAGTCACCGGTGTCCTCATCAGATTTTTTAAAAGTATATTTGCTAGGAATTTTGTGCTATAATTTTTTTTTCTAAATCCACCCTAAACGAATTATCGAGCAAAAAATGTAAAAAGATTGCAAAAAGAACACGTAAACTCCGTTACAATTATAAGGTATGTATCTAAAAAACATTACCTACAATTTAATTTTCTTTCATAAAAATATTAAAGCTAAAATGATTAAAAAAGCTATTAAACTCGACGATTTAAATCAACTAGTATGTAAAAAAAGTTATTTTTCCTTTTTCTGGACAGAGAGGGGCGAGGGAAGTTAATCTTCTGCAAAAGAATGCAAAAAAATGTTATAACTGCGGTTTTGTAGTTTTCTTGTTAAGGGTATATCATATATATATATATATATATGATATGAACATGATGTATGAAAAGAGTTCGTTTGATCTAAACGACTACTATATAACCACTCTTTCTGAATCGGGGAGTAAAACAGTGAATCTTATTTTAACATTTTGTCGCAGATGAATGTATATAATAATTCTTGTCCCTCTTCTTTTGATATCGCTGAAACAGTTGGAAACAGGATTGGTTTTTGATTCTAAGGAAGATCTTATTTTTCCTTTTGTATATATTGTAAGTTAAGATATAAAAACATTATTATCAAAGATAAGGTTAAGTCATCATTTAAATTTCTTTTAAATTTTACTATTTTTTATATGCGAAATAAATTATAATCTCGAAAGTAGGCAAGACTGATTTATTTCTTTAAGAGATCCCATAAAAATTCACGATACGTTTTCAGGTGAAAAAAAAAAAAATAGATTTAGATAGAAAAATTTAAATATTTATAAAGTAAAAATAAACAATATGTAATTTGACTAGTTAAATTCTTTTCTTTTTCATGTTTGTTTGCTTGATTAACCTCCGGGCCGCAGTCAAGCAATTCTTTTCGCAGAGGATGAAATGACTGTTTTGTAACATGTGTGAAAAATGCCATGCCTGACCGGGATTCGAACGCAGGATCTCCGGGTGAAAGGCCGAGACGCTACCACTCGTGCCACGGAGGTCGGTGACTAGTTAAATTGTGAACTACATCAGGTAGATTGAGGTATTTTAGACGCATTCAGAAAAGGTGAAAGATTTTTAGGTTTAAATTTTTTTTTTGTCTTCAGTCATTTGACTGGTTTGATGAAGTTCTCCAAGATTCCCTATCTAGTGCTAGTCTTTTCATTTCGGTATACCCCCCACATCCTACATCCCTAACAATTTGTTTTTCATATTCTAAACGTGGCCTGCCTACACAATTTTTTCCTCCTACCTGTCCTTCCATTATTAAAGAGACTATTCCAGGATGCCTTATTATGTGGTCCATAAGTCTGTCTCTTCGTTTAGCTATATTTTTCTATTTTCAAATGCTTCTTTCTTCATCTGTTTGCCGCAACACCTCTTCATTTGTCACTTTATCCACCCATCTGATTTTTAACATTCTCCTGTAGCACCACATTTCAAAAGCTTCTAAGGTTTAAATATATATCTAATTTAAATTTTAAAGAAGTGATTGTTTGGGAAAGGGTGGTGATTGATTATTAGATAAAGTAGCCCGATTCTATGTAATGTTATTAGAGGTGATCGATTTAAATTTTAAGAAAAACCGACTTCAAAATATAATGGTATTAAAAATTACAAATAATTATTATTTATTATCTAAAGTAAAAGTATTTTACTTGAAATTACTATTTTTGAAGTTGGTACCAGCCAACACAAATTAAACATAAAGTTAGTACCTCAACTGATCTCTAGGCGACTAAACGGGATTCCCACATGTAAAATGGAATCTCAAGAGCATATAAGAGAGAGCGTCTCATGATCCGACTCCCTCTAGAAAGGGGAGGAATTGCATCCACCAAACACTAGGACCTCCGAAAAGCACATTCCTGCTACGCCGAAAGGGTCTAGCATCGAAAGGACTTAGGGGACGAACTGAAGTGAAATAACGCCGGGAGAACGAAGCTCATACGCGGCTACTCTCCCAGAGATCAAACATTTTCTCCCTGGTCTAAAGGATCGGAACGCAACAAATAATTCCGTCCATTAATAATAAAAGATAAATTTAACTGCCACTAAACATATAATTTCTCGCCCGATAAAAGAAAGACACAGCAACTAGGGATTTTTGTCCAGGTTCTGCGAGTAGTAGGGAGATACAAATTCTCCCGCTATCCTTGTGTTCTGTACCGTTTCGATCATACGTCATCTTGAGTTTGTTAAGGCAAATATACTTGGTAATAATATATGTACCTAAGCATTACGATCCAAGATCCGGGTGGGTCTTGGTTAGGTTGACGACACCTCCCGGAGCTGAGTTATGCTTAATTGCGAGTCCGGCTCCACGCGGGGTGTTTATAAAACCACAGAAATACAAAGCATGTATAAACTGTTCTTATATCATAATTTTGTTACCGCATTTTATTTTTGTATTATGTTTTTTTATATCTCATTTTATTGTAGTAAAACTTCTATTCCCAATTTTTCATTGTTTGTAGTAGGATTTTTATTACAAAGATGATAGATTTTCTATTTGCTTAACTTTTGTTGGCTGGCACCGACTAAAAAATAGTTATTTGTTGTAAATACTTTTACGTTAGTTAATAAATAAAATTAATTATTTTATCTTTTTAATACTATTATTTTTTGGGCACCCCGTCGAAATACCCCAAGACTAAATAATCCGACAAAATAACCTATTCTAAAATAACCCAAGACTAAAACAGCCCCGAAAAAATAGCCCAATATTATATGTACAAACACAGATGAGCAATGGTGGGGGTCGAAACGATAACTGGAAATTAAGGGAAAAATCACCCGATATTAATTTTTAAGGAAAATAGATTACGAGAGACCCTCGTAAAAAAAGGAATTTTAAATTTAAACCTAACATAACATACGCTCGCCAACCTCACCTTTTTTTTTTTTTTTGTCAGCTCCCCTGGGCCGGACCGACTTGTTGGTATTACGCCGCCCAGGGGAGTGTCTTTAAAAATTAATAGGCTTCCCCACCTACCGGCTATATACCGGCAAGGCAGGTCGGCCTACCGGTTTGCTCTTTTTGAGAGTTCTTTATCAATATTGGCCCCTTACTGACCCAAAAGGGCAATACTAATACACCACGCCAGACCCAGTTCGCCGCGACGCGGTACCGGGTCCCTTCAGTATTCAGTGTGCTCTTGCCTGACTGTTACCCATGGAGTCCTTGGTGGCTCATCAGTGCCAACACACCGCAGCATGCTGGACCTCACCAGCAAGGCTGTCCACCCAGTCCTATTCTAGCCAACACCTTGTCTTCTCTCATCGGAGTATTTCTGTAGAACAACTTGTCTAACAAAATTAGCAAAATTATTCCAGTTTGACTCGCTTCTTAGCATGTAGTCTATTGTTGTCTCTGGAGTTATACCTGTGAGTGCCTTACTATGTCTAAGTGTGTCCCACCTATTGCACTCAAAAAAGGTGTGCTCAGCATCATCTATCTCGTTGCAGTAGTTGCAAATTGGCTCTTCTCTCTTGCCTATTTTGTGCAGGTAGTTATTGAAGGAACCATGTCCTGTAAAAAACTGCGATAGGTGATGATCAACCTCACCAAATCTTCTCGACAACCATGGCTTGATGTTGGGGATGAGGGTTCTCGTCCATCGACCCACAGCTTCCTGCGACCATCTTTCCTGCCAGATATTATAAACGGCATCCCTGACCTCTTGTTCTGGCTTGCCTTGTGCCCTCTCCACCCTCTTTTTTGCGATTAGGTCAATAGGAGGTGTACCCGATAACACGCACAGGGCAGCATAGGACACTGTCCTGTATGCGGACACAACACCTAGGAGCACACACCTGTGCGTCCTCGCCAGTCTCTCTTTGTTGCGCCTGATGGCGATAGAGCGCCACCAGGCCGGAACGGCATACATAAGCGAAGACACGACGGTGGTCGCCAGTAAACGGCGCTTTGAGGCCCGAGGGGCATTCTGCGATGACATAATGATGTTTAGACTTTTTATCATCCTTTCTGCCTTGTTGCATACATTGACTATGTGCTCGGTGTATCTACCGTTTTTCTGGAGGATAACTCCTAAGTACTTGATGTTATTCGCTTCTTCTATAGCATGACCGTTGATGGAAATATTGAACGGTTCTAGCACTCTTCTACCCGTAAAGGCAATACACCGGCATTTTTCCGTAGACAGTTGCAGACCCCTGGACCTCAACCACTCCTGTATAGTGTCGATGGCCGCATACACCCTCTCCCGCACCTCCAAGACCGTCCTTCCCTCTACGAGGACTGCAAGGTCATCTGCATAAGCCAGCACCTGAACGCCGACAGGAAACTCCTTCTGAAGGAGTTCATCTATAATCACCAGCCACAACAACGGCCCCAGAACAGAGCCCTGCGGAACTCCACCGTGCATTTGAAAATGTACTGTTTCTTCCTGTGCTTCCACCAGACATCCTCTGTTGGACAAGTAACATTCAATTTGCCTACGCAGGTATGGGCTGAGGCCCCTAGCCGCAATTGCGTCATTAATATGACCCCAACCAATAGCCCCGAACGCGTTTTTTATGTCTAGTGATAGCATCAGTGGAATTCTCCTGGTTCGCCAAGTGCCTCTCTTCACCTCGTCGGCCCATCCCGAAATTCGGCAGATAGCCTGCAGGGTGGATCGCCCCCGCATAAACCCGTACTGGTTAGGACTGATTCCGGCTCCCTCTTCTAGTTCTTTGATGATGCGGCGAGCCAGCATCTTTTCTACTAGCTTCCCCATCATGTTAAGGAGGCTCAGGGGTCTATAGGTTATATCTTCCTCCGAAGAGGTGCCTTTAGGTAGGAATACCACTCTGGCCTCCTTCCAGCAGTTGGGAAAGTCTCCGTTCTCCATGCCATGGCTGGCAATCGCCAACCTCACCTGATTAACGTTAAATATACAAATTTTTTCGGGGCTATTTAATCTTGCGAAATTTTAGAACAGGTTATTTTGATGTGGCTGATGTGGCTTGTTATTTTAGAATAGGGTATTTTGTCGAGAGTTATTTAGCCCTGGGTAGTTTGACGGATCGCGTATTTTTTGAAGATTGTTTTTGTTTTTCATAAATTCTTTTATTTCATATTATTTAGTAAAAAATCATCAAAATCGGTTTACTGACGTCGGATGTATTGCGTAACATTCATAAAAAAAAAGATCGAATTGATAATATCCTTCTTTTTTTGAAGTCCGTTAATAACTGAAATTAACTTATTACATGTTGAAACTATTAAATAATAGCTAATAATTATAATCCTAAAAAAATATCTTACTGAGATTAGTTTATACCTCATACGTAATTAGATATGCGCTCATATTTTTACTTTCAAACTTAAATTAAATAATATGAAATTTAAGATAAATGATGGGTAACAATTTTTGAATATCTTTGATCCCATTAGATTTTTCTTTACCTTAAAGTTCAGCCAACATGGGAAAATAACTATTAAAATATTAGAATTTTAAAATCCTTGTTCATTGAAGCATGAATACATTTGAGGGAGTGTGAAAAGTTGCCCAAACATCATCAAATTTTTTATAATTTGATTATGATAGCTTAACCCCTTATTAAATATAATTATTTGTATACTTTAAATATCTCAAGCCCGCAGAAATATGATACAACCCAAAATGTTTTTCTTTGAAAAAGTTGGATACACTTTGAAAACGAATAGGTCAATTATGATAATATTTTATTTCTTGTAAAATTAAATAGTCTAGGAGATAAAGGGAGCCGGAAGAGAGCTTTGAATACTGATATTTAATTAATAACATAATCACCGTTTTTTAACGTATGTTTAAATTTTGAATTTTAAATTATTATTTATTTTTTAAATTGTTAATTGATGATCGCTAGAATACCTTGCATTTATGTAGTTGATATATTTCAAAGATATTTGGAGATAGGGACTCAAAATACATGATATAATGTAATTTAATTTATCACCAAAGGAAGAACCCGTTTTGAAAAATAACGACTCGAATATATCAGTTTTTATATTTTAATTAAATTAATAGGGCTAGGAGGAGTAACTGAGCTTTAAAAGGGAACAAGGAATATGCGAATGTTTTTTCAGGATAATTAAAATATATTTGGTCTCTAATTGTTCACATAATTGAAGAGTTAATTTAAATATATTACTTACGTACATATATTTATTAAATTTATGTATATAAAAATATATAAAATAATGTGTAATAGAATTTATTACCTTATATGTAGCATGTCTTTAATTATATTTAGTTTGCTTTCATTATCATATTACTGGTTAAATATTTTAAAAACTATCCAAAACCAGTGTAAATAAAATAAATCCATCTAGTACATTATACATACATATTTGCAACTGTTGTATCCTTTTAATAAACGGCTAAAAAACTGATGAATGTAGTTATGTCAATTCCTACTACAGATGAACTGTTGTTAGCAGAAGATTTATTTCTTTAGTTAAAAGGCAAACGTAAAAACGAAGAGTTAATTTAGATCGGTTTGGAACTGATGTTTTATATCTCCTCAGGGTAACATTCAAATGGCTCCTAAGATTTCTAACTACGAACTTCTTGGATAAAATAGTTAGAAACTACTTCTCCTGTATTTATCCTTTTAAGAGGTTGCTAGAGGATAATCAATGGCATCGTGAATTTCGATTTTAAGGTGAAATTTTCAAAATTTTTATTAAATAAAACTTAAAAGTATATCAGAAGTAGGAATTATTAGATGGTGAAATATATTTTTAGTATTCATAAAGTATTTTTTTTTTGGTCTTCAGTCATTTGACTGGTTTCATGCAGCTCTCCAACATTCCCTATCTAGTGCTAGTCGTTTCATTTCGGTATACTGTCTACATCCTACATCCCTAACAATTTATTTTACATATTCCAGTATAAAACATTTTTTTTTCTTAGTAAAGTGAAAAGTTGTGGTAAAATTAAGTTGCTTATTTTTTCAGAAAAGACTATAAAACTGCAGATGACATCAGTAAACTTCAGTTATAGATAAGTTTAAAAGTTAAACTATACCAGATGAAATAAAAAAAAAAAAACGTTGATGGAGTTTCATCCTAATCGTGGTTACTTCCTTTTTTCTTTCTGTCTCACTCCACCTCTCTCTGTCTCTACTTTACTCACGGTAGTTTGAAACAACACTCTGCACTGAGATTTCTCTAAAATAAATATAGTTCAGATGATATATCGATAAGTTGAAAAACTATCACAGTAGAACTTGAGTTGTAGTTTTTGTTAATTAATATTTCCTCTCACATCGTTTAACAAAATATATCCTCGGTAACAACTAAAACATATTATATTTTCTCCCGAATTTTGAGGATGGAAGCCGGTTCGAAATTTAAAAAAAAAACTTGCGTAGAACAAATTTTGATTGTACGGTCGGCAACTGGTTTAGCCGCAAGGCTTAACGCTCCAAGTTTAACTGGGCGATCGAGGTTGAGACCCACCTAGCCAGACTGACATACTTTTTTACACTATAAATATTATTCATTTATTTAATTCTACCGCTCACCTGTAATGTCACAACATAGCAGTAGTTTATAGCATTTTTGGGTTGGGGTGTAGTTTTGTAAATATTATTACGTTTTAATTGTTAAAAAATTTTCCTAAGAAAAATATGACCTTAATTGGGCGAAAAATCGAGATATTGATGGTGATCTTGCTCTACAGTCTCATCTTGATCTTTTAAGTTGAAAATTTAATGGGATCAGTGCCTCATATACAGAAATAATCTGACCAAGTTGGGTCAAAATCGGTTCCGTAGTTCTGGAGATATAACGTGATTTAGAGGCCAACACCGAACACACATACGAACATTAACATCCGGAAAATTTCAATCCGGTTTTTGGGTTTCTTAGATATCGAAACAACAAGATACGGTGAAAACCGCATACGCCCAAACTGGACCGATTGCAATACTTTGCCTTCTAGAGCTATAGCTCTGCTATACCTCTGTGTATATACACATATGTTTTTTTATAAAATTAAAAATGTAATTTTACAAACTTTTATCGACAAAGATATCTCTCATGATTCACGAAACTTCCGAGGAATTTGATTTAAGTACAGCAAAAAAACAAGAATAAAAATTTATATAAATAAGAACTAACTTAAAAAATTAAAATGTATTTTTATATCTTACAAATGTTTAATTATATATTAAATACTTAAAGAAAATAAAAAATAAAATATCTTAATAGTGATACAAATTTTTCTGTAACGATTAATTATCGACAGATTTCTTATCAGTAACTATCAAAGATAACTAACTACAGTTAATCAGTTATACCCATGTAAAGAACGGGGTGAGATAAATATCCATTTCGCCATGCGTTCGACTTATCCAAATACATTTCTGGGCCATTTCCCTTCTGCCACACCACCACATATTTTCTGTTACCTGTTGATCATCTGCACCCGTGTCTGAACAGCTACCACCGCTTTGCTGGTCTGCATGTTGAGTTGGTAGAATTCCCCCTACGTTCCTGAATGAGTAGGTCCATAGAGATCACTACTACTATCGTCAAGACTGGGCGTTCAGACATCATTTTGTACGAACAAGCAATCCTCACAGCCCAGTATTATTATTATTATTGTTACTTTTAAATATGTTCCAGACATTACTGAATGCTCCAATTTTGATAATACTATAATATTTTTATTTCAAAGGAGGTTTTCTGAATGTTCTGGCCCGTCATAGATTTCTTCAACATAATTTAAATTATACTATAAAAAGTTTTTATTTTTTGAAGTTTAGTATTTACATGGTAAATATAGACAATTTTTAGTCATTATTTTGATTTAACTATTATAGCATAATGTTATGCTTCAATCTAACCCGCCGGGTTAATTTAGTGGTTAAACTCGACATCTCAAAATAAGCTGATTTTTGAAGTCGGGAGTTTTAAGGTTCCTTGTTATGGCAGTTGCTTTTATATGGATTTGAATGCTAGACTGTGAATATCGGTGTTCTTTGGTGATTGGGTTTCAATTAACCACAAGTCTCAGGAGTGGTCTGCCTGTCTACGTCAGTTCAAAACTACACATGTACTGGTATATATTTACAATTACAAGCATGACTGTGCACATATGCCTTGATATTTCTGCCGAGTATTATACAGTGACATCATGTCACTGTGCTGTTACACTGTAACTTCGTGTAAATAAATAAATCTGTTCACATTATGAATTAATTTTTTTTCGTGAAATTTTAAGGTAATTTATTCAAAAATTTGTGTAAATGTCTTTACATTTAAATCTCAAAAAAGAATCTCTAAAGATCTAAGAACAATTAGAAAAATTGAGTAGGAAATAATTCGGTAATAACAAATATTACTGCATTATGTAGAATATTTCAGCGTGTTCTAAAATAATTTCTTTACATTTTTTTTTTTAAACCAGGTATTGATTTTTTTTGCATTATTGCGTTACTTACTAGGCAGAATTTTTTTGTAGGTCAATATAAATTTTATATAAAAATAAAACTGAAACCAAAATGAACAACTAAAAATTAAAAAAAAAAAAAAATTAAAAAAATAATGTTATTTATAAAGTTAATTTATTCTCTCCGTTTTAAACAATAAATATAAAGGTGTAAAGTATTCACCATCCATTTTGGTTTGTGCCAAAATCCTGGCTTAACCCCAATCTTTTCCCTTCTCTTTAATGCGTTCTGGATGTTATCAAGTTATTTTACTCTGGACCTCCCGGCCTTATTCTAGTTTTCCTATTTTCAAAAACCTTACTTGGTGTACAGTGTATTTCGATTCTGGCAAAATGACCAAACCAAATTAACTTTGTTTATTCTAAGCCGAAACAACTTTTAATTCGAGACAGTCAGTCTGGTTCCTGTCTCTTCTTTTATGGATGATATTTTTTACGGATGATATGTCTTAGAAATCGTATCTCCGTTAATATTAAGTACTATGATATTTGGGTCCAAGGTTCACACATATAATTTAAATTTGAAATTAAAATTAAACAGTAAAAAGATGTTCATCGCTCTCGCAATTCTCGATAACCTACGAGTCTTATTGTTTATGAGGAACATGTAACACTCTTCACTCCATCAGAAAATATTCTCACGTTATTTTTTGCAAAAATTAATCTATTCATAAATACTTGAAGTGTTCATCATGTATAAGGGTACTTTCCAGCTAATAAAGCCATAAAAAAGATCTTAATAGAAAATGTGAAAAATAATATTTTTAACCCCCGACCGTAGCAAAGCGAAAAAAAGGGAATATTTGTTTCACCTGTTCGATCTATGTTCATGAATTCCACGATAACTATTGCAGCTATCAACTTGGTTCTTTCATAGAGTTATTCGTCATGTTCCCCCAAAGGTTTGGGGCCATAAATATTTTAAATTTAAATAAAAGCTGACAACAAAGTTTTAGAACTTACAACTACAACCTACACGTACAAATACAACTTAATTTAAAGTATTTATCTCTTTATTTAAATATAATTTTTTTTCCTTCATTTAATTCGGTTAACTAAAGCGCGCGTCTATACTATTTAATTCCCGCGGGTGCGGCAGTACTAGCGGCGACGGTCGGCACACTAACTAAACTATTGTAATTTTACAACTTATACACAACAAATTTCGCTTGTACTGTCGGCAGGGTGTGTAGTCGCAATGCTTAACGCATCAGGTACCTAGACAACCGAGTTACTTTGTTTCACATTAAGTATTATTCATTTATTTAATTCTGCCGCTCCCCTGTGACGTCACAACATAGTAGTTTAGAGAATTGTTTGAGGTGGGGGTGCGATTTTGCAAAAACTTTTTATTTTAGCAAATATTGTTATTTTTTAATTGTTAACAATTGTGCCTAAGAAAAAATAAATTAAGGTACAATTGTACCTTAATTAGGGGAAATCTTGACCTTGCTCTACAGCCCACCCCGTTGACCTTTTAAATTAAAAATTTAATGGCATCACTGCTCCGTATACAGAAGTAAGCTGAGCAAATTTGGTCATAATCGGTCTGGCAGTTCTAGAGATATAAGATGGTTTAAAGGCCAACACTGAACACTCACGCGCGCGCACACACATACGAACATTAACATCCGAAAAATTTCCATCCGGTTTTTTTGAGTTCCTTAGGTCCGGTGAAAACCGCGTATGCCCAAATTGGACCGATTACAATACTTTCCCTTCTAGAGCTATAGCTCTACTATAGCACTATCTAGACGGGAGAGTAAAAATTCCTTTTTTTAAAATTATTTTTGATTTTTTACTTCAATTTTTAACGACGGGGGTTTATTAAATGTTTAGTTTTATACGTATGTTCAGTACTTTATAAAAATCAAGTTTTTGAAATCGGAGCTAACCTGAGATCGGCAACATGTAAGTTACTTTTTTTTAAAATTCGTTTCGGCTTCAGAAAACCCACCGAGTTGGTGGTCAACGTGTCTTCCCAAATCAGCGGATTGGGAAGTCGAGAGTTCCAGCGTTCAAGTCCTAGTAAAGTCAATTATGTTTATACGGATTTGAATACTAGATCGTGGGTACCGGTGTTCTTTGGTGGTTGGTTTCAATTAACTATACATCTCAGGAATGGTCGAACTGAGACTGTACAAGACTACACTTCATTTACACTCACACATATATCATCCTCTGAAGTATTATCTGAACGGTAATTACCGGAGGCTAAACAGGAAAAAGAAAGTATCGGCTTCAGAAAAACAAAATTAAAAAAATAATTAAAAAATTAATTCAGTGATTTTCACTTTTTTTTTGTGATGTTAATTTTTTTAATTAATTTTTTTAAATGTAATTACATCATACTACATGGCTATTCACAAATTACTGGTTAATTTATAAAAGTTATTTTGTATAATTTTAAACTGTATTAAAACTGTATAAAACTGGATTAAACTGTATTGCATACAGTTTTATAACAAAAAATTACACGAAATTTTGTCATTATTTTAACAGAGATAGAAATTATTTGTAATAGGAAATTCAGGATCTGAATGATCAGCAATTCTTACTTTTTTCCTTTTAAAAGAGAAAAATAAAAATATTCGAATAAAAACCAATCTCATACATTTGCAGTAGATACACTTTAAGAGATGTAAAAGATAAGGACAGTTAGATATGGTTCTTGTACGATTCCCAAGCGTACGACTGCTAGCTAAGAAACTGGGTTACCTTTATCTGCATTATTTCGTTATCTTTTTATACAGGTACACCTTTCAGTTCAGTAAGTAAATTGTATAAATTGTAATTTTCAACGTATAATTATTACCGGCATGCATAATCTTATAATTATTATTACAGTTTTATTTTTTTTATAATAAAATATTAATTCACTTTTTTCAATTGACCATTTTTGTTGCAATATTTTATGTTTATTGTAATAATTTAATAGAAAGTTGGTATGATTGTAATCATTGTAAAATTTTTATTTATTTTTATACCTTCCATTCTAAAACAGTACAAATACTGCTGAACTTACATCAAATTTCATTAAACGATTATATCTTTTGTTAAATTTAATTAAAAAATTAAGTCTATAGAAGATAAAGGGAAATATTACTTGTTTGCACACAGATACTGCTCACTCTTTCTAAATGAAAATAAAAAAAAGGTGGTTATATTTTGATTTAATTAAAATACTAATAATTCTATTAACAATAGATCTGTCAAATTTTGTTTTCAGTTTAACTAATTAAAGTTTATATTGGAATTTAATTTATAATAATTTAAAATTTATAAACGAAACTGTTCGTTTATGGATGTTGATAAACGAAACTCTTTATGGATTATTGATGTTAAAACAGTGGCAAAAATAATCTTCCTGGATTAGTAATATCATAAGCGTCAGTTATGTTGGATAACGTAAACTGAAAACTATCAAAGATTTACTGCCATTAAATCAGTATGGTTAATTAAATTTTTTTAAAGAAATTTATGAAAAAGGTATTCACTGAAAAATTAAGAACAAAAAGTTTATCGAAAATCAACGTAAAATTAAGTAATTAATAACAAAAACTAAGAAATTAACGTTGGTGTTCTGAATATTAGAACGACTTAAGAAATAAAACTTAAGTTTAGAGATGGAATTAAACATTAAACTATGAAGATCAAGGTCACATCAATAGTAGTGGGGAGACAAAAAGTCTCTTTTCAAAATGCTCTCCACCAGCCGTTATACAAAGTTCAGCGCGGCAAATCACGTTCAGAAAAACTTTCCCTACTTCTCCAACTGGCTCCTGGTAATCTCTTTTCGTATACGTTCTTTCAATTCTTCCAGCGTTCGTGGGTTGTTCTTGAAGACTTTCAAATAGACTCAGAGGTAAAAATCGCTCGGCGATAAATCGGGAGATCGAGGTGGCTACAAAACTTTACGGATTGTTGTATCCTTAATGAAATATCGGTGGAATCGAGTAAGAGACCGATCAGAAGTGTGGAAAGTCGCTCCGTCTTGTTGGAAGTATCCATAAGAAAGTTCTTCTTTTGGAGTCGAAGTCATGCGTAAATTCTTTGTACAGTCATAGACGTCGATATTAACAAAAAATATTCATCCGATGATCCGGCTTCCAAAAATCGTTCTCCAAACAACAATTTCTAAATCACGGAGTGGTTTCTGATTGGTTTTATTTGGGTTTTGTGTAGCTCAGTGCCACAAATTTTCAAAATTAACGTAGCCTGATACATGGAACTGCGCTTCATCTATTCAAATGAAGAGAAAAGAATCAAGGAATCCTTCGCTAATATTCTGTAAGAGCCAGTGGCAGTAATTTACTCATTTACCCTTATCATGTTGTTTTAATTTATGCACAACACGGTACGCTTTGACTTCTTTCATTTTCCTGTTTACCCTCCGATAATTACCGTTCAGATAATACTTCAGAGGATGAATTAGGATATGTATGAGTGTAAATGAAGTGTAGTCTTGTACAGTCTCAGTTCGACCATTCCTGAGATGTGTGGTTAATTGAAACCCAACCACCAAAGAACACCGGTATCCACGATCTAGTATTCAAATCTGTGAAAAAATAACTGACTTTAGTAGGACTTGAACGCTGGAACTCTCGACTTCCATATCAGCTGATTTGGGACGACCCGTTCACCGCTAGACCAACCCGGTAGGTAGTATACCTTGACTTGTAAATTGTAAAGTACATGCCGATAAGATGTTCGAGAAATTGTTAGGCTAATCGTCGTATAATAAGTTGTGAGGACTCTTTCCAATACGATTCACTATATCACCGACAACAACTGGAGTTCAAACAAGTTGGTTGTTTCACTCTCTTTCATTGGTAACAGAGCCGGTTGTTCGCCACTTTTTGACTAAATCTTGAATCGATGATTTTGCAGCAATGTTAGTGTAAGGGTATGTCCTTTGTGAATCCTTTAACAAACCAAATTTATTGAAGTTGTGCAGACATATTCCTCCACAATGAAAACACGCTGCACAAGTGAATACACAGTGACGCATAAACATTACAGACTAACTGGACCGAACCCACCGGGTTGGTCTAGTGGTGAACGCGTCTTCCCAAATCAGCTGATTGGAAGTCGAGAGTTCCAGCGTTCAAGTCCTAGTAAAGCCAGTTATTTTTACACGGATTTGAATACTAGATCGTGGATACGGGTGTTCTTTGGTGGTTGGGTTTCAATTAACCACACTCTCAGGAATGGTCAAACTGAGAATGTACAAGACTACACTTCATTTACACTTATACATATCATACTCTGAAGTATTATCTGAACGGTAGTTACCGGAGGCTAAACAAGAAAAAGAAAAGAAAGAAAGACTAACTGGACCGGAAGGCTAAAGGTTTGTGAGTGAATAAATGACCTTCAACTAATACGCATGCGCGACATACATACCATCTTCTGACATAGTTGGATAGTTGGATCATAAGTTACTGTGTAAAACGACTAAGACCGGTTTTATATGGCCCACTTTGTACAACATCGCACTATCAGAGCAATACAGTAAACTATTTTTAAATGGAAAATCGTATAAAAAATCGTTTTTTTTCAGTAATAGGGAACCTCAATGTAAACAAAATTAGAAATACGATCGGATTATTTCTTCACATACGGAATTAAAGGAAATACCAAAAAAGGACGTATTAAAATAGTATCTCTGCTTCAATATTTTTTAATTTTTATCATCCTTGAATAACGTAAGTATAAAATAAAATTTACATACAGCTCTTGTAATGATGCTAAGCAGATTTAAAGTATACGTGCAACACAAAATGGAATGTTGAAGTTTAAGTTATAGTTACGAGCAATTTAATAAGAAAACTCCCATTCCTTTATGTTTTAGTGTTTTTATTTTAAGAACTTACAGCTAAGTATATTAAGTATTATAATATGATAATAATTAACAGAAAGACAACAATGTATAAAACTATTGTCGCTTTACAATAGAATAAGTTACATCTAAGCTACAAAAGATAAATATTTCCCTTTCGTTTATTTATTTATAAATTGTTAATAAATAACAACACAGAGAATTGTATTTAATTTAATATTACTGATTAACTCTTTACATCATTTATACGAACAAAGATGTTGTATAAATAAATGTGTTTCTTATTTACATACTAAATATTGATATATGTACATACAGTATAAAATAACAATACTTTGGAGATTAAATTAATTAACTTAAAAGCATTTTCAAATCTAAGATATAGGAGTAATTTTAAATAAATTTTTTTTTAAAAATTCGACAATTATTTGACTTATTATAATTCTGTGAAATTTCCTTGCAAAAGATCATATTATATCAAATTATATGTAAATAAAATATATTATAACGCAGATAACGGATTTTATATTTCATTTCTAAAAGACTTTTTAGTTTACAATATTACGTTAGAGAAAATATTTTATAAACATCTGTTTTAAATTTAAGTTTAGTAGCCAAATATTAAAAGCTTAACTTTTTCGATTCTATTTACCTCATAATTTTTCTTTATTACTTACTTATGCGAAGTAAAGCAGGATTGTGTTTGCAAAAAATTTCGGTTTTCAGTTTTCAACGGAAAATTCCATTTTGACCGTCCTGGAATCCATTTTGACTAGTTTTGGCGTGAAGTCTGTAAGTATTTATCGCGAAACGATTAGCCGTAGGTTGTTGAAATTTTGGATTTCGGACTGTTGTAACATCTAGTTGTGTATCTCACCCCTTTTAATTGCATCGACTGAACAAAACGTATACAAAATCTAAAAGAATCTGGATTTTAGACTTTTTTTTAATTGCAGTAATAAGCCCTCATTGACAGCTGTTTAACGGTGATACTTATTTTCATTGGTTCCAGAGTTATAGCCAAATGAAATTTTAATTAATGAAATATTTGGATTTTATAAGGCGAAGACACATCGGTTCGAATCAGACTTTATCTCCTTTTTCTTAATTTAAATGTATTAATAATTACTAACCTCTGATTATAAAAAAAAAAATTACGATAAATAATAATTCAATAATAACTATAAAAAATGAAAAAAAATGTTAGAAGTTATTAATGAAATTAAATTTTATGTAAATTACATTTAAAAAAAAATGTGTATATGTAATTTAACAGGCGTACAAGGAAGTCATGTGGTGTCCACTTCAAAATATTTTTTTTTTTTTAATAAAAATAAAATTATTTATGATTGACATTGTCACTGACAACATAATGTATCAGCTGTAATGAACCCTTCGACAAGAAGATTGACTTTTCTTTATTTTATTTTCTATTATTTTTTTGCAAAAAATAAATTAAAAGAGGTATAATTTTTAAAATTTTTATTTAATGTTAAAATATAATTTCTCTTCAGAAGAAAATTGAATTATTATAACCTAATTTCATAAAATAATTAAAAATAACGGGAAGATTCTATACACTAGCATCAATTTTAAACCACTCTGACGTAACCCATAAGCACGTATGAAAAATAAACCAAAGTCAACATAACCTCAAATTGAAATTATGTTGTCTGTTGTAGACCTTAAATATAATGTAATTAAAGAACGACTGAACCAATTTGCGTTAAATTTTCACGTGAATAATGACACATAAACCATTACAGCATATCTGAATTTCAGTGAAATTGATGGAGTAGTTTTTGAGATTTTTGAGCCACCAATTTTATATATGAATGGTATTTTTGTAATCCTCATACCTCAAATTTATATTATAAATCAACAAAGAGGTTGTGTCCGCCTTGGTATCCTGACTTATCATCCCCTTTTGACTTTTTCTTGTGGGGCTACCTTAAGGATGCTGCTTAAAAAATCCTTCGCATCATTCACGAATTTCAGAGCGAAATTGAAGGATGTATCCTTGCAATTCCTCAACAAACGTTCAGTATATGTTAAGAGCTAAATTTCGTTCATTTGTCCATCTCCCGCCTGAGGAGGAGGCTTTAAAGCCTCGCGATGGATTCATGGCAGAAAAATGGCACACCACGACTAAAGGAATGTCCTTGTGTAGATACAGGACTTGGAGGGATGGTATGCCCTCCTTCATTTTTAAGGACAACGGGTGCTCAGGTGCTCACCAACCACGCGAATTTAAACCAATGTTTGTTTCGGTTCCGCCTGACAGCTGATGAGCTTGATGAGCTGTGCGTCTGTAGGGTGGTCCAGTCAAACGAACATATGATGTTCGACTGCCCAGCTCTTGGGGGGAGCCAGAATTCAGGCCACCTAGGAACTTAGAGGTCAAGGGAAAAATTGGTCACTCATAAGCGGTGAGTCAGTATGGCGTGAGCCGCATTGTCGAACTGTGTGGGTGTTCCTTGATGCCGTTACTTTGTTCAACGGCATCAGTAGTTTACCTAAGGGAAAAGACTCCTACCCCGCTGGTGTAGGAAGCTAATCAGCTTCCTACACCAATGGTAATGGTGGCTACCAGCCAGATTAAAGCTCCAAGCGCTTTAATGGTGGACAGGTACTTGCTGGCATTCAGCGGCCTAGGCGTGGCAGCGAATTGCTGTCTTTGACGAGATAAATTAATTATTGATAGTCATTTATGTTTTAGTAGTTGAGGCGGTGCGCATACCCATTTTAGTGATATATGACTAGTGGATGGTGGGAAACGCAAGCGAGTGATATAATACCACGCTTTTAGGTTAGCTCTAGGAGCTAGTTAGGACACTGGTCGCTAAACTCTTTCGTGGCTCAGTAGCCGAATGTGGTACAGGCATTCGGTCTTACGGACAGAATGGTCCACCGAATGGTGTGGTGGCGGGAGAAATGCCAAGCAAACCAAATGTGTTAGAGCATACAACTTTGTATTCATTTATGTAAATCGCATAATGGAGAATACTTTCCACTACTATTGCAATTTACTGATTTTTCCATAAGGTTCATCACTTTTTGAACACTCTGTATATAATTTAAATATTTTACTCTTGGAAACGTATACATATAAACAGTGTCCTGAGAGTTGTCGGCCAAATTTAAGAGACTGATTCAAAGTATCAAAAGTAATAAAAAATAGTTATTCTGGACAAATATCCTTCCTTGGTATATTTTCCTTCTATTCACCATTTTTTTTTTTTTTTTTTTTTTTTTCAGTAAATATGTATATCTTAAGAACGGAATAAGACATTTTAATGAAAAAATGTACCCAACAATATATTCTGGTAACGGCAGTTACTTTTATATGGATTTGAATGCTAAATCGTGGATACCGGTGTTCTTTATTTGTTCGGTTTCAATTAACCACACATCTCGGGAATGGTCGACCTGAGACTGTAGAAGATTACATTTACATTCATACTTATCATCCTCCGAAATAATACGTTACGGTGGTTCCGGATGCTAAACAAAATAAAGAAAGCACAAAATTGTTATACTGTAACGAAAGCTCTTACGACCAAAGTTATAACTTATTCATATCTCATCTGTTTATCAACATATCTGAACAAATAAAATGTCATTTTCTTCAAAATAAAAGTCTTTAAATTTTATTTAATAAAACATAATTTGAATAAAATATCCTCTGTTTTGGAATCTTCAAAATTAAAATGTTTAAACATTTTTATTTTGAACAAAATACTGTTGGGTACAGGTGGAATAAATTTCTTTAAAATATATCGGTCCGTTGTAAAGATATAAATCTTTATTGAAAAAGAAAAAACAGATTTATGGGCAGAGGGAAATGAAGCAGGATTGAACATTTGTCCAGATGAACTCTTTTATTTTGATGTCTTAAATAAGATTCTTAAGTTTGAAAAAAAAAACACTTTCCCGGACATTATGATTCTCTGTCTCTCTCATACGTTTTTTTGTAGGTTTGAAAATTTTTGATAAAAAAAATATTTCACATAAAATATTTAAAATTTCATTCCTTTTTAGAAGTAAAAACAGAGATGCTTTATATTAGAACAACAGTACCTGAATATATCATCCAGTTAAATAACTCTTGCTTGTAAGGTTAAATATTGACATATTATTTATCTTACACCTATTTTATTATCAGTTTATTTAAAGGGCCAATCTCCGTGGCAAATTGAACGCGTCTCTAACGTTCATCTAGAGGTTCTGGGTTAAATTCTCAGTTTGGCATGGCATCTTTTCACACTGCATAAATAAATAAATATTATCGTAAATCCACAGCTGTTGCAGTGTGTCGGCCAAAATAAATGTAATATGTAGAAGGTAATTGCTGTTGAAGTTGGGCTTATTCTACCTCAAGTCAGACATTCGCTACACATTTGTATTCATTTTTCGAGTAAAGAGATTGTAAATATTTAATCTGTGAACAAAAATTGAAATTAAAGTAATATTAAAAACATGGGTAAATAATTAAAAATTAAAAATAAACTTATGAAAAAAAAATTTAATTCATTATTTAATTAAATTATTTTACTAAATTAAAGCCTTTTTCGTAAATAATTCCTGAATATGTTATTAAAGTTAACGGTTTGCAGTATAAATTATTTGTAACATTAGACAAAATTTATTTCTAAAAATTGCATAACTTAAATAAAACATGGTGCCAATTGCATTGCAAAAGCGCGAAGTTTAATAATAAATTAAAAGAGATTTACGGTTATAACTAGTGCGTTTCGTTTTTACATGAGGTACGTTATGGTTAGTTTAGATGGAACGTTGACCAGTGAAATTATGAGACGTAATAAGAGTAATAAATAATAACACTGCTAAGCTCCAAGACTATCATGATAAGATACGACATCCTTAGTCTGCCTATTTTAGATTACTGCAGGTTATATAAAAAATTGGTTTACATTTTTCATATTTTCTCTTTAGTAAAGTATATTTATTGTTTGGGTACTTTTAAAGCACCAGGGTGCTATTGTATAGAATTTGTCTGTTATGGGAAATATCTTTTATAAAATTTCTTTCTATACTGATCATCTTTGTTTGTCGTCTTACTTTAGTTGGATACCAGACTGTATATAAGATTTTTTTAAAACTCAAAGCTGTTTTTTTAAGATCGTCGTACTTTTCTTAAGAAAATGTATAATCTCCTGAACTGGCACATTTTTCTGCCCTGTTTTCTTTACGGTTGACTGATACCGAAACAGATTTTATATTTCAGTTTGAAAAAATAATGATTCTGTTAAATATACTTAAACTCAGCTTATCTGACCGACATGTTTCGTTAAGTAGAGAATTGTTTTCATTTAAAGCAGTTATTATAGCAGCTATATCCTTCTTAGTTGCTGAATCATTATTATAAATTCTCTATTCGCACAATATTAACTGGGGGAAAAAATTGAGCTCTACCGAACTGCAAAGTAGCCACACAAAACTGGGTAAATATTTCTCCGTTGACATTTAGTTGGTCAACAAGTTGACCAACTACGAAATCTAAAAAAAGTACTTGTTTTAACTAATTTGCACAAGTGTGTATAAAGGTATACGATCAGTAATGTATAAATCAAAATTTGGTTATGTTTTTATGGAGAGTGTATCACGATAAAAAAAAACTACTTTAGATACGTGTTCTACTAATGAAATAACTTAAAAAATAAATACACATAAAAAAAGACGTAACTTTTTATAAATATATGTTAATTTGATGACAAAATAAGTAATTCTAGCTACAACCGTAATGTGATAATGTAGTCCAAATCTACAGTCTGTTATAACAATTACAGTATAACTACAAATTTTGTTTGGAAAAGTGCCTCTAAAAAAAAGTCCTATTAAGTAATTTGGAAAATCATACATCCTGCTAAATTATATAAGCATATTTAATGAAAAAAAAATTAAACTGGATGATTTAATTTTATAAAAAATGAACAAAGTTGAAATAAAAAAACTGGCTTAATAGTAACAAGATCCATTTTCAATACTTTTGAATATTAAAATTTTTTGAAATTGCAATCCATCTTATCTAAATTATTCACCGAGAAGAATATTTTTAATTAAAATTTTAATTGAAATTCCAATTTTTAATTAATTTAATATTTAATTTTTTTTTAATTTTATTTTTAATTAGAATAGTTAAAATTTTTCCTTAAATTAGAGTTCGTTTATAAACTTTTAATCAACAGTTCTTGCTTTTGTGAGATTTGACTTACTCTTAAGTTATCATTTTTTTTAAATATATCATTTTAATCCTCCTCATAACAACATTTTTCTTTAATTTCATCCGTAGAGTTTGTCCTTAATATTTTCCGTACTTCATTATATTAACTCTCTCTCTCTCTCTTTATATATAAAGTATAATAATAATTACAAAAAAAGGTGATGGATCGTTAGTCTTCTTTAAAGCCTTTAGCATTAACATAGCTGGGAAAGATAAATTAAAATCTCAGTGTTAGCAAATATTTAAAATAATTCTCATTTACTCACTCACTTATCATTGATTCTTCAATGTTTCTGAACATATCTGCAAAGAACAAAACTGAAATCTGTTGACTCACTTTTAAAAGATTGAAAGAAAAACTAAGCACAAATTATCGTGATAATTAATTTTCTATTTTATCTATATTTTAATTAATTTTTTAAGACCTTGAAAAGGAGTAAAGGGTGATTAAAAATACTAAATCATCTTTGCGGATAATTGGGTAACTGAAAATTTTCTTTACTTCTACGAAGAAATAGCAAATACTGCAATTATTAAAAAAATTATTTTGATTAACAAATTCCCCCCCAAAAAAAATAGTTTAACATTAACTTGGGCATAATCTGTTATCTATCTAATTTAATTGGGTTTGTCATGTTTTGGACAACATACCCCTTATAACCCCTATGAGATTTCAGTCCCAAATAAAGAGATCACTCTAAAGAGTTATCTGTATAAATAAAATTGTAAATGTTCGTTTGTTCAAAATCTTAAATCTCCGAAAGTTCTTCACCGATTGCTTTGACATTTTGACACATCGTTGCAGTCCAATACACGCGTGTTTTTATATACCTACTATTTATATACCTAAGATGTCAAACTTGTGATAGATAAAAACATGCTTTTTTTTTAAAAAAAAAAACAGCGCTATCTGTTGGACGTAAAAGCAACACACGCTATATTAAATATTTTACGATACCATTTCAATGTTTCCGATATGTGTGTCCGCTATAAACTAGAAAACTACTGGAGCGATTTATGCGTGGAGAAAAAGTGAGAAAGGGAAAAATCGAAAAAAAGGGAAATGGAAAATAGAAAAAGGAAAAATGGAAAGGGGAAAGAAGAAGGGAATAGGAAATAGGGGAAGGAAAAGGAGGAAATGGTGAAAAAAATAGTAAAAAATGAAAATGGGAAAAGGAATGGTGAGAAAGGGAAAGGTTAAATTTTGTTATATTCCGTAAAGTTCATTTTGTTAATAATTTATCAAACTTTCAGTTGTGTTCTTTTATATATATATATATATACTCAAATCTAGCAATAATGAATCATTACCGGGTCTACTAGTCTAAAAAAAAAAAAAATACCGGCGCAAACTTGCAGTAATTTTTGGTCAAATATTTAGTCATATGTATAGATAGATATACAAGAAAAATGTTAATATAAACATATAAATCCGTAGATATAAACATGGGTTTTATATCCAAGGTAACCTAATCCCTGTTCTGTTTCTTAGGCCTTAAACCTGATGTCTGATGTTATAGTATTGCCCGTGAAAGTGAGCTTAATATTTTTAAATTAGGTTTGAATATAACTTTTTTTGAGTTCGTAATAAGTTTAAAATGTACTTTAAATAAAAACACGTAGACATACATATGTATCCAAGAAATAGATATTGTCGCGTGTTCGCTGTTAGACCAGAATATTGAGAAATTAACTAACTAAAAATGTCTTATAAATATAATTTATTATTCTAATAGGAAAATATAATAAATCACAACAATAACAATAGTAATACAATTAATACTCGTAATACCAAATATAACATAAAAATAGTAATTCAAATAAGGACAAGATTTGTTTAAAAACAGTTAAAAAATAAAAACCATAATTCAGTCCAGACCGCTTTACCAAAAATGTTATAATGACCGGTAATAAGTTTATCTAATATTGCACTAACAAGATAACACTAGAAAAGTCTAAGGTTCATAAAATAATTCAATTTCTGCAAAAAAATGTTAATTTAACTGTCTACAATATAGGAATGAATATAGTACTTTCAGTTTCATTATAGTTTACCAATAACTCGCCGAACAAATTCCTGGATTCATCCGCTGATCAGAATGTAATGCTTGTGATGTACCGATCCCTCGTTGTTACTACACGCTTACTGATATCGCTATCACCGCAACCGCGTCTAACTCGGGTTTCCTAAACTACTACGTTATCGCTTGTTATCACGACTGCGCGAACCAGTACCCGCCTCATCCCTTTAATTGTTGAAACGTAATAATTTTCATCGTCCGTGCCTTTACCCTTTTCTATAAATTCTTATTCCGGTCCGGTATCCCTTCTGGTCGAACAACAGTTTTTGGAGGTACCATTGTCTGAATTAAAAAGAACAGATTATGAAACGATCCTGTTATTCTGGAAAAAGAATCCCTTTTAGTTCCTTCTGCGTTCTTTTCATTATTATTTTCTCTTTTTTTCTTTCTAATTGGAAGAAATCCGTTTTCCCCTGGTCCTGTTATAATATATATGTAAGATTTTATTTTATCAGTTTCTTTATAGTCTTTATCTGTCGAAAGAAAAAATAACTAAATTAATAAACATTGATATATTTTTTTGAAGACTGTAAAGACTGATCTTGAATTAAAATTTACCTATAAACTGGGTAGGGGGGAATTAAGCTCATAAAGATTTGTTAAAGATATTTACTGAAAATCTAAACCTACCTATTCGATTGTTAATATCCGTATCTTCATCCTCAATGAACACTTCATAAAAGATAAATAAAAGATAATAAGTAAATAAGGTATATGAAAAATGTAATAAATATTAATTGACATAAACATTACATAACGACTTTTATAATACAAATAAATGTTTTCATTGCAAACAGTCTCAACAGAAAAAACAATAAGCGTTAATTTAATCTTAAAATATCTAAATCATTAAAACCTCAAATTCAGACTATATATTTGTTTGAGAGACGTGCATAAAGTCGTGCTGGATAGTAGTCAGAATTGAGGTTTGAATGGTTTAAATGTTTTTAAACAAAATTTACGCTTTGTATTGCAATTGCCTAAAATGACAACTGTTGTTTGTTTTGTAAAAGCCGTCCTTTAGTGACTGGTAGATGAAGTTTATTTCTCAGTTAAATGTTATGTTTAATTTATTTATTTATTTTTTTTATTATTTTAATTATTTCGCAGCTTCTACTGAAAATTATTGTTTAACAATCGAAGTAGTCAACCAGATTTAGAAAAATATTGGTTTTTAACGAAATAATATTGTTTACCAATTTATTTAAGTAACCAGTTAATTTAGCTCTTTATGACTAAAAATTTTTTCTTGTAATTTAAACTTCACACATTTGATAGTTTTCAATTTAATGGATCTTCATAATCCTTTATTCTTTCTAACACATTTTTTTTTTAATTCTTACAATTTGTAACTTTACACTGTTGCACTACATATTGGCACATTGGCATATTTAAAAAAAAGGTATTCTTTTTTGTCTCTCCACCACTTTTTTTATGTAACCTCTTTGTAAAAAAAAAACAACGTATTATTACAATGTATTTAAAAAAAACATTTGTCTGTTAGCGAGGAAACGGAGCGTAGGTTGTTTATGTAGATTATGTTACTCCGTGTACTGACAAATCATACGTTTATCAAAGTTACCTACGCTCCCTAACCTCTTCTAATTAACGTTAAATATGTGTTACACGTTATTTAACGTTAATTAGACAAGGTTACCCAGTGAAGTGAGCGTAGGTTATGATGACAAGCCCACGAGGCTGGTCTAGTGGTTAACTCGTCTCCGCAAATCAGCTGATATCGAAGTCGACAGTTCTAAGGTTCAAATCCTAGCTTTTATTCGGATTTGAATACCTGATCGTGGATACCGGTGTTCTTTGATGGTTGGGTTTCAATTAACCACACATTTCAGGAATGGTCGATCTGAGACTGTACAAGAGTACAATCATTTACATTCATACATATCATCCTCATTCATCCTCCGAAGAAATACTTTACGGTAGTTCTGAAGACTGAACAGAAAAAAGGGTGATTATGTTGATAACCTAACCAAACAATTTTTTTTATACGGATTTGTATACTACATCGTGGATATCGGTGTTCTTTGGTGGTTGGGTTTTAATTAACAACAGGTCTCAGGAATGGTTTATCTAAGGCTGTACAAGACTACATTTGATTTGCGTACATATCCTCTGGTGTAAATCCTACGGAACCGGTGGTTCCGTAGGCTAACCACAAAAAAGAGGTTATGTTAATATACGTGTGATTAGTCAGTGGACGGAGTCAAAATAATCTAAAGTGTTTTGTAATTTTTATTTTTCATTAAAAAATGTATTTTTTCCACCTTCAGTAAACTTTATTACCCAATTTTTTTCATGAAATCTGAAGAAGTTGGATCAAAAAGAGTGAAAAAAAAAATTGCGGTGTGATAACAAAGAAGTTTTAAAAATATATTTTAGAACTTTATTCTGCTTACCATAATGGACTCTAAATTTTTTAAAAATCTTTCTATATATAATTTTAAAAAAAATTGATTTTAATAATTAATTTTTTGTTGTCTAACCAATAGTTTTAAATTTGTAACCAGATAATATTCTGTTTTGAGATAATTTATTAAAAAAAAATTTTTTTTTATGTGTAGAAGTCGGACGAAGCCTTTCAAATTACTGTAACTTTAATAAAAGGATTATCCCATTGATGAAATCTAAAGGATAATAAACATTTTATTATTTGGTTATATAATATTAAAACAGTTTCATTTCTTTAATTAATTTTACCAAAAAAGCCAGCGGGTTGGTCTGTTGGTGAATGCGTCTTCCCAAATCAACTGATTTGGACGTTGAGAGTTCCAGCGTTCATGTTCTAGTAAAGGTTCTAGTAAACTTTTATAGGGATTTGAATACCAGATCGTGGATACCGGTATTCTTTGGTGGTTAGGTTTCAATTAATCATACATCTCAGGAATGGTTGAACTAAGACTGTACAACACAGTCATAGTCTTGATAGACAGTCATAGTGACTTCATTTACACTCATACGAATCATCCTCATTCATCATCTGAAGTAGTACCTAAACGGTAATTCCCGGAGAATAAACAGGTAAACAAAAAATAAATTATTTTTACCAAACTGATAAGAGGAATGGTTGGTGAAAGAGGAATATAAAAAGGAATAAAAACCGTTAAACTTTAATAAAAAAATATTATTTGAAAATAAATTTTAGACAAATTATTTTGTTGCATTATTTCAATTGAAAATCTTGAGGTATAGAATAAATTTTTTAAGTATTTATTAATAATATTTTTTATTAGTTTAATCATTTCTTACTTACTTGTAAGTAATAAATTTTCTTAATTTATAAAAATGGTTTTAATAACATTAAAATAAATACAGGAAACTTAAAATAATGTGAAAGTCAACCATATTTGAACTGAAGCGTCTTTTTTATATTAGAAATCGAAAGCCAATGAATTAATTTTATTTAAATAACGTAATACGTAATATTATTACGTAATGACATTTATATTGCGTTTGATATAAAAGAAATTAATTCTGCTGTTAGCGTTAGCATATATTTATAAAACAAAAAATAAATAAATTGAAAATGAATAATTAAAATTAATTTGAGCACATTATTATTAATTTTCAAAAATAATTCTTTACATTTGGTGTAACCACTGTATTATAAAGTAGGAGATTGTGAAATATAAGAACGCAATTCGTAACCTTTGTTACAAATGAAATGTGTGGTAAAATATATTGCACTACTACATCTGTTATTAGGCCGGCATCCAAAAGTACTTCCACTGTAATTTTGAAGCAATTTATTTTTCGTTTCTTTTTTTTCTATTAAGTTGTCTTAACGGCCTGATGTTGAAATAGTGAGCGTTAAGTTTTCTCTGCTCTTACTTTTATTTTATTATAGTAATATTATTTTAAAATGCTTTTTACGATAATATTTTATATCTTTATTTTTTTTCGTTAACGTTTTTACTTTTTCTGAATTTTATATTAGGGTAAAGTGAATAACAACAGTTTGATTAATATTTCAACTTGATTATTCTTTATGTGTAGCAAAAAAAGTTATCTGTAATTATTTTTTTTAAATAATGAAATTGTTATATTACAAAAGTTACTCAAATATACAAGCATGATAAAAATGTAGTGTGCATATTTCCTAACCTCCCGGGCGCGCGCGCGCGCGCACACACACACACACACAACCAGTTTAGTAAAACTCGAAGTCTAAGAATATCTATTCACAATTCTAAAAACGTTTCTAAAAAAATATATATTTCTAATTTTGTTTAAATTTTTTTTTCTGAAAACTATTGCTAAAATGTATCTACAAAGATTTCATCAAAGGAAGACGGAGTTACGTTTGAAAAGTCACAAAATGTTCGAAAAAGTTCTTTTATTACATTGGCTGTAATGTTTTACACATAATTCTTTAAAAATATTTCATTAAAGTAGATTATAAAAAAAAAATTATTGAAATAATTATATGGATAATCGATCTTATTTCGAAAGGGGGCAAATTTTCTAAACTGGTAGGTATTATAGTAAAACAGAAATATATATATATATAATAGCCGGCCAAATTTTATCGAACGCGTTCCAATCGATATTTCGTTGGTGCCACATGCATTTGCATAAATAGTAAATTTCAATGTACCATACTTTTTGCGATTCCGTCTTTTCTCTGCTGCCTGTAAATTCTTCACTATGTTTTTATTTGCCCGGTAATTGGATCTGTAAGTTAACCGACTGATTAACATTTTGATGAGTGTAATTGTAACCTTTTAGATTAAGTATATCATTGTAACTACGCCAACAATCAGAAATTATGTTCGTCACAGGTCTAATATATTCCTTTACAACACTTCTAACTTCTTTGTTCGATCCGGGACCGCAATACGAAACATTAATTTGTTTCTCTGCAAATCCCCGCAAATACTCACTGCTGTGGGTAAACCGTTCCCATATTGTATTTTCGTCTTAAAAAAATCTGATGTGGATACCACATGACTTTCTTGTCTGCCTATTAAATTATATATACACATTTTCGAAGTTATTTTCTTTTGACGCATTAGGAGAAACTGATCAGAGTGTATTTTCAGCAAGTTACGGAAGTTGCGTGCGTCGATGTAACACATCTTGAAGATTTGCGCAGGCCCAAGTGGATCAGTTTGCACGCACATGCGTGTAGTGTCTAATTCAGTCAGTCGTTCAATGCAATTAAGTGACTGCACGTGTAAACATAACAGATATTGAGTCGTAATAAATATATATTTATATACATATAGAAAACGGATATTTTTAACCGTGAATATTGTTGTCCATATTCATAAAACTTTATATTGCAGCGTATATATTGTCGCCGAATGGCTTCGTCGGCACGTAACACTTACTAACCTTATGGTAGCCCTGAAAAGGGCCATTTTTGTCGTCGATTGGCTTCGACAGCTCGTTGTAATTGTTAAACTTACGGTAGCCCTGAGAAGGGCTGTTGTCGTGCAATGGCTTTGACGGCTCGTAATTTATAACGTTGTGGTGGCTCTGAAAAGGGCCGTTTTTTTCAGAGCACGATATTCATCTTTAGCAGGATGATTTACTTGGCGTTCAACAGATAACGAATACGTTGGAAACGACCCTTTTTTCGTAAGTTCTGATACATCGAAAAATATTTAAAAAGAATGTTTATTAAGTACAGAGAGAGTAATATGATTTTCTATCTATTTCTCATCTGTTTTGCGTCAATAAAAAACCGATTTTTAAAAGTTTTTATTTACTTTTTATTAGCTATATTTACATTAATTTTCTCACAATTAAATTCTCTACATGTTTTGTTAATAAATCTTCCGCATTTATTAGTCATTTAACAAAGCTATTGTACTACAAACCTATAAAAACGTTTTTCCAACACCGAATTTTCTGTTTTATGTCGGATATCTTAAAATCTACTGGAGTTACAGTTCTGAGACCTATTTCATCCTATTTACCTCAAATTACATAAGAAATCACCAACGTATTTCTTAATTTGGATCTCAAAGATTACAGAAGAGCTGAAATCCGGGCGAAATCTTTCGCTAGCCGTAACTAACCTATGTTTATATGAACGTTTTCATTATTTTCACCAATGAAATATGTTCTGAAAGTTTATTTTTCTTTGTGGGACACTCTGTATATAAAAAAAATAGAATTTTAACGCAGAAATTAGATTTAATTGATTTTTTTTTTTTTTAAATTTATGAAAATACCAGTGATTTTAAATATTAGATTTATAATTTAACCGTTTAATGGATTCGTTTACTAATCGTAAACGAATCTTAACAGAACAAATTTCTTGTATTTCTAAATGTGTGTGATAAGCTGAATTTTCTTGACAAGATAGTATCACCACGTGATTGCACATTCAACAAAAGTAACATAAAATTACGAAATATTCACTTTATTATCTTTATATGTTAGTACATTTTATTACTATAAAATACATTTTGTCTGTCTAAGACAGTGTTTATTATACTTTTAAAACCGTTTGAAATGAAACAAGTAGATATACATCTACTCTAGTCCATGATAGTGTAATAAATTTAACTACCTTATACGTAGGTCATTTTTATAAAAAGGTCAATTTTATTATACTGTTTCAACTAAAGGGAATAACTTGAGTATCGTAAAATAAAAATTTAACATTTTATGTTAGTTTTTTGAACGAACTTAGATGCATTTCTTTATCCAAATAAATATATTTCGTCCGTTTAGTATATTTATTAATAAGGTAAAAAAAACTTATTTATGTGGTTGTTACCAAATATTTGGTACTATCATTTATTATTGTACATACAATTAATGGTATTTCATATTTATATATCTGTCGGAATATTATAATTTATATATTCCGGTAATAACTAAACAATATTGTTGCAACTTTGTTTGAGTGCAAGTAGTTATTGTACAAGGTCTGTAAATAAAGTAATGAGACTTTTTT
This sequence comes from Lycorma delicatula, assembly GCF_047948215.1. Taxonomy (NCBI): domain Eukaryota; kingdom Metazoa; phylum Arthropoda; class Insecta; order Hemiptera; family Fulgoridae; genus Lycorma; species Lycorma delicatula. The sequence goes on from NC_134463.1 coordinate 82,045,309, forward strand.
TTTTTTTGGCAGCCAAAGTGGGAACACTGTAAAGTTAATAGTAAATATATGGTTTTATGAACAGCTGATTTATATTCAGTATTAATATTTTTAGTCAATTGTTGCCACGTGAGACGTAAACAAATTTTACTTGAAACGAGTTTTTGTTTTTTTACAAAAATGGGTGATGCTAATTGTGAGCAAAGTTGTGAAATCAAGTTTTGTGTTCCTGATCCTGATTTTGTAAAAAAATTTGTTACTGTTGATGAATCTTGGATATTTGAGTACGATCCAGAAACAAAACGCCAGGGCAAGGAGTGGCACATTTCAAACTCACTGCGTCCCAAAAAAGCAAAAATTAGTAAATAAAAAATCAAAATCATGTTAAATTGTTCTTCGATAGGAATGGCATTGTCCATAAGGAGATTTTGCCTACACGACAGACTTTAAATCAATATGTTTACCGGAAAATTCTTCAAAGACTGGGAAAAAGAGTTGCCCGCGTGAGACCAGCATTCAAAGACGACCGAATGCTGCATTATGACAATGCCCCTTGTCACACTGCACTCTCAATTAATGAGTTTTTGGCAAAGAAAAACATTCCTGTAGTTCCTCATCCACCTTATTCACCTGAATTGAATCCCTGCGACTTTTTTCTGTTCCTTACTTTAAAAAAACACCTCAAAGGACACCATTTTGGAACAGTAGAAAGCATTAAAAAAGAAAAATTAACCGACCATCTGTAGCATATTCCGGCTTCTGAGTTCCAGCACGCCTATTAAGAGTGGGAAAATCATTTGAAGCGTTGCGTGGCTTACCAAGGGAACTATTTCGAAGTGGATAAGAGCCCATTTATAATTGGATTATAAATAAAAAGTTTTTCTGAACCAATCTATTTTATTTACAGACCTCGTAAAATTAATTCCAATTAATTTGGAATATAATTAATTTTCTGTAAAATGTTATACTTCAGTAATCTTTAATTCATATTCATTTATTTTTTCAAAAGTTGGTATATTTCATAAAAGAATACGTCTTTGACGCTAGCGAACACTAAGTGAGCTGAAGGTTTGCCCTTACCTTTGTCAATCGGTGTCGGCTTGCTTTGGCGGAACGGGCGAGCGGGGATTATTATACTATCTAGCCAGATGACATCATCCGATTACACATTTGTATATAAAATGCAAATACAACAAACTAGTACAATACAAGACTAGGAAACTAGACACAGCAGTTGGCGAGGGGCAAACATTCAGCTCACGTATTTTATCAAACGACACTGCCACTGGCATAAATGCACAGCAGTTACACCTATTATATATAACAAGAAAAGTATTGTTTAATTAAGATCGATCCATTATTTCAGGATGTAAATTACGTAGTTATATATTTAAAAGGTAGTAAGCATACATTATAAGCTGGTATTTGACCGGCGGTATAAGTCTGCGTAATTATTTTTCCATTTGTTAACCTGTTACAGAAATAGTTCTCTACACTAAATTTGTAGAAAATGAACGTTAATTTTTTTATTTTTTTTACGGTGAATGCTAGATAGCTTCAATTAACGATATTACTCTACAATTAACGATAAAATAACTAATTTGAAGTTCAGGTCTCTCCCTAATAAAAAATTGATGTTATATTTAACAATTATTCTATATTTTATGCTGCTAATATTTATATATATATAAATATATATATATATATATATAAAACTTCCCCGTAATGGTTTCTCCTTTTTTTTTCTTTATAGAATACTGACCAGTGCCATATCTATTTGAATAAAAATAATATATATTAACTTATTTTAAAAATTGGCCGCTTTTTTATTTCCACCATATTGGATTGAACTTCATTTTTTTTTATAAATATGGCCATACGAGAAATTAGACGAAAATTTTAACGGCAGAAATCATAGATCGATATCTCTACTCATTATCAAGACATTTTTTCATTAAAAAGCTTTCTGATTTTGGGTTTTTTTTGGTCATATTGTGACCAATAAAAAATAATCCTAATAGATAATAATAAAAAATAGTTAGATCCATGAAAATTAATTGATTCATTTTACTACAATCATTGATTTTTTCTTAATAAAACTTTTGAATTGTTTGAATTAAATCGTCGGCATCATTTATTATCTAGTATCTAAACAATCTTGAATTTAGCTTTGAACAGACTGATTAACTACTTTTTATTACATAATTGAAAACGTTTATATCGTTCGGCACTAATGTTACAATGCAGTACTTCCCCAATCGGATTATGATTATAAACTCTATTTGTAAACATTCCTAAAAGATCACAGAGTTAACATCATTTTACCTCTATCATTGATTTGATGTTGCATCAACGCGTACAACACTTAACTACATCGAAGCGTTGTTGTAATCTGTTGATGGCAACCTTGAAAGAGCTGTACATTTGACCATATTAAGAGGTGTGTTTAAATATATGCAACATGTACCAGCGATTAGAAATATTACGGATTATTAACCTGAAGGATTTCTGTAAGGTGAGTCTATTCTTGCAGGACATTTAAGACTATGTAAAAGAACTAGCAGAATTCTTAATTGCTGAATTTAAAAAAACGGGTAATTTCAAAATGATCGATCAGTGGAAGCACGAACACGTTTTCCAGATCTTACCCAACTGGACTTTTTCTTTTCGAGATGTATAAAATCCACTGTAACAAAACCTCTGAAGCAGATATTGAAGACCTGAAGAACAGTGCGTTTCAATTTTTTCTTTTGATATGATTACAGACGAATAGAGAATTTCAAGATGGAATATACTTCTGCTTAAAGGTTAGAGGATTCCATTGTGCTGCAAGTAATATTAATACTAAAAATTATAAAATTTTTATTAACGACAGTTATAAAATGTAATAAAAGTGGATAATAAACCCTTTATTTCAAAATATACAATTTTTATTTATTTTCTTGTCGTTTCATAGATTAATAGTGAATGGTATTTTTCTCACGAGTTTGGTCGATTGAGGACCAAGTATTTTCTCGGTATTTTGTTTTCTGGTCGTCCTATAATTCTTCATTCCTTCGCTTTCTTTTTTGTCTGATTAGATGTTTCTTTTTTCTCCTTGTTTTGGGCAATTTTTGAATTTTGTTCCAGTTTTCTGAACGTTGTTCTGTTTTTTATAATTTCTTAAGATATTTTCATTTCTTTTACGTTCTTTTGAACCACTGAGATCCATTTATTTTTTTACTTTTTATTTTAAATGTGGTTGAAGATTTGCTTTTTGAGCCTGTTACCATTCGTTGTCGTAAGATGACTGAAGAGTATGGCTCTTCTTTTTCTGTTGTAATCAAATTTTCTCAGTTTAATTGTATATTTGTAAAGATCTTAATACTTCTGAATTTATATTCCTTTTTTTATATTGTTTCTAGGAGTTTTTCTAAGTATTTTCCTTTTTTTTTGTTGCATTTTTTTACCTGAATCAAATCGAAGTTGTATTCTGATGCATATAGGCCTTCGGTTTGATTACATATTATAATATATGATTTTAGGTTTCATTGAGATATTCTTTTTGTTGTAATTATTTTTTTTGTTAGTAGGTAAGCAAGCCTATTCTAATTTTCTTGTTTGATTGTATCTAAACCATTAATTTATATTATTTTTTCCAGATATTGCAATTTGTTGACTTTTTTTCTTTTTTTATATCTCATATAAAGGAATTTTTAATTTTTTTATATTTAACAAAAATCTGATAAAGTATATAAGTTATCGTAACAAGAGATTAAAAATAAATTAGATCTAATACTTTATCTAATATGATCGTAATTCTTTGATATCAATTAAACTGAAATAAAATATATATTAAAAAACATATTAACTAATCTGTATTTCTATACTTAATTCTATCAGCATTAGGCCATTATCCATAAAAAAAGTTCAAGTTGATTACTGATAACGTAAATTAGTTTTTATTTATAACAGATGGAAATATAATAAAAGGTTTGACTACTAAGTAATATAAATAATTTTCTGAATTTTTTTTTGTTCTGATGACGGCTTATAGTTGAAAGCGCTGAAGGATTTGATTTTAAATATTGTATGTATTGGTTGTTTTGTTTTGATAATATCATAATAATGATATTAAAATGATAAAATTTTAATGATATTATACTATTATATCATAATAATAACAGTAATAATAATAATAATAATAATACTAATAATAATAATAATAATAATAATAATAATAATTAATGTATTAATATTATAATATTGGTCATCAATGGATGACCAATATGTTCAGTCAATCAATTGCTGTAAAAAATGGACATTGAACGCTATCGCGAACTGTTAAAAGTGAACTGCATGTTATTAGAAGAACATTTCTTAATAGATTACAAAAAAAGTTTTATCAGGTTTATTTTTTTAAGTATTATAAGCCTTATAGAGAAAAAATATTTAAACAATTATATTACATTAGGCAATCCTAGTAATAATATGTTACTACTAAGGGTGGTTAGAGTTAAATTAACCACATGTTTCAGGATTGGTCAGCCTGAGTCATCTATACAAGACCACCTCATTTACATGTCATACATAAAATCCTCAACTCAGTGGGTTGTACGGGGGGATTTCTTATTGTTAACTTGTTGCATAGAATGCAAAGTACGTATTAGGAAAATAAAATAAAAAATAGAAGAGATTTCTATGTCAATTTTTCATGTTTAAAAGAAAGATATATGTTGTCGTCCTATCCTATAAATATGATGATCAGTCAAAATAAGGTTAATTGGTTTATATCAGCGGTTCTCAATTCTTTTTATGCACGACTTATGATAGTTCGCTAGCGTACCACTGATTTATTAAATATGTCATTAGGATTGTGATAGATATATATCTCAGAATGGTTAAGCAATAATAAACTACAATTTTTTTTGAAAGTAGCTACTTATTTTATTATAAAAAAATCACGTTTTAGTAAATTTTTTTTATTTACTACATATTTGTTAGAAAAACATTTATTTACTTTAAAAAGAAATGTTACGTTACACTGATCGATTGCAATATTAATGGCAAAAAATAATCACATTCTTATTTATAGAATATATTTTTACCTATAATATAATAATGGAAATTATTATGTACATATTTTACTCAGCTTATGAAATCAAACATACCAGTATTTTTGGATTAAAAAAAAAACCATTCTTTTGAAATAAAAATTGCTTGAAAAATGATTGGAAAAATATTTATCCATCTTTTTTGCAGTTTATATCTTCATGAAAAACGTTTGCAAATATTAGGTGATCAGATTTTTCCTAATGCGTATGTTGCAATCTGTCCAACTAGTGAACAATAAGTAATCCCCCACGGCTCAAGGAGACGAGGGTATGTAATGAGTTTACAACCTGATATCTCATTAGTAATGATGCGGGGCTCCTTCTTGTTGCACGTAAAAAGAAATTCATCACCGTACAGATTTTGGATGGTAGGCAAAATCCTTATCTGGAGCATATCAAGATACGCCTCACAGTTACGGCACCCTCGAAGAAGAAGGGATAATCAAAGCACACTAATGGTCCACACCACACCGCCCCGGTAGATTTACTGCCCCTTTCCACATAAGCGTGAGAATTTTCAGGAGCCTAGTAGATAAAATTGTGGCGGTTCGTAGTACCCTTAAGTTTCAATTGACTCTCGTCGGTCCACAAAGACTTCCCTGCAAATTTCTCATCCTCGCCAACAATGTGCTGAAACCATTAACAGTATTCCATCCTTCGATCTGAGTCGTCCTCATTCATCGCGTGTATTAGTCTTGGAATGTACGCTTTCCATTTTTTACTCTTCAGAATGCGTCTTACACTTGACCGGCTCACCCCACTTTCGCGCGCTCCGTGGTTCACTGATTTTTTCGGTGACGGGTGGCAACACCGCAGCACTGGACGCTGGACTTGTAGCTGTTCGTGGTCGGACAGATCATTCCTTGTGCACATCTTTAATCTCTCTCTCTGCCACTTCCGTTGTACCTCGTGAATGGTCTCGTATTTCCTGTACCACTTCAGTACAGCCTTGCGTTCAACAAACGATAAGCGAACCTCAGCCATTGTTGCTACTCGACTCTTTTACCGCAATGGCTAATATGACTGGTTCGTTCCATCACCAACTACCCGCGCTTGCACAGCATAAATTGTCAGCTCCGCCTAACTCGAAAAATGTAAAACCTTAAACCAGAGGTCGGCAACCCTTTTGCCAGTAAGGGCGCAAAATAAATTCAAAAGTTATTGGGGGCGCCACCCTATTATTACGCAAATAAACAGATACATTTGCCTTAAAGTTAATAAAACAAAATTGTTCTTCCCAGTCAACATTAAAACAATAATTTTCTTTCTTTTACAATTATTCATGGTGGGTTATTTATAAAATCCATTTAACCAGCACGATACGTATTTGATAGTGAAAAGCGCGACTATCTTGAGTAATATGGTTACTAATAATAACATATAGTCAGTAATAATAACACTCAAAATGCGTAGCACTCAGAATATTGTAACATACTACCAAATTTATCAGAAGTGAGAATATTCCTACGTGCTAAGTAGCAAGTGTATCAGTGTACGACCTTGATTGCTATTTGCTGACATTGAGCTTGCGCAATTATATTGTCTTATATACGCGCGACTCCGATACGGTTATTGTGCTGAGTAGGTATGTAATATAGTGTGGGCGTATAAAAATCTCATCGAGGGCGCCATGGCACCCACGGGCGCCGCGTTGCCGCCGACCCTACCTTACACTACACTACAGATTAGGTTAGTGAGTGTAAGTATTTTTGTATACATATTATTTAATTTGAAACATTGAGTACTTTTTAGACCCCCTCTGTATAATCGAGGTAATTTTAAATTTTATTTACTTTTTATATTTGTCTGAAATAGCTATGCAAATATAAAAGTATTTTTATGTTGAAAAAAGGGAAGGAGATTAAAAAAAACAGTTACGTTTTTAGTAAAAAATAAATATATAAATAAATAACTGGAATAGAATGGAATTCATTATATTGTAGATAATTTTGAAGTTTTTGTCAACTAGCTTCAAAGAAAAACATTTGGTTCACAATTGGTGGTGTTAGGTATGTGTTATTTTCAAGCTTTACCCATTGACTAATAGTTCTATTTTGATGACTTGTTTTCTATTTTGTACAAGAGATTTAGAAACCAATTAATATAAAAAAATTAAAGTTTGAGATTTGAAAACACTTTATTTCTGGTGGCTAAAGAAAGTTTTTTTTTTTTTTTTTAGTTTAATTAACATATTTGGTTTAACAGAGGTATTCATTATCAACGTCATTAATTCAACTATCTACTGTTTTTGTCCATGATTGATGTCAATGATGTTAATTTAAAAAGCATAAAATTTTACCACAAATAATATCAAATTTTATAAATTATTTTTAATAACTCCAATATAGTTCAAATGTGTCTTATTCACAAAAAAAACCAGTGTGAGAATAGCAGTGATAATTGAAAATAGTAGTGCAATGGTAGATAATAAATGTTGGTAACCTGTTGCTAGTTGTTCTCTTCGAAACACATTTTCATTAAAAAAAAGAACAAAAAACTCCTATTCATATTATTATTAGTTTTTATGTTAACATGTCATGGTAAATTAAACCGTTTATTATTTAATAGTAATAATTCATCAGCATTTTTTCTTGTCACCAATCTGTTATTGTATTCTGAGTAATCATACATTCTCATCTGGTGACTAACTCAGAGATCTAGTTATTTATAGTCCAGTCAAAAGGGATTATTTTTGCTAAAGAATTAATAGAGTTTAGAGAAGAACAAGGGGTTTTAGATTACGGTGAGTATAATCTATAAGTTGTTTATATGCGACTGGACAAAATGGCGGCCGTTCAAAAGTGGTGAAAATCGGTTTTTTCAATTAACGGGGTTGGGTGTAGGCATTTTCAGTACCTACAATTTAAGCCCTAAAACGTAGAATTTCGTTAATTAATTACTGCAAAAAAGCTGAAAAACCGTAAAAATGGCCGTTTTTTTGCAAAGCTAATATTTATTGCAAAAATTCGTTTGTTTCTAATTATAACATTATTATCCTACTTATTTTTTATTAAAAATTATTATTTTTCTTATTTTAAAAATAAGAAAAAATTAAAGAGATATAAATATAAGATTTTTATATCAAAAATTAGAATTTTTTTATATAAAAAAAAGACAAAAATTAGAATGAAAAAATATAAAAATTATTAAATAAGCGAAAAATAAAAGTGTTCACGCAACATCGTGGAGGGGGAAACGGTTCACGGCAGACGCGCGCGAATAATTTTGAATTCGTAACTTCAGATCGGCGGAGTTCGAAAAAATCGCTCTATCTCCGCAAATTTTGGAAGATAATTATTTTTTTAAAATTGAGGTAGCTCGAAAAAATAGTAACTATTGCGTTATCAGTTTTTATAAATTATTTCAGATATAGTTGGTTTTTTGTGTACTTACCACACTCTTCTAACTTTTACAATAGTAAAAAAAAAGTTATTTTTGTGTACTTACCACACTCTTCTAACTTTTACAATAGTAAAAAAAAGTTATTTCTGTAATAAATGGCTTGGAAAAAATGGCCATTTTTAACGGGTTTTAGTTTTTTTGCAGTAACTAATTAACGAAATTCAACGTTTAAGGGCTTAAATTCTACGTACTGCAAATGCCTACAACTTTTATTTAAAACCTTTTCGCCTAAGAAGTTTACCTTGGCCTACCAAATTGAAAAAACAATTTTCACCATATTTGAACGGCCGCCATTTTGCCGTGTAGCGAAAAGTTTGTCCAGTCTCAAATAAACAAGTTATACGTACTCTAATCTGCAACCCCCTTTACATTCCTAAACTCTACTAATTTTCTTGGAAAATCGACCTTTTTTCCCAGTGACTGGAATACTAGATGCACAAGGGAGACCACTGTACAAATCAACAAAGATGGGCAAAATATTTTGAAACTGAAACTTTGGATTTGTCTTGTTCAATCTCCACAAGATGCTTGACTTTTTTACATGATATAAAATTCATCTCTGCCGATGGTGGTAGTGTTTCTGCTTTTCTATCCAGAAGGTTCAAAATTTGAATCCTAGTCTGGATTGACATTTTTTTATTCGGTTCAAAATTAATCTCCTGTATGCAACTGTAATCGGGTAGTTAGCTTGTGTTTGCTAAAATAAATTAAAAATAAGAAGTGAATGTATTATTTAGTTGTTACCAGTATGAATAAATTTTACAAAGCAATCCTTTTTAACAATAAATCTGTTCTCTTCAAGGATTGCAAGAGCATATGAGTAGAAAAATATAAAATTAATAACAATGATTAGTCCGTCAGGTTGACGCGTTAATTTGTCTTTAAAGTGTGTGTTGTACTTCAAAGTAAACATATAGTAACGTAGTTAGTTGTAAATTATTTAAATTTTGAGTTGTAAATTTACCTTATCTATAATACGTTAAAAATATATTTTAACGAAAAAAGAACTACCGCATGAAAATAAATAAGAACAAAACGATAGTAATGAAATGTGGTAGAAATAATGAAGATGGACCACTGAATTTAAAAATAGGAAGAGAAAAGATTACGGAGGTAGAAGAATTTTGTTATTCGGGAAGTAGAATTACTAAAGATGGACGAAGCAAGAGCGATATAAAATGCCGAATAGCATAGGCAAAACGAGTCTTCAGTGAGAAATATAATTTGTTTACATCAAAAATTAATTTAAACGTCAGGAAAACATTTTTGAAAGCATATGTTTGGAGCGTAGCTTTATATGGAAGTGAAACTTGAACGATCGAAGTACCTTAGAAGAAAGGATTAGAAGCTTTTGAAATGCGGTGCTATAGAAGAATGTTAAAAATCAGATCGGGGGATAAAGTGATAAATGAAGAAGTGTTGCGACAAATAAATGAAGAAAGAAGCATTTGGACAAATATAGTTAAAAGAAGATACAGAGTTATAGGCCACATATTAAGGCATCCTAGAATAGTCGTTTTAATATTGGAAGGACAGGTAGAAGGAAAAAATTGTGCGAGCAGGCAACGTTTGGAATATGTAAAACAAATTGTTAGGGATGCAGGATGTAGGTAGTATAACGAAATGAAACTATCACACTAGATATGGAGTATTGGAGAGCTGCATCAAACCAGTCAAATGATTGAAAACAAAAAAAAACAAAATTTATTTTCAGATTAAAAATCTGATTTTTGTATCAAAGTATTAGTCTATATTATGAAATAAAATGGAACATTATTATTTTCTATATGAACTTTTTTCTGCTAATCATTTTTTTAAAATCTGTGTACAAGATTTTCCATTAAATAATTATAATTAATTCGTACCACATTACCGTTAATAAACTAATCTAATTAAACATATAAAATTATTATAAAATAAAAAATTATAAAAGTTTACTAGCAGTACGGATTTAGATTTTTCCTATCAATAATCGTGTTATGTACAGATTGAAATGGCAAAAAAATTATTTTTTAACAATTTGCTAGCACAAGTTGAACCGTTAAAAATAAATATTAAAAAAGAGCACTTCAGATTAAAAACTTATTTATATGTATTTTTGGTTGATTGGGAAAAAATACACACGCGCGCGCGCGCGCACACACACACACACACACACATATATATATATATTATAATAATATTTTTAATTAACACAACTAATCAATAAGAAAAATTAACTATATAATGAAACAGGTTGATTAATATAAGCATAATTCTTTTTAGACAATATCTGTTTGACTGCTTTGATGTTACTTATATTCATTTTTGTTCTAATCTTTTATTTTCAAAATATTCAAATCTTGTGATTTATATCTCAATTTTTATATTTTAGTATTTTTCTTACTTATAGTTTATATTTTCTAAATAACTACGGTGTTTATTATTAATACCAATTAATAAGTTAAATGTTTTATTGTTATATCGCAATCCAATTTCTTCTTTTTGTAAGATCATATTATATATTTCTGTTTTGAGTTATTTTTGTTAAAAAAATTCTAAATTTTAATTTAAAAGTAACCTGGTTTTCAATATTTTCCTGGAAAATGATATTTCCTGGAAAAGCTTCTATTTCTTTTTTAGTTCCCCTATTGTATGCGTTTTACTTTTTATAAAGCATTGTATTCTTCCACACAAGTCATTCTTTTAATAATTTTTCTTCATTCTTTAATATATAGATGTAGTATTTTATACTAATAAGACATCTTTTCTTCATGAAAATTCTCATAACTTGTACCAATGTGCTTATAATACAGGGCGTTTGGAAAGTCGGCTGTGCGTTATGCTTTAGAATTATGTGGCGGATTCGTTCTTTCGGTATTCGGTTGGTTGTCATGTGGGTTCGTTGGGCGTTGCTCAGTAATAAACCAAGACGTCAGTCGTTGAGTTGTGATTGAACATGCTTCGTTTCGTTTCGTTTCGTTTATCGGAATTAATATTCGCGAGAAACAAAATGGTTCTTTCGGTAGATGAACGCATTTTTCGTGAACGTGACAAGTATACTGATTTAGTAAAGCACAAGTTTTCTAAAAATTTTCCAAATACTCCTGTTCTTTACTGGAATGTAGAACTCTTATTGAAGAATTTCGGGCAACAGGCTCTGTTGAAGACGCTGATTGAAGAGGGAAGACCACCTACCTTGGAAGGAAGAACTAAATGAAGGTGCTTAATATTTAGATTTTATGACCGGAAGTCCATCAGAGTCAATGAAAAAAAAGAAATAAAATTTGTCCCCTACACAGTAGTGTGTTCTAGAACTTAAACCTACATAGCATTTCAAAAGACTTAATTATAGTTAGAAGTTTAAACGTTTTATTGATCAAAATTCGGTAGTTATCCACGATATTACGCCTTTTTTGCAAATGGAGCGTGGTTTCATCTGGGAGGGTATATTAATTCCAAAATACACGACTGTAATCGACCCACATGAATTACACGAACAATAAGTTCGTGTATCCCCCACGAAGATGTAGATGGGTGTATCCCCCATGAATTACACGAACAATCTATAACAAATCGAAAATTGGAATCTGGATCGGTGCGAGTAGAACGCGCATTGTGTTCTATTGTTTTTTACTTCCTTGTACGAAGTAAAGGAAGTATTGTGATCGCGAAAATTTTGGTTTTCAGTTTTCAACGGAATATCCATTTCAACCATCCCTGAACCCACTTTGACTAGTTTCAACGTGACATCTGTAAGTACGTATGTATCTCTCATAACTCAAAAACGATCAGCCGTAGGATGTTGAAATTTTGGATTTAGGTCTGTAACATCTAGTTATCCACCTCCCCTATTGATTGCGATCGACTGGACCAAAAGTGTCCAAAAAAGCCCAAATTAAAACAAAAATGGATTTTGGACTTTTACAACTTATCGTTGAAAATATCTCATAAGTGGTACTTATTTTCATAGCTTCCAGAATTACAACCAAATAAAATTTTAATTAATGATATATTTGGTACAAGAGGAAGGCACATCGGTTCGAATCAGACTTCATCTCCTTTTTTTTATTTAAATATATTAATTTATTAATAATTATTAAACTCTGTAAAAAAAAATTACGATAAATAATAATTCAATAATGACAATAAAAAAAAGAAAAAATATCAGAAGTTATTAATAAATAAAATTTTATGTACTTTTCATTTAAAAAAAAAGTGTAATTTAATAGGCGTACAAGGAAGTTATGTAGTGTCCATGTCAGATTTTTGAAAATATCGTTAAAAGTAATCGTTACTTTGGTGTTTTAACAAACATCATTAATCAGTTAACAAAAGTGGAAATCATTCACCGTTGGTTCCAACCGGTTGGCACACACAGTTAACAAATGATTTTATACGAAATGTCTGGTGAACAAATCATTTCGAGGAGTTTGTGGCCTGCACGATCACCCGATCTGACTCCCCAAGATTAGTTTTCATGGGTGGCAGCGAAACAAGTTGTGTATCGAATCAGACAACGCACGATTGACGAATTAAAAACCGCAATAACAGCAAACGTACGACATATTCCAGTATATCTGCTGGTTAAAATGTTTGAAAACAAATTGAAACGTTTTCAGTGTTGTCTTGATGAAAGAAGTCATTTTCAACACCTTTTATAAACTATTCCAGTTATTCTAATATCCGTTTCAATTAAACAATAAATTAAAAATAGAAAGTAATAATTAAGAAAATTTCATCATTATCCTTCCATAATTCCAGTGCTCAACAACTTTCTGAACGCATTACAATAGACTTTTAAGATATTTTTTCAAGATAACTTAAAAAATTATTATTTTTTATTACTTTACTATTAAATAAAAAAAAACTTTGGAATATTCTGTTTTAATCTTTATCGCTCCAAGGGTTAGGCGTGTCTGGCTTCTCTGAAAACGGAACTATATTCTGCGTGATCTAAATTAGAAGTATCTCAAGTAGAATTTTCAAGAAAATTTAAACTATAATTATTGACAGAAATAGGTTTATGAATTGAAAGGAAACGTTTTTTAAATATGTTTAATGATTTGTTTTTTCGCTTCTTTTTTTCACATTATATGAAATTTTGAAACGTTTCATTAGTAGGCAATGCTTTTTAAATATAGCTAATATTTTTATACTTTTAATATTATTGTTACTTTTTAATTAATTTTTTTTTGTTACTAATTTTGAAACTGTTATTTTCTATCTCGTAACATCTTTCGTTAATATAATCTTAATTGCTTAGTTGTTATTACTTAAGTATTTATTATACTTCGCCAATTAAAATTTTATGTTATTATATTTTGCTAGATACGTAATTATTTATGCACTTGTTATTGTGTAGTTAATATTTTTCTAATAATTATGAAATTATTTTCTCTTACTAATTATATTATAATGTTTTAACTTTTACCATCGTACGGATAGGACTGTGTCTTTTTGTGTATATTTTATCAATTATGATATAAATACTACGTTAATAAAGGCATTTATTATTAGTTCTAAGAAATAAACAAAATATATGTTATATTAATTTTCCTCTTACCTTTTTATTTATGGTAAGTGAAAACGTATAAATAGAAAATTTATTCTCTTCATACTTTCCGTTGGATTTTATTTTTATTGGCAGATACCAGAAAGATTAATACAGCTAAACCAGAAATAAAGCATTCTACTCTGTAATGCGGGTCAATCAATAATTAAAGACACAAATAGCTGTGGAAACAAAATAGTTGGTAAAAGGATCATGATAATTTTAGAACAGTACGTTGGTAACCCTGTGATGATTTTTTATCAGTTGTTTGGGTAAAATTGATTTGTTTATAACCTCAAAGTCTCATTTTATGATTGTGAATCTTGAAGTTTACGAACGAGTTGAACAGCGTGTATCTAGTTATCTGTTTTTTTTTTTTTGCTTTCCAGAGGTTAAAAACCGGTTGAAATTTTACCATCGTATGACCAAAAAGTACGGCCAAAATTGTATGAACTGCAGAAATTTTTACAAGCGGGTAGAACAATTTAAAGACGGTCGAACTTCAATGACTGACAAGCATCGTTCTGGTCATTCGATTATAGTTTCAACTCCACTCTATTAAACTCGCATACACTTTCTGAACCAAATAGACCGACGAATTGCTGAGATTATAGCTGAAAATTTACAAAGAAGTGTCGGTATAGTTCATAATATCACCAATTAGCTCAAAACCATAAAACAAATGCAAAATGAATTCAAAGAGATTATCTGCCATAAGAAGACAAGACTTTGTACAGAACACAGGGCTGAAACACCGGTATCAGCAGAAAATCGATGCTGTTTGCACAGTATTATAACGTGTGATGAGACTTGCCTTCACTGTTATAAACCGGAATCAAAAAGACAGAACATGGAATGTAAAAACACAAGTTCACTTATTAAGAAAAAATTCTGAACCTGACCATCAACAGAAAAAATCATGATGACAATCTTCTGGGATTCAAAAAACCCTGTTTTTGTCGATTTTCTAGATCGGTGAACAATAAATAGTTACGGCCAGCAACAAAGATCTAGCTAGATCGGCCAACAAAAAATTTAAACTAGCAGTATTTATTATTCTAAGTAAAAACGCCCTAGATTTCAGCGCAAAGGCATTATTCTGTTTCACTGTATCGCTCGATATCACATAGCTCAGGTAACTCGAGAAAGCATCGACAAATTGCATCGGGAAGTACTACTTCAGTTCCAATATAGTATTGACTCGGTCGCAATGGATTTCCACTTGGTTTTTTTTTCTACTCAAGAAAGAGCTACGTAGTAAGAAATTTAATGGCAATGACGACTTCAAAGAAAATGTAGCTAAATTGGGTTCGACATCAAGACAAAGATTTCTGTGTAGCAACCATAAATAAGCTGATTTAGAGATAGGACAAGTGTATTAATGTTTCTGTAGATTATGTTGAAAAAACCCACTGGCATACGTTCACAGTCTACATACTATAGCTCTGATACACCGTTTCAGGGTAAATTCGGATGAGAGATTTGGTCACCTACCAAATGGTCTAAACTTACCTATAAAATTTCTATTAATTCGTAAGTTTAAAAAAAACATTTTGAATCATGAAGTGATGTCGAATTAAATGAAGATGTCAGAGTAAAAAGAGTTGCCAACAAAGGACTACACCATAGATATTTTGAACCAAACGAATTACCACGAAAAAAAATGTTCAACATTGTTGGTCAATGTAGAAAAGTAGGATAATGCAAGTTTTACTGTTAAAAAATATGAATTCTAAATATTTCTTTATCCCATGTTAATAAAAATGCAAAACATATAAATATATATTGAAGTAAGATCGATGATGCTATAATATTATGTCGAGTTTCATCAAGCAATCAGTTCCAGAAGCAGCACGGTTTACATTCAGTAGATTTTCCTGGTATTTCCTTTGTGAGCCGTATTTGATTAGATGCACCGTTAGAAGTTTACCATTATGTACTCCTATTTACTCAAGAAGTAGTCACTGTCAGCTCCTACACCAATAAGGACACGCGGTCCTTATTGGGGAAAGCGTTTTTGGGGCCTCGCGGTCCCCAAAAACCCTTCTTAATACGTATGTGGTCTAATATTTCGTTTAGAATTTCGTTTATACTTTCTTTTCTATTGAAGTTCAACAACGTGCGATCGCCGCCACCGTCATGTACACGAACAAACTGATTTAATATTAATTGTTAAGTTCTCTCTGTAATCACTTATCCTACTAACGGCCGAAGACTGCCAGAAGACAGCGAAAAACAATCAAGAAGAAATTCAGTTGCTCTCCAACGGAGGTAACGAAGCGGCCTGTACTCTACATTATGATCTCCTTCTCAGGACTTACACGTCTTTCGTAGGTTGCGGTTGTAAATATCTATAACCAACAAACGTAGAGTTTTAGGCAAAAAGAAGCAAGAAAGATATCGTTCTACGAAATGGAATTCAGCCGGTCCTGCTTCAACTGATGTAAGAAGATGTAAAATCTCCAAAGCATAGATTAAGTATCCTTCCTTCGTCTTACAATTATCAGTCAGGCAACTCCCAACTGATACCACATGCGACTTCCTCCGTGAAGGGAGTGTGTATTGCACCCTCAAAAAAACTACGACCCCATTAGGCGCATTCCTATTAGACCGAAAGGCACTAACACCAAAATGTTTGTAGTGGACGGACTGAACGGGAATCGCGAGGAGAGACGTATGCAAATATCTTGTTGATCTCCCAAGGAATAACCCAAGTAAAAACGTTTGAATACCCAATCTACAAATGAGCGAAACATAATCTCCAACTACGTCCGTTTTAAAATAAAAAATATATATAACCGCCGCTAAAAAATTAAAAACCCGTCAGATATTCAGAAAGGCCAGCAGGAAGGAACTGACGTCCAGGCTCTGCAATGAGTAGCGGAATAAAATATCTCCCGATATCCTTGCGTTCCGTTATTATCAGCTCAAGAAGTTCTACCTTTCGGCCTGTTAGATAAGTTTTTTAACTGATCGTAACCGGTAACTAAACATTTATAACCTGAAACCATTGAAAAATATTATCATAAATCAGTTGCGACATTTGATTCTTTTTTTTCAATGAGACCATCGAAAGAAAACTTTTTACGTACTGAGTGTCAGGCTCTGCAAGATTGTTGATGCTCACATACGCATTAAGGGTGCGTATGTGTGTATGCACCCTACCGACTAAACTTCCTATCTCACCGATTTTCCCTTCCCGGAGCTAGACACACGTTAAGCATTACACAGCTCCTGGGGGGTGCCTTTGAGCAAGGAGGATCCAGAGTTCCCGTGCATCATCACCGTCGCCCATCCCCGCAAGCGCGGACGAAAGACAGCTCAGCAGGAGGCTTCCTTCATCACCCCCTCCCACTCATCGGTCCTTGTCTTCACCTCACTACCAGCGGAAGTCATTTTCCAGCTTTGGGGATCAAGGATTCCCAAGTCTCTTCACTGCTACCCGTCCGTGTAACACGAACAGACGACAGAGCTCCACTCGGGTTATCCCCTACCTTCTCGTCACCCTCTCCTTCTCCTGCACCATGTTCGTAATGAATCCCGTGATGAAGCTGTATTCACGTTCTCCGTGTGGCATCCGTTGTACTACGTTGGCAGGGTTCCTCACACTCACGCCTCCCATCTTCGAAATTCGAAGACAACATGCCTAGGGGTGTCTGTCTCTCCAGAGCATGTGCATTCATCATCCTCAACTTTCCTTCTCCTGTGGAGGTATTCTCAGAACCCTCCGTGCCCGGTCAGGAAATGGGTAAGACAGCAGTTTAGCTCCCCGAATCAGCTCCTAACCCACGGTCCGATCACCTTGATCAGGTGATATGTCCATCGTCTCTTACTTGACCCATTCCACTTATCCTGCCATTCCCTGAGCATATCGTCTGGAGCTGTGCTCTTCTCAACCCCTTCCGCAACTCTTGAATGCATCCATGCCAGCTGCTGGAGAGGTCGTATCCCCGTGGCTACCATTGCGGCTTCAGTTGACACAGACGTATACGCGGATACCACCCTTAAGTGCCATCCAACACTGTACACCTCTGTAAGGTCCCTGTACGATCCCGCAGGTAACTCGGTGATGTATTCTTCCTCCTCCTTGGTGATAAATCAAGACCCTAACTTGGAGGTACCGCTGAACCATCCTTCTAAGATACCTCGCAACTCCCCTCTCCCGGAGCGCTGTAACAATTGCCTCCCAGCTCAGGGAGCTGAAGGCATTCTGTACGTAAAATAATATGTCTACTGGAATGCTTCTTGTTCGCAACGTTCCGACTGCGGCTTCCTCCACCACCCGAGTCATAGTTTTTACCGCATCTATCGTCAACTGCCCTGCCCGAAAGCCATACTGGTTAGGACTTAGACCTCTTATGTTCCCGATATTGATCCAGAGCCAGGCCTCCCAACATCCGCTCAAGCAGCTTGCAGAAATTGTTCATGAGGCAGAGCGGCCTATACGACTTCGGTTTTACGTCCGTTCCTGGCTTCTTAATCAAGACTAACTTTGCCCACTTCCATTATTCGGGCATATAATTCTGAACTTATATATAGTTCATTATCTCCAGTAACTTATTTGGTACGACATCCCCTACCAGTCGTACTACCTCAACAGGTATACCGTCAAGGCCGCGACTCTTGCGGTTTTTCATTTTCTTCCCGGCCTCTATTAGCTAACTCAGCTGGAATAGTGTAATGTCATCTGCTATTATGTCTTCCCTTTGCGGATCTTCTCTGTTCGGGAACAGTTCCTTGAGACAGCCCTTCACCTGACTTTGAGTCAGTGCAGGCAGTCTCCTCTCCAACTTACCAGTGACGATCTGGTAGTCTTTGTCCCATGGATCCTCATTAATACTTCCGCAACGTTGCCTCCAACATCTTTCATTAGTCGTCTAATTGTCGTCTTAAATTAAATTAAATTTAATTGTCTTAAATGTTTCTCTACCGATATATATTCTTCTCTGGCACATGAACTTCGATCCAGATCGTTTTTTCGGTTGGCCCGCCGATATTTTCTCAGCAGAAATTTTAAATTTATGAATGTTTTTTCTGCTATCAATTTGTATAATTTTAATAGCACTTACTTTCAAGAGAGTCCTCATATAAAAACAAATATCCTCTTTTTAGGGTAGACTATAGAAATTTATCCACGACTTAAACTCGTGTTGAGGATTTAGAAGATCTGTTAATGTTAAAAGATTAGTGTAAGAGACAACTAACCAAGTAAGGTAACATATATTGCATACATGTATATCATAAATTATCTACAAAATAAGAGATATCGACTTTAATGCTACATAAGATAGAGTTCTGTTATGTTATTTAAAGCAAAATTATGGAGAATTGTTGGCATGTGTATGCATCAACGTGATATACACAAATATGAACAGGAACAGGAACTGAATAATTACCCTAATTTCAGTTAAAAGCAAACTGCTAATGAATATCTATTACTTATTTAATTATTAGGATAAAGTCCTTCTATAAACCCATTACTTACCAAAACAACCACCGCGTTTTAACTTCATATTCAATGGCTAAATTATGGCATTTTAACAATAACCCAAACTTTAAAATCTATCTCATTTCCTCAATATATAAGGGGATTTACGCTCCTATTAATTCATTCAACATTACTGCATACCCTACGGTGATCGTTCCAACCTAAACTGATTACCTTATTTATGATACTATCGATATATCAAACACGTGATTTTATAATTATTTAGGAATATATTACAAAATTTTAAATTGTAATTTCTATTTTAAAATGTATATATCATATATTTTGTAATCAATGTAAAAAAATGAGATAAAACAAATCATTGATAAACACTAAATTTGTTGTTTGAGAAAAAAATAAAATTAAAAAAAAATAAACTAATTCATCCATATCATAAATATTTACATCCTTTTAATCTTTCTGTCCTACGGTTATTAAATAAAATAAAGTTTGAACTGTCAAACAATTTATTAAATATAAATATCTTCACATATATAAATAAAAAAGAGAATATATAAATTAATAAAACAAAAATTTTTAATTAAATATCTATTCAACCATTTTTTAAATTATTTTTTATTCACATTTACATAGAATAACATGTAAATTCAAATGTATTGTATGTAATTCAAATAGACAGCTTGTAGCACTAATATTATTCATACAATTAAAACACGTTATTTCCTTTGTTATTATTATTTTTTTTAAATTTATTTATTATTTTATTAATATTATATATTTTTAGGACCTAGGACATATAACGAATCCCACTGTATTTATTGTATAAATGAAAGAAAAAAAAATTGGAACATACTACTATTGGAATTATAAAAACACCATTTATGATAATATTTAGATTACTAAAAATATTGGTTATCAGTATATATTATAATTAGTAATAGAATGCAATATTTCAGTAATACAATTATCTCAATATTTTTCAATCATCTCACTAGTGTCCGTAATATTTACAGAAGTTGTAGAATGATAAAAAATGTAACTATTAAAATATATACTTTACCATTCTACTAATTCTTAAACCAGTATTTGTTTATGTAAACTTGCAGTACGTAAGATGTAAATGTAGATTACCTAATGTAAATTTACATAATATTTTATAAATATGAAGGAAAATATCTCAGATTTTTTTTATTAATTTAATTAATGAACAGAAAAATATGAAGAAGCAATGATAAGATAAAAAGACGAAGAAAGAAACAATAATACTTGAAAAAATAAAACTGTGATGTATTTTATTCACGGTTTTTTTTTAAATGTACAAAGAAAAGGAATTAAATGAAAAAATTGGAAACTGAATAACAATCTAAGGAAATAAAATAAATACTAAAATCTATAAGTTCATTAATTATAAATGCATATGATAAGAAAACAAACAATAATAAATCGATAATAATACCGGATGATTTAAAAACGGACTTCACAACTTTAAAAGCACAAAAAAATTTATTGAGTAAACTTACAGATTCTGTTCAGGTCTCATTTCATAGAAAAATAAATCAAGTTTTGTCACCCCAACATTCATTTTGGTTCGATAGGCTTCCGTTTGTAATGTGACATACATCCCATCTGAACTCGATTTCATTCCAGACTGTAGCCAGCACCTCGGGCGTTACCTGCTGCGGCGTTAATTCGAAGTCTTAATTCAAAAAGATCAGCAGGTAAAGGTGGTACTTAAACTTGATCTTTAATGAAACCTCGCAAGAAAAAATCCAAAAAGGTTGAAAATTAAAGAAAACAAAACTTATAAATGGAGCCATAATAATGTTTATATATAGAAGATTTATGAATTTTTTAATATATTTAATTATTTTAAGAAAAAGTTGTCAAGTCAGTAGTAGGACTTTCCCATCTCGCGGGTTACACAAGTATACACAAACAACTTAATTGAGCAGTTCAGTACTACACACTAGCGCTCCTTGTGGTGATAGGGATACCGAGGGAACTATCGACGCAGTATACCACCCACTTAGCCACTAGTTGAGAGCATATTTTGGGGTGCGAGTGCGAATCTCCAAAAAACGTTTTTGCCAATATTATTATTTTTTAATTGTTATTGTTTAATTATTTTTTAATTATTATTTTTTAATTGCTTAAGAAAAATATGAACTTCCTCTACAGCCTAACTCCCTGGACCTTTTAAGTTGAAAATTTATTGGCCTCAATGCCCTAATTAAAGAAGTAATCTGACCAAGTTTAGTCAAAATCGGTCCAGTAGTTTTGGAGATATAAGTTGATTTAGAGCGTGACACCGAACACATACCTACGTACATACGAACATCTGGAAAATTTCCAACCGGTTTTTTGGGTTCCTTAGGTGTCAAAACCTCCCAGATCCGGTGAAAACCGCATATGCCAAATTGAACCGATTACAATACTTTTCCTTCTACAGATATAGCGCTAGACGGGAAAATAAAAGATTTTATATATATGTTAGACCATAGTATTTATCTGATATAAACATTAAATATGGAATGTCACTTAGTTTTAAGTATAATCATTTATTTCTAAGAATGATTATTATAGTTGAAGACTTTGACTTAATTACTAATTTTACTCAGTTATTTAACAGATCTCATTCGTTAAATATGTATAGTTAAAGTCATAAATAATTCAAAGACGGGAAATATTATATAATTGTATAATTAATATTAATAACATAGTTGAATGTATACCATCAATTGTATTAATTATTGTTGTAATAAAAATAGAAACAAAATTGTTTTTAAAAAAAAAATTATTCGTTAAATCAAGAATGATATTTTTTTTCGCATGCACGCGCGCGCCTACAGATAGAATGAGAGAATGGTGGGAGGGGGAATATATGTGGCGGTCGTGGGGTTCAGACTTATTTCTTTGAATTATAATATTATACGAGTATTTGTAGATAGTAAAGAAATAAGGGTTTAGAGAAATACATGCAAAAAAAAGCGTGTGATTATCGCTTAAAGATAAAGAAAAATACCTTTAATACTGAACAAATTTAAAAAAAATTGAAATTATTTAAATAGTTTTGTCATAAAAAATAAGGCATGGGAAAGAATTACGGTAATAATTTTATTGATTTTATTACTGATAAAATGTTATTTAACAATTCTAGCCATAATTTGTAGACACAATTATGTACATTTACCTTATGTTAGACATTTTAGTAGTCGTAATTAATTTTATTTAGAATAGTAGAAAATATGAGTTTATTATAAAATAAAAAAGTTTAATTCAATTTAAAGGTTATATTCTTTATGGGATGATAGTTTGAGTCAGTTAACTTACTAGTTCAGCGCTTTACTTTCAAAAACACTTTCTAAAACTTTCTTTATTCCTAGTTAGATATTAATTGATAAGAACTTAACAATCTACTGAATCCTTTTTTCTTTTTTTTTGACTACCGGGACCACTGTTAGGTATTGCTTTAGAGGATGAGATGAATGATTTGTAGGGTCCGTGAAAATGCCATGCCTGACCGGGATTCGAACCCGGGATGAAAGGCCGAGACGCTACCAATTTACTGTATCCCGTGATACAGTAAATGTTTATAAAAACATTTACTGTATAGTGATACAGTATGTTACGGGATATTTATAAAACTCTTACACTTTATAAATTTCAAATAATTTGTGTCACAGTAAACCACAAAAATTGACTTTGTGACCTTAAAATATACGATCATTAAAATTCAAACAGATTTTAACATAATTAATAATTATGTTTCATTTGTGGAATAAACATATACAAATTCTGTTCTGTAAAGAAATTTCCGGATTACATTACGTACTGCAGTTTTGAAGGAAAATTTACTTTTTAAAATATTAGAGCATAAAAAAAAATTGGTTTAATTGTACTTATTTCAAAAATGTTTGGATTAAAAATATTCTTTTTTTATATATATTTAAAATTTTCCGTTAACTATCTCAATACGCTTAAAATAAACAAAATTATACATAAAAAATGACAAAATTGGAATAATGTTAAGACTGTAATAAATTCAAAGTAAACAAAAAATCTGTTTTTAATAATAGCAAACTTTTTGTAATTATTTATTTCATTTCATTATCAAAACCGTTTTACAATATAAAGTAAGCTTAAAAGTATTAATACAAACAATTTTCATCGACGATACAAAAGAAATGAAGATTAAACTAGGTGTGTGAAGAGGTATGAATCGTAGGATTATAGAACATAAAAAACAGGTATTACTCGGAGAAGTTTAAAAGCTCAATTGACGCTCAGGTTGAGACTGGATTGCAAGATCGGCGACTGGCGTTTTGCTGCCCACAACTTCCTTTAGTGGTACATTATCCCTTCTACTGCTCTGCTAGCAGTTTCAATAATACCTCAGACATCCCAAGTAGTATTTTTCAGATTTATACCTTTAAATTTTACGAGTAATGTTACCGATATATTTTGGGGGAAATCAAATAATTATTTTCTCACGAATAATAATAAACAACTCATAGCTGATTGTAATAGAAAGTAGTTTTTAAAACAACATTTTCCTAAATTGAAAATTTTTATTAACATTATGTATAGTTAAAATAAATTAATAAATATTTTAATTGTCTTTATAATAGAGGAATTAAGGCCTAAAAATAGAATATGGGTTGATAAATAATATTTACGAACGGTAATAAATAATAACGGTAATCGAACGGTTGATAATAATATGTTAGATTTTTGTATTCTGAATCTACATTAATTGTCACCATGATGTTATATTATTTCAAAAACTAGCATTTTTTTTTACAGATTATAAAGTACCGTTTATTGTTCGTTAGATTGAAAAATTCTGAACGATATCTTATAAGCTAACTTAACAAACTGAAAAATACCTAATAAATATCTGTTCTTCTTTATTTATGACCAACCCGGCCCTGGACCGGGTTGTGTCACACAGCCAGAACCTGGACCCTCGGGGTTCAGGTCATTCCAGGCGAATCCCTGAGCCAACTCAGGGCCTCCACGAGGCCAAGGGTCCTAACATATTGGAGCAGAGCTCCAATTCGCTAGGGGAACCGGCGCCGTGGACACTTGCCGAGTTGCTGTGGTTGTCGTCTACTCAGAGGGCTCCACCCCCTTTATTCCTGCACTGCACGTTATCCTCATGGTTGTGAAAATAATACTGATAAATAATAATTGTAGTATTCAGGATTTATAGAAACCTGAAAAAGAAATTAATTTACAAAAGATAGAATAATAGTAACTAAAGTACAAGAGCACCCCACTGCAACTCCCAAAACAGCGCCTCAGGAGCTTCTTGTTTGTTATCAGTTGAAGATGCTGATTGATCAAGGCTACCATGAGTGTTTGCATACCTTACCACTAGTCTCGCACTCAGGCCTCACGGGGAGCCCATTGTTAAACAGAATTTTTTCAAGTTTATTTAATATTATTTAGCTAATTGAATACTTAACGTAAATTTAATTCTGTTATTTTTGTAATATTTTTCATTCGATTGATTCGAATCGTTCAGTCCAAACCCAGCTCACACAGTCATGCGGACTCACGGTTCACAATTCATTAAAGTTTATTCTTTAATCAGCTAATCTACACTATTACATATACTGTTGGGGGGGGGGGGGCTCCTTAAAAGGTGAGGCCAAACTCTAGGAAGTAATTCTTCTAAACATACTAAAGAAAAAATTTCCAGTGAACGTAGGTCCGAGAAAACGCATATTTTTCTGTCTGTCCACCATTTTGTGTTTGTGTTTTGTAAGAAAAGAATGATTTTTCGAGAACGGTTGGAGAAAACGCAATAAAATTTTGTACTTTATTTGAAACTAACATTTTTTAATAGGAAAAAAATAACGATACTCTTCGTTGACAAATTTCAAAGTGGCGGTAGTTTCAATTTTCAATCTTAAATATCTTAGGAATAATTAGATTTATCAAATTGTGTTGTATTATAAAAAAATATAAAGTATTTTATTGGTGAACAATTTGATAAATCTAATTATTCCTAAGATATTTAATGTTGAAAAATTGAAACGACCGCCACTTTTAAATTTGTCAACGAAGAGTATCGTTATTTTTTTTCCCTATTATAAATATTAGTTTAAAATAAAGTATAAAATTTATCTCCAACCGTTCCTGAAAAATAATTTAAAAAAAAAACAAAATGGGCGGGCAGACAGAAAAGTATGAGTTTTTGAACCTACGTTCACTGGTCATTTTTTATTAAGTATGTTAAGTAGAATAAATTCCTAGAGTTTTGCCTCACTTTTAAAGGACACACATATATATATTTTAGACTTTTCTAGATGAGGTGTACCTAAAAACCTTCTCGGTTATTCCAAGAAACATGGGTAAAACTTTGGTGTCGATTGATCGAGTAGTTTATTTTTTGTTTATCCTGAACAAACAAAAACCCTCTTTCTCTTTATATAACAGCCGAGATAGAGATGTAAAAACACTGCAGTATTTATATCAATTTAAGTATTTATGTAAATATATATTAAAATATACGAATTTATATTTTATATATTATATAAATTTTTGATAGATCAATAATTCAAAAATGTGGTAACAATGCGTGTACATTATAACTAACATATAAGATACAACCATTTAACGTTCACTATATAATGGCCGAGTAGGAATTATAATACGAGTTATAGGAGTAAAATTTTCCTTTTCACAGTTGCTCATCTAATTTCATTCCAATTTCAGTACTATAAACTTTACTATTACCTACCTAATTTCACAGTTAGTATCTATTGTCGGAAGGTGTACAATTTTTATTCTCAATGAAACTTTTATGCTGCAGTATTTTTACCTCCATCAATTTTCACGTACCATTTGGTTATCGTTAGATATAAAAAGTGTAATTTAGTTGAATTAAAATTCATGATATAACTTGAAGAAATTTAATTCAAGAAATATATATTACCAGCAACATTTTTTATGGGTTTTTTAAACAATAACATTTTTTATGGTCCATTTAAAAAAAAATAATTTAAAAAAATATAAATCAACATTTTTTATTTTTATTTAAATATGGGTTATATAATCTTGCATTAAATTTAAGGAAAAAAATATATGGTCGTTAAGGAAATTTAAGATATTAGAAGGCATTTGTAACATGTAATGTTATATGTGGATGAATAAAGATGATAAATTGTTAAAAAAGGGTTAACATACATGGAAATGATTCTCTTTCTTTCTCTTTGCTTATCTTACCAAGATACGACCAACTGCATTTTAGACTACGGTATTCGTAATAGTAGTATTTTGTTAAATTTCTTTTTTTTTAATACAAAAATATCTTCTTAGATGAAATTTTTATAAACTTTATTGGATCCAAGCTAAATTATTACGGTTTTTATGATATTAATCTTTAACTGTTAAAAAATAATGTTTCTATCCAAATAAAATTTGGTTAAAACCGTGTACACATGTAATTTTCAACAGCTAATATCTAAAATTTCAAAAATATATAATTTTTGAATGGTTAAAGAAGTTAAAAAACGAAAAGTGCTTCGTATTTCATTCCAATTATAAAAAAAAATCTGATTACAGTTTCAATGGTAATGGATATTAGATAAATGTTAATTAAAATTTTCACATAAATTTATTAACCAAATCGTTTATGTATGTCAGTACCACATGATATTTTGTCTCTAATTTTTATTCAGTTGATTATCTTCTTATAATTGTGAGTGAAAATATTTTTCCAGATTTAAATGTACGATATAATGATATGGAATTTAATCTAGATGAACCGGCTGTTTCATAAAGGACTTCACAAATTTATAATGATATAAAAATTTATTTTGATAATTTACAGATTCGGTTGAAGTCTCATCGCATATCAAAACACATCAAGTTTTTACTCACTTAGTTCATTAGTACTGAATTCGGCCACCAGTGCTGTCAAAAACATTTACTGATGCGAAACGTGCTCGATGTTTGTTTTCATTTAATGATTTGCAGTCAGCAACGTAATTTTCGTAAAGAGTACGGTAGGGAGCCTTCTAGGTAGCATGCAATTTACTCTTGCCACCAATCCTTCGTTAAGAGAGGTTGTACTTCTTCCAGACAGAACGCCCTTTTCTTCTTCCAAGAGGCAACCAACCG
This sequence comes from Lycorma delicatula, assembly GCF_047948215.1. NCBI lineage: Eukaryota > Metazoa > Arthropoda > Insecta > Hemiptera > Fulgoridae > Lycorma > Lycorma delicatula. The sequence continues at coordinate 82,072,895 of NC_134463.1, forward strand.
TAAATGGTAGTATAGTTTATCTAGACACACTTCAAAATTTTCTAATTCCTCAGTTAGACGATGATGACCAAAATGGACGCCATTACTATCAGCAATCTTCTCTATCGGGGCACCATCTCACTATCACTTAGAAGTACGAGATTTTTTTAATACTTGATTCTAAGATCGGTGGATTAGTCGTGAAGATCCAATTGCATGGCAACTCTATCCCCAGAAGTGACCCTGCTAGATTTTTTTGGGGGTTTCAATAAAGTACGGGTTAACGTACTACCATTGCCTGCTGATCTTATTGAGCTAAGACTTCGAATTAACGCTGCAGTTCCTGAGATAACGCACGACTTACTGGGTACATTATGGTATTAAATTGACTTCATGTGGGATGTATTTCAGATTACAAATGGAAGCCATATCGAACCAAGTGAATGTTGGGTGATAAACTTGATGTGTTTTTCTATGAAATGAGACCTCTCAACCGAATATATAAGTTATCTCAATACATTTTTATATGCGTTCAAAGTTGTGAAGTACTTTAAAAATTATCAGATGTAATAAGATATGACTGGAATCTTCAGTAGCAGATCATTGGTTAAGGTGATACTTTATAAGCCTTGAGACTTGATCTGAGATCAAGCATCTCCAACAATTTTTACCATTTATAATTCCACTTATGAAGCTGTTGACCAATTTTTATCATTCATACCACAAGAAGAACATTCACTAAAAAAGAAATACAAATCAAATTAGTTACTTATTTTTTAATTGAGAAACCAGTTAATAAAAAATAACCCACCGGGTTGGTCTATTGGTGAACGCGTGATCTCAAATCAGCTGATTTGGAAGTCGAGAGTTCCAGCGTTCAAGTCCTAGTAAAGTCAGTTACTGTTATACGGATTTGAATACTAGGTAGTGGATACCGGTGTTCTTTGGTGGTTGGGTTTCAATTAACCATACATCTCAGGAATGGTCTAACTGAGACTATGCAAGATTACACTTCATTTATACTCATACATATCATCCTCATTCATCCTCTGAAGTAATATCTGAACGGTAATTCTTGGAGGCAAAAAGGAGTTAGAAACATATAATCATGTACGCTTGATGTTTTGAAGAGAATTTTTAAGATTAAGCAACATGTTTAAAGAGTTACTGGTAGAACTGAGAAGATAAAGATGTGGTGCATAGTTAGTTTAAATGGAATGAAACCTTTTGAATCGAAATATACCTATCCTGGAAAGAAAGAAAATATTTTTTTTCTAAAAACTTATAATTTATATGAATTCTAATAAGAAGTTTTAGAATACTTGTCACGTTATGTGAAAAGAATTTTACATAAGTAATTTCAAATTTTGTGATGTTATAATAGTTTTTTCGTAATTTTTTTTCAGTTATATTTGGAGAAAGAAAAAATATAATAAAACTCCAGTTTAAATTAAAAAAATGATAATGCTCTGCTCAAAATTTCATTTAATGTTTGGACAAATTACGGTATAAATTTTAAAATTCATATGTCTTAAGTTTGAAAGTTTTGAAATTATTTGTCTATTTATATACCGCCAGTTACATCAGAGAAGGCTCAAGAATTTTTTAATGTACATCTCGGAAACAAGAATTTTTTATGAAATTATTGTTATGTCGTTGGTAATATTTTATTTTTTACTTGGCATTCATTCTGTATTTAATTACGTCATACTTATTTGTGTATAGATAAAAAATTAATTTTTTACTTTAACCTTGAATTTCTATTATTTACCAATTTGCAAGAAAACTTATTAAATCTTATCGAAAAAAAATTTCGGAATTTATTTCCTGATATACTCTTGGGCCAAGTGAATTAAGTAGAAAACGTTAGTCGATCTTTCTTTTAAATATTATCGGATTAGATAATAAGAGCGCTTTGGTCATCCTTCAATTCTAACTGTTTCAAATATCGTGGACTACGATGTTATGATTGCTAAACTATTATTTTTTTTGTCAGAATTTTTAAAACAATATATTTAAGGATAATACCACGTTTAAAATATAAAATTATGACTACAAAAAAATTTATTTAATACTTAAAAACCAAATAAATCTGAATAATTAAATACTGCAAATTATTTAATTCGTTCATCAGAAGTGTGAGATAAGAAGTAATGTTTATTATAGTAATAAAAACTAGTTATATCTTAGCTACTAGTTTAGTTAACACAAAACGCGAATTTGGAGCTGTGTAAATTCACAAGAATTTAAAGAATTGCCTTTATATAATGAAAAAAATGTACTTATCGTTTACGAGACATATTCATTCTTCTTTCTGGAATCATTGTAATTGTTTTTAACCAAGATATTATGAAACATTTTGTTTATTTTTTAGTGCACTAAGTTCTTTTATTGTACTATTACGAATTACCGAATTTATAATATGTGTTTTCATGATGCTGTGGTACCGATCACAGCACATATAGCAACCTAATCTAATTTTTCATGATCTTCTAATATAAAAAGAATTGCGCAACCTCATATTTTCTGATTTCATATTACTAGAATTTTTTTCTCTAGGACTTTTTAAAAAAATACTGAATTCAATAATCCTCGTACTATTGAAGAAGTAATGATCAACTTAAGAAATAAAGAATAGAACTTAAGAATAAGAGGAGCTGCCTTACCAAAAGGATCAATAAATACGATTAATTGAATAAAACCTTGTATGGAGATAGGGGTGGATTATTTTCCACTTATTGAAAAATTCCATTCTAAAATTAAAAAAAAAAAATAGATTAAATGGTATTTTATTGTATACTTAGTTTCTTTGGAGGGGATTGCATGATTATTAAAGCACTTAATTGATTACTTTTCCAATCAATAACTTACATAAGTAAAAACATTTATTAACTGTGTTTCTCGGACGTCTTTAAGGAATAACGGACCAGAATTTTATGATGTCATTGTGGATTACATTAAGTTATATTTGTAAATTTTATTATACAAACTGATAAAGAAAGTTAATATTTTTCGACAATAACTCAGGAGTTCCACAGGCTCATTTCTGGCACCGGTTCTATTCCTCGTCTGCACTGCTGACCTACCTAATCCAAAACGTTTTACAGTTGCATCATTTTGCAGATGACATAAAAATTTTGACGGTTGACATTAGCCCGAATATAGCCTCGGAGAAATTATAATCTGTACAGGATACTATTAGCGTTTGGCTAAGTAAATGGGGAATAAAGAGAAATCCGACAAAGTCCAGCCACGTAACGTTCACGATAAGAAGAAAAGATTGCCCTGAAGTTCATTTAAATGGTGTCAGAATACCTTATGCTAGCCCTCCGGGTCCAGCGGTTAACTCGTCATCGAAAATCACCTGATTTCGAATTCGAAAGTTCTAAGATTCAAATCCTAGTAAAGGCAGTAACTTATCCGTCCTAGTGACGGACTTGAATACTAGATCGTGGATAGCGATGTTCTTTATGGTTGGGTTTCAATTAACCATACAACATCGGAGATGTCCAAGATTATACTTCATTCATTCTCTGATTTATTCTCTGGTGGTTTCGAAGCCTAAATAGAAAAAGAAAGAATACCTTATGCCGGTAAGATATGGTAGCTGGGGCTTTACCTTGATCACTGTTTAACTTGGAAAGATCAAATAAGGGAGAAAAGGAGGTTGCTTGACATTAAGTTTAAAAACATTACTGGATAATGGATAAAGGATCTCAACTTTCTTTATCCAACAAGATTCTGTTTTATAATTTTTTTTTTGAAATCTGTATGGACTTATGGGATGCAATTCTGGGTAACAACCGTTAATAGATGGGGGATCATTCACCGGTTCCAGAAAACAATACTACGGAACATAAAGCACCGTGGTTCGCGAGGAATACCGAAAATATACGATTACATAGGCAATCCATACGTTCGAGAGGAAGACATGAATAAGTTACGTTCCCTTCTGTGTCTGTGTATAATCTGAATAGAAAAGCCGATAAAAATTAGATCAGTGAACAAGACTTGTCCTTTTCCGTACCTCAGATTACAATTATCATGTAATGTCTTCGCCGGTTACAACGCTGACAATATAATCTGAATAGAAAAGCGGATAAAAATTAAACCAATGAACAAGACTTTACCTCTTCCGTATCTCAGATTATAGTTATCTAACTAGGCGTTAATGAACGCCTAGTTCGATATGTTTATTCACGTTAGAAAAGTGTATTAATCATCTAGTTTTAAATTTTCTTGACAACAGTAGGTTTATTATTTACCTATGATTATCTTAATGTTTCATTTATTGCTTTTCTATTTAAATTTAATGTTTTATTTATTTCTTTTCTTTTTACGTATCCGATTTGATTTGTGGTGGAAAGACATTTAATTTTATTCTTAGGCACTATCAAATATCTTTATCACTATCTACTACTAGTATTTATTCTTAGTACTTATCTCGAATTTATTCATATTAATTGTTTTTGTACTCGTTGAGGATTATCATTCGATGATCTTATTTCAAGTGATAATCTGTTACACGACTTACTTATTTATAGCTTCAATATTGAAGCTGATTTTAAATAAACGAGTTCAGCAAAAAAAAAAAAAACCACTTATAAATTCGCTTATGTAAAAACTAGCCTATCTAAAATATACAGTGGAAAAAATAGTATCAGTATTCTCATGTTTTACGAAATTTCGTTACGCACCAATATAAAGTCGTTGTAATTTTTTTGTTTTTTCCTTTGTAAAAATATACGAAATTTAATTAACGGAAATTTTGAGTTATTTAGTGATAGGTGTATAAGCACGTGTCTGTTAATAAATAGTTCTGTTTGTATGATACAAAAAAAAAAAAATAGTTGTTTTAATATTGGATGATATGAAAAAGGATTTCGATTTAACTAAACTGAATTTTTTACTATTTCTAAATTCCAACCGAATTCTTTTCTTTATGTTTGAGGCGCATTCCATTACTTTATGATAATAATATTAGTGCATAGTGAATTTCTTTTTATGCTTCAATTCGAACAATTTTTATCTCATTTAAAGTAGTTTCTTATAGCTCAAAACACACACACACACACACACACACACACACACACACACACACACACACACACACACACAAAAGAAAATAATATTATTCTAATTTTAGTCATTTAAAATGTAGTAATATGATCGTCGTTTACCACAATAAAAACTTTCAGAAAATGTTTCTTAAAAAATGGTTTACGAGGTACACGACCGATTTAAAGGCTTAAGATGACAAAAAGGACTGCGATCTTGATCTGTCACTACCCCCCTCTCACTGTATTCTCCTTGACCAGAACAGAAAGATGTTGGCACTTGTCCAAACCGCAAATGGAAATCACAGCGAGAACACCAGTACGGTCCATTTCCTTTCAACTCGTTGTCAGCTTACAATTGACGTTTTCACAAACTCACTAATACAAACACACACTTGTACGTTGAATCAAATCCCTTCTATCATTCGTAATCCCCTAACGCATCACCACCTTACACATATTGGCCTACAACATCGTATGTCAGATTTTTGCTTCCGTGAAAAAATAGTCATGCGAAAGATTTTGTTATATATTTTTTTACTTTTTTTTTCATACAAGTTGTGTCGTTAGAACGAGACCTTAGGGTAGGTTTGCCAATCGTTACGTTTCATTTCCTTTGGGATTTTTTTTTTCTTAAAGAAAAAGGAAGGATAAGAAAAATTGGAAAAAAGAGTGTACTACAACTATTATTACTATCAGCGTGTATGGCGCATTGCATTATTTTTATTTCCGAGTGTTATAGTGATAAAAATCGGATCTTCTTTCTTAGTAACTGCAAACGACGAAAAGATTCTCACGTACCCTTTTGTGTTTCATATATATATACACATATCCACGTACAAAATGTTATACGCCGAACTATCATAAGAAATACAAAAATGTGTCTAAAATTGTTTCCTATTTCTCTACAGATTTTCTTCTTCTATTACAAGAAATATAAGTCTGTTATAAATGTTTTGTATATTAAACTGTTATATTTTTATTATTTATTATATTTTATTAATAATTTTTTTTTTTTTTTAAATAACAAAACTTTCATATTTTATTACAAATTTTATTTTATTGCTTTTAAAAAAGATTCAGTGTGTAATTTAATGAAAGATAAATGATAAATAATGAAAGATAAATTTGATGATAAGGTGTGTAAATAATTTACGAGTACTCATAATATTAAAAATTTAATGAGATATTCAATTTAAAAAAAAAAAAATCATTCGGTTGGATCTTTTGTATCCCCTACAACTATCCAGCCCTTTGGAGTCCCCAACGGTTCCCTAACGCTAAAAACCCAGAAGTCGCTCATCCTCGTTCTTTTGTGTTAATACCTTTCTAATAAAATCGGAGATATCCTTCCATTTATTTTCATTTTCCAACACTTCTTTTACTATGTCGAGGGGACTCTTCCCTTGAATATTTCCTATTGCTCTATCGGTGGCCCATTTATTACACGCAAAGAAGGTGTGTTCGACGTCATCGTGTCCCTCACAGTACATACACGTCGAATCTACGCGTCTTCCTACTTTGTACAGGTAATGGTTAAAATTACCATGTGCTGTGAGGAACTAAGTGACAAAAAAGTCCACCTCACCGTGTTTTCTCTCAATCTAGTTCTTAATGTCCTGGATGAGTCCCCTCGTCCATCTCGCTACTCCCGCCTGCTTCCACCTATTTTGCCAGCTGTTCATGACTTCATTTCTAATCTCTTGCTCGTCCTTTCCGTTCGATTTTTCTACATGTTTTTTCGCCGTTAGATCCATAGGAATTACCCCGGCCACCACCTTTCTGTGTATCTTCGTCAACTTATTCTTGTTTCTTTTTATATTTATCGCAGGCCACCAAACTGGTGCCGCATACATCAAGGAAGATGTTACAGAGGTGGCTAGCAGCTTGCGCTTGGATGCACTGGGCGCTCTCTGCATAGACATGATTAGATTGAGGCCCTTGACCATGCCTTCTGCTCTTTTACATAAACTGTCTATATGCTCTGTAAACTTGCAATTTGCGATTTATGCGAGATACATACGTATGTACAGACGTCACGTTGAAACTAGTCAAAATGGATTCAGAGATGGTCAAAATGAATATTTCCATTGAAATTTGAAAACCGAAGTTTTTCGCGATCACAATATTTTCTTTACTTCTTACAAGAAAGTAAAAATTGAGAACCTGTACTCCCGTTTGCACTGGTATAATAAAGTACAATGAAACAGAGTTAGACGAGTTGAACAGACTCACTAGAAAAATATTCTAACACGAAAAGTCCCATCACATCCACTCGTCAAAAGAAAGATTCACGCTCCCGAGAAAGGAAGGTGGAAGAGGAGTATTCGATATTAAAAATCTATGCTACAGCCAGAACGACAACTTAAGGGATTTCTTCCATAGCAAGCAACACGCCTTCTATTAAGCCATCGTGGCGGCAGACCAAAACTATACGCCATTAAACCTAGCTAACCGGGCTAACAACGTAGAATACATGAAAGAGAGCGATGCACATAAAATTCTAGATTGGAGAAGGAAAGAGCTGCACGGGAGATTAGGCACCGTCTAGACCAAGAAGGAGTCGACAAAGCAGCTTCAAATAATTTGCTTGTGTAAGGAAAGTTACAATCAGTGACGGAGGGGTTTATATGTAGCATACAGATTCAAGTGTAGGAACAAGAAATTTTTTCTTAAAGAAAATATCAACAAAAAATGTAGGCTATATATGCAAGACAGTGAACAATAGACCATATAATCACTGACTATCCGATTCTAGTTCCGACAGAGTACACCAGGATTCACAAAAACGTGGCAAAAATTGTACAATAGATACAAATTAGAGTTTCAAAATAGGCCCTACTATATTTATGAGCCAGCCTCCTTTTTGGAAAACACAACACAAAAATTTTCTGGAACGAGGGAATTGTAACAGAAAAATCCATCAACTGTAATAAGCCAGATACAGTAGTAGTTGACAAAATGGAAAAAGTAACTTACCTAATAGACGTAGCCATGCGATCAAGTAACAACATCAACACTAAACACAATGAGAAGCTGCAGAAATACACAGATCTTACTTTTGAAATTAAAGAAATGTGGAATCAAAAAAAAGTTTATATAATCCCAATATTTATATCTGCGGAGAGAATAATACCATTTATTTTGCACAACAGTCTTGAAAAACTGAAGATCCAGTGGAAGACCGACGCATTAATGAAAAGGAGCGTGATAATTAACACCTGCCATGTTGCCCGGAAGGCACTTGGTCAACAATAGCAAGCCTAATCTCGTTGATATAAATTACTCTAAGTTTAGGGAATGTCACCGGCAAAAGTAAAAGCTGTGAAAGTGTGGGATAATCACAAAAACTAATAATTTGCAGCACTACAAATTAAATGGCTAGGTCTAACTGATATTATTTACTATATTATCATAAATTATAACATTGATAATTTACAAATTATCGTAGTGTTAAATTTTAAAATTTAGTTAAATGTTTTCGTTCGTGAACTACTTAATACAAT